>NC_143400.1:14826471-15571342 GCF_052110815.1 Crocodylus siamensis | reverse complement strand
AAAGAAGAACAGTTATATATACAGAATACTAGACCAGTATATACATATATATATATTTCTTTTACACTTTCATACCAGCGCCCGGACCTTTTTTAAGCTTGCGCTTTTATGCGCAGTTCTTTCTTCCATATCTGTTGTGTTTTTACTTTTAAAAAATCTAAAAAAGTAACCCAATAGGGAAATACCTCTTTTGCTAAAGGACTCTTCCAGAGCTACAAGCTTTTAATTGTCAGTGGTTTGTTTTTTGCATCGAATCCTAGTTCCAGGGTCTGGCATTTCAGGGAGGGTGATGGGAATAAGCGGGGGGATCTTTCCTTGATAAAGGATCATTGTTTTGCATCTTGGCACCTGGAAGATCTGCATGCAGGCAGCCCTGTTTGAATCCAACGGGATGGCTCCGTGGGACATGCCCATCCCTGGAACCGCAGAAGGCAGAACCCCAGTGACTCAGGAGCGTTGAGATCAAGCTCGTGTGCAGCGAGCTGGAGGTTTGCATCCGAGGTCAGTGGCGGATTGGGGATTAGAATCCTGCATGGACCTGGCGTTGGATCCTCTGCTACTTTCCTTTTCTCCTTGCATTTTATCCTTCTCCCACTAGCAGCACCTTTCAATCCTGCTTCACCCAACACTGCAGGCATGGCCAAACACAGATGTTTGCTAGGAAAAATCCCCTTTTGCTAGGAAAAATCAAGCAAGTTGCCTGTTTCTGAAAGCTTCCCCCACCCTGTCTAACCTGGTCTGCAACAGCTTATTCTTCTTCCTCCTGCTGGCAGGGCCCAGTGGTGTCCCCTTTCCTGCTTCTGTTTCAGGGCTTCACGTTGTGTTGCCTGTTAAGCAGTGAAACTCATCTACATGCTAGAGAGCTAGGGTCAGGCCTGTTCCCAAGTGAAGGCCCCTCGGAAGGTGTATTTTTGTGCAACTTGTGACCTGCAAGGGACTGAAATATCCTGCCCAGGGCTGCTTCCCCTGCTATTCTGCTCCGCAGGTCTCTAGACTCCCTCCCTTCCCTGGCTTCTGAGGCGGAGACACGAGCTGCTGCAGCCAGAGAACTGGTGTCGTTTGCAGGGGCCTGGGTTGCTTGACAGGATGGACCCAGCTGTGCCCACAGACAGTGCCGGGACCTTTGTCCTTCAGCACTCAGCTGGCCTGAGCAAGGGACTTGTGTGCACCTGTGGAGAAGGTAGTGGGGATTTGTGTGCTGATCTGTGACATGCTCTACAAAGCTGGACAGCATAGCTGTCTCCTTTCCCTCTCTCAACCCCAGCGCCTGTGTTTCTACTTGGTAGGGTGGGGTGCTGAGTTGGGTAGCTTCTCCCTCTGCGTACAGCGGGGTTTACAGCCCAGGCTGCTCTGATTGTCATCCCCAGCCCTTGTGAATGTTTGGCTGAACAGTGAGAGGAACCCTGGGAGCCAGGAGAGCCAGACTTGGGGTCTGGTGGTTCGGGAATGGTCAGGGGAGCCCCACAGCTTCTCAGAGGCTGGTTAGTACCTTGATGGGTGTCTCCGTCACATGGTTTTGGGGGGGGATTGTGGCTGGGCTGCCCCTGGGTCTGACCTCATTCCTGTCCATTGCAGTGTAGGGCAAAGGGGTGTTTGCAAGCCCCTTGCCATGCTGGGGTGAGGCCTTGCTGGTACCTAGAGGGCTTTGCACAGCAAGCACAGAAGCCCCTTCTCCTTTACTAGTCCTCTGCAGAAGCAGCACTGATAGGTGGGTGGGGAGAGTGAAGGGGGACTTGTGCCTTGCAGACAAGTGGGGAGAAGGGCTGCAAAAGCCCCAGGCGAGTTTGCCAGCATTCCCCTGGGGACAGCAGCCATGTCTGCCTCTACCCAGGGGATGACGCTATGGGAAGGCCAGAAGCGGAAACCTGGGCAAGGCTTGGTGATTGCTATGATCTGGTGGTGGGGTGAGCCTTCGCCTCTAGGAACCCATCTTGGGTCAGGCAGAGAACAGATGAGCTGTGAATTTGCTCATGGGAAATGCATCATCCCTGTACCTGGCCCAGTCAGTCTGTGCTCTGGGATGAAGGCAGGGCACAAGCAAGCACCTTGGGCAGGGCCAGTGCCTGCTAGGGAGAAACTTGGCCTTGTGCCTGATGACCCAGCCAGCCCCATCACCTCTGCCCACAGGCCTTGGGATGCCAGGAGCAAGCTGACTGGGTAGAATCTAGCTCTAAGCATTCAACCAGCTGTTGCAGGCAGGGAGTAGAGCTGGGAGCCGGGGCTCGGTAGGGCCTTCATCAACCGCCTCCTAGTTGAATCCCATGCAGCTGGCAGCACCTCGGTATGGCAGGTGACAGGCATTGTGAAGCAGCTGCTAGGACAGGTAGCATTGGCACTTCCTTGACTTGAACCATGTTGGGGTCAGTGCTTTTACCACGTCTGACTCTGGGGCTGCTTCTCTCTTTGCTTTTCCTCTTCCCCATCTGTGACCTTCACATCCTTTTTCAGGCATGTTTTTCTCAGACCCAAATCATTGTCTAGCAGAGGTGCAAGCAGGCCTGGATGCTAATGCCTGGTTGAGATGGGCATTGGGCTGAGTAATCCCAGGCCAGTTGGAGTTGGCTGGAGAAAGGAGCCAGTCTTTGCCTTGTACTACAAGCTGCTGGGGGCTACGGGCCATATACTCTGCAGTTAAAAGGAAGTGTTTCCTTTCTTGTCTCCTGTTAGAGCAAATGCTGGTTCCCTTTTGCTAATCCTGAAGCCTGAGCATGGAACTGTCAAACGCTGGCCAAGAGCAGCAAGCCAAGCCCGGACCGCTGGGGTTCAAAGCTTGTCAGTGTTGTGGTGGGGAGGGCTGGGTGCAGCCGGGTGAGCAGTGTTTGTCCCTGAGCTCTGCAGCCCAGAGGGGAAGGGATCAATTTGCCTTCTCTCTGCCCCCTCTTCAGAGGCAGGCAAAGGTGCTTGGAAAAGCCACCAGCCAAGGGATAGTGCCAGGCCCCCAGTCAGCCTAGGAGAGCCGGGGGAAGCCAGCCTGGCTGGATGCTGTGAGCCCTGCATGCAGTAATACCCAACCCCATGTAGCCCCCACGCTGTTTATTCAGATAAACTATTGACAGTCTTCCCTGAGCCCCAGCCTCAGCAGCTGTGAATTTGCCTCTGATTTTAACTGAGCAGAGATAAGAGACTTCCATCCAGCCCCCACCTGCAACTTCCAGTTTCCTTCCATCTCTGCTCACACTGGCCGGGCTGGATGGGGCCCTGCCCTTGGGAGCCCTGAGTCCCGTGGAGATCTGTGGTGTCTGGAGGGGAGGCCGGACCCTGGCCCTGGGGCAGTGCAGAGCCTGGGAAGCCTGTTTTGTGGCTCATCGGGTCGGGTGTGGAGGTTTGATGGCAGGGCTGCAGCCAACCTGGTGCCCGTCTTCTCCCAGCATTAGTCCTTTGGGTCCCCAGCTCCTTTCCTGCTCCTACTCAGATCCTGGCACTGCCACCAGTGTGTTTGAGAATGGCCTGGAGATGCCAGGATAGTGGCTGGGCAGGAGGCGATGGGGTAGATGCAGGGGTCTCCGGGCCTGGGGTGTGGTAAGCTGGCAGCTCGCTGGTGGGACACATGCAGGGAGGAGTGGAGGGGGCTGTTTTCAGCTCAGCACAGTGAGAAGACGAATAGGATTTGTCTAGGATAGTTTGGCCAGGGCTGACCCTGCCTTGGGCAGGGATTGGACTGGATGTGACCTCTGAAGCTGCCTTCCCGCCCTACTGCTCTAGGATTTTTATGAATCCATGGCACTTTCTTCTCTCTTGCTCAGTGTCTTTTTCTACCGTGTTTCAGGCATGTGAACCAGGCTTTGGGTTCCCCCAGTGCTGGAGTTTGCCTGGAGGCTGGGGCAGATGGAGAGAGGCAGCATAAAACCCCTGTGCAGTGTGGGGCCGGCACATCCAGGGCTGTCCTCAGCCATAGTCAGGGACACTGGGGGCTTCGGCGGAGAGGTCCAAGTAAACCGGACAAGCCAAACAGCCATGACTCAGGCATCACACTGCTGGTGGATTTTAAAACCCACCTCCCCTCTCTGCTGTAGCCTCGAGCTGCAGCTGTGTTGAGATGAACGCTGTGGCAGTCTAGGGATGTAGGCCACGTGCACCCCTGCTGGGCACACAGGGCATGGGTTTGGGGGCTGGACCTGAAGGCGAAATTGCCTCGTGGGAAACATGGAAAGATGCAGGTCCCGTTCTCCCAGCGCCCTCTGTTCCTCTCATTTCTGATCCCTCCAGAACCGCCCCAGGGTGTCTGCCTTGTCTCCTACCCCAGCTCAGACTCGCGAGGTACAAACGCCGATCCAAGCTGGGGATCAATTTCCAGGTGCTTTTAATTCTCCAAGTGGTTTTTTCCCCCCCTTGGAACAGCCAGGCTGGTCCTGCTGTTGACACCACAGCTCTGACCCTGTGCACGGGAGCCAGGGCAGGTTGCACTCACTATATGCCATATTTTCTAGCCTTCCTGTCTACCCCAAATCTGGGGTGAGTGTGTTGGGCAAAAGTATCAGCTTCCCTGCTTGAGATGGAAGCACCCTGCTTTGATCCCTGGTATTGATCGCTCTTTGGGCAGGTGTTAACAGTCATCTCTCCTTTTTCATGGTCTCAGTTTTCTACCACTGAAGCTAACTTTTCTTAGGGGAACATTGCTCTCTGCGAGGGTCTATTCTTCTATTTCAGAGCTCTTTAGCTCTTTTCCAGGTCAGGGAGCTGGAAGGACTCCAGCAGCACTTGAGGTTTTAGGTAAGCAGGAAAGGGAGGGCAAGTTGGTTGGAGATGACACTCTGTCTCTGCTCTGTGCAAGCCATAAGGAGGGGCAAAATTGATCGTAATGCCTTTCATAAACAAGGTGCATCTTATAGTTAGGGCGGTTTATACATGAGAACATGCGGTAGCTGCTTTCCTCCAGCACTCTTGGCATGAAACAGCTGGAAGGTGCCGTGCGTGCAAGAACCTTAATGAGCTGAGACTCAGGTCAGCCCTGCTCTCTCTGGGTGGCTGCAGTTGGGATCAAGGCAAGGGAACCGCTGTGTTTATCGGTTGTCCCGCAGAGGTGCCCAATGCCCCTGGGCTGTGAGCAGTTTGCGGGGCTGGGTGTGCTCAAGGGAAAGCATTTTCTCCCAGCAAACCAAAGTGGAGCCTCCTTGGCACTGCAGGAAAGGCAGGGGCTGGAGGGGGGAACGTGGGGTAGACCTGCTCCCTGAGATGCCCTGTCTGTTTTATCTAAGGACATTTCTAGCAAGCATCTTGCATTTGAACCAGACTCCTGGCTGCGACCCTGGAGCTCGGGCCTAGTGCCAACACGTAGGTTAATTTGGACCCTAGCGGGGAGATGTCTAGTTGCCTGTGCTTCTTTCTCCTCTCAGCTACTTGTTTCCCATTCCTGTGGAGCTGGAAAGCCCTTCTCTGGGTATGTCTAGGCTGCCGGCGGGCATGCTCCCCCCAGGGTTAAACTAGCAGCTTGCTGGCAGGTCTCGGAGGTGCGACAGCGTCAGGGGAGTCAGATCCAGGTTGAGCAGCAGCCGTGCCCACTTCAGCTCTCTCCAGCCACTGTCCTTGCCATCCCATCTCCCATCCCACCTGCTCTATTCCCCAGTCTCGTAGTGCCGCAAAGCACCCCCCCCCCCAAAAGCAACAACAACAAAAAAACAAAAAAAAAACCCTGCAAGCCAGCATGTATAGACCTCGCTTTGCTCTGGAGTTTCAGGGAGGAGGGTGGACCATGCATCCTTCTCTCTGCTTCTTATACTCTGTCCCTGCTTCCACACCCCACCAACCCAGCCCTGGCTTGAAACGTGCTCCTGTGTGGGAGGAACACACTAGATCTAACAGCAATAATATGATCAGCGGAGGAGCAGCGGGTGAAGGAGGGGTCTCCCCAGCCAGGAGGGGCCAGAACTGACGCCTACCACCAATTGACCGAAACTTTGGTCTTGTGCCCTTGCTCTTTTAATGCGAGCCAGTCAAAACAGCCCCGGTTTCAGCGCTGTGCACATCCCCCTTTTTAATTTATTTGAGAGAACTCTAATTGTATTTTCACTGCAGTATCTTGTATTTTTTATTTGTGATTCCGAAATGTGAAGAAAGAAAAAGAAAAAAAAAAACCAACAAAAAAACCCACAAAACCAACTTGCTAACAGTGTTTCATTCCTCGTTCTCTAGAGCTAACCACTCTAAAATTGTTTGGTAAAGTCACTTAGTGTAATTAATTGTAACATATTCTTTTAAATAAATTGATTTATTGATGAAACTACTAGCTAAGCTTCCCTGTTCCCCCTTTTTTTGTTTCTTCGGGGTGGCGGGGTGGGGAGCTTCACTGTATTTGATGGGTGACAAAGCCTGTTTGAGCCCTGACAAGTCCTTGCTGGGTATTGTTAACGATGCTGGCAGATAATCAGCAGTTAAAACACTGTCTAGTCTAGGTGGGGAGGTGATAGCAGCATCTCTAGACTCTGCCAGGTCAGAGCCCTGTGCTGTTGAATGCAGCACAAAATGCGACGGCCCTCGTCTCCAGGAGCTTGGGGTTACAGAGTGGGGATGGGTTGGAGAGGAGTGGGGGGGATAAGGACGCAAGCATACAGACTCAGGGCGCATGTGTCCAGGACGGGTCAGAGCTTTGGGTTGCAGCTTCCTCGGTGCTGGAGACAGGCTGCTGCTGTGCCATCCTCACACGGAGAGGAAAAACTCCAGACCGCTCTGGAGCTCCCTGCAGAAGTTGGCTGAGCTTTTGGTGTCTCTTTCCAACTGAAGAACCCCGGCCTAGGCTGTGAATGTGACCCTCCCTTCCCAAACTATCCCCTCCAGCCCCTGCTGGTGGCCCGCAGCCCCCTGCCCTCTCCCCCAACCCCGGCCGACCCTGCTGCAGGCCTCAAGCTGGATCAGGTCCCCACGTTGCGGTGGGCAGCACCTGCGTGTGTGTTCGGCACTGGGTGCAAGGATGTCCTCTTACTGCCCTCAGTTCAGCCCCAGGCACTGGTGCCTGGTCCTACCTCCAGCCTCGAGAGTGAGTCTGGCAGCTCCTGCTCTCCCTGTAGACGAGCGCTGGCACCTCCTGTTCATGCCGTGCCAGTGTGTGGGGAGTAACGGCGCGACTCCAATGTAGGCAGCTGGACTCGAGGCAGCAGGAGGCAGGGTGGCCCGCAGAGAGCCAGGGCCCAGTGCCCCCGCCCCCAGCCTCTCCCCACAATGCCTGGGGTAGCATCGGTTCTGCGCACGGTCTCCCTGTGCTGCCCTCTTGCTCGCGCACCCCAGCCCAATGACAGGTTGCCATCATGTGGCTGCCGGGGCCCTGAGAAGCTGAGACAGTCTGAAATCAGCTTGACCAATGGTCCTGACCCTTGCCCACCCACCCAGTCCACAGCCAGCTCAGCTGGTGCCCCTCTTGCCTGCCCACTGCCCCATTCTCCTTGCCAGGCTCTTGTGCACCAGCAGTGCACGAGGGCTGGGTCCTTTGAGCCGGGAAGGCTGTGGCCTGTGCGCGCACAACTTGGGGAGCCCTGACATCCTGAGCAGCTCACGGTCAGCACAGCCATCCAGTCCCCCTGAGGTTGTGTGGACTGGGGGAGAGGCAGGGGCGCAGCTCTGGGTGGGTGGGCTGGGGTGCAGGCAGGGGTTCCGGTTCAGCAGCTCAGGATGCCTGGGTTCCTCTGCTGCTGTATCAGTGTGTGTCCCTGGGTGTGTTACTGTCCCGTGCCTCAGTTTCCCCACCCTCCCATGACCCAGTTTGTTCACTATGGGTCCAGCTTCTTTCCACGTGGTCCTAGTGCTGAGGACTCTGGATCCAGCCAGCACCAGGCACCACAGCCCCGATCCCAGGTGGTGACGGGGCTCAGGACACCTAGGTTCCTCTCTGCTCCTGTGTCCCTGCAACCCCGGGGTATGTCACTGTTCTGTGCCTCAGTTTCCCCATCCACCATCACTCGGGGCTGTCACTCACTATGGTGTTGGCTCCAGTCCTGGGGACTTTGGGGCCACCCAGCACCAGGGCCCCGATCCCAGCTTTGTCCATGCAGTGCCAGGACCCCCCACCCCCAACCCTTTCCCCCAGTGGCCATGGCCTCTCTCTGCTTTTTAACCCTTCTTTTTTTTTTTTTTTATTTAGACAGAAGAAAAAAAAAACCTTAAATTAAATTATTAAAAGTCAAACGCAATAAATAACCAATAAGTTACGCGGCCGCAGCAGACTCCAGCGCCGTGGGGGGGAGGAGCTCCGAGCCCTCTCCCCGTCTGACACTGGGGTCTCAGTGCCCCCTCCACCTCCTGGGACCTCCGATGCCGGAAGTGGGGGGCAGCATCTGGGCCTGGGGCAGCTACTCGCAAGGGCACTATGTACATGGGGGGCCGCGGAGACTGTAAACATCGGTGGCTGCGCGGGGCAGGGGGCACAGCAGCCACGTGGAGGGGGTGGCGGGGGTGGGGTGGAGGCTGCTCTGCATCTCCCCCAGGCTGGGAGGGACAGGGGGGGCCAGCGGCTTGTATCTGCTCCGAGGGAGGGGCCGTGGCTTAGTCTGGGCCCCGATGGCCATGGTCCCCTGCATGGCTGCAGCGCCCAGGGGCTCCAGCACGTGCAGCTTCTGGCACAGCGGAGCCGTGGCTCGGCTGCATGTGCCAGCCACCCCGGTGCTTGCCAGGCAGGGCCAGGGGCAGCTGGCACAGGCGGCGGTGTCTCCAGCTAGGCGCCCCGGTGCTGGCACGTGGGTGCCCCAGGGAGGGGGGCGAAGGTGTGGCGGCTAGTGCCACGGGTTGTGGCCCCACTCCAGGCTGAGGGTGCCGAGCTGACAGGGGCAGCAGTTTGTCAGCGGGGACAAGGAGCCGGGGAGGCATCAGCCTGGAGCAGCAGGATGGGGGTGTTGGTGGTAAGCTGGGCATGGGGGGGCAGAGCCACAACCAGCCCCTGCCATAGCCCAGGAAGAGCCTGCCAGCTCCGTGGGCCGCTTTAGCCTCCTCGCTGCCCCTGGTGCTCAGTTTCCCCCCACCCCCCCAAAGGGCCCCAGGGCTCGGAGCCAGGTTTGGTCCTGTTTGCTGAGAAGGCGGCTCCGAGGTGGGGCTGCGCTGCCTGGCCCTGGCTCACGCTGGGGGTGGGGGGGGATAGGGCTGGGGTCATCCCACCCCCTGCCTGCCCCATTGCTGGGAGGATGCAAAGCAGGGCCACGATCCCCCCCCCCCCCACCCCTTTGTCCCCCCACAGTCTCTGTCTGGCTAGCATCAGGGCACGGGGCTGCAGGGAGTCGAAGCCCACAGCAGCTGGGGTGGTCAGGCTGGGCCATGGTCCCCCCATGCCCCCAGGCTGGAGCTGTAGGGGCAGTGCCGGGGGGGCAGGGCTGGGGGTCCCCTCCACCGGGCTCCGGACCTGGGGGGGAGAAGGCAGGAGAGAGATGGGAGCACATTTAGGAGGATGCTCGTTAGCGCCACTTATTAGCTGCATCAGGGCAAGCCTGAGCACGCGGGCCCTGCTGCCCCCCCACCCCCGGCACAGGTGCCTACACGAAAGAAATGCAGGTGTCGTGGTGTCTGCCCTGCCCAGCTCTCATGCACGCTGCTGCAGGCACATGCTCCCCTCCCAGAGCTGCAGGTGAACCCAGGTGTCCTGTGGCCCCCGCACCCGGCCCAGGCTCCAACCAGCCCACGAGCCAGCACCACATGGGTGGGGTGGGTGGGTGTGCATGCATGAGTGATTACACATATGTATGTGTACTTATGCATGTATGCATGTGTGTCTGCATATGTATATGCTTATGTGTGTGTGTGTGTGTGTGTGTGTGTGCATGTCATAGAATCATAGAAGTCGGGTTGAAGGGACCTTATAGATCTTCAAGTCTGACCCCCGCCTGGGCAGGAGAAAAAACTGGGGTCAAATGACCCCAGCTATGTAGGCATCAAGCCTCTTAAAGCCCCCAGGGTAGGAGCCAGCACCACTTCCCTTGGAAGTTGGTTCCAGACCCTAGCCGCCCTGACCGTGAAGTAGTTCTTACGGATGTCTAATCTAAACCTCCTCTCCAACAACTTCTGGCCGTTATTCCTTGTTATGCCGGGGGGGTGCTTGGGGAAACAAGGTCTCTCCCAAACCCTTCTGATCCCCCGCAGTGAGTTTATAGACAGTCACCAGGTCCCCCCTCAGCCCTTGCTTGTGAAGGCTGAACAGGTTCAGGTCCTGCAGTCTCTCATTGTAGGGTCTGCCCTGTTGTCCCCGGATCATTTGGGTGGCCTCCTCTGGACCCTCTCCATGTTGTCCACATCCCTCCTGAAGTGGGGCGCACAGAACTGGACACAGTACTCCAGCTGTGGCCTGACCAGTGTTGCGTAGAGGGGGAGGATCACCTCCTTGGCCCTACTTGAGATGCACCTGTGGATGCACGACAAGGTGCAGTTAGCCCTGCCAACTGTGACCTTGCATTGTCGGCCCATGTTCATCTTGGAGTTGATAATGACTCCAAGATCCCTTTCTGCCTCCGTGCTCTCAAGAAGGGAGTTTCCCATCTTATAAGTGTGCTGCTGGTTTCTACTGCCCACGTGCAGCACCTTGCACTTGTCAGTATTGAAACACATCCTGTTTTTGTTAGCCCACCCCTGTAACCTATCCAGGTCTTGGTGCAGTCTTTCCCTCCCTACTAGCGTGCTCACCTTACCCCAAATTTTGGTATCATCAGCAAATTTAAACAGGGTGCTTTTCACCCCATCATCCAAATCGCTGATAAAAAGATTGAACAGCGCGGGACCCAGGACCGAGCCCTGGGGGACTCCGCTGCCCACTTCTCCCCAGGTCGTATATGACCGGTCCACCACCACCCTCTGAGTGCGACCCTTCAGCCAATCCGCAATCCATCTGACTGTGTAGGCATCAATGCCACAGTTGCCCAATTTTTTAATGAGGATGGGGTGGGAGACAGTGTCAAAGGCCTTGCTGAAGACCAGAAAGACTACTTCCACAGCAACACCTGCATCCAAGGCTTTTGTGACCTGATCATAAAAGGCAATCAGGTGGGTCTGAAATGACCTGCCCCTAATGAAACCGTGCTGGTTGCCCTTGTGTTTGTGCACATGCATGTGTGCACGCACATGCATGTATGCACGCCTGTATGCAAGCAGTTGTGCATGCAGGCATGTATGTGTGCATTTACATGTGTGTACATGCATGCACGTGTGTGTGTGCTCACATGCAAATGCCAGCAGGGCCCTGCCAGCCAGGAGCACTCTGGGGGACGAGTCACATGACTTGCACGTGGAGGGCGGAGCAATGTCAGCTAATGGCAGTTGGTGCCAAGCAGTGGTGAGCAAGGATTGGCTGCCAGCTGGGCAGGGCCGGGGGCGGAGCCAGGGATGGAGCCAAGGGTGGGCCCAGAGCACCCACCTGGTTCAGTAGGGCCGGTTGGCGTCCTTGGGCCGCTTCAGCTGCACCTTGAGGCGCTTCATGCCGATCTGGAAGCCGTTCATGGCCTGGATGGCGGCCTGGGCGCTGGCCGGATTGTCGAAGCTAACGAACCCTGTGGTGGGGCAGGACGGGGGTCAGTGTCTGCTTGAAACCCTCCCCCTCCCCCTGCCTGCGTCCCCGGTCTCACCGAAGCACTTGCTCTGGTTGGTGGCGCGGTCCACGAAGACCTTGGCGGAGATGACGTTGCCAAAGGGCAGGAACATCTGCAGGATCTCAGCGTCCGTGAACTCCTGGGGCAGGTGGTAGATGAAGATGTTACAGCCCTCGGGGCCTGCGGAGCAGAGCGGGGTCAGCGCTGCCAGCCCAGCCATGGGCCCCCAAACCCCCAGAGCCCCCGTGCCAGCACCCTGGCTCAGGGTCACCCTAGATCACTGTGTGTCCCCTGCTCTAGGCCCTCGTTGGACACTGTGGGCCCCCGATCTAGAGTGCTGGCTGTATAGTGCTCTGGATGCCCCGCTGTAAATCCTCATCTACACCCCCTGCTCTAAAACCCCCAGCTCTAGAATAGCATCCCCCACCTCGGCTGGCGCCCTTTACTCCCGACCTGCAGCCCCTGCCCCCCAGCCCTGCTGATACCCCTTACTCCCAACCTGCAGCCCCCTGCCCTGCTCAGCCCTGATGGATGCTCTCGTCCAGGTCCTTCCTCCACTCCAGAACCAGCTCCAGCGCTCTAGATCCCAGCTCTAGAACCCCTTCCTCCAGCCCCCCATGCTCAAATCCCCATCTCTAGAAGACCCTTGGTCCTTGCTCTCAACCCCCCCACTCTAGAGTGCCCCCCAATCTGGAGCACTCTAGATCCTCTCCTCTAAACCCCTGGCTCTAGCACCTGGCAGCCTCTGATGTGAGATCAAGATGTGGGGGGAGCTGGCCAGGGAGGCGCTGGGGGCCGGTGGGGACAGCCTGGAGGATGCTGGAGCCATGTCGGGGTTTGTGGGGGGGCAGGTGGACACAGCCCCCAGGCACCACTCACCTTCCCGCTGCTGCTGCTGCTGCGGGGGTGGCTGGGCGATGATGGCTGGCTGCTGCGGGAAGGCCGGGCTCACCAGCCCATAGGCGGCGGGGTAGGCGGCTGCAGGGAGGGAGGCAATGTGGGCGTGAGCCCCAGGACCCTCCTGGGTCCCCCCTCCACCCCCCTACCCACAACCCTGCCTGGTGCCCCCAGCCCTGCCCCGTGCACACCCAGGGGCACGGACCTGTGTAGTGCTGCATCCCAGCATAAGCCTGCTGCAGGGGGTCCACGGGGGCGGCCGGGCTCTGTGCTGGGGGAGACAAGCGGGCAGAGCGTTACAGGGCAGGGGTGCGGGCACGGGGACATGCCAGGGCCAGGGGTGGGGGTATCGGGCACCTGGGTAGGGGTGGACACCGTTGGTGTAAAGGGCATCAGAGGCAGGCTGCCCTGCAGGCTGCGTGGGCACCGGGCTGTAGCCGTTGACGCCCAGCGTGGCCGGGATGGCCGAGACCGGTGTGGCGGCGATGGTGGGCGGCGTGCTGGTACCTGTGGAGGTGGGGGAGGCACATGTCACCAGTGCCACAATGCCCCCAGGCCTCAGCACACCCACCGGCCCCTGCTGGAGCAGGGCCAGGTGCCAGGCTAGCAGCCCCCGCAAGGGAACCCCTGCCCCACCACTGAATATGCCCCGCCCACTGGGGGCTGCCCCTAGCAGAACTAGCCCTGCCCATGGGGTTGGCCACACCCCCTCAGATGCACCCCACCCAGCATCTCTGCCCACTGGGAGTTGGCTTCAAATAAGCCCCACCCACTGGGAGCTTGCCCCACCCCTGTCAGGGTTAGCCCTGCCCACATGGGTTGGCCACTCCCCCCCAGATGCAGCCCTGTTCCTGGATTGGTTTAACGCCCCATCCCTGGAACAGCTCCACCCACTACACCCCCCACCACAAGCAGCTCTGCCCACTGGGTGCTGGCCTCAAGATAAAGCCCACCCAGTTGGAGTTGGCTCCGCCCTGCAGAGGGAGCAGCCCCACCCCCAGCTCGCCCTGCCCCACCCCAGCCTACCTGAGGAGGGGGTGATGGGGGTGATGGGGGTGGCGATGAGGGCGCTGGGGTTGATGGCGGCCATCTGTTGCATCTGCACGGCTGCCATGGTGGCCATGGGGCTGAGGTAGGCGGAGTGGGCAGCGACCAGCGCGGCCTGCTGCTGCATCAGCTGGGGGAGAGGTGCGTGGGGTCCCGGGGTCACAGCGCAGCCCCCCCACCCTTGACCGCGTCCCCCTGCCCCCTCCAGCCCTGCCAGTGCCCCTCACTCCCAACCCACACCCCCTGCATGCCCCTAGCCTGCCTCGCCAGTGCCCCTCACTCCTGACCTGCAGCCCCCCAGCCCCTCCAGCCCTGCCAGTGCCCCTTGCTCCCAATCTGTAGTTCCCTGTCCCCATCCCACCTCCAGTGATGCCCCTCACTCCTGACCCGCAGCCCCACCCCCGTGGGTGCTCCTTACTGCTTGGGTGTAGGCGCTGTAGGCCCCGAACTGGAGGGCGATGGGACTGAACATGCCCAGCTGGTTGGCCACCTGCTGCATGCGGCGCAGCCCCCGCTCCTTCTCCGTGTCGGCAAACTTCACCACCAGGCTGGAGGAGGCGCCCTGAGAACGGGACACCCCCGTGGGTTATTCACAGCCCCCACACTGGGATGACAGCCGCACCCCGGGGGAGACACAGCACTCTCCCACAGTCCAGGGGGAGCGGCCTAGGAGCCAGAAGGCCTGGAGAGGCCTTGGGGCCACCTGGGTTCCTGTCCCAGCCCACAAGTGAGATGTGTCTGCTTCATGCCTCAGTTTCCCCCCTCTTCAGCATGGGGCTACGGGCCCCATCCCGCTTTCCCAGCATGCTCTGGGGTGACAGTGAGAGGTCTGTGGGCATCCAGGGAGGGGAGAGCAGCCTTTGACTGCTGGGGAGCTGCAGTGGTCAACGGTGCCCACCAGGGGGCACCAGAGCCCTGGGAAGGTGCCCAAGCAGCCTGGCACGGGATGGCTCTATAGGTATGTGTGTGTGTGTGTGTGTATACACACGTATGTGCATGTGTCTGTGTGCATCAGTGTGCGTACACATATGTGCATGTGTGTTCATGCGCATGTGTGTCTGTGTGCACGTGTCTGTACATGCATGTGCAAGCGTGTTGTGTGCATGCGTGCATGTGTCCAAGATGCCACGGACCGCCCGGACCCCGTGCCCTGGTTCCATGCCTGCCCCCATGGGCAGTGCCCATGGGATCCCTGGGCACAGAGGAGATCTGGGGACCACGGCCACCCCCCGCCCACCCCCGGGCCTCACCGGCAGCGTCCGGCTCCCATGCAGCGCGTTGATGGCGGCCTGGGCCTCCGCGTGCGTCTGGAACTTGACAAAGGCGCAGCCTGGGGGGGGTCAGGGGAAGAGCCTGAGCGTGCAACACCCCCGCACACGCCCTACTCCAGGGAGTGCATGGGGCTTGCATACAAATGCACATGCACATGGTTCCCTCCCCTCCACCATGGTAACACTTGGGGCTTGTGCATACACACATGCACACCTCCTGGGGACACACTCACCAGGGTATACTTGTACATGTGTGTATCCCCCCGCCTCCCTGCACACTCACCCCGCCTGGGGTACACCTGCCTGTGGTTATGGGCACATACCCTCCCCTCTCTCAGGAAAGGCACAGATTGTGCACCCATGTGTGGAGGGGGGGTGTGCCATGGGGTGTAGGCCCACCCACCCACACACTCACATAAGCCCTGGCTGGACTCAGATCCCTGAGCATGCACACAGATACACCCTCACATGTACACAAAGGACAGGGAGCTCTCACACATGCACACACATGTGGGCACACATGTGCGCATACTGCACACATGTGCATACTTGCATGTGCACCCATGCACTCACACATGCATACATGCAGAGATGCGTACGTGGCTATATGAGCACACGTGTGCACACTACTGGGCCCCAGGGACCCCCTCTATGTCTCCTCGCCCACCACCTCCCCCACAGCCCCCCCAGCTCTGCCATGGCCCTGTGGGCCCCCAGCCCCCAACTGTGGCTGGACGTGCCCAGACCAGGCCCCAGTGTAGCCTGTGAGGCACTGGGAGCTGCTGGGAGCGAAGCCAGGCACGGGCACTGGGGCACAGAAGTGCTGGGCAAGGCAGGCGCTCACCCTTGCTGGTGCCATCGGGCCCACGCAGCACCGTGCACTCGTCGATGCTGCCGAAGGGCTCGAACATCTTGCGCACGTCCTCATCCGTCTGCTGCTTGCCCAGCATGCCCACAAACAGCTTCCGGTCTTCTGGAGGGGCACACGGGGCTGGCAGGGGCTGGGGCACCGCCGGGCACGGGGCCCTCCCTCCCCACCGCCTCAGGGCTCGGCCCAGCGCCGCACCTGGCTCCGGCGGGGCTGCCCCAGGCACGTGGGGCCAGTGCCTCCCTGCCAGGGCGGGAGAGCTGAGCCGGCCGCCTGCCCTGCCCTGCCCTGCCCTGTCCCGTCTGCCAGGCCCTGGCAGTCCCCACCCCCAACACCCTCTCTACTCGCCTGGGCCATGCCCACGTTGCTACCCCTGTCCAGATGTCCCGGTGGGGTCCCAGGGCCCACTGCACTGCACACGGCCGCCTGCCCGTCTGCCCGCCCAGCCCTGTCCCTATGCATGTCCCTCCATCCATCCACTCATCCATCAAGCCCTGTGCACATCTGTCCATCTAGCCCCGTGCACCCCCTCCTGCCCTACTCTCCATCCATTTATACATACCCATCCACCCATGGCTATATCCATCCCTCCATCTAGTCCCATGCAATATCTATCTATCTATCTATCTATCTATCTATCCATCTATCCCCCATGCACCCCTTCTGTCTACCCACCCTCCCACCCACCTCCATGCACACTCATCTCTATCCCTCCCTCTGTCTGTCCATGCCTACTCTCTCTCCATCTTGTCCTCCTGGGGCCTGGGCAGCTCTGGCACCAGTTTGCCCTCCTGGGGGCTGGGAGGAGCTGGGGGTGCTGGAGCTGGAGCCCCCAGGCCAGCGCTCAGGCTGGGGCGGGGGGCCAGGGTGTGCCCAGGGCCTATGCGGGCTTGTGGGGGTGCAGGGATAGTACCTCCTCGGCTCTCGCTGTCTGCCGGCTTCACCTGGATGGGCCGGTTCATCTGAGGGGAGATGAGGCAGAGGCAATGAGGCAGGGGGGCATTCCCCAGGGGTCCTGCCTTCAGGGATGTGGGGGCCACCTCCCATAGCCCCAGCCCTTGTCCTGTCACCCCAGAGCTGCAGGCCCTTGTGAGGGAAACTGAGGCATGGGGGGGCAGGCTGCCTTGACTTGCCACTATGAGACTGTTCCTCCCCCAGCCGGGGCCCTGGCTGGGGATAGGGGACCCAGGTGTCTGGCCTCGGGCTGTGCGGGTGGTCATACCCCGCCCCCCAAACACACAACTCACAAAGTCCCCCTGGAGCCGGCAGCCCTGGCCAGAGCCCCTGGTTGTGGGGCTGCAGGGGGCTAGCGCTGCCTGGCCAGTGCCCACCGGGGTAAGAGGCCAGAGCCCCACTCCCAGGGCTGGCACAGAGGGGATCAATACCCCACTGGCCCCCCCATCACAGCCCCGGCCCGGCCCCGCGAGGGTTAATGCTGATCCCTGGTGGCTCCGGCCTTGCCCCGGATTAGCCGCAGGCAGATTAGCGCCGCCCGGGCAGCTGGGCCCATTCCCGGCAAAGCAGCTGTAATCATATTACCGGGGCCCTGCCCATCCAACTCCAGCCTTGCAGCGCCTGTGCTCTGTGGGGCTGGCACCACGGTACCCGCTGGGCCCTTCCCAGGGCACTGGGGCCAGGCCCCAGCGTCACAGGCCTGGGCCAAACTGGCTTTGCTCCCCCTTGGCCTCCCTGGGGCACCAAGGCCACAGGCCCAGCTCTGCTGTGGAATTAAAACCCTGCTTAATTGCCCGGCAAATGGCTGATCACGGAGTCCATCGATCGGCCACGATGGCCGCGGGTTCTGCTCTGCACGTGGGAGAGAGCGAGACCCCCCAGCTCCTGAGGAGGCGTTGCTCCCAGCCCCCTGCCTGCGCCAATGGCCTCTGTGGAGGGGTGCCAGCATCCCCCAGGCCATAGGCCACAGCCTTGGGGGCAAGGGGTTCCCCCAAAGCACCGAGGGCTGAGAAAAGGGCTCTGGCCCCTGCCCTTGGCATCCTTCGGCCTCTCTAGGCCTCCATGAACGAGTCTCTCTCTCTCTCCTGCCCGCCCAGATCGGATGCATCCACCTGTGGCCCCTGCTGCCCTGTCTGGGGGCTTGGCTAGGGCACAGGCCTCCATGCTTGGAGCCACAGCCTTCTCCCTCCTGTGGGCGCAAGAAAACACACACAGCCCCTAAGGCCCCTGGGCTCCGCAGGGATGGCTGCTGGTTGCCATGGCGCCCCTGCCCTGTATCCTTCACTACATCCCCCCTTGCCGCCTGGTTGCCAGGGTATCGCTGGTTGCCACAGCAACCGGTGCAGCATGGGGACCGGTTTCCTCTGCTGCCTATATCTATTTTTCCCCCCTCTACAAGGCCTGGAAACCCCGGCTGAGGCAGGAGGGGGCGCGTTCAAGGGGCACATGCCTGGGTCCCCAGTGCCAGGCACTCCTGGATGCTGAGTCCAGGGCAGGGGTAGGCACCAAGCCCCTGCTCCGAGCACAGACGTGGCACCAGTCACCTTTGAGCTACACCCAAGAGCAGGCCTCCATGAAGCCAGGCACTGCCCAGTGCCTGGGGGAGACCTGGAGGACTCTGAGATGCCAGGCGAGAGCAGCCTGGCCCCTGCACCCCAGGGCTTCCAGCTTGACTCAACTGCAGGGCAGGAGGGGAAACTAAGGCATGGAGCAGGGCTCAAACCTGCGCAGCACGGCTGCCACACTGCCCTCTGCACTGCCTAGAAGCAGGGGGCAAGGTGAAGACCTCTGGGCCGGCTGGGGCACAACAGGGGCATCATCCCCTCTACGTGCTGGGTCCACCGGGCCAGCCGGCATGGGCGCGGGGGGCCCGTGGGTTGGCGCATGACTCACCCGGCCCCCGGCCTGACTCGCAGCCGCTCCCCGCGCTCGGGGCTGCCTGTGTCCGGAGACCCCAGCGCAGGGAGGCCAGGCCGGGGGTGGTGGTGATGGGGGGTGGGGGTCTCAGGGACCCTGGATGGCGGCAGCTGCCGGCACTGTGAACCCGGGGCCTGGCAGCGAGCTGGGAACCCGGTGCTTGGGGTGGAGGGGGGAGAATTAATTGCAATAAACAAGGAGGTGCCTGCTCCAGCTCCACGTCACGGGGACGACGCGGGCTCTGGCCCCCCCGGCCGCCGCGGCCAGCGCGCCACGATTAGGAAGTCCAAGGCCCATCATCTCGGGCGAGGGGGGGTGGGAAGCAGATGCCTGGTAACCATGACAACCAGAGAATATGCTCCATAGCAACCGCCCACTCATCCCCAATTTACCCAGCGCGTTGCCTAGGAACGGCGCTGACATCACCAGTTATCTCTATAAACAATGACGGGCATGATGGGAGCCACGAGGGGAAGAGAAAAATAAAGGGATGATTTTTGGGCGGGGGGGGGAGTTTCCTGCCGATGCCAAGATGCAGCTGCCTCTGGGGTGGGTCCAGGAGGAGCTGGGTACAGGGAGCCCCTAGCCTGGGGATGTGGCTGGCTCTGGGGTGGGCCTCACATGATCCCGCACTGAAATGCAGCCAGCTCTGGAGTGGGGGCAGGCGTGTTTGTAAGGCTCCAGCATTGTGTACCCACCTTCGGCCAGCTGGGTGCCCCGGCCAGCTGCTGTGCCCCCAGCACCGGCTCCTGGCTCTTTTGGTGACCGAAAGGCCAGAGGGAGTGGGGATGAGACCCAGCTTGGTTTCTATCCCCTTCCTGCCCCCCAGGGCAGCCTGTGATGTGGGAGGGGGAGCAACAGCTCAGCCCCAAGGGAGCTGCCAGGCTTGCCACTGCCCAGCTCTGCCACTCCTGGCCTCTGCGGGGTTAATTTAAAGGGGCTGGCAGAGATTGGGGGGGGGGGGGGCTGCAGAGAAGGAAAGTGGGTCATTTCTTTTCCCCTCCCCTCCATCTGCTCTGGCTCCAGCTGTGGTGCTGGGGGGGCACCGGCGTGGGGGAGCTGCCCCCTCGTGGGAGAGCTGCCAGGCAGCCAGGGGCTCCTCTCCCAGACCCCAGGTGGGGGCAGCTGGACAGTGAGCAGGATGCCTGGGTTCTCCGACTCCCCTTGACCCCTGCGCCTCAGTTTGCCCATCTGCCCAGCCCAGGGGAGGGTGGCTCATGGCTGGATCCCAGACCCAGGGAGCTTCTCAGGTGCATTGTGGGATAGGGCTGGGCTGGGCTATGGGAGCTGGGGACCTGAAGCCGGAGTGGAAGCAAGGTGGGGGGACGAAGGAGACCCCTCCAGCGAGCGCACTGGGGTCTCAGGATAGCAAGCCCGGCGGTGATGAGCTGCAAGGTCTCAGCTCCCCCAGGAGGCCGGAGCAGAGGGGACCGCAGGGGCTGCCTGGCACGGCGCCCAGGGAACGGGACCCAGGTGTCTGGGGGCAGCCGGGCCCCAGGCCAGCGAGGGGCAGGGCAAGGCCCCCCCAGATCAGAAGGCAGCTGTCTGGGCGCAGCGGCGCTAATCCCAGTGACAAATCCCACCCCCCTTGCCTCAGATTTACCCGGAGCAAATCCAGGATGATCTGACCCAGCTAAAGCTCCTTAGGGCCCCGGGGCTGCTGCGGGGACAGGTGCCCGCCTGGCCCGGGGGCTCGATGCCGGGCTGGGGGGAGCCCCAGTGGATCCCCCGCAGGCCCAGGCCCCTCTCACACAGCCCCAGCCCCAGCTCTGCTCCCTCAACCCCCCACTGCCGCTCCCGGGGCATCTGCACCCCCACCCCCACGCTGGGGTGCCCAGCCCAGCCAAGACCCCCCACCGTGATTGACACCTGCCACTCATCCAGGTGGGGGGATTAGAGTGAGGGGCAGTGCCAGGCCGATGGTGCCAAGCCAGGTGGGGGGGCAGACGCCCAGTGGCAGCTGGCCGGGACAGTGGACGCCTGGGCTCCTTCCCCGGCTGCGGGAGGGGAGGGGGATCTTGAACAAGGGAGGGGCTGGGAGCCGGGACACCTGTGCTCCTTTCCCAGCTCCGCAAGGTGGGCGAGAGCAAGGGGCAGGGCCAGGGGTGCAGCACGCCTGGGTCCTTTTTCCAGATCAGAGGCCCTCTGCAGGCCACCCCCCCCCCCCCGCCCACAAGACCACCCCCCTGCACCTCCCACCCCCCGGGGGCCTGGTGTCAGCGCTCCCCACTGCAAGCCCCCAGCTTTGTTGGCTCAGCCGCCCCCACCCCAGCGCACCTGGCACTGAGGCCTGCCCGCCTGCTGGTTACCCAGCGACCGGGCTGCCAGGTGACGGCCTCCCGGCACTGCCGGGGGCTATTTTTAACCCAGCCGGGCAGACGCTGCCAGTCTCCAGCCTGCCAGGCCCTGCTGATGGGCACCTGCCAGATCGGCCCCGCTCCAAGCCCTGCAGAGGCTGTTGGGGGGTGGATCAGGGTGATGGGGGATAAGGTGCTCCCCCACCCCTAGACACAGGCGGCGGGAAGCATGTTCCACCCCAGCGCCAGCTGCAGCAGCTGCCCCCAGTGGGAGGGGTCAGGTTGATGGGGATAG
Organism: Crocodylus siamensis; assembly: GCF_052110815.1. Lineage (NCBI taxonomy): Eukaryota > Metazoa > Chordata > Crocodylia > Crocodylidae > Crocodylus > Crocodylus siamensis. The sequence goes on along the minus strand of NC_143400.1, from coordinate 15,550,310 downwards.
GCAGCAGGTCCAAAAGTGCAGTGGAGCCCTGCAACGGGCAGGGACAGGCAGCTGCACAGGCATGTGGAAAAGCACATGTGTGCCTGCCAGCTCTCATGTCTGCCAGGAGCACGGGCCAATGCACACGTTGCCTGGGGCACCACGGGGCAAAGCAAACCAAGTGCATGCCTGTGCTCCTGCACATGCACATGTGTTCTCTTGCACACGCCAGTGAGCAGATACCCACAAACACACTCCTACAGAGAGATGTGCTTCTTGTGCATGAGTGCTCAGAGCCCGGCTGGATGGACACACACATGCCTTGCACCCATGAGTGAATTCACCTCTACTGGGGGGCTAACACACACATGCACACAAGATTGCTTGTACTTGTATATGCTTGCATGTACGCACACAAACACACGCACACGGATATGTGTGTGCAGCCAGCCATGTGTATGGCCCTCTACTAGGGTGCAAACACATGTGCACACAGGATCTCTTGTGCTTGCATATGCTTGCACACATACACACAAAGACACACATGCATGGATGCGTTTGTCATGAGCCATGAGGGTGAGCCTCTACTGGGGTGCAAACACATATGTGCAAAGAAGTCCCTTGCACTCACATCTCCTTATATACATGCACACACACACACACACACACACACACACGCACATGCACATGTGCAATCAGCTATGCATGTGATCCAGCAGTCACCATGTGCAGCTGTGAGTGTCCACATGGGGCGGCTGAGCCAACAAAGCTGAGGACTTGCAGCGGGGGGCGCTCACACGAGGCTCCCCAGGAGCCGGTACGGGGGGAGTGGTCTGGAGGGGGTGGGGGGCTCACAGGTACAAGTCTCAGTAAAACCACAGTCATCAAGCACTCAGCGCCCCACCTTTTCCCTCCCCCCAGGCAGGTGGCTGCAGCCTCTTGCCAACACCTGCCACCTGCCCTGGCACCACCACGTCCCCCGCTCCCCGCACCAGCTACTGGGCAAAGGGCAGTGGAAAAGGGAGAGCGAGGCTGGGGGAGGGGAACCCTGAAAATCCACAGGGACACCTGCTTGTCACAGTGCCTGGCGCAAAGCACATGCACACACATATACCTACATACATGCACAGACACACGCATATGTGTGCATCCATGCACACATCTATGCGTGCGCATGTACACATATGCACAGACCTGCACACACACACGTGTGCATGTGCGCACACACAGGCACATACATACATGTGCACATGCACAGACACACATGCACACAGAGACGCATACATACATGTGCACGTGCACACTCATACAGGCACAGGTGCGCACACAGAGGCACACATACACATGTACATGCTAGCACATGCATGTACACACAGAGGCACATACACACATGTGTATGTGCATACATACATGCACAGGCACACACAGTGACATACACACATACATATGTGTGCACACATGCTCACACAGTCACATACATACACGTGCATGTGCACACGCATACATGCACATGCGCACACACAGAGGCACGTACATATGTGTACATGTGCATGCATACATATTCATGCATGCACCCACATATGTGCACACACACATGCATGCATGCATGCATGCACACATGCAGTCGTTTACTAGGGCAAAGTCTGGCAAGCAGCCGGCAGCAGCCTAGTGGTTATGGGGGGGGCAGGGGGGCACCTGGACTCCTCTGTTCCCACCTGGGGGGGTGGGCAGCAGGGCCCAGTGCTTTGAGCAGGGAAGCTGGGCTGGGAGCCAGGACTCCTGGGCTCTATCCTGGCTTTGGGAAGGGAGTGGGTCTTGGTGGTGAGATGAGAGGCTGGGGCTGGGAGGCAGGATGCCTGGGTTTCCGGCTGAGGCCCTGGGCATGGCCTGTGGGAGCTGCCTCCTTTGGTAATTAACCTCCTAACATGGCTGTTGGGGTCTCACTGGTGTCCTCCGTGATGTGGCTGCAGCCAGGTCATTTGAGGGGGCACGGGCAGGCCCCCAGTGCCCAGGGGACCGTCCCCTGCCCCCAGCTCAGGGGCTGGAGTCCAGGCCAGGGTCTCTAGCCCAGTCTGGGGAACTGGAGCTTGGTGCATGATGCCCTGAACTGGCATGTGCACAAAACCTGGGATCTGGAGCCTGGGTGGGGGAGCCCGGAGCTGGGTGCATGGAGCTGCATGTCTCCAGCTCCACCACAGCTGGGCCCAGCCTCTGCGGGGAGCATCAGCCTGCATGGCATCGGGGCCAGGGTCTGTGATGGAGGTGCCAGGAGGAGCTCAAATAAATACACACCCCCACAGGCAGAGCCACGCGGTAACTCACAGAGAAACACACACTAAAAACACACACAGACACGAAAAGGATGTGCCCACGGATCTGGAAGTAGACACAGGCATGCGTATAACATACACACGTACACACACACTCACCCACAGAGACACACGGACACTAAAACACGACACAACCGCACATACACAAACACAACATAATGCAGGTACAGACACACAATGTGCAGACATCTAAACAAGCTAAAAACATATATAGGCATGTGTGAACACATATACACTGAGAACACAACACACACACACTGAAAACAACACACACACACCCCACAACGTAGCTACAGACATGCACATCACACACACAGAGACATCTAGACAAGCTGAACACATACACAGGCACACACACACACAACACACACACATTTACATCCATACAAGCTAACACCACGCACAGGCGTGCACACACAGCCACATGCTTAAAACCCAGAGAAAAGAGCTCTGGTGTTCCTTTGCACACAAAATGCGTGTGGCAAACGTGTGAAACAAGGTGACCAGAAACGGCCTCACAGATGCATGTTACAAGCACGTCCGCACACACATGCTGTCCTCCCAGCCCAGCCCCTCACACGCATACAGATGCTGGCGTGTCACTCTCATGTTCACGTCACACCAGAGCAGAGGGGTGACACAAGTAGCTGGGCACCTACAGGCCCTGTGGGGCATGCAGACCAACACAAGCTCCAGAGATGTGGGGCCGGGGTGGGGGCAGACACACACCTTGGTGTTGCAAATCACACAGACACGTGTGTGGAAGTGCACATGCTCCCACCCCAGGTGCTGCACAGGCCTCAGGCAGGCAAAGAAAGGGCTGGGGGAGCAAAGCGGGTGGTGGAAGCAGGAGGGAAGAACAACAGAGCCAGAGCCCTCAGCTGGGGAAACTTCCCAGGACAAAGCCCAGCACAAGCTGTGCCCGCACTGCGAGCTGGGCACGAGGGACACAGGAGCTGCCCCCAACCCATGGTTTCTATATTTGGGAAGGGGGAAAAGCAAAGTGGGGGGTGGGGGGAGGATACAGACCCAGCCCTTCTCCAGCTGGAACAAAGCGGGGGGGGCCTCATCCTGCCCCACCAGGGTAGTTGGCATCTCTGTGGGAGATGCCCAAGGCAACAGTCCCCCACCCCCTGAGCTTTGCCCCCGCCCTGCATGGCCCCCACAGTGGCTCAGGCATGGCAGGGGCGGTCTTATTTAGTTGGGGCTGGAGAGTGGGGTGCAGCCCCCTGCACCCTGTATGCCCCAGTCTCCCCCTGCCTGGGGGATCATGGTCCCAAGACAGCTGATAGGGCCCTGGCGTGGGCCAGCTCAGAGATCTCAGTTAGTCCGAGCCCATGCAGGCTGCTCCAGGCCAGAGCTCCCCTGGAGGAGGCTCCCAGGGAGGAGGAGGAGGAGGAGCCCAGTGAGAAAGGCCCCTGGGAGGGAGGCCATTGGCCCCTGGGAGGGAACTGGTGAGGTCAGGCTCTGGCTTTGGCCCCTTCTAGCGCCTTCCATGTGCAAGGCCATGGCAGGGAGGGCACAGTGTGTGCTCACAGGAACACAGGCCTGGCATGTGCCCCTTAGCCCCAGCCCTCTGGCATACCTGGCTTCCAGAGGCACACGCAGCCCCCCACACCCTCACAAGCAGCCGGAGTTTGTTTGGGCACAGACTGACACACACGGGTCCCAGAAAGGCCACTGGCATGTGTGCATACACATGCATGCACACATGGGTCCTTGCCCACCCCGGAGGGCACTCACAAAGTCCCACGGATGCAGCCGCCCTCACTCCCATGCACACGTGCGCTGTGCCCCCATTGCTATGCACCCCTATGACCCAGCACACAGGTGTGCACACAGAGCCTCGTGCGCCCTCAGCACACGTAGGCCCATGCAGATACTGGCTGCACACCTGCACATATACAGAGCATGGATCTTTGCAGAGTCCTTCGCATGCACAGACAAGCAAGTGCATGAAACCCAGGCACATGCACAAACATGTGAACATGTCCTGGGAATACATGTATGTGCCAGAGTTGCTGCCCTGGGTGTGGCTACAGCTGCCAATCACGCTCCCATGTAGACACGGCTCCCATCAGCACAAACTCCCCACCGGACAGAGCCTGATGCCCTGACGTGGCCCACGGCAGGGGGCTGCTACTGCCTGCTGTCATGGGGCACCACCGGGCATTCCCATCAGGTTGCCCAACTGCTGTTCCCAGCCCTGGCTGGACGGGGTACCCCGAATTAACCGATCCCCTCTCAAGGGGCCACAGCTGCTCAGACATGGCATCAGGGTGCAGTGCCAGGCCCAAATGGCCACAGTGACCAGCCCAGCTGTGTGCCCATGTGCCCTGTCTGTCCCTGCCGGCACTGGGGGGAACACTGGCTCTGGGGATGAGTCCCCCTGGCTGGGCACAACCCCAAGCACTGACTTCTCCTGCCCGGGCTGGAGCCTGGCACTAGCTGAGCCAGGCCCAGAGCAGTAGAGAACAGCCCTCACAGGCCCAGAGGAGCTACAGCCATTGAGGAAGGCATCCTCCCGCTCCGAAGCCCCCCACGCCCGTGCCCAGCAGGACTCACCCCCGGTAGGGTTTTCTGCTCATGCAGCGCGCTCTGTGCCTTGAGGGCCGACTCGCGGGCGCAGTAGGTCAGAAATGCGCATCCTGCGGGAGAGAAACAGAGGGGGAGAGTCACGGGGGCTCCGAGTCCCTGGTCCACCCCCAACCCAGTCCCCCAGATGGGCCGAGTGTGGACCCAGCTCTCAGGAGACCCTCAAATCAGCCCCCCACCATCGCTCCTTGGGATGGGGCTTGGAGGCAATACATCTGTGGGGCAATTCCCTTGGATGGGGGCGATTCTGGGGGGGCAATCAGAGGGTGCCTAACCTCCTAGCTAAAGCATGGAGCTGGGACTCAATGGTTGCAGGCTCAGGTCCCAGCCCCACCACTGGCTCCCTGGGCAAATCCCAGCATCCAGCACTACATCTGTGCAGTGCCCACCGTGCTGGGGTCCCATGGCAACTGCAGAGGGCTGGGCAGACAGCAACTGGGGGCTGAGAGATGCAGCCGGAGCAGGGACCCTCCTGCAGCCATAGCAGGAGGGTTTTGCAAAGCTCTAGCTCCTGGATTCAGGGGATCCCACGGGGTGCCTTGGGGCCAGCAGCTTCCCCCAGGGACATGTGGAGGCCGATCCCTGGGGGATTCACCAGCCCCCCCTGTGGTCTCCTGCCCCGGGCTGGCCCCATGGGGCTTTACAGCACTGCAGGCACATGGATTCAATGCTGCAGACTGGGGGAAATGAGGCACAGGGCACGGGCAGGGGCAGGGCTGGCCCAGCAATGACAAAGCAAGGCTGGGCTGAGCTGAGGATGGGACTGGGGTCAAGTCAGGCCCGTTACCACAGCTCAGATGAGGACCCAGGAGTCTGGTCTCTCAGCCACGCCCGCTCTAACCACTAGCTTGCACTTCCTCCCTGGCGTGGGACCAGCCCGTCATCTCCTCCAAACCCAGCTCACTGCCAGGGCCTTGCTAGGGGTGTGCTCAGCCTCCGAGCCAACAGGAGAGGAGCCCAGGGTCGCCATGGCTGAGCCCATGTGAGCCCGGGGCTGCTGTCATGGGCACAGCTTGTCCCGGGTGCTTGGCCATGGCAGCATCATGGGTGCTGAATATACACATGCACCCGCCAGCCCCTGGCACCGGGCAGGGCACCCCAAGCCCCACACCCCAAGCGGCTGCATGGGTCTTTGCTCTCTGGTTCAGATCCCATGCCCGGGGGGCTTGGCTGAGACTGTCAGGGGCAGGGGTGGCCTTTTGGCATCTACAGCCCCCAGGCACTCGGCCCTGCCACGACGCTCACCAGGAATGACCCAGGCCTTGAGCTCAATCCCCCACCCCCCGGGCACACTCCCACCCTGCACACTCACCCTCACTCCCTGCCAGGCCTCAGTGCCTGCCCCCCCCGCCAACCGTGCTTCCTTCCCCTGGGCTCCCTCCACGTCATGCTTTCTACTGGCAATAAAAAAATTGGAGCTAAAAATACCCAGCAGCAGGAGGGAGGCGCGGCCACGGAGCAGCCTGGCTCGCCAACAAAGCTGGGCCCCGGCTGGGGCAGACCTGGCTTGGGCAGGGGGGGTTGGGCCCGCTCTCCTCCACGGGGGGCAGCAGGACAGACAGAGGAGCCGCCAGCTCAGGACGTGCCCCTGTGGGTCCTGCTCCCCCAGCCTGTGCCCCCTCCCATGTAGGGGTCGTGGGCAGGTGCCCTGTGGAGCTGCCTCAAGGCTCTTCCTCTCCCCCCGCCTCTCAGCAGAGCCTTGCCCCCTGGGTTCAGCTGCCCCCGCAGGCCGGTGGGGGGCAAGGGGGAGGGTGCCTTGTCCATGCCCAGACAGCACCTGCTGATGGCTGGGCCTGGGCCAGCCAAGGTGCCCCCCAGCAGCGTGGGGTCAAGAGGCAGCCACCCCGGTCTCCGGAGGGACCTCGCTCTGCCTGAACTGGTGCCTTGTCAGCCTTGGGAGTGCAGGGAAACTGAGGCACAGAGCAGGAGTGGCTTGGCCCAAGCCACCAGAGCAGAGCTGGGCACAAGACTCAGAGGAAGGGAGCCAGGCATCAGGATTGCCTCTCCTCCCCCCCTGCTCTAACCACTGGGCAACACTCCCCACCCGCTTCGAGCCTTGCTCCCCTCCAGCTCAGTGGGGAGAGAAGCAGCTGCTGCCAGCCGGGAGCCCGTAGCCGTCCAGCATCCAGGAGGCTTCTCCTCCCTCGCTGGAGACTAAATTTAGCTCCTTGCCGGGTGTGCGCCGTAGGGCGCAGCCAGCTGGAACAGCAGCTCTGCTCCCTCCCGGAGGTGCCCTGCGCCCGGGCAGGCAGTGGCCCGATCTCAGCCAGCCTGGCACCGACTGGGCCGGGGGGACTTGGAGTGGGGGAATAGGGGCACTGCCAAGATATCATCTCCCACCCTCAGGGGCTGGGTCCCCCCTGCAGCTGCCCCTGGTTCCCCCAGCCATCAGGACAATCCCTGTGCCATCTCCACAGAGGGGTGCAGAGATGAGCGTGTACATACCCGTGGCACTCAGAGGAGACCCCCTCACCAGCCTGCACCCCAGCCCCAGGTCAGTGCCCCAGTCTATTGCTATCCTCACCCCCACCTTGTCCCCTTCTTCCCCCGAAGATTTGGGCATGAACAGGTCAGGGCTGAGCCCCAGAGGCCTCCTGCAAAGGACCACCCTGCCTCAGCTGTCAGCAATAGTAGACTCTTATCCTACAGCAGGACTGGGCCTGGTGAAACCCAGGTGTGTAGACTGGGCGCCATGGGCTAAGCACCACACTAGCACTGGGCACACAGGCTCAGGGGACACAGCCAGGAAAGGGCAGCACAGGGGAGGACCCAGGACCCACCTGCCTGGCCATGGGATCAGGCCCTTGTACACCCGTGGAGCAGGGCGGGTGTGAGCTGCAGCCAGGAGCCCGGACCTGGCCTTTTCCCATCTGAAGTGGGGAGCTCAGCGCTGGTGGGACCCTCCGGTGCCTCTGGAGCTGGGTCCCGGGGCCTGGAGGTTGATACTTCCCCCTCCTGAAGTGAAAGAGCCTGTTCCCAGCCCCTTCTGGACCCCAGCGCTTGGCGTGGAGGGAGCCGGGATGCTGGAGCAGGGCTGTAACCCTGGTCTCTACACCAAGAGCCCACAGCTGCAGCTTCTGGGACAACCCCGTTCCTCTCCTCCCCCTGCCCCTTTCCATCGGCCCTGGCACGCAATGACAAGCCAGGCCCAGCCCCCATCGCAGCAGATCTTCTGGCCTCCCCGGGGACAAGGGAGGCCTGGAGCCTGCAATTGTTAACGAGCAGGTGTGACTTCCACCAGGCCCCCCTCCCCGGGGCTGGAGACTGCTCTAGGGCGCTGCCGCAGGGGGGAGATGGGGCCTCTTGCTGGCCTGCAGGGGAAGAAGAAAGGAAAGGGGAAGTGGAAATGGAGGACAAGGAAAGAGTCCTTCAGCCCCTGGGCTACAAGGACAGGAGCATTGGCTTCTCATCCCCCACGGAGGCTGGGGGCTGAGGCCTGGACCCCCCCCGCTCTGCCTGGCAGAGCCACTGGCAATCGGCTCAGGGCTGCCTCCAGGCCCTGGCGCGCTCCATTTTGCTTCCCTCAATGCTGGCACAACCCAGAGCCCGACGGGCGCTCGCCTGGCTCCCTGGATACCCACCCAGGCAGAGTCCACCCGCTCAGGCTCTCTGCCTCGAGTGTGAAGCCCAAAAAGCAAGACGAAGGCTTTGAAGGCCGATGGGGGTGGTTATGTGGGAGGTTTCCTGTACAGGCCAGCCAGAAAAATCTCTGCGAGGCCAAGAGCCCCAGCTGGTCGGGTCTGGGCCTCTGCTCTGGAGATGCCCCATCCATCACTGGGCCCTTACTCAGCTGTCAGCCAAAAGGCATCACTTGACTCTTGCACCAGGCCGGGCTTCCAGGAGGCGAGAGCAGCCTCTGGAAAGGGCCTGTTGCCCTTCCTGATGCCATGGTCTTGGCTCTCAGTACCCACAAAACAACGGTGGGCCTGAAATAGCCCCCTTCCCTAGAAAGGCAGCATCATCAGGCTGATCCCCCAGTCCTTTCCAGGAGATCTGGACCCCGCTAGAGATGGGCTCATGGCTTCCTAGTCAAAGCATGAGGCTACTAAATTGTGGAGGCTGCCGCGGTGGGACTGATCTCACCCTGCCCTGCCCCTGAGGTCTCCTAGACCTGCTCTCAGGGCCAGGACTCATCCTTTTCTGAAGGGTGATCACCACGTCCCTTGCCCGCCTCCAGGCTCTGCTTTCTGGGGCATCTGGCTGCCGGCCTTCAGACGAGGGGGAAGTTTTGGGAGGACGGGGGGCATTAAGAGAAATGAATGAGGAGATGAACTTGGCCGTGTCCAAGAGGCCTTAGACTGGAGAAAGGCCTGGATCCCACAGCCCAGGAGGCAGCGAAATGGGTGAGTGGGAGGGGAAGGCACTGTGTTTATACAGGAGGAAGGAAAGCATGAGGAAGCTGTTTCGATGGGCTCTGGATCCACGAGTCCCACTGCTCACCTGGTTACCCCAGGGAGGAATGATCTCCCAGGAGTAGGACAAACAGGACTGCTGGGAGGGATGAAGGGGGCTTAGGGCAGACAGAAAGGGGGCCACAGACAGACAGACACTGGGCCTGAGCCAGGACAAAACTCTGTTGAAGTTCCCTGGTGCTGGATCCATCCCCTGCTCCCCACCCCCAGCCCTCCCTGGTTTGTGCCATCCCCACAGCCGCGGCTCCTGCCGCCTTTCACCGTATTGTACCTACTGCCATCTGTCACCACCGCCAGCAGCCGCTCTTTGTCCCACTGGCTGCCCTGACATCTCAAGATGCCTGGCCATTTCCCAGTCCCTTCCAGGGACGACTTCATCTCACCCGACATCTCTGGGACCCTTGTTCCTCCACCACCCAGCTGCTCTTGCTTTGCAATTTCATATTCAGATCCCCCCACTGCCACCGCCTTTCCCTTCCCAACCTCCCATCCATCCTATTGTTGGGAGCCGTTCATTGTTCTGCCAGCGGCCTGGCTCGCTTACCTTTGTGCATGCCCGTGTATTTATCCTTAATCACTGTCAGCTCATAGATTTTCCCAAATTGCTCGAAAATGGGCTTGAGGTCCTTCTCTTCCAGGTTACGGGGGATCTGTCCGATGAAAAGTTTAATGGCATCGGGTTCCTTCATTGGTCCAAGAATTTGGGGAAAGCCTCAAATCCCGTATTGTGCCGCGACGGAGAAGGGAAGGTAGGATCCAAAGCGTAACTCCAGCCCGAGACTTTCCAGTGGTGAAACAAACAAAGGAAAGGGGTGGCCGGCTTTGCTCCAAGCCTTTTTTCTTTTTTTCCCCCAGCCGAGAGAATGATTTCCCCCAATTTTTTTTATCGGCACGATGATCACGATTGGGCAAATCCTTTCGTTCCCTGCTTTGCGGCCGTCCTGAAAACAAAACACACACACACAATCCAGAATATAGATCAATAATTTTCGGGGGCACAAAAAAATAGACACGACGATAAAGAACCGGGGGGAGAAAAAAATAAAATAAAATGAGAAGCCGGATGAGAAATAAATCCCAAATGCAAAGAGTTTGCAGGCTCCTTTGTTGTGGGAGGGTAGGCTGAGCTGTTTGCAGTCCCAGATCCCTGGCACTAATACTTTTGATCTATTAATTAGAGCGCTTGCAAAGCAGTTAATTAGTTTATTGATTAACTTTCCTTGAAGAGGCTGAGCCTGGTTTAAATTCTTGGGTTGCTGTTGGGTTCTTTCTTTCTTTCTTTCTTTCTTTCTTTTCTTTCTTTAAATTATTGATTCATTTCTTTCCCCTCCTCTTCCCCACCCCTTCTCTGCCCGCCTGGCCTGGGTTGATGGTTTCTCCCTTTAATGGGTCTTGAGCTCTGATTCAAATCTTTTCTTTACCAACAAAAACCCCCTCTGCAACCCGCCCTCTTTTCCTAACAAATGATGATGTCAGAGTTAGGGACCGGGTGCAAACTCCCAGCTCTACCTTCCACGAAGGCAGCCAGGGAGGCTGAGTGCCAAAGGGTAGGCCAGGAACAAGTACAAGGCTCGCAGGGCACCAGACTGGGTTGCAGGGACCCCAGCTTGTGATCAGCCCTGCCAAGGGGCCACCACTCTTCAGCTGATGCTTTGGGACCCTGGGTTCCTGAGCAGCCAGGGTAGACGGGCGGTAGATAGAAATAGTGCACTATAAACCACCAGATCAGACCTTGTACGATAACAAATAATGCAACTAGCCTTTATCATGGTGTGTGCATGTGTTTGGTGTGCATGTTTTCATACCTACATGGCACACATCGATAGGCTAGGATAGCATTGGATAGGGTATTATTGCATGTATTTTCATACCTACACTGCACACATTCATATAATACAATCTATGTGGTGCAGATATGAAAATACACACTGTAATGTCATATAAAATAATAAAGCATGATACAGTATATTATTGTATTGAAGGTCAATGGGTAGAAACAGTGCACTATAAGTGACCAGATCAGACACTGCAAAATAACAAATAATGTAGTTAGACTTCATTATCATGTATGTGTGTGTGTTTTGTGTGTGTCTATTCTATTCTATTTGTGTGTGCGGTGTAGGTGTGCACATATTGTGTGTATTGTCATATCTACACTGCACACATTAACATAACGTAACATAATATATGTAATGCAGGTATGAAAATGCACACTTCAATGTAACATAAAATAATAAAATATAATTCAATAAAATAAAATATAATATTATTGTATTGAAGATCAATAGGTAGAACCAGTGCACTGTAAGCCACCAGATCAGATATTGCATGTTAACAAATGACGTAACTAGACTTCATTATTATGTATGTGCATGTTTCATGTGTGTTTATTTTCACACCTACACTAGAATAGAATAGAATAGAATAGAATAGAATAGAATAGACCAGTGGTTTTCAACCTGTGGCACATGAACCCCTGGGGTTGGCAGACTATGTCTAAGGGGTTTGTGAAAGATGACTGTGATTAATGGAAAGTATGTGAATACCTACACTTACCATTCAAAGGGGGCTGCATCTCCATTTTGGAACTTTTTTAAGGGTCTGCAAATGAAGAAAAAAGGTTGAAAACCATTGGAATAGAATATTGGTATTTTCATACCTACACTTCACACAATAATATAATATAATATAATATAATATAATATAATATAATATAGCAGTGCAGGTATGAAAAGACACGCTGTAACACACCCTATGATAACACAACACCACGTACACCTACGAAAGGACACACATGGATGTAACGCGGTGTCACGTCCTGTGCCGCCTCTCAGGCCTGTTCCCTACGTCTGCATCTCAGCAGCCTCCACGCAGCAGACTAACGAATGCAGCCACTTCTGGGGTGGGCGGCTGGGTGCTGGGCGGGCGTCCCGGGGGCAGCCCTGGATGGTCCTGCAGGAGCCAGGGCTCGTCCTTCAGGGCCGGTCCAGGCGGGAGGCGGGAGCGGGAGGTCGGGGCCGGGACGAGCTGCCTCTGCGAGGAGGGGGCGCTGGCCCCCAGCCTGGGCACGGTGCCACCCGGTTGCAGGGCCCTGTTTGCTGGGTCCCGTCTCAGCGGCGGGGTCGCCCGGGCGGCGCCGGCGGCGGGAGCCGGGCTGGGAAATGCGCGAGGGGCCCTAAGGCCCCATCGGCCCGGCCCGGCCCGGCGCTGTCCGCGGTGCTGAACGGCCGCCGCCGCCGCCAGCCGGGCCGGGCCGGGCCGGGCCGGGGCACGCGTGTGTGCACCCCCACACGCGTGCACGACATGCACACCCAGGCAGGGGCGCGCGCGCACACACACGCAACATCTGCACACAGGTGGGGCACGGACACACACACAACACACAGACGGGACATTCACACGCGTGCACACATGAAGACGGGCATGGACACCCCCCCCAAATGTACATACACATGGGGCACACACACAGCAACAACAACAGGCACACAGACGGGGCATGAACATACCCACACATGGATGCACACACATACACAGATGGGGGCACAGATGCACAAACACATATGCACATACACACACAAAGGCATGGCCGCGCGCAGACAGGCACATGCATGCATGCACATGCAGCAGACACATTTGCATGCACACATGACATGCACACACATACAGACAGGGGTATGGAAACACACACTTACACGTGTATGAAATGCACAGTCAGGGGCATAGACTCGCACACACATGCATCCACACACACAGATGGAGGCATGGACACACGCACACATAGCATGCTCACACACACACACACACACACACACATATCCATGCACACTCACAGACAGGGGCATGAAAGCACATACAGATGGGGGCATGGATGCACACATGCACGCACACCATGCACAAAAAGCAGTATGGACACACACATGCACATGCACATGCCACATGCAATGGCCCCATCTTACCTAGGGACACTCCATGGGCCCCCAGGCCAGATGCTCCAGCACGGTCCAGAGAGCTGGGGTTGGCACTATGACTGTCCCAAGAATCAGATCTCGTATCCAAGGCAAGTTGGGCCAGAACCGGTGATCTCTGTAAACACACACATGACTTCACCCTGGAGCATAGCCATGGACAAAATGTGCTGGCCCCTTGGGAGCTGGCTGGTGAATGATGTGGGCTCTGTGGGTGGGGGGAGAAGGGGCTCAGGGCTTCCCCAGTGACTAAAAGAAATGCAGCGTGAAGGTTGGAAACCCAGGCAGACCCATCCTGCAGCTTGGAGTCTGCAGCTGGCGTGAGGAAGGGCTTTGGGGGGGATCCAAATGGCATGATCTCAGGCCATGGGTGGACCTAGGGCTGTGAAAAGGGGGTGCAGATGGCCAGTACACAACACATAGTCCTCTCTGGTTAGAGAAACTAGGAGCTTTACTAATACACTACAGGCCTAGGGCTGTAGGATTCAACTTCAGATTGAAGCAAAAACAAATCTGTTGATGCAATGTGCATCCACTGGCTGAGTTATACATTACATATAAAAAACCCCCACAAACAAATAATCAAAATGCTTCATTTTCTTAGCCACCCATCACAGAATTAAATGGACATCTCTTTCGTTCAGATTCATAGCACAAAATCCTGCCTTCTTGAGCATCTGGGCAGCGCATCCTGTGCTTTGCTGAAGGTTATTTCCACCTCCAAGTTCATGTTCACCCGAGGGAAGGTCTCCACGCCAAATTAGTTATTAGTTAGGGTTCAAAACAGTGTGCAGGACTGTGAAATAGGAACTAGCAGGAGTGGCAAAGAGATAGGAGAATAGCAAAGGAAAGGCTGACTTGATTAGTGGAAGATCAAGAGCACTAAAAAGGAGCCATGGTTGTTAAGGCCAGAAGGGATCAGGGTGGTAGTAACAAGCTGCTGCTAGGCAGTTGGTTAAGCTTTGTGTGGAGCAGAGATCAAAGGGGGTGTGTCTGCACTGTTGCACGCCTCCCCGCTCCCCCAATCCACCCCTGTATCAGACTGTTGAGCATCCGTCCACCCCTGTGTCCCTGTCCTGTTAGCAGGAGTCAAGCTAAAGTCTCCTGAGTGCCGGCCCAGTGCAGTGACCGCTGGGCACAGCTCCTAGGTTCATAGACTGTCGGGGGCTGGAAGGGACCTTCCAGATCATCGGGTCCAGCCCCCCCCCAGCTCTAGGCAGGAAGACAACTGTGGGGAGGTGACCCCAGTGAGGTGACTGTCCAGTCTCCTCTTGAAAACCTCCAGGGTAGGTGACTGCACCACCTCTGGAGGGAGTTTGTTCCACAGTCTGGACACCCTGACTGTGAATGAGTTTTTCCTGGTATCAAGCCTGAAGCGGCCTTCCAGGAGTTTGTATCCATTGGTCCTGGTCTTCCCCGGGGCTGCCCTAGTGAAGCGTTGTTCACTGAGCTCCTGATGCACTCCTCTGATACACACTAAGCCGCTAGCAAGTCCCCTCTCAACCTTCTTCTTTAGGCTGAAAGGAGCCTTTCCTTGTATGGCTTGCCTTGCAAGTCCCGGGTGGCTCTATTCTGGACCCTCTCAAGTTTTTCCCTCTGTCACTCTGATGTGCCATTGCTGCCTCCTCACCCGTGGTGCTCAGCACCGAGTGCACATGAGAGCGTGACCCTGAAAGCTGGGGGAACAGGGGATCCCCAACCCCGAATCTCAGCCCATTTTGTACAGCACTTGGTGCGCGGCCCTGACCTTAGCTCGGTGTGTGCAAAGCCTGGCAGGATGGGGCCCCAGTCACAACCTGGCCAAGGCAGGACGACAACCCAGGAGTCCTGGCTCCTGGGTGTCCCCCGCCCCTGCCACTAGACCCTATCCCACTCCAAGACAGAGATAGGACCCAGGAGTCCTGGTGCTGTGCGCTCCCCCCTGGCCACCCCCTGCTTTAGCTGGTAGGTACATTCCTGCCAGCATCTGCAGCCCCGGCTGTGCCCACAGGCCTCACCGGGCAGAGGACGGCCAGTACGGCAGCCTGTGCCACGTGCTGCGCTGCAGAACTGGGTCAGGAAGTGCCCTGTGGCCTGCGAGAGGAAGCAGCTGCTGGAGCTGAGAGACAGAACCCAGGAGCCTGGCCCCAGCCAGGGGCGCAGGGTTGCCTGCCGGGGGTGCCCACTGCCAGCCAGAGAGCAGAGGCACCCGAGCTCTCCCAGGGGTCCAGGGACGAGCCCCAGACACCCTCAGCGCTGAAGGGTCCAGTCACCCAGCCCCCACTCTCAACGCAGGGGAGAAAACCCAGGAGTCCGACCCCCCGGCCCTCACCCTCTCAGGGCAGGGGAGAGTCTCTCAGAGCCAGGCTGGCACTTGGGGTGGGATTGGTCACCCCCGAGACCCCTGCCGTGTGCGTGGGGGGCATCAGCTTGTTAGCCTGCCCCCTCGTTAGCTACTGGGGGGAAAATGGGTTGGAACAAAGAGGCCTCTGCCTCCCCCCCAAAACCTCTCCAACTTCAGCCCTAATTGGGAGGTTTTCAAAGGCAGGCACCCGCATTCATCGGCCTCCTCAAGGACTCACTCTCCAGGTCACCATCTGCCTGCCTCTGCCTGGGGCAGCCTCAGCCTGCTCCCAGCCCCCAACAACCTCGTCCCCGTGGCTGCCAAGACCCCCAGCTGCAGTAGCAAGGAGAGGAGCTGCCCTCAGAGCAAGGCACTACAGGGGCTAGGACACATGAGCAAGTAGTTCTGGGCCTGGAGCACAGGCTGGGGGAAGGGGAGGTGGTAGCAGCCCCCACCCTGGCCCAGGCTTTTCTGATACCACCATGCCATGTCCCGGCAGGTCAGTGGAGGATTCTCCAATTTCTAAGCCAGGGCAAGCTTGGAACCAAGTGTCAGAGCCCCACTGGGCAGGTGGGAGCTCCCCAGAGCCCTGCGGTGTTAACCCTGAACATCCTGGTGCCCCAGATCCAGCATTGGTTGGTTAATGGGGGTGGCTACACATCTGACCCTCCCTCCCTCTGTTGTGCTGCACTGCTGCCCACCTCCTTCCACATCCTACCCCAGAGGTGGCTGCATTCAGGACCCAGTGAGCACGCTCTGAAGAGCCCACCACTGCCTTCCACCCCAGAGGTAGCCGCATTTCAGCAGGAGTCCTGGGTAATGTGCTGGGAGCAGCAGTTTCATCCAGATGACTCTTCTTCTGTTCTTAGAAGCACAGGCTAGAGCACCGGGACCTGCCCCGAGCTGCATGCAAGGGAAACACAGCAGTGAAGGGGGCTGGTCTGTGGTGGAAATGTGCCCTGCGCTCAGTGTTGTACAGCTACCAGCAACACACACTGCTGGAGGGACTCGAGATCCCAGCCTCCTCCTGGGAGACCTCGCATCTGGGGGAGTCTAACTGCAGGCAGTAACTGATGTCCCAGCTCTCAAAGGGTCCTAGCCCCACCCTGGAGGAGGCACAAGTGATGCGACAGGGCCAAGGTCATGCAGCATGCCTGTGGCAGAGATGGGGAAGGAACCCAGGAATCAGGGCACCCCTTAGAGACAGAGGAGTCTGCCATGAAGGTCACACCTCCCGGCTCACAACCACAAATAAAACTTTCAAGTCCTGTGCAGACCACCGCTTGGCACAGCAACACCAGTGCCAGGAGAGAACCCAGGAGTCTGGGCTCCCGGCTTCCCTGTGCCAACTGGAGCTCCAGGAAAGAGCCCCGGGGACACCGACTCCCTGGCTCCTTTCAGAAAATCCCCCCACCCCAGGCCCCACAGCCCCTCTCCACTCACCCTCTTCCCCAACCCACCCCAGCTGCCCTGCTCAGCTCAGGTCACGCCAATGCCAGCCCTCATTAGGCCTCCTGCTAATGAGGGGCTGTGTTCCCAGGTGGGAGCTAGCAGCAGGATGCTTGGGTTTCCTCCCCAGCTCCAGATGGGAAGGAGGTTTCATGGCCAAGAGGGGAAAGGGACTCCTGGGTTCTCTGCCCTGTCTGAGAGGGGAGCGCAGCTGCGGGGGCAGAGCAGGGGACCGTGCCTTGGACACCGGGGTTCAAGTGCGGGGATGGTTCAAGTCAGACCCAAACTCCTGGCTTCCATTCCTAGCTAGATCGGAGGCTTTCTGAAGGCCCCTCCTGTGCCTGGTGCTCCCCAGCTCGTGCTGAGACCGTGGCATCATCTCATGGGCATCGTCATCTCCAAGCCGCACTGCAACACCCCCCCTTCCCCACACACACACACACTGCAGGCAGTTGCCAGCTCTGGCCCCACGTGGGGACATGGCTCCATCACAACCAGCTCCAAGCACGGCCCATAAGCTGAGGCCACACTCACCACCAGGCATTTGGGTGCCCAGTTGTGCCTGGGGGTGGCTTCACCTCATCCCCCTGTCCCTTTAGGCCTCCTGGACTTGAGAGCATTCAACCCCTGAGGTACAGCGAAATTGCTTGGTGGTGGAAACTGAGGCACAGTGAGGCTGACTTGCTCCAGGGCACCTTCTGGCCAGCCTTTCCAGGCTCCACCCCCATGGCCAGCTCTCACCCCAGTCTGAGCTCACCTCCCCAGAGCAGGAGTGCCCCAACCTGGGCCATGCCGAGGCCTCACCAGAGCTACCAGCATCTCTCCTTCGCTGCCTTGTTCCCTTTCAAAGCCTTGTCTCGTTAGTCGTCATCTTCCAGGAATGGGGCCCTTACCCCTTGCTGTTACCTCACAGAAGCTCCTGGGGGGAGGAAACAATCTATTAACTTGTGAGACACCAACATGTATCCTGGGGTCTTGCACTGGAAACTATCCCAGTGATGCAGATGGTCCAATAAAAGAGATCGCCCTTAAAAATCCTGGTCTCTATTAGACCAGCTACATCACTGGGATAGAGTTAGTCATGATTTCCAACGCAAGACCTTCACTCCTGTATTGGAAAGCTTGTCCAACTCTATCCCAATGACACAGGTGGGCCAATAAAAGAGATCGCTCTCAGAAATCCTGACCTCTCACATCATTACTGGACCATCACAGCTACAACATTACTCTTACACAGCCTCACGTAGAATTCATACTCCAGCAGCTGGGGAAAGGAAAAGGGGGTGCACTGTATGTGAGAAGATAAGGTAGCTTAGCTGGGCCTGGAAAACCCTTTACAGATTTAGGTTCGCATCATAAAAATAAACCAGGAAGGTTTCATTTTGCATCCAAAGCTTTGTCCTGCTGGACCTGAACCTGCCTCTGGCCACGTTCAATGTGTGTTGGAGTTGGGTTCATGGCCCTCTGGTGCTATATGCACTGATCATGAGACATTGGCCCTTGTCCCACAGGATGGTACAAGACACAGAAGACAAATCAGAGCTAACAAGGGAGCTCAAATCTCCATGCTGCCACCTCCCCACCTGCAGATGGAAGACATTAGCACTCCTAGGTGTCGGCAGGTTTAATTAATATTTGCAAAAGCACTCTGAGATTCTCCAGTGCCGGCCTGAACTTCCAGAGGATTGTTATTATTCTTAGAAGTGCTAAGTAAAAACCGGCACCTTCGTTTGGCACATATTGGCGGGTCTCCGTGTCAGGTCTCTGGGCTTCTCGACTAGTCAAAGCTGTCAGCGCTGCGTTCTAATTGTGGCATCTTCGTTAGCGGCGGCAATGTGAGAGCTCCAGTGGTTTTTTTAGGCACCCAGGGAGGAGGGGCCATGGGTTTCTGGCATGTTATGGGTACTAAAGGCTGTATTGGAGCAAAATCTCCATCCGCCCGATGAAGGCAGCAGGAGGCTGCTGCAGGATTTGCTGCCCAGCTGGGTTTCTGGTGACCACCTGTTTTTAAAGGGCTTTATGCAGGTTGGCTTTAAACCTTCCAACCCTCTGTCAGTACAGGAGCTGTGGTCAGGGGGAAGAGGACGTGTCCCACCCCACAGGGCTAAGCATCCACTGGGACATTTCCAGGACTGCTGGTCAACTGCCAAGACTCCTGCTGGGACTCAGTCCTGGAGGGTCCTGTCTAAAGGGTCTGGACCCTCCACTCAGGGTCACACTGATGCTGCATTGGAGTCAGGAAGAAATTTTCCCTCTGGTCAGACTGGTACAGACTGAGGGGGGTTTCCTCTGTAGCAGGGGCATGGCCTCTGCCTGGGATCTCTTGAGTTTATATTACCAACCTTTTATAGAAGCAGGACGTTGGCTGCTGCGGGCCCCCTGCTTTCCCTGGGGCAGGTTCGGGTGTGATGTCTGTGCTGTGTCAGGGTTGGTCATTGACTTATGTAGAGTTTAGACGCTGGATTTGTCTGGGATGGTTTGGACAGGGCTAATCCTGCTTCAGGCAGGGCGCTGGACTAGATGTGACCTCCTGAGGTCCCTTCCAACCCTCATTTCTATGATTCTACGAATCGTCAAGGACTAGTTCAGCATCATCAACCCCAAATGCTCAAAAACCTTGCGAGACCTTCACTGTATATTTGGCTTCTTTTTCTTCTACTTTCTGAGCTTTTCCTTGCCAAGTCCTATTTAAATGAAAGATGATGGCTTTATTAAAAAAAAAGTAATCATATGACTCCAGGATATGCGGCTTAAAACTGAATACCATATTTTTTCATGTACAATGTACCCTGGAATGGAATGTTTTTGCAAGGCTGAACAAAGACAAAGACATTTTTTCTTGTAGTAAGTAACTGGATAGCAGAAGCCCAGAAGCCGAGCCTGCCCACTGCTTGCTGGAGGTTAGGTGCAAATTTTATTTTTGCTTTCTCCCAGGAAGTGGCACAAACCATGGCTATCATATTTTATCATGTATAATACACACACTCATTTCCAGCAGCTGGGTGTTTGGGGGCAGAAAAACCCTCATACATGATGTGTGCAAGGAAATATGATATCATGGATCACGTTGCAAGAACTGGCAACATTAGATCCCCCCCTTCCTGATACACACCCCTTATCCCATGCACATCCTTTGCATTGGGGCTTGACAAAGACAGAACAGGAAACCTCACACTGAGTCTCTGTCATGAAAGCATCCCCTGGAAGCTCGAGATGGAGCAGAATGGGTCTCTAAGCATTTCCAGGAGCAAGTTCAGCTCTAGATTAAAAGCTCACTCGCAGCTGGGCCTGTATTGGTTACCTTCGATTTAGTATACCACAGAAGCAAAGGTGTCCCTCCACATCCCACACTCCCTTCTGGAGAGATAATGAGATTGAGGAAAGCCAAATTAGGTAAAATCCTTCCTGGAGCGATAAACCCAGCTTAGCTGTCTTTGATTCACGCTTAGTTTTCACTCCACCTGCTGTCTGCATGGAGATCAAATGGCCTCCCAGTTTGTCAAGCAGATTTAATCAGGAATCTCAAGATAGGAGTTTTCCTCAGTGCTCTGGGAATTGATACTACCAGAAGTACCCCTGCTTTCATGAACGAGGGGCTTTCCACCTTCCCTGCTGCTGAGAAAGTGTCACCTCCAGGCATAAACCAGGATCATGAAGAATAGAAGAGCCATCCAACATGAAATACTTCAACTCTCACCGCTGGCCCGTGAGCTGAACAGGAGCCAACAGGAGCATGCTCTTGTTGCAAAGAAAAGCCAACAGCCTCCAGAGTTGTATTAACAGGAGTGTTACTTGCACATCAAGGGAAGGGGTTCTTCTACTGTATTCTGCCGTGTCTGGACCCTGTGCCCCACACTTCAAGAAGGATGTGATCAGTTTAGAAAGAGTCCAGCACAGAGTGATAAAGATGGCCCAGGAGGCAGGACTGGCAAGGACAGGCTGAAAGAACTAGGGTGCCTGAGTCTGGAGAAGAGAAGACTGAAGGGGATTGATACCAGGCTTCAAATCCCTGAGGACAAGATGGAGATGGGCTTTTCTCTGTGGCTGCAGGGGGTAAGACTAGGAGCACTGGCCTTGAGCTGCAGCAGTGGAAACTGAGGCTGCAGATGAGGAGGAACGTTCTGGCAATGAGGGTGGCCAAGGCTTGGACTAGGTGGCCCTGAGAAGTTGTGGACTCTCCAGCCTTAGAAATGTCCAAGAGCAAGTTGGACAGATACTTGGCTGGGATGGTTCAAACAGGGATGATCCTGCCTTGAGCATGGGGCTGGACTACACGTGACCTCATGAGGCCCCTTCCAGTCCTACTTGCTTACCATCCTATGATTACAGACTTGGGCAGTTTGGTGCCTTGGGCAGCTGTACCAATGACAGCTGCTAATTTTCCACCCTGCTAAGTCAAGGTCTGGGGATGGCGTCCCCTTAGTTACACTCCTATCCGGACTTCCAGGGGTCACCAGCTCTGCAGAGGACCCCTGATCCCCAACACTTGATTTCTATTATTATCATTTAGATTTATATCCCGGCCTTTTGGAAGGGGCAGCCAACGATCACAGAGAAACAACCCAGAAATTGCAGCTATCCAAGAGAAATGATGCTCTAGTTGCATCTTCAACCTTTTGGAGCAGAAAGTCATTCTTTGCACAAGGTGGGAACTGGCTGTATGGTTCTTCCAGCCAGAAGATTGAAGTTTTCCATCAGTACCACCCCATAGCTTTTGGATAGATTTGTCACCTCCCTGAAG
The DNA here is from genome assembly GCF_052110815.1 of Crocodylus siamensis. Classification (NCBI taxonomy): domain Eukaryota; kingdom Metazoa; phylum Chordata; order Crocodylia; family Crocodylidae; genus Crocodylus; species Crocodylus siamensis. Next base: position 15,528,516 of record NC_143400.1, on the reverse strand, counting down.
TGTGCCTCACCCATTCCTGGCTTGGTGGCCTATAATAAATCCCCACCATTATACTGGTGCTGTATCCTTCACCTTCACTCAGGTGCACTCTGCTCTGCTATCTTCCTCCTCCTGAACCAGGGAATGAGTGTGTGCATTTCTGACATATGAGGTGACACCACCACCTTTTCTCCTGACCTGAAAGAGAGTGTAACCCTCAATGAGGGATAAGAAACTGTAGTGCACTCCCACAAGCTAAGCCTGGACTAGAAAACTACATCATACCCCTCATACCCACTGCCATGCCTATCACCCTCCGCCATGCCAACCCACACACCGCCACTCTAACCTGCCACAGGTGAAGCAGGGGCATGACAAAACCAGATGCAATCTATCCATTCCTACAGCTGGAGCTATTTGCCTTTAAACACTGCTAGAAATCTCTATATACTGCAATAATAATAATAATGATAATAATAATAATAGACACACAGTCATAGAATCGTAGGAAATTAGGGTGGGAAGGGACCTCAGGAGGTCACATTTAGTCCAATCCCCTGCTCAAAGCAGGACCAGCTCCAACTACATCATCCCAGCCAAGGCTTGGTCTAGCCTAGGACAAAGTTTTGTCTAGTCCTGGCAGACTAAAGAGGTCAAATGCCAAGTCAGCCCCCTCTCCCTGTAAAATCATATTGTCTAAGGATCATAGGAAAGCTAGGCTTGAAAGGATCACATAAGGCCACCTAGTCCAGGCCCAGCTCAAGGCAGGGTTATCCCTGACTAAACTGTCCCAGGCAGGATCCTACAGCTCTTGAATGCCACTGGCTATAGGAACAGTAGCTGTGACTGTGCTAGCTGGATGGGTGTTGTGAGTGGGCCTGCTATACCTACACTGCGATGAGTTTTATATTAGCTGTTACTGCACAGGAAAGAGATCTGGGAGTCTCTGTGGGCAGTTCACTAAAAACATTGGCTCAGCAGCCATTGAAAAGGCAAACCGCATGTTAGGGATCAGTAAGAAGGGAATAGCAAACCAGACAGAAAGCAGCATCATGCCCCTTTACAAACCCATGGGGCATCACACCTTAATCTTGTGCCCAGCTCTGATCCCTGCACCTCCAAAAGGACACAGAAGAGCTAGAGGGGGTCCAGAGAAAGGCCGCAAGGATGATGAGTGCTATGGAGGGGCTTCCCTAGGAGGAGAGACTGCGGCGGCCAGGCTGGGCCAGTTTAGCACAGAGACACTTGAGAGGGGAGAAGAGAAGGGTTTACAAGATAGTAAACGGCAAAGAGAAACTCAGTAGGGATTTAGTATTGACAGTCTCTCACCAGACAAGAACCGGGGGTCACACAATGAAACTAGCAGGCGGTAAGTCTAAAACGAACACCGTGCTGTTCTTTTTCACCCGGCGTGGAATTAAAGTGTGGGACTCATTGCCACCAGATGCGGGGGAAGCCGAGAGTGCAGCCAGATCCCAAAAGGGGCTGGTGAGGTTCTTGGGGGAAAGGGGCATCGGTCACTATGGAGCAGGGGAGTGAGGGGCACGGCCGCCGTCTCACAGCTTCCTACACCTTAAATGCTGGAGGCTGCAAGGGAAAGGAACAGGGGAAAACCCTGCTCAGACCCAGATCGCTTCCCCTTTTAACATCTGCTCTCTGCCGCTGCGTAACCCAGCCAGGAGAGACTGGGTTTGACCCAGTCCACGGCAGCTCTTGCGCTCTGATGTGATGTTCTTGCACGTAACGATGATTACCGATGTACTGAGAGCGGGGGGGGCTTTAATTTAGAGGGGAATCGTTTATTCAGGCTTGAGAAACTGCAAATGTGAGCTCACGTCCTGACTAGTTTCAGCTAAAAACAAGAGATTTCACAGATGTTTGGGTCGGAAGAGACCTATGAGATCAATGAGTTCAACCCCCTGCCCTGGGCAGGAATGAGCGCTGGGGTCAGACCACCCCGGCCAGGTGTTTGTCCAATTTTTCTTTCTTTTTTAAAAAAGCCAACTTATTTCCTTCAGAGACCCTGCCAAAAGCCTCAGCTTGGCCTGGTGCATCTATTTATTTTGGGGAAAGGTGGGGGGAGGGGACTACAGCACCCAGAGATAACCATGAAAAAAGATGAAAATTGAGCATCGAACACCCAGCTTGAATATTGAAGCTGAACCGAAGAGAAAAATCCCCCAGCTGCTGGGGGACGACAGAGACAGGCAGCCCCAGGGAGGGGGCCTGAGCCTGGCACACGCACGCACACGCCCGTGCCAGGGCAGGCAGGAGGCCGGCTCAGGCTGCAGAAGGCGCCGGAGCTGCCAGCAGCCATCCCCATGGCAACCCTGAGCCTGCCCGTGCTGACAAAATGGCTGATGTGGGCTCAGGCCTGGAGGGGCCAGACCTGGGGGCGCTGAGCCCCGAGCAGCAGGCGCAGCTGCTGGAGCTCAAGGTGCGTGTTGCGTGCATGGTGGGGACACGCTCCTGCCGCGGGGGAGCGGGGAGGGGAAGGGTCTCCCCTCCATGCCACCCAGGGGAAAGGGGCTTGAGCATCCCCCGGTCCAGACCTGGATGCTCTGAGCTGCATCCCTGCAACGCGGGGGAGGAAACCCTGCCTGGGACACAGCCCCCCCGGCTGGCCCATCACCCCCTTGCAAGGACTTGGGGCTCTGGCCAGGGGGGCAATTCCTGCCTCGTCTTTGCCCCTGAGTGGGGCAGCACACGGAGCCCCCCATGGGCTTACACCCCCGTGCGTGGCACCAATTTGCTCAGGGGAACAAGCGCGTTGGCCCCCAGCCTTGACCTCACTGCCACCTGCGGCCTGACCTCCAAACACCAGCACCGGGGAGGGTGGGAGGATACTCCCACCCGGGCGATCCTTGCTCATTCGGCTCCCCCAGGCAGGAGCTCGAGGGGAGCCTCATGTCTGCAATAACAGTAGTGAAACCCCCCTATCCAACATGCGAGAGCCTGAGCCAGCAGAGCCCGATGCAGAGGGGGGCTGAATTAATTACAGAAACCAGAGAAAAGCCGGGCTGCGAGGGATGATCCTGCCTACTTGGGGTTGAACCGAGGTGATAGGACCAATGATGGGCCTGGGGAAACCGAGGCATGAAGCTATTGCTCTATTACAGTCTGTAACAAAACGTAGGCAGACAAAAGTTTCCGGGCTGAAGGTTTCTTCTTGATGGCAGAAGTGCTCCAGGATTTATCCGTAGCCCAGAAATGAGTGGAAGGAAAGCTGGGATTTACTGAGGGGGCTGGGAGTCCCATGAGATGGAGAATCGCTGCAAAAGAGTGATAACCTCTTGGTGCCTCAGTTTCCCCGTACCCATAATTAGCTTTATAACTCCCAGCCGGTATGACAAGGAGCGAGCACTAGTAGAGGCTTGGAGTGTACCCAGCTGCTGTCCCTGACCCCCCGGGTAATGCCTAGTCTGCGGCTTCCCTCCCCAGATCAACACACGCATTGCCAACGAGAAGTACTTGAGGGATCACCAAGAAGTGGAGCTGCTGCTCTCAGGATTCCTGAGGTACTGGCCGTGGCCGCACAGGGCAGCCTGAAGATGCCGACGTGGCCCCCACCAAGAAACCCATTGCCCTCCCCCGTGTCAGAACCTGCCTCCGTTTTCCCCACCCAGGCCAACCAGAGAAACCCTGTCCCCCTGCTTACAGGCTTTTAACCCCCTCCCAACACTGTCCAAGGATGACCAGGGCCCTTGTGGTTGCCTTTGATTGTCCTGGGCTTAGCAGATGTTTCTAACTCCCAGCACAGGGTGCACTGCACCCCACCCCACTGTCCTTTCCAGACACGAGGAAAGGGGCCTTTTCAGCTCCGTGCCTCTCCCCAGTGCTCCCCCCTCCCTCCTAGAGCTCAACCCTTTTTGCAGCTCCAGCCTTTTTAGCTAGCCTCCCTTCCAGCCGGGCCCCAGCCTCCCAGCCAGGCAGACTCTTATCTGCTGACCACCTTGCAGCTAGGTTTCCAGCCCTCAAGGGGCCAAATTAACGGTGTCCTTGCTCACTGACTGGCTTATCGGTTCCCAGTAAAGAAGGGGTATTTACCAGCTTGGGCCCCACAACTCTACACGGAGCTGACACCAGAAGCCAGACAGGAGCCATTGGTCAGACTTGGTTGTAAACCCATGTCCCACCTTTGTTCCATCTCCCCAGAGAAGTGCTGCAGAGAAGACCAGAGAACATCCGGGAGTTTGCAGCAGGTGAGATGCTTGCGTTGACCAGTCAGGCAGGAAGAGCCAGAGGAGATGGCAGGGCAGCACCTTGGTAGGGTGGGGCAGATGCAGAGGTTGCTGTGAGCTGATTTGGCCTGGGGAACATGGGTGCACACCCAAAGGGAACCAGGTCCAAATTGGACGGGGGTAGAAGAGGCCGCAGCTCTTCCAAGCCCTGCCCAGATGTGCAAATTTGAGATGGCAGCGGCAACAGAAAGCACAAGTGTTCCAAGGGCCCAGCTCCTGAGGTTGGATCATGGCATCCTGGCAGGCAGGGAGAGGAGCTGGTGGCATCTCCCTAATGCCACCCTCTGAAGGCATCTGCTCTGGTCCCCACGAGAGTGCTGAAAGGGTTAATGGGAAGGCCCAATGGGAAATCCTAGGCCGTGGCTCTCTGCCTATGCCACAGACTCTATAGAGCTAATTCCAGTCCCTACCCCTGAGGTATCCTTTGCAACCAGCATGGCTCTTGGGGCCAAAATGGCACCTTCCTTCCCCCTTCCTTGTGTCTGCCCATTCAGCTGGGCTGTGGCACACTGACAGCACAGTGCACAGGCTTCTGCCACCTCTGGGGGCACAGTTAAGGTGACAGGGCAGCACTGAAGCATACTCTAGCACTATGGTTTCCCAGCTTCTGAAGACTCAAATGGAAGGACATTCCCTTAACTTTGCATTGCTGAATTAAGGGCCATGAATGTCCCATAAGAGCTGCCATTTCCAGGCTTGGATCATGGGTCCATCTTGCCGTTTCCTGCATCACACCATGGCAGAGTACAGAGGCTGGAAGGGAGAGTGACCTGGGTCTGAGCAGGGCTTTCCCCCTGTTCTGCTCTCCCCTGCAGCCTCCAGCACTTAGGGTCTGGGCAGTTTTGATTCAGAGGCCATGCCCCTCACTCCTGTGCTCAATAGCTGCCGATGCCCCTTTCCTCTTCCAAAAACGTGTCCAGTTTGCTTATGAATCTGGTTGAACTCTCAGCTTCTTCCACATCCAGTAGCAATGAGTCCCACACTTTAATTCTATGCTGGGTGAAAAAGAACTTCCTCTAGTTTCAAACTTACTGGTTTGAATCTATGACCCTTAGTTCTTGTGTGGTGAGACAGTCAATACTAAACCCTTACTGACTTTTTCTCTTCACCATTTAGTATTTTGGAAACCCTGCCCTGCCACACACACACATGGCCTGGCCTCTGTAATCTCTCCATGCCATGAATCATCATTGCTGCCCTTCTCTAGCTCTACTAAATCCTTTAGGAGGTATTGGGACCAGAACTGGGCACAGGGTTCAAGGTGTAGATATACCCATCTGTCACAGATAAGTATGGCATTGGATAGTGAATACGTCTACTGTAAGTGTGTACAACACAAATAAGATGCGCACCCTGTTTGAAAGGCAGAATGGGGACCCACAAGTGCGTGCTGTGGAGCTCATGCAGACTTACTTTCACCATCTCTAAGCAGAAGGTACACAGTAGAAAATGCAATTAATATATATTTTCACTTATAATGTTTACCCCTAATTATTAGCCAGTTTTCTGGAAGGAAAAAAGGTGCAGATTGTATTTGAGAAAATATGGTCTTATCTGTGCTGCCCCAGCTGCCCACTGTCTGTCCCTCCATCTCTTGTGCCTCTCACTGCAGTGTCTGGACACCCAGTGAAAAGATCCACGCTTTAGACAAACCTTTTCTTGCCACCATCAGTCACTGGTTCCCGCCTTGCTCTGCCTTTTCAGCACATTTCACCGACCCCGAGCTGCCGATGAAGATCCAGAAGCAACTCATGGAAAAAGTCAATGTGATGGAGAGGCCCAGAGTATGATAGACACCTGGGAGCATTTCCTTCCTCACATGGTTCCTGGCTTCCCTCTCTGTGGTTTCTGGTATGCATTTAAGTTGTTGCAATACAGCTCCTAACTCAGCTCTAGTGTCATCTGGAGGCAGGCAGGTGCATGCCAGGCCTGCCTTCCAAGTGCTGCCTCCTTGCTGTGCGTTTTGGATGCTCCTTCAGGTAATCATTAAACCAGGCTTTCTGCCCAACCCGCTTCCGTGTCATGGAAAAGCAGAGACCATGAAGCTGGAGCATCAGCCAGGCTGGCCCAGGGGCCAGTGGAGATACAGAAGGCAATCAGTTGGTTCTTCACCAAGCCCCCTCCTGCCTCCACCCACTATGGTCTTTGCTAATGCGTCATCAGGCCTGGCCCCATCTCTGCAACTGATGTGCTACAGGACACTGGTCATGTCCCTTTCTGCCTTGGTCTTGCTCCCCTTCACTTGGACAATAAGAACCTGTCTTTGTGCCAGCCTCTGCCAGCCTGTCTGCCCAGGGCTCCAGAAGGGAAGGAAGCTCTGGGGATGCATGGGTTTCTGCCACCACCTGCTGGAGGTCTCAGCAACCAACACTGAGGTCAGAACACGGCACGACCCCAGGCTTAGTGTCCCCTCCAGCAACAGCCTCTTCCTTCTCTGCCCAGGGCCAGTGGAGCACACTGACCTGGCATGCTGGAGCCCTGTGCCCAGCTGTGTGACCCTGGTAGGCTCAGCCCAGACCCCTTGTACCTCAATTTCCCCATCTGTGGAAGAAGGATGAGAATGTTGACCTCCTAGGCAGAGACTTCTGCACTCTTGATCTGGATCACTTTGGGGCCATCGCTGTGTTCCTATGACCTAACTATAGATGGACCAAGGGCAGCATTTGGGCCAACAACAGGGGAGGATATAGCCTGTATTTGTCTCACACGTGTGCTGGTGCATGGGCATACACACACATACACACCTTCCACTCCCCACGCCAGCCTCACAGCAGTTGCCAGAGCCCCTGGGCTACAGAGGATCCAGCTCCAAAGCCCAAGAGGCCTGGATGAAGGAGGCCTGGCCATTTCTCCCTCCCAAATGCCTTCCCACACCCCTCCCTCTGGCTCACAGGCAGGCCTATCCCTTCTGGCAGGCACCATCTCAATGTGTTCAGAGGCTTGGCCAAGTCGCTGACAAGAGGCAGAGCCTTTTATTTGTCACTGGGAGCATCTTGGTATTCTGTGAAAACGTGTGGGCTAGACACAGGTAGGAGCTGCAAGGGCAATGATTTGCCCAGACAGTCCATGGAGCTGGAGGGAACCTACCTCCCCTGACCCAGCCATCAGATGCCTCCCTGTCCAGCAGGAGAGCCCAGGCTCCACGGGGTTGCAGCATGGATGGGGTGGAGGGTCCCCGACTGTCCAGTGCCAACAGGGAGTGTGCTGGGACCTAGGAGTCGGGCTCTGAGCTGGTCTCTGTCTGGAAAGCCTGCTTGGCCAGCCAGTACTTGTAGCGCTTGGTCTTTGGTTTCATGAACAGCACGACGGACATGGGGACGCGGACGGTATCCAGCTCATTCACCTGCAGCACATGCCAGAGACAGAGAGATGAGTTAGAGGGCATGACGAAAGGGTCAGATCCCCAAGAGATTGGAAGCCAGTCTAGTTCTACTGCCCTGGCCTCTGGCTAACACCTGGCATCCCTAGGACAGGACAGCACCAACCCAGCACCTCCAGAGCCCCTTTAGAAACAAGGCATTTTCTGGGCCTGTAGTTTAGAGCCAGAGATGCAGCACTGGCCCCTACCAATAGGAATTCAGGCTGGCCAATGAAGCAGGCATCTATGCAAATTAGCCCAGCAGTAAGGGGATGGCACTATTGGAGTTTCATGCTCCTCATGAGGGGCTGGGGAGGGACCAAAGCTGAATGGAGACAGGACTAGCGGGTCACTGTCATCCTTTCACGTGTCCCCCACCCTGCTCCCTCTGAGAGGGACTGGATAGGTGTAGCTCAGTTCTTCAATCCTCCTTAGAGGGGAGACTGTGTTCCAGGCGGGGGCGGTGGAGGGCACAGATTTAAAAATCAGGGGTGGACTTGCTGGCAGTTGTCATGAGATCAGGGCTGGGCCTGTCTGCTTGCCCAATGTTTCCCTCCCTGCTGCCCCTGGTGCATATGGCGATGTCTGCCCCATGGTGGGCACCAACCCAGAAATGGCTGCATTCCTGAGGGCATCCAGAAGCACTCTGGAGTCTTTCAGGATGCTCCGCTGTGTGGGAGCATCGCCTGCTAATTTTGGCCATTTCATGGTGATTGCGGGCCATGTCACTTTCCTCCTGCCTCAATCAGAAGAAGGGTGGCCACCACTGCACACTGAAGGCAGGCTAATTCACTCAGGATAAGCTAGCTGCCTGCAGGCAGTGCTAATTAGCTTACCCAAAGCTCCCTGCCTGGAGCAGGATGGTTGCCCGAGGGCACTACACCTGGGCATTAGCATAGCTCAGTCTCAGCCAGATGCTCCAGAGCAGCAGTGCTCAACCTCTTAGCCTCTTGGCTCAGATGAGTAGTGTGAGGTCTGTTTGCAGGCTGGATCAGGCCCCAAGTCCTGGCACCACCCATCCCCACCCTGTGTACTGGGATTGGGCCCTGGGAGCCTGGTACTGCCCCTTGCATGCTGGGATTGGGTCCTAACACCACCCTTTCCCACCCCCTCCTGCCCAGTGTGGGTCCTAGAAGTCTGGCACTGCCCCCTTCACCCCCAGACTGGGCCCTGGGCCACCCCCACCAGCCCAGCCATGCAAGCTAGGATGAGGCACCAGATGCAGCACGCAGGGCCTGGGGCTCTCCATGGGTCCAGAGACTTGGCAGCAAGGCAGTGGTGGCACCAATCCTCCTAATGCCAAATTTCTGGACTCAGGGGGAGCCCTGTCGGCCTAATGACACAGTGCTGCCAGCTGGAGGTCAGGCACCTCTGCTCCAGAGTCGCTGCATCCCAGAGCAGGCAAGAAGCAGACTCCTTCAGAGCCAAGAACAGGCCTGCCCTCTCCCCAGCTCCAGCCCCCTGGACCAGCTGCTGGATGGCAGGGGGAGGGAAAGGAGAGGACAGAAAGGAAGCCGCACTCACCGTCACTTCACACCAGTACTCGCCCCACCTTGTGATGGGCTCATCTGGCAGCTTCACTGCATGCGGCGGCACAAAGACCTTCAGCTGTGGGAGAACCAGTGCTGGTTAACTCTCAGGGTGCCCCCCTGCCACAGCAGCCTGTGGGTATTCAACAACTTGAAGAAGGTGTCATGGGGTGGTCCAGGGCTGGCCCCTACAAGAGGAAGTGTCAGGGGAGCGGGGAAGGGGGTGAGGGGGACACCAGACCTGCCTGGGAGTGGGGGTCTCAAGTGATATGATTGCTAGCAGGGCAGGATAAAGGAGAAGGAGAGAAGGCTGGGAAGAGAAGCCATTCTATCTCCCCCTAGTTATGGAGCCCATGCCCCTAGTTACGGAGATATCACACCAGCCTGCAGGGAGAGAACACGCATCGAAAAGCCCCTGCTGGCTGGTAGTGAGACAATGGGAGACAGTCAAGCCCCCAGCAATGAATGGCCAGAGAGGACAAGACTTCATCCCTTACCCCACCCCCACTGGATCTCTCCTAAGCCCTTGTGATGAACCCCAAAGCCTCTGTTCCCCTAGTGCCAGCCAGGCTGCTGGAGGGAAACTCAGTGTGTCCCACAGAAGAACCAGTCCCCTTCCTACTCCACCCCCCGCCTCAAAGCCCAGCTGGGCACCCACGTTCTTGAAGAAATGACGGGCGACAATCTCAGGGGTGAGCACCCATTTCACATTGTTCTTCATGCCCACTTCCAGGTGGCACTTCTCCAAAAATCTCAGGGTCTGTGGAGAGGCAAGGAACACAAGTCAGGCACAATGCAGGGGTGGGGAGGCAGCAAGGGCATCCACATGACGAACTTCTACCATAATAAGTGAAGGGCAAACAGCAGAGCCCCAGCTACCCACTCCAAGCCAGAGAAGCCCTGCTGACTAGGGTAGGCACATTGGCGAGATAGCACGAGAAATGCAGCCAGTCATACCCACTCCTGAGCTGCTGGCACCTCTTGCTATTACAGAAGCCAAAGCAACTAGTAAGACCTCCCAGTGAAGCCCACCTGGCTTTAGCTGCTCCAGGGGAACCAGATCAGGTTCAGAGATGGCTGCTACTGAGATGAAGACAGAAGTCAAGGGAGCCAGCCCCATCCTGGGCCTTGCTCGGGGTCTCTTGAGGAAGGTGAAACACCAGCAGCAGGACACAGAACCCAGGACCCTCTCATCCTCACTCAGGACAAGGTCACTGGCTGCTGGGCCCCACAGCTTGGTGTAAAGAACAGAGAAACCATAATGCAGGGACTTTGCTCTCATGGGCTTCTAGTCTCTATCTCGAGGAACAAAACTAAAGAGGCTTCCTAATCAGGCAGAGCTTCCAATGCCAGGCTGAGAGCTGCAATTTCCCTGGCTGATGGTCTCCAGTGTCCTCACAGGCTACTGGAATCACATCTACCTCCCCAGTGTCCCTGTTCCCCTTCCCACAGCCAAGCTACTTACCTTTCTCCCACTCTGGGTTTGCAGCCTCTCCAACTTCCCCTCCTGGCGCAGCTACACGCAGTAAGACAGGCAGAGAAAGATGGTGAAAAATCTCAGAGCTGAACAACGCATCTGCTTTGTCTCTGTACAACTTGTAGTCTCGGGCCCCTTGAGTGGACAAGTGCCCATGAGTGACTCATCTCCATCCAGGGGGCTGGGAAAGGGTCTTTTTGCTAGGCTAGGGCAGATCTGATCTCATGGGATTCTCATTTCATTCAACAGCCAATGCAGTGACTGGCGTAAAGTCCCCACTTTTTTCTGCCAAGCTTTAGCAGGAAGACTGACATTTCCTGAGTTCATAATAGCCTTTGCAGGTGGCCAGAGAAACTATTTAGATTGAAAGACAATGTAACGAAGTCTCCCATATAATAAACTGCTGATTTTAGTCTAATGCTCCATCCTGGGTGTTTCCATCTATGTTTGGAACACTATAAACTGTCCGGCAGGGTTCTGAAGTATCAAACAACTGGTAGTTCAGACCCCAAGAGAACAGACACAAGAGGGAAAATACCTGCTGTTAAAAAAGATCAAATTAACCCAGTCCCTTTACAACCTCTTTGTTACATGACTGTGAACACCCCAAAGCAGCAGTTCCAGCCTGAGGCTACACTCCCCAAGAGCCTGAAGACACTAAAATTTTCTGAGGTCCTGATTTTCTGCTCCCTGAGATCACACAAGAACTGTAGGAACCTTCCAGACAGTGGCTAATATGAGGGGGGTCTCAGTAGCTGGGGAACCCTCCTGCCAGGCGTGCTAGGACAAGCAGTGTACCTTGGAAAGGCACCTTGCTCCCCAGAACCGAGCTGGCTGAGCTCCAACTCACTTTTGTTTCCACCTCAAACAGCTTCTTGTTCTCCGGCGATGCATAAACAGCGAGGCCCTGAGGGAGCAGTTTGTTCCGGGCCAAGGATTTCCTTACGGAGACAATATCCCCTTGGTTTCCCAAACCTGCAAGACATCCAGGGGGAAGAGTGACACCAGTGGCCAACCCAGATCACCAGAGACTCGAAAGAGCACCCCTCACTCCTGACACAGCCCCAAAGCAGGTCCCACACAGGAGAGGGAAAGAGATCAGAGCCCAATTAGCACGTTCACAACAGCACAAGCCATGACCTCGATAAGCACAGAAAGTCACCTGCTTCACAACCCCGCTTTTTGTACCTAGAACAGGCAAAATGTGATCCTCTGTGGGGATCACATGTGTTACAGCAAAGGGGGACTCCCGAAGCCAGCAGCTCCGCCAGGGCCACCAGTGGTCCCTTGAAACAAAACCAAGAGGCTCCAAGCAAGACAGCAACCATGGACTTCAGCCCTGACAGCGGCTGCAGTCGCTAGAGAAAGCTTTACCTGCCACCATCTAACTAACGTTCCCACGGGTTCAATCCTGAAGAAGGTTGCATGTGTGGGGAGAGCAGCCCAACAACGGCTTCTCCCTCCGCTCGCTGCTCGAGGGACTGGGGCAGAGCAGGGGACAAGGCCCAGAAGAGACCAAGCCCCTTCTGCCTGTTAGATGCCACCAGGCTTACAAGCAACTGGGGTCAAACAGGGCAGAACCCGCCAACCCCGAGCCCCGGTTCTGGGGCGCGGAGAAGCCGCCCCTGCCCATCCCCACAGGCACCTACCCTTCATGGCCTGAGTGAGGATGACCTGCAGCTCGCCGTCGGGCTGGTGCTTGGTGTCCTCCACCAGGCGGTAGATGCGGTGGCGCCGGGGGTGCAGGCGCGGCTCCTGTCCCACCTTGCTCAGTGGGATACGCCACCACCGCTCCACCACCACCGTGCCCTAGGGGTGAGGCACAGAGGTCAGCGGGGGGCGGGCGGACGGACTGAGGGCCTGCCACCTCCACCCCGCCAAGGGAGACCCCAGGGGGCACCGCCCCCCGGCGGAGCAGGACCCTTGATCCCCGCCACCTCCCAGAGAGGGGCACCACCCCAGGAAGGATCACGACCCACCCGACTGGGGACGCGGGCGGGCGGCGCCAGGCCCCGCCGGAGCAACTTCCCGCTCCACTCCAGCGCCCACTGCAGCATAGCTGCCAGTGCGCATGCGCCGCCGGGCGGCAGAAGGACCCGGCGCGCGCGACGCAGGCGACAGAGAACCCAGCTTGGGGCTGCCCGCGGCGCGCCTGATCCGCCCCGCTCCCAGCAGGCCTCTCTGGGGGCACCCCCGTGGCGGGAGCGGGAGCGGAGGGGTCGGCACGTGCTCCCCGTCCCTCGACCTACCTCGTTGCAGCCGGAGCCCATTGCTCCTTGTCTGTCCCTGCCCCACGGGACCGGCCTCGCTCCTCCTCTTGGCCACCCCCTGCGGGGAGCTGAAGGCCGCTGTCAACCCCCCTCGTCTCGTCTTCTGCAGACTCAGCCAGCCCAGCGCCCCCCGCTGCCCCTCGCCAGCCCTGTCCCTCAGCCCACCGCCGTTCTCGTCGCCCTCCACTGGTCCCTCTCCAATGCGTCCGCATCCTTTCCGTAGCAGGGGCCCAAAACGGGACGCAGGACCCCAGATGTGGCCTCCCCGGTGCCGGGCGGAGGGGGTGAATCACTGCCCTCGATCCGCCGGCAGCGCTCCTGCTGCTGCAGCAAAGGGCAGCCACCCCCGTGGTGTGAGGGCAGTGATTGTTCCCCTCCGGTCGGCACCGGGGAGGCCACATCTGGGGTCCTGTGTCCCGTCTTGGGCCCCCCGCTGCGGGAAGGACGTGGACACGTTGGAGAGGGACCGGTGCAGGGCGACGACGATGGTTGTGGGGCGGGGGGTAGGACTGGTGAGGGGCGCCTGGGGGAACTGGGCTGACTGAATCTGGAGAAGAGATGACCGGGAGGGATTTGACAGCAGCTCTTAGCTCCCTGCAGGGGGTTGGTTGCAAAGAAAATGGAGCTGGGCTGGTCTCAGTGGGGGCAGATGACAGACAAGGAGCAATGGGCTCAGGTTGCAGCAAGGGGAGTTGAGGATGGATATTAGAAAAAACTCTCATGAGGAGGGCAGTTAGCACTGGAACAGGCTACCCAGAGAGGTGCTGGAGTCTCCATCCTTGGGGGTTTTTAAGACTCAATTAGTCAAAGCCCTGGTGGGATGAAGTAGTTGGGGCTGGTCCTGCTTTGAACGGGGTTGGACTAGATGTGACCTCCTGAGGGCCCTTCCCACCCTCATTTCTCTGATTCAATGCAGCCCAGGATGTCGGCAACACAGGCATGCTGCCGGCTCGTATTCAGATTATTGTCCACTGCCACCCCCAGGTCCTTTTCTGCAGAGCCACTGCCCAGCCACTCAGCCCCCAGCCTGTCCCAGTGCCTAGTCTGCTGTGTTTTCTATACATAATATATAATCCCGCAAATGAACGCACCTTTCAAGAAAGGGTGGGGTTTTTTCTTCTTTTTTGCTTCCATCTAGAATGGGATAATCTAGCTCCAGGCCCCTCACTTATAAGTGAAGCTTCTAGTTTCTTTTTACCTGGAGAAAAGTCTGTGCTGTGTTATATGGGAGGATGCAGCATACCATCTGCGCCCCCCTTTTCAAAACGCTATGTTCACCGGTGCTTGGGTTAGCTGCTGCCTGTGAACTCAGGGGGCTGGAGTTAGCACAGTGGGCATGGCAGGTCCCTTTCCATCCTGCAAAGCACACAGCAAAAGCCAGAGACCGCATTGACCAGCCTGTTACAAGGAAGGCCGCACAATGGCAACTTGAGCTGAGGTCCCCATGTGCCCTCCCTCCTGTCCTCAGATGCCCCCATTATCGTGCCCCCTCTGTGATCCCACACCTGCACCCACATTGTCATGGCAGAGCACAGCTTCACTGGGGTGGGGCAGGGAGTAGGGCAGGAGGGAGAGGCACGATTGCTGGGCAGAGCACACTGATGCCTACACTTGTGCCCGTGTCACCCCAGAACGTGGCAGATGTCACAATGGCCGTGTCACAATGCCCCATGGCTGCTTCAGCTGGCCCCAGGGGCTCAGGACTCACTCTGCCGCTGGGAGGCATTGCTTGAAGTCACGCCGCTGCTCTGGGAGTCCACCTATCTGTTTTCCCTTTCTTACACCAAGAAAGGGAGAAAACGGAACTTCTCCCACTTCCTCTGCTGCCCGCTCGCCTACTACTACTATTGCTACCGCTACCGCTTCATCTACAGGTGGAAGATGCTGCCTTTTCAGAAGAGGTTATTATTTTTTCTTTTTCTTTTGGGGGCATTTAGACTTTCTGGGCTGGAAAGAGCCCCAGATATATGGGGTTATTTGGTTTAAGAATGCCAGGGCAAGGGAGAATTGCTCATTACCAGACACGGGGGCATCGCAGCCTGGTGACTTCATCGTTAATTGAAACAATTCAGTGCCTCGGGCTATTTTATAATGTCAGATTGCATTTGCAGTCAAAGCTCTTTGGGGTAGGAGACGCCCCTTCTGTGTCTGTGCAATGCTTGGTACCGCAGGGAACGGGGTAACACCTGGGACTTGTAGGTGCCCCTACAGCACAGACTGAGAGTTCAGTGGCAACGCATGATTTCATGCCCACTCGGGATGTCTGAGTCTCTGAATCTTCTGAGAGTCAGGGCCCCATGAGGGGTTGCAAGCTGCCTATCCAAGAAGCGCAAGTTCATGTTGACAATGCCCCAAGTCTATTCGCAGAGCTTGACAGGGGGATCTGAAATCCCTCCCTGCCCCCATCAACTTTTTATATCTAGGTAGATCTGGGTTTTCATTCATTTTGAGGACTTCATTGGAATTTGTGACCATTGGTCAGAGCTGCATGACATGGGGCCTGGGAGAGATGGGAAACTGAGGCAGGAAGGGGCACCCAGGGAGTCCGGGCTGGGCTGCACTAGGGAACTGACCCACAGTGCCAGCCAAGTGTCCCAGGTGGAGAAGGGATAAACAAGGCTCTCTCACCAGGAGGGTGGCGAGGCACTGGAATGTGTTACCCAGAGAGGTGCCAGAGTCTCCATCCTTGGAGGTGGTTAAACCATGGCTGGACAAAGCCTTGGCTGGGATGATGTAGTTGGGGCTGGTTCTTCTTTGAGCAGGGGTTTGGACTGGATGTGACCTCCTGAGATCCTTTCAACACTCATTTTCTATGCTCCACACACTAAACTCATGCCCTGATTCCACAGCTTCTCTGAGAAGTTTCCTAACAGTCCAGTCAAACAGGGGGTCGACCCTGGCCAGTGGTTAGAAGCACACGTTCCCCTAATCATGGCAACCATTCAGTCTCCCCTCCAGAAGGCTCATAGCCAGGGTTGGGGGACAGGGATGTGGGAAAGGCTCTGTGCATAGCAAAGCACCTATTTGACATAAGTGCGGGGAGCAGGCCCTGGGGAATTAGATCGGATTCTTGCTGAGGAGCTAGATGAGACCTTGGCATCCCCAGCCAAAGCCGGGATCTCAGCCCTGGGCTCCAAGCCGCTGTTCTCTCTCTTTCCCCTCCATCATCTTCTAAGAATCACCATGACTGAGCGGGAGAGCCTGACTCTCAGGCCTCGCTACTGCCTTCAGTGCTCCTGAGTCTGTGGACGGCCGGCCAGACGGGAGAGGGGCCGACCCAGGAGACCAGCTGGGCCTGAGGGAGCTGTACAGGGTAAGGATGTAGGGGGTCAGGCAAGAGCCACTGAGAAGAGCACCAGAGCAGGCAGCCGGCAGGCTTTGGGCACAGAGGGTGCGTGCTCACCTACCCCAGGGTTGTGGGTCTGTGGTTTTCCCATGTCCACATGCCTGGTAACGGTCTTTGCTGCAGGCTGGGAACTTGACCGTGCTGGGCAAAGCCCTTCTGCTCCCTGATCTCCCGGCCCAGCTGGACTTCCACGTCACGCTCAGCCCACAGCGCTCTGCTCACTGGCACAGCGTATGCAGCCGGCGCAAGCTCTTCCTCGACGTTCCCCGCAGGGCCTTGGATCAAAACAGTCGCCAGAGGTGAGGGCTGTGGCTGGCCAAGCAGGGAGGGAGGGAGGTCAGGCATCCTTATGCAGAGCTTTGCTTGGGAGAAAGCAGCCCTTAGAAAAAGATGTGCCATCTTAGCTTGAAACAAAGGAGGTGTTGGGTGGATATTGGGGAGGACTGTCTAGCTTGGCGGGGAGGGGGACATCGTTCAGCTCTAAAGCAGCCCCCTGTGGAGACACAGGAAGTCTCCAGTTCTGGGGGTTTTCAAGAGCAGGTTGGACAGACACGTGGCTGGGCTGATTTAGGTAGGGTTGATCTTGGGGGCTGGATGAGATGGGAGCTCCCAAGCGTCCCTCAGACCAACTCCTCCATGATTCTCGGATGTCCGAGATCACTGGAACTGCTGCTTCCTCGCAATGAGCAAGCACCCGATGAGCCGGAAACACCTTCCACCCTTGAGCTGGGTGTGGATAAGAGCTCTCTGGCCCCTGGGAGCTCCTAGCACCCCCTGCTCCCTGCCTGTGGAGTGCTGGTCTACAGCTGACTGCCCCATGCCTTCTTCTGAGACCCTGCTGCAGGGTAAGGCCCAACCAACCGCAGCAAATTTGACCCATACTCACAGCCCAGCTTTTCCGCTGGAGCCAGATGCCAATAGCAGCAATGCCCTAGCCCCCTCCAGCCACCTTTACAAATCCCAGGCAGGAGCTTTCTCCCAAGAGTCTACACTGAATTTGATGGGTTACCCACCTCCCGCAGTCTGACTGCAACACTGGATTACGTGGAGGAGAAGACAGATGTGGACTTTGTCTTTGTGAACTTCCACAGCACCCGCAGCGACTGTGGTAAGGGGCCTCCAGAACCGGCGGGAGGGGGTGGCGACAGCAAGGCTCTGTCCATGAGCTATGCTTCTGAGTCCAGTCCATGCCCAGGGCTGTTTTCACCCCAGCCCCGCAAGCCCTCAGGGGAGCAGCCCCATCCAGCTGGTCTGCTTTATACCATCCTTGTGAAGCAGACACTCCCACGGTAGAATGCAGCAGGTCTCAGTTCCTGGCTGGCTGCTGGAGGGGAGGAAACAGCTGCTGATGGATCCAACCTTCACATTCAGGCATCCCACCAGGATCCAAGTTCTGAGCGGCTGCAGGGGCAGAAGCCCCTGCTCTGGTATTTAAGTGGGGGAAGATGTCTGGGATTGAGTTGAGGCCTGTCCCTGGTGCTATCCTGGACCCTTCAATCAGGGAACCAGCACATTGTTGAAAAACTGCTCCAGACAGGAGTTTCCACCCAGTACTATTCAGCAGACAGTATATATCCTGGGTGTGTCTACATGAGACAATAACTGCACCATAGCATGCATGGTGACAACTATCCTAATATGCTACTGCACAGTAGTAATAGGTTACTGCAGTTAGTGTCACTAAAAAGCTGTGCACCAGCACTACTGTGCATTTAGTATTTGGCACATTAATGAGCATGTAGATGCAGCCCCTTTTACCAAGACATGCACTACTTACCTTGCTTCCTATCCTGTTGATCAGACAGCTGAGGGTCTCGCTGGGACAGTCAGGGGCCCAGTCCAATAGTCCAGCTGTTTAAGTGCCTGTGGCCTCCACTCTCATGTTATGCAGGTCACCTGCTGCGAGCATTTGGCTACCTGGGTTTTGAGACAGTTCGGCCTGACCACCCCGCACTGCCTCCCTGGGACAATGTCATCTTCATGGTTTACCCCATCGAGCGAGATGTCCAGCCTGCACCAGAATAAGCCTCCTGGTGCCAGCGCTCCAGGATGCTGAGCTAGAAGTGGATGGATCAGCTTCTGCAACCCCCAAGCCTCAGCTGGGCAGTGGCTGCAGGGCCCGGGTGCAATTTACTGCCCCAGTGAGCAACATTAAATAAGACTCGTGCCCCGTGTGTGACGGTTGTGTAGCCTATGGGGTGGGGTGTGGGGGGCATATGCTGTGTGCTGGAGGGGTAAAAGCCCTGGTAGAAGCATGTCCCAGCCTGGGGGGAAATAATGTTTCATACCCAGGCTGACAGGGTGAATGCTCCCTCCAGCCCCAGAGCTGCCCCATCCCTGGGCCTGTGTCCAGACTCAAAGGGACCCATCTGCCACCAGGAAGAACCCTCCCCCCCGGCCTCCAGCGGAGGTGGATGTGAACACTTACAGTCTGCTCCCAGGGCCCAGATTTCACTGCCTGGGAACAACCCCCCTCCTCCCCATACCCTCTTTCTACTGCTAACACCCAATTGAGACCACTCACTGCAGCTCGAG
Organism: Crocodylus siamensis; assembly: GCF_052110815.1. Taxonomy (NCBI): domain Eukaryota; kingdom Metazoa; phylum Chordata; order Crocodylia; family Crocodylidae; genus Crocodylus; species Crocodylus siamensis. Next base: position 15,509,781 of record NC_143400.1, on the reverse strand, counting down.
GGGGGCTGGCAGCTTGCAGCTGACGATAAGACAGCACCTGACAGGAGAGACTTAACGCGCTGTGAGAGGTCTGGCTAGGCATCTGCTATCACACTGAGTGTGATGAAGATGTGGACAGACTGACATGCATCTGCTACCTGGAACCAGAGCGCCTAGGGGAAGCTAGGCACCATCAGCCCTACACAGCTCCTAGCTGCTCAGACCCATGCACACACACGCACCTGTGGATGAATTCTGTGCAAAACTCAACAGAACTTTATTTAAGCAGCAAACTGGCCTCTTCTTTTCCCTCTTCTTGCCCGCAAAAATGGGGCTGAACTGAAGACAATAACATGCCCATGTACAATCCTGAGTGAAACATTCTCATAGCGAACTCTGGTGGGGGGATAAAGCATCTCAGGTGAAGGGCATTCGAGACCTGCCAACCTCCCCTGGAGCCAAGGTGCAAAGTTCCCCATGCAGTAGCTCAGTGTTCCCAGGCTGGATACAGCCTGCCCAGGCTCCTCGTTCATGCCTCAAGGGAGACTCGAGAAGGGGAGAGGTAGGAGGTGCCTGGCTGTGGCGCAGGTGCTCATCCAGCATGGCAAGGGAGTGACAGTCCCCCGCTGGTGGGAGCCAAGGCTGATTCAGATTCATCCTGAAACCAGGTGCGAACTGCCTTAGGCTGGTCTGGATATCAGGGCTCCAGCTCTAGCTGATGAGACCATGCAGGGGCTGCAGCAGTTTCAGGCCAAGGAGGGAGCTGGGCGGAGAAGTAGGGGCAAATGGGTGGAGTAGGCCTAAGCCTGCTGCCTGTTACTCTTCCAGCCCTGTTTCTCTGGGATTCCTATGATCAGCATACAGGGCTGGGCAGTGCCAGGATCAGCTGCCAACCCCCAGGACAGAACCAAGGTCTTCCATGCTATTGAGGCCTGGAGCCTCTGGCCGTGCTCCCTCCCAAAAGGGCAGCCCTAGCTTCCCTCCTTCAGTCCCAGGCCATGGGCCCTGTGCTGGAGCCACTACACCACCAGGTAGAAGCAGACTTACGTTGCAGCCTGTCTGGTCCCTGTAGCATGGGAAGGCCTCACAGGAACTCATCCTCCACCAGCAGAATGTCATCGCCACTCCCAGATACAGAGGCAACTTCTGTGGAGAGGTGGGAGTTAGGATGAGTGCTGGCCTGGACTGCAGTGTCCCAGATGCAGGGGGAGTGCCAGATGGAGACCCAGGCCCCAAGGGCAGAGGACTTGCCATGCCATGGAGAATAGAGAGAAAGATAGCAGCCAGTAGCAGCTTCACCCTGAGCTCCAGACCCACAGCTGCCAAACTCAGAATTGGGGGCAGGGGGCTGCACCCCCGCCCCCTGTCCTGGCTCAGACACCCAGCAGCAGAGGGAGGAAAGGGTTTCTGGAGCCACCACAAACCCCTGCAGCCCGTCACCGGTGCTGCAGTGACCCACAGAGGTCAAGTGCTGTTCAGTCATGCCAGGGGGCAATGTGGAGGATGCCCATGGAGCTGCCCTGAGGTGCGAGAGCAGGGCAGCGGTGCTTGAACCCCATGGCTCCAAGATGGTACAGCCAGGGGCCTGTCTGGCATCTACAGGGAATGAGCTTGGTGAAAGACTAGGCCCCTGCTGACCCACCACAATCCCTCCCACCACAACAGCTGTCACCCATGCGCCACAGGCTATCGGAGCACTGACCTCCACTCCACAGCCATGGGTAGGGTGGGAGAACTTGGCAGGCCACAATCTGGGCACCCCTGCTTTTCACACGTGACACCCTGGACCGTGGAGATGTGCCCACAGTGCCCCCTGTACCTCCCGCATGGGCACTTGGGGCCCCTTCCCCCTGCTTGCCATCTGAGGAGCTGATGAGCACGGTCCTAGGGAGGGGAATATTGGCAGCATGCGAGTCTCTGCCAAAGCCTGAGCCAAGCTCGCTGTAGAAGATGGAGGAGTTGGCTTGTTCGTCGGAGGTGGACAGGTAATAGAGGCAGCCCCGAATGGAGCCAACACTGCTGTCCCCAGAGGCCAGGCTGGGGGAGAAGCCATCCTTCGACAAGGAGGAGCCGCCACTTGAGAGGGAGATGGGGGAGGCCTCTGCTAGGGGGTACGGGCCAGGCCCATGCCCAGCAGGGCTGGAGGTCCAAGGAGAATTTGCCACGTAGGTCCCAGGGTCTAGCTGAGACCCCCCTTTACTTGGCTCCTTGCTGCCTACCATCACGCTCAGGCCCTTGGTGTCCACTGGGAGAGCATGGATGCTGAGGGACTGGAGTGGGAGGACAAGGATCTCCTGGGACGAGGGCTCAGTTGGCTCGGGGTCACCACGGAGCTTCTCAATGGAGCCATCTACCAAGCCAAAGGCAGGTGTCACAGGGCTGCCATGGCTGGCTCCAGCCCATGGGGATAGTCAGTCCCAAGGGCATGGTGGCATTGTGCCCTGACAGGGACATCCTGGACTGTGCCCCACCCCTGCTCCCAACCAGACATTCAGGGGAGCCCCTCTATAGATAGTCAAGGCCTCAGCCTCCAGCAGGATTGAGCAGCCTCATGGATGGCCCTGGAGTCACACCTGCATTGATTCCTGCCCCTGGGGTTAAGGTGCTGGAGCTGGGTTTTTCTGACAAGCTGACTATGGCCAGCACCGATGTCTCTGCATCTCCCACCAGCTGGAGAACCTCCCCTCCAGCCTTTCTTGCTGATCTCCCAACTTGCTCCAAACCCCAGGGATGCAACAACATCTATCCCTGTCTGGAACAGGATCCTTGGACCTGACTCCCTCCCAGAATGATGCCCAGCCAGCCCTCAGAAACCAGATGCCCCTTTCCCACTGTTACCCTGTTGGGTCCTGCTTCCCTTCCAGGGATACACAGTGTAGCTAGTGCTCTCCTTCCCCTACCTGAGCCGCAGTGATGGATTCACACTGTTCCTACCATGCCACCTCCAGCCTGTGAGGTTCAGGCCAAGGGCTGCAGTACTCAATTCCCCACTTCCCCCCACAGGGAAAGAGAAATTCTGCTTTTGGCTCCCATCTGTCTGGGAAATGGGAAGGTCCCATGCAGGGGAGGGAACCATGGGAATTAAAAAAAAGGATCAAGGGAGAGCGGCAGGCAAGACGCCAAAGCATGCCAGTGACTGTACAGCTGGCTCCTGGATGGAGGGATGACAGCCAAAAGGCAAGGGAGATCTCCCTGGGGAAGAGAACAGTACTCACCCGAGAGGCTGATGTAAGACAGGGTCAGAGGAGTCTCATCAGGGGTCTTCTGCGTCTCTGAGATGAGGCTCTCAAGGGAGGCTCCCGTAGTGTTCTCCTGAGAAGAAGGGGCAGGATCAGGCCAAGATTAAGCACAGGAGCTAGGGCAGGCTCCAGGCTGCCAGTAAAGGGAGGTACCCAGGCTGGAGACACAGCATGGAGACTCTCCTGCCCTGCCGCTTCTTCAGTATACAGAGCACCACTGCTTCCTAGGGCCCTGGGGACAGAAACCTGACTGGATCAATTAGAGCATGGGCCTTTGACCTTGGGGCCTGGAGGCCCTCTCACATCAGGTCCCAGCCCAGAGAAACCCTGGTCCTGCTAGCCAATGGACAACGGAGAGGGCTCAGAGCAAGCAGCCACCCCCTCCTCTCCAGCACACCTGGAGCCTCTCCATCAGCTCAGCCCATGCGGCGTCCTCAAGGACAGGGGCTTGCTAGATCCTTGCTCACAAACAGGAGCTTTAGTGACATGGTGGACAGAGGCCCTGCCAAAAGGCCCCTGCCCTAGGAAAGCCCGGCAGATACATGCAGCACCCTGCTGGAGAGCAGAGTGGCACAGGGGCTTAGAGACCTGGGGCTGACCAGGCAGGGGAAACTCAGCCAGGAATAAACCCGTCTAACAAACAGTTGATCTAACCCCAGGGGCCGGGTCTCGGTACCACACTAGTCAGCTCCTCACCAGCATCCTCTGTAGAGCTTCAGACGTGGCATCCTTGACCATGTGGAGGGGCTTGTCCCCTGCTGCACCCTCATCCTCCTGGGGGCACCGCATAGCGTAGCCCAGCCGGACTAACTCCTCCCCAATGTCTAGATTCTGGAGAGAGACCAGAGGGGCTGGAGCACTGCAGGATGGTGACAGCAGGCTGGGGAAAGGGGCTCATGGGATGCAGTGGGGTCCCCCACAAGCAGTCAGGCCCTTGCTGTGCGAGAGCAAGGCTGCCTTCTAGGCAGCCAAGCCTCCACACTCACTTGCCCCTGGCTGGTGTCATACAGTTTGACGTGTGGCCATGTGCCCATGCCAGACTGGACATAGCTGGAGATCCTGGCCACCAGTGGCTTCCACTGAGCACAGTAGGTGAGGCGATCAAACTCATCCAGCGCCGCTTCCTCCCACTGCCCCCCTGTGGGGAGAAGAATAAGAGCAGAGCCGTGGCCCGAGCCATGGAGATGCAGAAGCCCTGCATAGAGCTGAGTGAGGACAGGCCTGGAGATGGGGATCTTGGTTTTGGATAGTTCAGGTAGGGACAGAATTACCTAGTTAGATGGGACTGGTGGCAACCTGCTGCATTCAGGGTAAGCGGCACTGGTGTAGCTTCTGCTCATGGGATAGGAGCAGGCACATGACAGCGTTATAGCAGAACAGCTGAGACACTGCAAGTCCCTCCCCAGCTTTTAACTTAGAATAACCTGCTCATCTATCCACACCTCGGGATGCCTTCCCCATGTGGCCCCTTTTCCCCACATATTGCCTGAGTTAAGCCCCTCTGTCCTCCCTGTTGCTTCCATCCTGGGAAAGCACCTGAAGAGAAAGCAGGGAAGTCTCCACTTCTGAGCTTTGCTGGTTGCCCCTCATCCCTTTCTGCTACATGCATCCGGCTGTTTTTAAATCTCCCTCAGAGGCACGGGGTGTTGACAGCAGCCAGGCCTGGGGATGGGGACTGGGCTGTGCAATGCTCCTGCTGGCACAAAAGCCAGAGGATCCTGGCTAGAGAGGGACTTGCCCCTTCACTCAGGGTCAGACCAATGCTGCTCTGAGGGTTAGGAAGGAATTTTCCCTCATAATCAAACTGGTACAAATTGGAGGCAGGGTGTTGCCTTTCTCTGTAGTGCAGAGCACAGCCTCTTTTAAGTGTATATTAAACGTTTTATAGAAACAGGACATTGGCTGCCCTGGTCCCCCTATTTTCCTGTGGCAGGTTTGGGTGTGATGCCTGGTGTTGTGTCAGGGATGCTGGTAGTTTTACAAAGAGCTTAAATGACGGACGTATCTGGGATGGTTTGCATAGTGCTGATCCTTGCCTCGGGCTGTGATTGTACTAGACATGATTTTTGGAAGTCCCTACCAGCCCCACTACCCTAGGACTCTATGACTCACCAGCAGGAGTGATCCCAGCGAGGCTGCACTCGATTGCTTGGAAGGGCAGGCTCAGGAAGTCAGTCCTAATGAGAAGGGACAGCAGCAAATGTTGCTGTGCTCAAGGCACCCACTTGCCCCCACCCCCACAATGTGCCCCTCCTCCCCATAAGTGACAGTGATAGCATCCAGCTGGGATTCTGTTTTGGTAGGGTCTGTTCAGCACTATCACAGTTACTTTCTCTGGCCTTGGAGCTACAAGATCTCCGAGCACATTGTCAGCATCTGCCAAAGCCAGTGAAAGATGCCCCATTTTCCAGGAACCACAGGGGCAGCAAGCAAGAACCCCCCCACACCACTGAGCCCTTGTCCCACACTCCCACTGGCCCCCACACACCTCAGTGCTTGCAGGGCACTGGCTGGGGCTTCCCCATTATCACCGAAGTCGACCCAATACAGATCAAGATTGCCATTCTCCAGGGTTCCCAGGACTCTGGCCCGGTACCAGCTGCTACTGTCAGCGTATGGAGCAGCCACGATGTCACCCACCTGGACACTCAAGGAGTCAGGCTAGAGAGACAGAGGGAGCAGAGGGTGTCACACCCAGAGGTACTGCAGTTTGGAAAGGGAGGCGTTTCACACAGCCCTGTGGTAATTCACTGGGGACACTCACCAACTGACCACTCTGGTAGTAATGAGCCATCTCACAGTTCAGCTTGTCCAGCTGGAGGCTACGGTTGCCCACAATCTGCACCCAGAAGTGGTTGGGGTTTTCAGAGGCTGAGACGTAAACCTCCAGGTGCTCGTCTGCATGGAAGCTGAAGTCTGGGCTGGGGACTGAGGCATACACAGCACTGAGCAAGGAGTGGGGTTGGGAAACGGGAGCTTGTGGAAAGCATGGACTGGGAGCAGGGTGGCTATCGAGGTCCTTGGGAAGCTGTGGGCTGCAACAAGGGCTCCCCACTCCTGAGATCCTGGAATGACAGCTGCACAGGCTGCGCTGATCAGACGTTAGCATGGGGGGCTAGGGAAGAGACAGGCCAGGCCTGCCCAACCAGGAGCAGGGGCACGAGGCTGCCTTGGCACATCTAGAGAAGGGGGCACGGATCAGCAAGGAATGCTCAACCAGCAGATCCGCAGAGCATGGTATAGACTATAGACAGCTGTCCATTAGCTTTCTGTGCCTGGAGCCACCTGGAAAGAGCAGTGGGCTCTGGGAACTTGCCATGGGAGGGGGGACGACCCCAGGGCAACAGATATGTTGATGTCCCTCACTATGCAGCTCCTGGCATCCCAGCCCTTTGCTCTTCCACAAAGGGCTTCACTACCTTCTGCAAGAGCCTAAACCCAGAGAAACCAAGACACGGAGAGGGGAAAGGGACTGCTCCAAGACCACGGAGTGACTGGCAAAGCTAGAAACAGGACTGGCAGGGAGACACCAACTCAGGAGACAAACCTCCACTAACCTTCAAACTTGGGCACTGCCACAAGGGACTCCGGCCCCGGCTCCTCCATCTCATCCCTCAGCTCCTGAGGGGCGTCAAAGTCTATTTCAGCCAGCAGCTGGGCTCCTTCGCCTTGCCCTTGCCCGGGGCTCCCCGGCTGCCAGGGGACTGCTCCATTGGGTTGAGTCAAGACACCCTGTTCCTCTGCTTCTTCCCTCCTCAAACCCAGAGGCTGCTTGCGGGGGCCCCGCACAGCTGCTGACTGGGCCAGCTTCTTCCTAAATTCATCCTCCTCTGAGAGCTTCTCCAGGATCAGTTTCTTTGGGAGAAGAAGGGAAACAGGCACTGGTGTCTGATCCCCACCATCAACTGAGTTTACAGAGGGGTAGCTGGCTGTCCCCACCACAGGGCACAATGCTCACCTTGGCTGTAGCCACTTGTTTCCGTGTTCCCGAGAGGCTGATGAGCCTGGTCAGTGACAGGCTGCTTTCTGCCTCCCTCTCACAAGTTACTTTGGCCCCCGAGCTGCGGGTGATGGCTCGGACTGTCTCACCGCCCCTGCCTAGAGAAGGTGAGGGGAGAGAAGTGGGTGTTATTAAAACCCTGGCTTCTCTGAGGATTTAGTCACTGGCTTCTCTTTTCCAAGGAGCTGCTTCTTTACAAAAATGAGCAGCTCCTTGTGCTGGTACTATGATGATGTGGAGTCAGTCTGTGATAACTCTTCCTCTGAGGCCAGCTAGCTAGAGTTATCAGCTGCAATAGCTCCCTGGCATTCTAGGGACAGATGTGGCTGGCATCACATCTGCCAGCTTCAGCTTGCTCATCCCCATGCACTGCATATCCACATCCTGTGTGAACCTCCATTTCTAAGGGGCCTTGAAAGAGGTGGGGAGTGTGCCCAACCTTCCCAGCTAAGCTCCAGTTTAGACAGCTGCATCAGGGCTTCCTATACCTCACCTTTATGCTCTGGTCCCACTGCTAGGTCGGTCTCCCTCACACTCTGCAGTGTCTTCATCCTTACCATGCCCCATGCAGCACGGCAGTGCTGGTATACCTCCATTGGACAGAAGGGGAATGAATACCCCCTTGCCCAGAGTTGCACAATAAATCTGTGAAAACCCAGGGATGTGAACCCAGAACCCAGATGAACCTCCCTGAACCAGGCGAGAGCTGCAGCCTTCACTCCCCTGCTCCCCCAAAAGGTTTCTGCATAGAAACAGAGTCTGTCAGTCATGCCAGTTTTAAAGATTCAGGCTCCTGAGGCGTATAAGAAGCCTTCAGGTTAGCAGGGTTTAATTAGTATAGGCAAATGACCACCAGCCTGGACTCTCAGATTGCAGAGAGCTAAGGAACCGCCAAACCAAGAGATTAAAACTTAGTGTCATTCTCTGGAGAGGAGATGGCTGCTGTGACCATCATCTCCTCCACTGTGGAGTGGGAACAGCAGGGGCTTTGGTGAGACAGGCTGAAGCAAGTGTTAGCAGCAGCTTTGTTTCTCCAGAGCCATTGCTAATGGTGCTGGACAGCATCAGTGACCAGCTGTGGCACAGCTCTGGGAAGCAGGGAGGGGAGAGGGTACCTATGATCCTGCCGACGACTCTCTGTGGCACGAAGAACTGCTCTGACACCAGGGCGCTGTCTGTCAGGATCTGGTGGATCGCAGCCTTAGCGCGGCAGACCTGGACGGGGAAGCCACTGATCAGCAGCACCCGCTCATCACCCAGCTCCTCTCTGTCCACATCGATGCGAGCACCTGTTTCCTTCATCAGCTGCAGGTACACCAGAGGATGTGGGTGTCCCTTGAGCTGGTGGACGAAGCCCTTGGCATTCCCGGCAGCGTGGGTTCAAGCCCCAGAGTGACAGATTTCTGCTCCTTCCATTTGCTGCCGTCATTCAGGGGCCCCAAATGCAGAACCTGGTTTGTAGTCAGGCTGGCAGGGTCACATCTAGTCCTAGCCCTCCTCAAGGATCATCCCTGTCTGAGTTACCCCAGCTGAAGGCTTCTGTTCTCCCCCACCCTGGGACCCACGGGTGAGCCCTCCTATCCCAGTTATAGGCTCCATTTGTGCACAGCCTGTGAGCACCTTTGGGATTTCTGGTGCTGGAGGGGAGGGAAGGGAAGATAACACTGAAACAGGATGGGGCCAAGGTGCCATGTCAGCCTCCCTCCCCAACACTTAGGGGAAGGTGAAGGTCACTCCTGCACTGGGGTCAGTGAGACAGTTCACTGAACCATGCCCAGGTCTTGCTTCCCAGCCCCCACGCTCCTCTGCCCAGCAGTACTTGCCTGCTTAATAATGGCTCCCTGCCGCCCGATTATCAGTTTCACATCTTCCTGTGGGACCTTCATTTCGATCTCAATGTCGTCCTCCCCTATGAAGGTCAGCCGCTTCTCTGAGCACAAAGCACACCGGAGTCCAGGGGTCAGGCAAAGTGCTAAGACCACAGCACCCAATCATCCTGCCCGCACCTTGACGTGGGCAAGGCTCATTATCAAGATGCCAACGACATTCTCCTCTTGCAGCAGGGAGAGATTTCTCCTTCCTGTGCCAAATCTGCAAGCTGCAGAGAGGTCTGGGGAGGAGGGGAAAAGGATTGTGGCTTCCCCTTTGGGACTGTTATATAAAAGCACATCTGAAATTTGGAACAGAACAACTGAAGACCAACCAGGGTGTCCACCCCTGGAGATTGCCCACGGAGGAGACGCAGCATGCTACCAGCTCTCTGAGCATCTGCTGGCTCTTGGAAAAGGCTGAGGTTGTTGGGAGAAGTGGGGGTAGGGGGAAGAAGACTGAGAAATCCATAGTCCCAGCTTAGCTGCAGCAAAAAAAGGAGCTGAGAGTCACTGCATGGCAATTGGGGGGGGGGGGGGAACGGGACGACACACAACACATACCTCGACTCTCCCTGTACCTGCGGTACAAGATGTAGAGGATGGTGGCACTGGCCGGGATCCCAAGGGCCAGAGCTATCTTCTGCAGGGTTGTCAGGTTGTTCCAGGAACTCTGTTCCGTTGGCATCTTCCTCAGACTGATAGGCCGCGACCTGAGAGAGAGAGAAGGGAATGCTCTTGGTCACCACGGGAGCCTCGTTTCCCCAGAAAGCAGTGGGGAGGCATGATTGGCACATGCCACCTAGGACAACAGTCAAGCTTGACACAGTCAAGCTGCTCACAGACAGCAGCAGGCTGGGGGAGTTATAATTGGCTTTCCTGGGCTGTCACAGCTAGTAGGTGCCATGCTCCAAGCTGCCTTCCCTGAAGAAGGCAGAGCCAAACAGCTTGGCACATGAAACAGGAGGGCTAGGAGAAGCTGCCATGAACAAACCCTAGCCAGGAGAAGCCGACCTCATTCCTGCAGCTCTCCCCAGGCTCACACCAGCTCACCCAGTCGTTACAGCAGCTTTCCTCTTCTCATCCCTCGCCCCTCTTCCCGCTTGTCTCTTCAGCATCAGACACAAGAGCCTTCTCCTCTGGAGCCAGCAGCCTAGACACCTTCTGTCCCTGCTTATTTCCACTGCTTAATGCTGTAATGCATGTGCAGATGCACATCGCCTCTGAACAAAGCCAGGGGAGCTCAAGCTGATGCCAATGAAACTAGCAGAGCTGTGGAACCCCAGCACCCCTCTTTTTTGGGTCCTGCTGCATCTCAAAGCTCTGGCAGGGAAGGATGGGCCAGCAAGTAGGGTTGCAGCTGGCAATTTGGGGGACTGAATCCGGCTCTGACTCTATTCCCATCACTGCTTTACAAACAGCCTTTTCCCACTTTACCACAACCTGAGTCTCCTACACTGCAGGACGAGGAACCACAAGCATCCAAGAGAGATGTTCTAGGTCCTTTAAGATGCACTACAATGGGAAGGGCTTACAATAACAGATACTCTGGCACTTTACCCTTTACCTTATCCAACAGCACTATGACTCCAGGCAGACTGATTTTCAGAGACCAGATACCTGCCCTGTCCCCGCCACCTGATCTCAGCAGCATCTTAAGGCACCCTTTACAAGCTATAGCCAGGTCTGAGGGGACCATATGACTGGTCTAAGGCCATAAGGGAAGTCAGTGGGAGCAGAAAGCCCAGAAGGAGCAGCTCCTGGAGGCTGGACCATTCTGCTTCCTGAGAACAACCAGGTTATTTTGAGCACAGCAGAGGTGGCTGTGAAGGGAAGATGGTTAAGCACAGTACTTGGAGAGTTTAATACATATTTAGTGGGCAATCTCATCCAACATCCAGGGGAGATAGAAGTACACCGGAGACAGAGATCCGAGCCAGCAACTAAAAAAGCCATTTGAGTGGAAGACAGCCAGCAGGGGAAGCTGTCACATCCATTTGTGCTTCCTCTGCGAGGCCGTATTTCAGAGGTCTGTACACACAGAAAGCCCGATGCAGAGAGACAGGCAGCTTCAGGCTGACTCCCACTCCCTGCACAACAACAGCAGAGAGGCTTCTAATTGCATAGCTTGGACGTCTGTTCTAATTAATTTCCCAGTTTGTGTTGCAATTGAGCTGGGGCGTCGCTCTGGCTTCTGCAGCCTCTTCCAGAGTCTCTTGCAGAACAGAGTGATTTATATTTATATGTGTGCTACCACCCCATATATGCTCCCTCCAAAGCAGGGGGTAGTGGGAAATGCTTGCTTGGAAGGGAACAAGCGGGAGCTGGAGCCAGGATTAGCTGGAGAGGAGAGCAGGGCACTACAGCAAAACCAGAGGCCCAGGCTGTTACCCTGGCTCCGTCCCCTCCGCTGCCTTCACTCCCCTCTCACCACATGTCTGGCTTGCCTTCAGTCCTTCAGGCCAGGGACTCTCTCACTGTGCATCAGTGCAGCATCTAGTATAAAAAGCCCCAATCTCTTTCAGCACCTCTAGGCAAATAAATAATTAAATTGCTGGTTTGTGTCGCATTTAATATGGAGCTCACCGGGGTGACAGCCCCAGGGATCCTAAATGCCAGCTGTAGCACAGCACCAGGAGCACAGAGCTCTGCTACGTAGGTTGACTCTACCACTGCCAGGAGAGGGAAAGATGCTGCAGTGCCAGCTGGCGACATGGGAGCCTTGATTTCATCTTCCTGCTCTACTGACTTCTTGTGTGACCTTGGGCAAGTCACTTGGTATCAAAGGACCTAGAATCCCTGTTGTGCAGATATAGGAAACAGCTAGACCTGCCTCCCCAGGCGGTTGTGAGCACACATGCATCCAAGACGGAGGAGCTCAGATCCTGCAGTAACAAGGGTCTAACCTTAAGTACTTAAGAGCATCAAAATTGCCAAAGCCATTGCCTCAGGGGCTGGAAGTCTCCTATCCCCGAAGGCCTCCTTAAACTGCTGCTGAACTGCTGTTTTTACAGCTGCACGTGCATCATGGGACAATAAAAAAAAAAAAAAAAAAAAAAAAAAAAAAAAAAATCACCAGGCCTGGAAAGTCAGACACCAAAGCTCTTTGGAACATGCTTTAAAACAGCCTGGATCAGGCCCTGCAGCCACTCAGGTGGGATACAGATAGGTGCAGGGACAAACCATCTGGGGAAGTGGTGCTCAGGCTTCCCGGGCCACAGGCCGGAGGAATGGCCCAGCCTGTGGGGTCCGATCCAGCCATATGGCTGATCTGTGGGCCGGATTGGATCCCGTGCACCAGGATCAGGCCCCACACCCCCTCCAGCCAGCCTGTGTGCCCGGATGGCTCATCAGGACAGGTCTCACTGTTCCCTGGGGCAGCGCCACATCTGCGATCCAACCCAGCACCGTCCCAGGCTGCTCCCTGGCCTGTGGGGCTGTTCACGGGTCTGGAAATTTGGTAGCAGGGGAGCAGCGATCACTGCTGCTGCTCCCCCCTCTGCCAAATTCTCAGGCCCATGGGGACCCCCACAGACTGGATGGTGTAGCTCCATGGATCAAATCAGGCCCACGGGCCGGGGGTTAGGCCCCCCTGGTCCGGGGCACTGGGAACTCTCCGCAGCGCAACGCAGCGTGAGCCGAGATGCGGAAAAGCAGAGAGCCGTGCTCGACTCCTGGAGGTGCTGCCTAGCCGCCAGCGGGGCCTGGAGGATGTTTTCTCGTTGCCGGAGCTGGTGGCGTTCGGCTCCAGCCATCGGGCACCCCCGTGCTCCTGGCCCGGCGGCACCCGCTCGTCCACCCCCAACGCCTCCCCACCCGGCCACACCCCTGGGCCTTCACTCACGCCCACTTCACATGCCGGCGCAAGCTGGAGCCCCCCAGGCCCGGGAGTGCCCCGCCCCCCAGCCCAGCTCTAGGTCAGCCCTCCCCAGCACCCTGGGATCTCGGCCCCGCCCTCACACCTTGCCCCTTGCGGGCCCCGCCCCCACCTCCCTCTGAGCGCCCTGGGGTCTTAGCCCCGCCCCCTGGAGTCTCGGCCCCCCACCCTTGGATCCCCTCCCTTCGCTGACCCCTCACCCCAGGGGGTCTCGGCCCCGCCCCCCGTTACCTGCCGCCGCCGCTACCGTCGCCCCCAGCTTCACGCACCCGCCGCGCGGAGCCCCGCCCCCCGCGCCGCTCGAAGCCAATCCGCTGTCTCCTCCTGTCGACCAATGGGCGGCAAGGCGGGCGGTGGCCGCAGCCAGTCTGGGAGGAGCGGGTGGGGCCTGATGGGAAGCAAGTGGCCAATCGCAGCTGAGGGCGGGAATCAGCCACAGCCAATCAGGGACAGGGGGAGCGAAGCTTTCTCTCCTCCCTCCATCTAAGTCGGGGCAGCCCATTCCCGCTGGAGGGGGTCGCCATGATCCCCATGGGCAGCAATGGGGGAAGGGGGACGCTCTGGGATGTCCCATGATGCACCATCGTGAGGTATCCCATGATGCGTTGGGGGAACAGCACTCTGAGGTATCCCATGATACCTCCCAGAGCAGAGCAGGGGCAACACTGAGGCATCTCATGATGCACTGCAGCTAACAGCACTCCGAGGTGTCCCATGATGCACCAGGGTGGGAGGAGAGCAGCATTCTGAGATGACCCATGATGCACTGGGGGAACAGGACTCAGAGAAGTCCCATGATGCACTGGTGCTGGGGGACAGCTGCCATCAACCTCTTTCTTTGCCTGGTGAGGCTGCCCCAGTACGAGTGGGTGGGAAGGCGCTGTGCTGGGGGGCAGCGCCATGCCTCGGTGGCATCCTATTGCATCATCACAGCAACACCATGATGTCAGAACCTTTAAACTAGGTTGGCTGGGAGCTGGAGACCAGAGCCGGGAGGTAAGTGGGGAAATGGGAGACCTGGAGGAAGAGCAAGCAGGGGGTGGGGGAGCAAGAGGGGAGGTGCTCTCATTCTTCCTGAGAAATCGGGGCAATCGTCTAGTGACCCCAGGTGCTTGGCCATCAACACAGAGTCTGGGACACAAGCAGGAGGGACTGGACGTCCTCGCGCAGTCATGGCACTGTGACGTGATCGGAATAACAGAGATATGCTGGGAGCTTGCAGGATTGGAGCACAGTCATGGATGGGTGCAAACTGCTCAGGAAGGACAGGCTAGGGAGAAGGGGAGTCATTGCATTTTATGTAAAAGAGCTGTATGACTGCTCAGAGCTCCAGTGTGAAGCTGGAGAGAGGCCTGCTGAGGGTCTCTGGGTTGGGGGCAGAGGAGAGAGCAACAAGGGTGATGTCGTGGTGGGGTCTGCTATAGACCGCCAGACCAGGAAGAAGGGGTAGATGAGGTTTTCTTCAGACAACTAGCAGAAGTTTGCAAGTCACACACCCTGGTTCTCATGGGGGACTTCAGCCACCCTGACATCTGCTGGGAGGGCAATACAGCGGTGCACAGGCAATGCAGGGAGTATTTGGAGAGTGTTGGGGACACTTCCTAGTGCAAGGGCCGGAGCAGCCAGCTAGGGGCCATGCTCTTCTTGACGTGATGTTCAAACAGGGAAGTTATTGGTGAGGAATGTAGTAGTGGATGATAACTTGGGTAGCAGTGACCACGAGATGATTGAGTTTAGGATGCTGAGGAAAGGAAGGCTGGAAAGCAGCAGAGTAAGGACCCTGGACTTCAGAAAAGCAGACTTCAACTTACTCAGGGAACTCATGAGCAAGATCCACATGGGAAGCCAGACTGATGCCGAGAGGAGTCCAGGAGACCTGGCGGTACTTGAAAGTAGCCTTACTGGGAGTGCAGGAACAAACCGTCCCAATGCGCAGGAAGACTAGTAAATATGGCAGAAGACCAGCTTGGCTTATCAGGGAACTCAGTAAACTAAATCACAGAAAGGAAGCTGATAAGAAGTGAAAACTTGGACAAACAACTAAGGAGGAGTATAAGAGCATTGCTTGGGCATACAGGGATGAAGACAGGGAGGCCAGAGTGCAATAGGAGTTGCAGCGAGCAAGGGATGTGAAGGGTAACAAGGCTTTCTACAAGTATGTCAGTAGCAAGAGGAGGATCAGGGAAAGTGTGGGTCCCTTACTGACTGGGGAAGGCAGCCTTGTGACAAAAGATGCAGAAAAGGCTGAAGTGCTCAATGCCTTTTTCAGCTCAGTCTTCACAGGCAAGGGTAGCTCCCAGGTTACTGAACTGGGCAGTACAGTTTGGGGAGGAGACAAGCAGCCCTCAGTCCTGAAAGAGCAGGTTAGGGGCTAATTAGAAAAGCTGAATGTGTACGAGTCATGGGGCTGGATGGGATGCACCCGAGGGTGCTGAAGAAGTTGGCTGATGTGATTGCAGAGCCACTGGCCATCATCTTTGAAAACTCATGGCAGTCAGGAGATGTCCCAGATGACTGGAAGAGGGCAACCATAGCACCCATATTTAAAAAAGGGAGAAAGGAGGATTTACGGCAGTACAGCTCTCATGATTACCCACCAGGTGGTAGGGACCAGGGTTAAGGCACCCCTACCTGCCTTCCACCAGGGAGGGTTGTGTTTCTGGCATTTAGTTGAGACTGCTCTATTGCCAGCAGCCCCACCAGGCCATCCTTAACTGGCAGGGTGTAGTTTTTGGTCATGCCCAGGACCTGGAGCCCCCAAGCCATCCCCAAAGCTCCTGCCCTTACCTCCAAGATGTTCCTGAGCTGTAGCTCAGCCAGCTGATGTTTCTGTTACAGCTACTGGCAGCAAACTGCTGTCTTTCCCTATATAAGCTGGGTCCTAAGATGGCCACCCTAATCAGGCACCTGCCAGCTGCTTGCCTCAGCCCTTAAACTGCCAAGCACCTGAAGGTGTGTTGTCACAGAGGACAGGACTTGTGAGGAGAGGCTGATGAAACTGGGCTTATATAGTTTAGAGAAGAGAGGACTGAGAGGGGATTTATTAGCAGCCTTCAGCTACCTGAAGTGGGGGTTGAAAAAGGGTGGAGCTGGACACTTCTCAGTGGTGTCAGATGACAGAACAAGGTGCAGCAAGGGAAGTTTAGGTTGGATATTAGGAAGAATTCTCTCACTAGGAGGGTTTTCTCACTACAGCAGTTTACCCAGGGAGATGCTGGAGTCTCCATCCTTGCAGGTTTTTAAGACCTGGCTTGACAAAGCCTTGGCTGGGATGATGTAGTTGGGGTTGGTCCTGCTTGGACCAGGGGATTGGAGGTCCCTTCCAACCTTTGTTGTCTGTGTTAGTGATGTCATCAGTCTAGTATGGGAAAAAACCTCCAGTTCCTATGCTACCTGCATGCAAGGGAGTGAGTGATGGGTCTGGCATCTCTGCTTCCCACCTTTGCCCAACCCCAGTGCCTGGGCACCCATGTACAGCTGGGCTTTTCACTCTGGTCTCTAGCAAGGCACTCCACTGCCCCGATGCTTGGTATGTCACTCTTGCCAGTGCTGAAACAAAACCACTGGTGCTGCCAAATGTGGTATTACAGCACATGGCAGCTGCAGCTGGAACGGAAGGAAGAGGATGGCTTGGGTATTTGTTTAGCCAGGAGAGTGGCTAAATGCCCTTTAATCTTGATTGGAAAGCCAAGGATCCCCTGCCGCTATATGCTAGGATACCTGGGTTCCTTTGAAATCTCCCATCCAAGGATAATCCACTCCTGGCCTGTCTTAGGCAGATGACAGCTGACAAGCACGGACAGAGCCAGTGTGACTGAGAGCACATTACTCTGCCAGCACCATCTTTCTCCCTTGACGATGACAAGACTGGTAGATGCCACAGGGCTGTATCACTGCAGAGGCAGACTCAGCCGTCAGACACCTAGCATGGTTATAGTTTATTTGTATTCCATTCTCCAGCACATATTACGCTTCCCTTTGATTCAGAAGAGAGCAGAAAAAGGTTTGGGGAAGGGGGGTGGGGGGAAGAATCTCATGTTACAAAAGGGAAAAGCACACACAGATATAGCCAGCTCTCTACAGCAAAATGGATATATACCATGAACGGCAGCAGAACAGTCAGTTCTGTTCTTCCAAGAAAGGAGAGAAGCTCGGGGTTGGTTGCTAAGGGAAAGACCTTTCCTGGTAGCTCTCTGCATTCTTCTAGCGACAGAAGCATTATACTGTCATATGGAATATACAATGTCCAGCGTTGTCCCCGGATGCGACATGGGGCTGACAGCGCTGCAGATCCTAAAGCTTCACGAAACACGAGCCAGGCCCCTAACAAACAATCATTAGATTGACTAAAAAATAAATAAATCACAAGGTTTCAATAGCTTTTTTAAGGAGGGAAGTTGTGGTTTTTTACATTTGTCTTCTAGGGTTTGAGCTTCTAGTGGTCATGTGTAGGATTTTCTCTGCAACCACAAGGGTGAAGAATTGAGTTTATAAAGAAAGGAAGAGGCTGAGATTATTCTCATGTCATCGCATGATAGATCTTGAGTAAAGCAGCAGCTGCTTCCAGGTTAGTGACATGGAGTTTCCAGCTCTTGGACCAGATCCTTCAACCTTATGGGAGGTAGCTGCTAAATGGAGTCAGTTTTAGGTGCAGCTCTTTAGGAGGGAAAAGGTGCAGTGAAGGAATTGGGCTGCCAGTTTCACTGTGAGTGAAGTGGGCTGGGTAGAAAAGCCAGAATCTGGAGACTCGATGGGCATCATATTGAGTCAGAAGGTAGATTTCCACCTTATAGACAGACTAAATCAGAGAGAACTTCATTTGATGCATCTGATGAAGTGAGCTTGGGGTAATGAGAGCTTATGTTATTTATATTATATATCTATTTCAGTTTGTAAGATGCAAATCTACCCTGCCTGATTTCAGACTAACACGGCGAACCACCTCTGATCATAGTCTCGCTCTTGTGTCCTTCTCACCAGTCCAGTCCCTGCTTCCTCTGTAGGCCCCTGGGTGGCACATCCCTGGACCTGCCAGGTGAAAGTGTGTAAGAATTAAGTCCATTAGAGCACAAGATAAGTAAATAATGTAGAGTTGCCCATCCTCAACGAGCTGAAAGAACCAAAATATTCCAGAAGGGATGAATGTTGTACCTTTCTGAGGTTATGACCCATTTTTCAGGTCCAAGCATGCGTAGTTGTTTGTCACATAACTGTGTTGGTGCTAAAACTGGTGTGAAGCCATCAAGCATTCAGTACCTTTTCCTGAAATAATAAAAAGTGTGATTGGTGTGCTTGATGAGTGACAGCACCTTTGAGAGAGGGATTGGATGAGCAAATGGCTGACTAGGGGTATGACTGGGTCATTTAAAAGGAGCTTGCACCCCAGGTAGGGGTGCGTGCCTGGGGCTGTTTGTGCACTTGCACACATGTGGGGAGCCTGGTCCAGCACACTGGAAATCCAGTGTGTCAGAGCAGGCTCAATTTATCGAGTGTGCTGGAGCACGTAAATTGATGTACTCTGGCAGCCTCGCGCATCACATGCATCAGCGGTGTAGTGCATCTCTGTGCTGAGAAAATGGTGGTGGTGGTCTTCGAACTGACACATGTTTATGTTTTAGTTCAAAGCGCACCGCTGCTGATGCACATTTGTAATTAGCGCAGTTCAATAAAAGCACCTGGTGCTACATTGGGAGCATGTGTAAAATGCCCTCCATGTCTGTGTTGTCTGAAGGGCTGTGTGCCATGGTGTTGTATGAGTTGAGTTGCTCTTGTATTGATTGGGGTGTGGTAAGGTGTGTGATAGATTTTTTTTTTTTTAAGGAAAATTTTTTGTGTTCCAAGACAAATCAATTCCAAATTCGTAAGTCATTCAAGAACCAAAATGGCCTTACTACTGGCATGAATGACTGGTGCTTCCCGCAACTGAGGGGGCTCCATGGCGGCGAGTGGGGACCACCTGCAGCTGCTGCTGGTGGTGTTGACAGCGGGGAGTGGGTGGCGAGCGGTGAACAGGGGCTGCCCGCAGCCACTACCGGCCACGTCAGCAGCGGGGGCAGGGCAGGTGGTGACTGCCTACAGAAGCCAGTGGCAGCTTAGGTAGTGGCCAGTCTCAGAGGGACCATGTGCCCCCCACTACACATTGCCTACAACTACCGGCAAGCATCCTCCAGCCTTGCCTGGGGTATCAGATGCTTCCAAATCCTTTGGAGGTCATCCTACATGCAGGCCCAAGCCTGGAGGCTTGGGGTACAGATGCCCCCGAGTTTCGCTTGTCCTCAGCCATATGGCTGCAGAAGCAAGCTAGGGAGGAGTCTCCCATTTCCTTAAAGTTGGTGTGTAGCCAGGATCCTCTCACTGGAAGCTGGCCAGTGGGAAGCGAACTGTGAGGCTGTCACGGGGAGTCCTGTCTACAAGCAGACAAGGGTTCAACCCTCCACTACACAGTGCCATTTTAATTGCATTACCTCGGCCAAGGTATTTCACCTGCCACCATTGTGATCATGGTATTTCCCCTGCCAGGTAAGTATCTGTGATAGATTGTGGTTGCTTATGTACACCTGTCTGGTTGTGGAGTGGGGAGGCATTAGCTGTGGATTGTCTATTCACTGCCAGGGACCAACACCACCAAAGCAAAGGTGATGGATTACCCTCCCTTGTAGAGTGGAGTACCTGAACAAAGGGAAAAACTCTGGAGAGCAGGTAGAGGGGCTGGGGAAAGCTCTTACTCATACTGCATGGATAACTGTCGCTGCCACAGCTGTCAGAGCCTGCAACATTCTTGACGCTTGAGTGAAAGAAGGGAGTTTGCTTTCTATTCTCTACATCGACCGCTCTGTTACTGTGTGTTCATTGCGTTCTCATCGTTCGTTGCTGTATGTTAATTATTTGCTCTTATATAATAGTCGTGTGGTTTAATTACTAATTTGTTCATTGATTTCTTATTAGCCCATAGTGTCAGATTGAGACTAGGCCGTAGGCCAATAATCTGATAAGAGAAAGCCACTAACCACCTTTCCCAGAGGCAGGGCTGTAACAGCGGTTCACTGATATACTTAATTAGGAACAGCCTCCTCAACACCTGGAGTTGTGGCAACCAAGACCCTGGCCCTCCTGGACTTCTCAACACTGATTCTCATTACAAAGAAAGTGAATATTGAGCTGCTGTCATCGGTGTGTGTTGTACAGATGGGCAAACTGAGGCACAGAGCAGTGCAACAAGATTACATAGCAAGTGAATGGCAGAGGCAGGCCTGGTTTTATTGAGAAGCCATGCTGCGTCCTTGTTGCAGAGCTAGATTGCCCTCACCTCCACTGCTTCAAGAGAAATTGTGTTGCTTTCAGACACACTGTCAGCCCTGCAGACCCTCTGAGATCCCCAGGACCAGGGCCTTCCCTCCAGAGAGGAAAGCAGCGAATTGCTTTCCAGATATGCAATATTACCTTGCTGGAAGGGGGTTTCCAGATCACACTTGGAAGAGGTGACAGGCTCGTAAGAAACCCCCAATCTCCCTTTGCTAGCAGAGACCTCCAAGCAGGGCCTCCTCATGGCTTACAACCGTGGCGGAATGCCGGGGTAGCGGCTCCGGCACCGCTTAGGGGAGCCACGGGCTTTGCGGAGCTGTGTGAGCGCGCGGCTTGTGGGGCGGGATTGAGGTAGCTTTATAGCCGCCCTCGAGGTTCGCCGAGTTGGCACAAGTAGACGACTTAGAGTAAGTTATTAGTGTTCCTTAATCTATAGGGTGTCCGTTGGTTCATGAGGTTCCAGAGCCAGCCCTTGCTCTCCAACAGTGGAACTAGTCCAAAGCTAGGTGCGGCTGCCGGCTCCGTAGTCCCAGAACTGGTCAACGGCTCATTTAGATGGGATGTTAGTGATAGAAGTTATTACAGAGTAGATATAAGGTAAAACAAAAAGGTTTTATTCACTCACCTGGCCTCACACTCTTACGAGTAAGAGGGGAGGCCGGTTGGAACGAAGTTGCAGTAAATACAAGTATAGCGAGCGTAGATATGCTGTCTAAACTACGATGAGAGGCAGTCGAGAAGTGGAGTCTCCGATGTTTCTTCAGTTACAGTACGCTGGATACAAAGGGGGTCTGTTGGTTCACGGGGTTCCAGAGCCAGCCCTTGCGTTCAACACTGGAACTAGTCCAATGCTAGGTGCGGCTGCCGGCCCCGTAGTCCCAGAACTGGTCAACAGCTCATGAATGGGATATATAGTACAAAACTGTAACACGGTGAATCGTTGTCAGTTGTCGGATTTTCGAGGCCTTTGTCTTCGCTGGGGTACGCCCAGGCGGGGAGGCTAGGAACCGGTCTGTAGGATGATCAGGCCTACAGAGTTTTCCGGTCGTCGTCTCTGCCGCTTCCTGCACTTTTGCCTCTTTTATAGATGTTCGTTGGACTGCCTCTATGACACTAACTATGATATAAGCTAAACATACAGAGATAGGATAATTTTCTTTTACATAATAGTTACTAGGCAGATTCTCTGCACAAGTTTCGTTTCTTCAATACTGACACTTTTTAGATAAGAAGTGAAATTTATAGAGTACAGGTGTGAGGCCTACTGCCAGCAGAGCATAGTACCAGGCACTTGTTTAGACTAACAGTAAAAATTGCAAGGCAGCAAAAAGCGGTACCGGGCACTTGCTTTGGTTAACAGCAAAGGCCTCAAGGTTACATAAATGTGAGAGTGTCACACGGCAGTTACACAGAAGAGAAAGGAAATATAATATAAAATTAAAATAATATAAAACAGTTACATGCTTAATAATATAAAACAGTTACAACAACAACCCCTTCATGTCTTTCTTTTAAAATTACAGCCTAATTCTTAGCACCGGACTGCATCTGAGAGTCCCTTTATATGCATACTGCCTTGAAGTTGACCTCGACCTAGCTGCATAAAAAGAGCTCAAGTTTCTTTGCTGGAGGAGAAACAACTGGAGAAAACACACCCATGCTTAGGCACTAGATTGGCATGTCAGGCACAGTGACAACCACCTGAGCACTGCCCCACTGATCTCACTGCCCCCCCTACCCCAAAAGCACATGTTGGGAGGAGAGCAGTAGGGGAGCTGGAGAAGAAACAAAACCATTGAGAAGATCAGCTCTGCCTGCTTCTTATGGATCCCCAGAGCAAGATTTGGTACCAACACCCATGTCCCAAATACACAGAGAGAAGCAGCTGCCAGCTATTCTCATCTGTCGCCTGCACTAGTGCAAGGAGCTGCACATTCAAAGAAACAGCTCTTTAGAGAAAAGCAGCCAATGACTAAATCCCTGGAGAAGCCAGAGTTTTAATAGCACCCGCTTCTCTCCTCCCACCTCCTCCAGGCAGGAGTGGCGAGATGATCTGAGCCATCTCCTGGAGCTCGGGGGGGGCCAAGATCATTTGCGAGAGAGGCTATCGCTGACTAGACTTGTCAGCCTCTCACAGATGCAGAAGCAAAGTGAGCATCATGCTCTGTGCCTGGGGCAGCCAACTGCCCCTCTGTAAGCTGTCAGATGCCAATACCCGTCTCCCCTTGCTCTCCCAAAGAAACTGATCCTGGAGAAGCTCTTGGAGGACGATACATTCAGGACGATGCTGGCCCAGTCAGAGGCTGTGCGGGGTCCCCACAAGCAGTCTCGGGGCTTGAGGAGGCAGAAAGCAGAGGAACAGGGTATCCTGCCTTATTCCCAACAGGGCAGTCCCCTGTCAGCTGGGGAGCCCTGGGGAGGGGCAAGGCAAAAGAGCCCAGCTGCTGACCAAAGAAGACTTTGATGCCCTTGTAACAGCCAGAACCAGAGTGATTAATAAACAATAAAATATGCTCTTGGAGGCATTTGGTATTTTGCCTAAACAGGTAATATTAGTTAATATAAAGCTTGTAAGTTTGTAAATGTCACGCTGCTATAGCTGTGTGTGAGGACCGGATAAAGCTTTGGGACTTTTAGCGGGCGATGGGGTTGTGCAAGTCCGGCTTACACATAGTTGTAATAAGGAGTAGGTGGGATGATGAGAGAAAATCAGAGAATTTTTTAATTACAGCTGCAGCCGCGGGTGACAGAAGATAGAAGCAAACGAGGTGAATACAACGAGCAGACATGTCCTGGTAAGTATAAATGGCGTCTGGGGTTGCTAGGCGCGGACGGGAGGCTGGAGCTAGATGATCAGCTTAGCGTCCCCTTTTTTACAACGGAGCAGGTAACGACGACCTTGCTCCAGCGTGGCTAGGGGCTCCCTTATATTGCTTTGATGACGCCTGTGATGATGAACTGACAAACGGTAAAGCTCGCCCTATCATTGATTTTAAAAAGCGCATGCTTTTCTTTCCCCTCCCTGCTCCCGCGGCATGGGGGGCGGGACTCCCGCCATCTTGTTGCCTCGTGCACACGGTCACATTAGGGAGACATGCCCCCTTGCATGAGGCAGCAAGATGTTCTAAATTATGGTACCGTACTCATCTTCAGGGTACGGCTCTTGTACAGCCGAACTCATAGTTTCTTCGTCACTGGGTAAATGGGTGTATACAAATGCAGATAAATGTACTAATCGCGACTTTAGCCACTGCAATAAAAAATAGAATAAACAACATATTATGCCAACAGAACAAATGGTTAAAGCCGTAACCGCTAGGCGCTTAAAGTGACTGAGTCCGAACACGTCGAGCCAGCTAAACAGCCAGTCAGAGTCAGAGCCAACATCGTGGGCCTGGCGTGTAAGGTTGAGGGCAACGTCATTTCCCTGCAGGACATCGGTGAGATTGAAGCTAGCAGGAGTGAAACGCAAACAGCATTGTAGTTGACTGTCACCTTTGGACGGAGAAGAGCCGTTGTAGATGTCATCTAGGGCAGTGCAAAGGCCACCTTCTGTGGCTAACAGATTTCATAGATTTCATAGACATTAGGGCTGGAAGGGACCTCGGGAGATCATCGAGTCCAGCCCCCTGCCCAAAGGGCAGGAAGTCAGCTGGGGTCATAGGATCCCAGCAAGATAAGCATCCAATTTACTCTTGAAGGTGTTCAGTGTAGGTGCTTGAACCACCTCTGCTGGCAGACTGTTCCAGACCCTGGGGGCTCGGACAGTAAAGAAATTCTTCCTTATGTCCAGCCTGAAACGGTCTTGCAGGAGTTTGTGACCGTTCGACCTTGTCATCCCTTGGGGCGCTCTGGTGAACAAACGTTCCCCCAGATCCTGGTGGTCACCCCTGATAAACTTATAGGTGGCCATCAGATCACCCCTGAGCCTGCGCTTTTCCAGGCTAAAGAGTCCCGTGGCTCTCAGCCTGTCATCGTAAGATCTGTTTTCCTGACCTCTGATCATGCGTGTGGCTCTCCTCTGGACTCTCTCGAGCTTCTCCACATCCTTTTTGAATTGTGGAGCCCAAAACTGGATGCAGTACTCCAGCTGCGGCCTCACCAAGGCTGAGTACAAGGGGAGAATGACGTCCTGGGATTTGCTCGAGAAGCATCTATGGATGCACGCCAGTATTTTGGTCGCTTTACTAGCCGCAGCATCGCATTGCAGGCTCATGTTCATCTTGTGGTCAATGATGACCCCCAAGTCTCTTTCTTCTGTAGTGCTAACCAACGTAGCACTGCCGAGCCTATAAGGGTGCTGCAGGTTTTTCCTCCCAAGGTGGAGAACCTTGGATTTATCGGTGTTAAACACCATGAGGTTCTCGTCTGCCCATTTGCTGAGCTTGTCCAGGTCAGCCTAGATCACCCGCCTATCTTCTGGCGTGGATGCTTTGCCCCAAAGTTTGGTGTCATCGGCGAACTTGGCCAGTCCACTCCTGACTCCAATGTCCACATCGTTAATGAAGATGTTGAACAGTATGGGTCCCAGGACAGAGCCTTGAGGGACCCCACTGGTCACAGGGCACCACGATGAGTGACTGCCATCGATTACAACCCTCTGGGTCCGACCACGGAGCCAGTTTCCCAGCCAGCGGATCGTGGTGGAGCCAAGGCCACAACTGGGCAGTTTGGCCAAGAGGTGATCATGGGATACCAGATCAAAAGCTTTTTTGAAGTCAAGATATATGACATCAATCTCTTCTCCCTTGTCTAGGTGATAGGTCACCTGGTCATAGAAGGAAATGCGATTGGTCAAACAAGACCTACCCGCAACAAACCCGTGCTGGCTATCACTTAGGATGTTAGCCTGGGCCAGTCCCTCAAGATGGCCTCCTTAATAAACTTTTCTAAGATCTTCCCCAGGATAGAAGTCAGGCTAATGGGCCTGTAGTTAGCCAGATCCACTCTCCTCCCTTTCTTGAAGATCGGCACCACATTGGCCTTCTTCCAGTCTTTGGGCACTACACCAGAGCGCCAGGAGTTTTCAAAGATCCGTGCCAGGGGCTGGGTTATGATGCTCACCAGCTCCTTGAGTACCCTGGGGTGCAGATTGTCAGGGCCGGCTGACTTGAAGGTATCCAGCTTCTCAAGGTGTTCCTTCACGAGGTCAACATTTATGGAGGGTAGGGGATCCCCCTCACCCGGATCTCCCTGTCCCATAGCAGGCATGGGCGTCCCGTGTGACTGATGAAAGACTGACGCAAAGTACCTATTTAATAGGTTGGCTTTTTCTTGGGCGTCAGTTGTCAGTTGCCCCATCTGGTTTAGCAGGGGTCCAACGTTGCCCTTGCTTTTCCTCCGGCTCCCCACATATCTGAAAAAGGACTTTTTGTTGTCTTTGATGCCTGAAGCTAGTTGGAGTTCAGTTGCAGCCTTGGCTTTCCTGGTTTGGTCCCTGCAGGACCGGACCAGCGCAGAGTAATCCTCCTTGGAGGTGAATCCCGTCCTCCATCCTTTGTAGGCTTTCCTTTTTAGCCACAGTAGGTCTGCTAGGTCCCTGGAGAGCCAGGGGGGCTGCTGTGCCTTCTTGCTGCCTTTCCTCCGTGTTGGAATAGATTTAGCTTGTGCACTGAGGATCGCTTCCTTGAGAAGCAACCACTCTTCTTGAACTCCCATCTCCCTGGGGTCATGGTCCCTGAGGGCCTGACCGACTAGCCTCTTGAGCTTATCAAAGTCGGCTTTTCTGAAGTCAAGGACTTCTGTGTTGCTGACTGACTTGCCAGCTTTACGGCGGATGGTGAAGGTGATCAGCTCGTGGTCGCTGTCACCCAACTTCCCATCAATCACTAGGTCGCCGATTAGGTCGTCCCCCGTAGCCAGTACCAGGTCAAGCAGCGCTTTGCCTCTCGTTGGCCCATAGACTTCTTGAGTCAGGTAGAGGTCATCCACTCACGAGAGAAAGCTTTGCGCCCGCTCAGATTTAGCTGAGTGATCTTCCCACGAGATGTCCGGGTAATTGAAGTCACCCATGACATCCAAGGTCCTGGAGCAAGCGGCCTCAGTCAGTTCCCGGGCGAACTCCTGGTCAAGCTCGGGACTTTGAGTGGGAGGTCTGTAGTAGACTCCCACCATTGTGTCTCCTGTGCCGAATTCCCCACAAATTTTTACCCAGAGGGTCTCTAGCTGTCCATGCTGGTCGCCAACATCAGCTTGCAGGGACATGTAGCTTTCCTTCACATAGAGAGCTACACCCCCGCTCCTTTTGTCAACACGATCCCTCCTGTATAGGGTATAGCCCTCTATACCCGTGGTCCAGTCATGGGTGGAGTCCCACCAGGTCTCCGTTATCCCAATGACATCATATTTCTTGTACTGAGCAGGAGGACGAGCTCGTCCTGCTTGTTGCCCAGGCTCCTGGCATTAGTGTACAGGCAGGCAAGTGTGCCCTTGGGGGCTCTTGCCTTGCCCACAGATTGTGCCAGGGCTGGGGCAGGGGTGGGATCCCTTAAATGCCCCCTTAAGTGCCTTGGTCCGCTGGCTTTGCAAGGGCTGTTCAGCAGGCCAGCAGGGGCAGTAGTCCCCCCATCCCCCAGCAGGCTTAGTTTAAAGTTAGATAGTCTAACCCGAGGCGGTTAAAGTACACAGCTTGTTGAAGTTCGTTGATCGCTTGTCCCGTCTTCTCAAAACCTGTTTTTGTGGAATTGCCAGAGGCCTCAAAGGCTTGGTTAAGATACACAAGTTTAGTTAACGCAAGGGGTGTACCAGCTGAAGGGAATATAGTGCCTAGCCGCTTGAGATGGGACTTTTGATCCCATGCGCTGCGTTTTGCACGGCCAGACTGTGGGCGTTGAGAAAAAGGCGGCTTGCGATAAAGTATAAACTGTTTCATGTTGAGGGCGATGGTAACTAACATCCACTTATAGTCGGGATCTGGCTGGATGTCTGAAATGGCACGAGAGGTGTTAAGATTAAGCCATACCCATCCCGGTGGTAAGGCATCTTTTGGGGAACAACTATCACAAGGAGCGGTTGCTGGAGAATTGGAACAATTACGGAGAATTAGTTTCGGAGCATGCGCACATACTTGCCCGAAAGCCACTGGGCTAAAGTTTGATGGAACATACGTGACTGCATCGGTACTAGTCGGGTAGTTGCACTGCGCTGCTGCTGCCTTACAGGCCGAGAGTAAGGTTTGAAGGCCCGCTGGAAGGGAAAGGACTTTTCTGAAATAAGGGGTGCTTATAAGTTGGGAAACCCATGCAGAGTGGTGGCAATTGTTATTGTTAAAGGTTGGCCACCACATAAAAATTGCTTGCTGCATGGAGGTGTTACATAACAGTAATCGGTCTAAGGCAGTACCATTCTTTAACCATACTATGGGGGCTACTGAGTTTGTTAAATTAATAGGATTTAGGCAAATGCCACTGACTGTGCTGGGACATCCTGACAGGCAACTAGGAAAATTGGCCCAGGATGCGAATTTGAAGGAATCATTAAAAGTAAATGGAGTAAACGAAGCCTAACTGCTGCACACTGGGCACTCAGTCGGTATACGCAGCGAAGGTGCCATTTTCTTGCATATCATTTACACAACTGCGGGACACGATAGCTAATGCTGTCAGAAAGAAATTTTCTTGCAAGTCATTGCTCTGAACCTGTAACAAGATAACACATTAATAATAAATTAATGAGATCTACATAACAAGATTAGCCAATTATGGTGCATTAATATGCAAGTATGAGGAACTTTTTTCTTCTTATGGTATGGAACAGTGTCTTCATCAGACACCTCAGAATCACCTTTGGATCTCTTCCGCTTTTTCTTAACATTTTTCTTTTTCTTTGTGGTCTTCTTCTGTACTTTAGACTTCTTTTGTTCTCTTTGTTCTCTCTGTTTGTCTCCTGAAGAAACCCGCTCTTTAAACTCTGGTTCTTCATAACGTCGGGAACTTTCTTTTCTCCCAGACTTTCTTTCTTGGTCCACATGGTCATAATCAACTCTATGACCATGCGGCCCAGCCAAACTAGTGGTGGCTCCCCTGGGTGGCGGGAGGTAGAGGTAATCAGGTCACGTACCTCTATTTGTGATCTACTCGTATCGACTCCTAGGCTCTTTAAGTGTCACAGCCCCCGTGCCCAGGTTTGTGCCAGGGTGGGATCTCCTATCCCATACCCCTTAACTTTCTTTAGGGACACTGTTTGCCCCTCATCTTGTGGATGGAATAAGGTTTTAGAGTCCGTTAACAGGCATCCTAGGGCTGAGGGCGTCCCCTCAAGAGCCCATTCCTTCTGACCCTTCTTCAAGGACAAATAGCCTCGGCAGGTTTTGGGAGCCGAGCTAGCAGCATGGTAACTTATATGCTCCCACAATTCAGCATCATCTTCAGTGGGGCGGCATCCCTTGCCCCACGGACACGCAGTGACCAGTGGGTCTAAAAGCCCCGATCCTGTTCGTAACTCCATGTCACGCTGCTATTGCTGTGTGTGAGGACCCGATAAAGCTTCGGGACTTTTAGCGGGCGATGGGGTTGTGCAAGTCTGGCTTACACGTGGTTGTAATTAACAATTAATAAGGAGCAGGTGGGATGTTGAGAGAAAATCAGAGAATTTTTTAATTACTTATGGGTGCAGCCACAGGTGACAGAAGATAGAAGCAAACAAGGTGAATACAACGAGCAGACATGTCCCAGTAAGTATAAATGGCGTCTGGGGTTGCTAGGCGCGGGCGGGAGCTAGATGATCAGTCTAGCATCCCCTTTTTTACAACGGAGTGTGTAATGACGACCTTGCTCCGGTGCGGCTAGGGGCTTCCTTATATTGCTTTGATGATGCCCGCGATGACGAGCTGACGAACATAAGCTCGCCCCATCATTGATTTTAAAAAGCGAGTGCTTTTTTTTCCCCTCCCTGCTCCTGCGGCATGGGGGGCAGGACTCCCGCCATCTTGTTGCGTTGTGCACACGGTCACATTAGGGAGACAGTAAACTGCAAATGTAACTTGTCTGTCATGAGTTTAACCAAAATAATAAAATGAACTGTTCATGAAACTGACTGGGCCCCATAGGCAAAGCTGTAGCTGTAAAATTAGGATACCTAACGGTTTGTTCCTCAGGGTTCAGCCTTGATAATAAAACTGGCTCTAACTGCCTGGCATACCCAACCCATTCCAAGAAAACACATCCCAAGAAAGCATATTCAAATGAAGCCTAAAAGGGGTTGGAACTTAGGCGGAGCAATGTCAATTTCAAACCTAAAGGTGCTGAATCATAATTCGCTTATTGGATAAACCCTAATCTGGGTAGTAACCTTTTATGATAATGTTAACACCTTTCAATCCCATAGGGTAACAGGTATAGGGCAACATTATGAGTGGCTCTGAGGCCATCAGATTAACATAAGACTAGGTATAAAAAGCACGTGCATCAGGTGACCAGCAGGAAGGAGGGAACAGAACGGTTATTTCTGTTCCACACCTGGACTCCTGGTGTGAGTGAGAATTGGATCCTGATCAAGGGACCTTCCCTGGTAATCCCTCTGACAGCGTTGATCGAGGGATGCCTGACTTCACTGAAATCACTTGATGCATACCTGGCATTTAGGGACTATTGATAAGTTGCCAACCCATGTCTGTCTATTTGTTGTTTTGAACAGCCCAGTGGCTAATACCCTCACAGTGCCCAGTTGGCCTGCGACAGAATTTATCTATCTATCTGTTGTTATTATCTGTTTTTATGTACTATTAGCTCTTTAATACTGTATTATCTGCTTATTGTATTTATCTTTCTGTTAACTGTTGTGTGTGTGTAAGCTATAATAAATTTGCCTTTATTTCACTCCCAACTTTGTCTCCTTGATCCGAAACTGAACCTAACAGCCCAGTTGGCCTATAATAAAATTGATACACTCACAGCTCCCAGCTGGCCTGTGACATGCCCCTCAAGGAGCTGAGAGATGAGAGAGAGGAGCCATGGGTGGAGTCCCCTGTGGCGGAGCCCAAGTTTGAAGTTGAGCAGAGGTTTCTGTCTCTTCGGCTGGTGTCTCTCCCTGCCAGTCCTGTTTCTAGCTTTGCCAGTCACTCTGTGGCCTTGGAGGAGGCCCTTGGTGGCTGGCTTATGCCCCACTTACTTCAGCCCGGTGTCCAGGTGGTCGGTCTGCTAATGAGCTGGCTAACAGCAGGGTCCAAGCCCCTAGAGCAGTGGTGCCCAATGTTTATGTGCCCTAGGGCACATTCGAAGTTAAAAGAAAAAGCAGCAGGCGCCAATATGAATAGTAAAGTTTAGAATTTAGAATCCTGGATATGCGCATGTGCATAGTTTTGTTTGGGGAGGGAGTAGTAAGTGCCACTCTGTCACTGCGTCAGTCAGACTGACTTGGTTTAATTTTGGCAGCTGTTGTGTACAGCCTGTGAAAATTTTTTTGAAGTGTTGGTGTTCTGAGTTCAATCAGCAGTGACAGCATTTTTTGTTGGAATAATGATTTTTACTGATCATGAAAATGCGCGCAGGCACCTAAATAAACCTTGAGGGGCGCCACATTGGGAACTGCTGCCCTAGAGGCTCTGGGTATAAAAGGAGCCCAGGAGCTGAAACACGGCAAGGAAGACAAGGGAGCACTGCAGTGGAAACAGGTTCTCCCCACATCCGGAACGAAGCTGGTGCTATCTTGGGCGATTTCACCCAGCCAAGCAGCGTTTGCCTAACCAGCTATTGCAGCAGCTACGGTGAGTCAGAGTGCATGCCTACCAACCGCCCAGGAACTGGAGTCCCTCTGCAGGGCAGAAAATCCCAGCAAGCCTGATGATGCTGAGACCAGCATGGCTGTGAACAGAAGCGGCCCCAGTGCCAGCATGGGAACAGCAGTCGACAGCCCAGAGAATTCAGGCCTGACTTTGCCTGCACCCAGCCACAACGACACTTGCAGGACAGTGCAGGTCAGCTGGGGTGGGGAGAGGGCCACCCAGTGGATCCTGCTAGGGCCCACAGGGGGAAAGACCTCTTTAAATCCACTCACCCTGTCTGAGCAGCCATGGAGCCAGAGCTCACCAGTGGGGAATTATTCAAGCAATGGGTACCACAGGGATATGAAGGAATGATCCATGGGACACTTCGGTACATGGCTAGGCAGTAGCTAGCCCAATAATTGGTTCTAACCCAAAAACCCTCATGATGTGGGACTGCATGAGAACCAGGTGAACCCTATTTCATGAAGTCCCAGATACTGAGACAAAGAGCTGAGTGCAGTGGGCATCACTGTCATGCCCATTGCATCGTCCGAACTGTTTGCTTTAAAGGACAGTTTAGTTATAATTTTGTTAGCCTGTGAAGCCATCACCATACCCCTGCGGGCAACTGACAGGCAGGGCCTTAATGCAAGAGTGACCCAGCACCTTCATCACACCAGGTTATCACCAAGGCTGAATTAGTACCACCCAAACAGAAATGGGTGAGGTGTAGGGGAGGAGGAGCCCCACATGAGAAGTGCCACCAGCATCACCCAGGGTCCAAGGGATACCACTGGACTATGCCTCCAAGTACCACCTCAGATAATAAGCCATGGTGGGCAAGTAGACCACAGTGTGGCAAAGATGAATAGGCAGGGCACAGCAGCACCAGCACAGTGATTGTGAATCTGCCACAATTGATGAATTAGTTGGGAAGGAAGACAACCCACAGACTGAATGGCTATGAACAAGGCAGGGGCCATGTGCCCGGACAAGACCTGGAAGCAAAAGCAGAGGATAATCCTGCAATTGCTACAGAAGCTAGCTGATGCAGGCAAAATCTTGGGAGATGGAGGCTTATGTTGCCTTGTTCTCTCAACAGCAGGACTTGGCGGAGCAACTGGCTAAGATCCAAGTAGTAAGGGGTGGTAGCCAAGAGATTTTCTGGATACCCTGGGTGGTTAAGAAGGATGACCCAGAGACCTACTTAGAATCACTTGAACGTCTGTCAGTGGCAGCAGGTTGGGATATAAGATGATAGGTCCCACAGCTGGGGCTACTACTAACAGGATGGGGCTAAGCCACCTGTCATGTAGTTTCTCATACTGAGCCTTTAGACTATCAGACTATCAAAGATGCCATTTTGTATCAGATGTGTTTTTTTCCAGAACACTATAGGCAACAGTTTTAGGTTAAAAAGGCCAAAAAACAGCAATGACCTTGGCTGTTAGCCCACATGCTGAAGGATATCGGAGTGAGGTAGCTAAAGCCCTTCGAGAGGCCATCAGCAGAAATCTTTGAGATAATTGTTCTGGAGCAGTTCATCTGGGACTTAGAAGAACAGGCACAGACATGGGTCCATCAGCATCAAGCTCAGGCCTTGGATGAGGCAGTACGGATAGTGGAAGCATATGGAGTGGAAACAGGAGTGGAAACAGGCTGAGAGACGTGTCCACAAGCGAGGACTGCAAATTGAGCCATGGCCCCAAGGCTTTCCCTCTGTCAGGGCCAGACAAGATAACAAGCCGGGGCCAACACCTTGTGAAGATAGGTGTGCATGGTGTGGCAGTACTAGGCACCTGGCCTGGTGTTGCCACACTGAGTTCCCTCACCGTAGCATAGGCCAGGGTTTCCCACAGCATGATCTGGAGCCAAAATCTGGCGAAGGTTGGGTTGAAAGGATGGATTGTAGTTTTGGTCAGGCAGACCCAGAACTGTACTACTTGAGGCCTGTTGTGGACGCACAAGTCAGAGGGCAAACTCTTACAGCCATGGTAAACACTGGATGCATGCAGACCCGGGTCCATGCTGCTTGGTCTGTGTGTGTGGCAAGCAGCGGACCTATGAGAGACGCCACTTACTGGTGACGGTCCTAGGCAAGACGCATAAAATGCCTGTTAGGCTCACATGGAACCTCCCCTGCCCTATGTTACCTGGGCAAGATTGGCCATATCTTGTGACGGTGCTGCAGACTGCCCTTCCATCAATTACTGAAGATAGGGACCCTGAACTGTTGGATGGATTCACCAGGGAGGACATGGAGAGAGCAACCCCAGACAATAGGGAAAGACCCATT
The DNA here is from genome assembly GCF_052110815.1 of Crocodylus siamensis. NCBI lineage: Eukaryota > Metazoa > Chordata > Crocodylia > Crocodylidae > Crocodylus > Crocodylus siamensis. The sequence goes on along the minus strand of NC_143400.1, from coordinate 15,476,518 downwards.
GACGTAGAAGCTGTCATCAGGACCAGACAGTTTTGAGCGGACCAGCTCAATGAACCCATGTTCCGGCCTACATCAAGAGCCTGGTATGTCATAACGACAAGCTACTACAGCCAAACCAGACCACACAGCTGCTACGTTTTGAGGTAAGAAATGACTGTTTGTATTGAGAAAAGACAGGGACCAGGGCAGGAAACAAGCCAGTTACTAGTTCCCCAGTGGTACAGGGCATTGCTAATTAAGTTGGCTCATGATGGGCCCATGGGGGGTTACCTGGGCAGAGATAAAACAGAGGCTGGCTTACTACAGTGGTTTTTCTCCTCATTAGGAATGACTTCCTGAGCTGCCCTTCCAAGCCATCGAGTGCAGCCTTACTGGGATTTCTCCCGCCAATGAGTCATAGAGTCCTAGGGCAGTGGGGCTGGCAGGAACGTTCAGAGGTCAGTTTAGTCCAACCCGCCCTGCCTGAGGCAGGATCAGCTCTATGTAAACCATCCCAGAGACATCCATCATCTAAACTCTTTGTAAAACTACCAGCATCCCTGACACAACACCAGGCATCACACCCAAACCTGCCACAGGGAAAGTGGAGGGACTGTGGCAGCCAATATCTTGTTTCTATACAATGTTGTTAACATACACTCAAGAGTCCCAGCCAGAGGCTGTGCTCTGCACTACAGAGGAAGGCGACCCCCGCCCCCCCTCCAATCTGTACCAGTCTGACAGTGGGGGAAAATTCCTTTCTGACCCCCAAAATAGCATCGGGCTGACCCTGAGTGAAGGGGCAAGTTCCTCTTTAGCCAGGATCCTCTGGCTTTGGTCCTATCAGGAGCATTGCACAGCCCAGTCCCCAAGCTTATCTGGAGTCAACTTACTCAGTGCCTCTGAGGGAGGCTTACAAACACTCGGCTGCATATAGCAGAAAGCAATGGGGGGCAACCAGCAAAGCCCAAAGTGGAGATTTCCCTGCTTTCTCCTATGGTGCTTTCTGGGAAAAGAAGCAACAGGGAGGACAGGGGCCTTAAGTCAGGCAATATGTGGGAAAAGGGGTCACGTGGGGAAGATGTCCTGGGTTGCGGATACATGAGCAAGTTATTCTGAGTTAAAAGCTGGGGAGGGACTTGCAGTGTCTCAGCTGTTCTGCTATAACCGTGTTATGTGTCTGCTCCTATCCCACGAGCAGAAGCCACACCAGTGCCGCTTACCCTGAACGCAGCAGGTTGCCACCAGCCCCATCTAACTGGGTAACTCTGTCCCTACCTGGACTATCCAAAACCAAGATCCCCATCTCCAGGCCTGTCCTCACTCAGCTCCATGTGAGGCTCCTGCATCTCCAGGGCTCAGGCCACAGCTCTGTTCTTATGCTCTTCTCCTCACAGGGGCAGTGGGAGGAGGCAGCGCTGGATGAGTTTGATCACCTCACCTACTGTGCTCAGTGGAAGCCACTGGCGGCCAGCATCTCTAGCAACATCCAGTCCAAGCCATGTGGCCACGCATCAGACTGTATGACACCAGCCAGGGGCAAGTGTGTGTGGAGGCTTGGCTGCCTAGAAGGCAGCCTTGCTCTCACACAGCAAGGGCCTGACTGCTTGTGGGGGACCCCACTGCATCCCGTGAGCCCCTTTCCCCAGCCTGCTGTCACCATCCTGCAGCGCTCCAGCCCCTCTGGTCTCCCTCCCGAATCTGGACATCAGGGAGGAGCTGGTCCGGCCGGGCTACGCCATGCAGTGCTTACAGGAGAACGAGGGTGCAGTAGGAGACAAGCCCCCCCACCTGGCTAAGGACACCACATCTGAAGCTCTACAGAGGATGCTGGTGAGGAGCTGACTAGTGTGGTACCGAGACCCAGCCCCTGGGGTTAGATCAACTGTTCACTAGACGGGTTTATTCCTGGCTGAGTTTCCCCTGCCTGGTCAGCCCCGGGTCTCTAAGCCCCTGTGCCACTCTGCTCTCCAGCAGGGTGCTGCATGTACCTGCCAGACTTTCCTAGGGCAGGGGCCTTTTGGCAGGGCCTCTGCCCGCCATGTCACTAAAGCTCCTGTTTGTGAGCAAGGATCTAGCAAGCCCCTGTCCTTGAGGACGCCGCAAGGGCTGAGCTGATGGAGAGGCTCCAGGTGTGCTGGAGAGGAGGGGGTGGCTGCTTGCTCTGAGCCCTCTCCATTGTCCATTGGCTAGCAGGACCAGGGTTTCCCTGGGCTGGGACCTGATGTGAGAGGGCCTCCCCAAGGTCAAAGGCCCATGCTCTAATTGACCCACTCAGGTTTCTGTCCCCGGGGCCCTGGAAAGCACCGGCACTCTGTATACTGAAGAAGCGGCAGGGCAGGAGAGTCTCTGTGCTGTGTCTCCAGCCTGGGACCATTCCCTGAGGTCCAGAGCCTGCCCTAGTCCCTGTGATGGGGGTTGGCTTGGGCCTGCCTCTTCTTGCCAGGAGAACACTATGGGAGCCTCCCTCAAGAGCCTCATCTTGGAGATGCAGGAGAGCCCAGATGAGACCCCCCGACCCTGTCCTACGTTAGCCTCTCGTGATCACTGTTCCCTTCCCCAGGGAGATCTCCCCTGCTTTTTAGCAGTCATCCCAGCATCTGGGTGCCAGCGGGGAGCCAGCTGCACAATACCACACTTCAGCATCTCACTTGCCTCTCTCCACTGGCTTTTGTCCCCTCTGACCTCCCCTGCATGGGACCTTCCCATCCCCCAGATGCATGGGAGTCAAAGGCAGAATTTGTCTTTCCCTGAGGGTACTGCAGCCCTGGGTCTGAGCCTTGCAGGCTGGAGGTGGTGTAGGAACGGTGCAAATCCATCGCTGCAGATCAGGCTGGGCAAGAGGAGCACCAGCTACAGTGCGCAGACCAATGGGTCAGTGGTAAAGGAGCATCTGGTTTCCAAGAGTTGGCCGGGCAGTATTTTGGGAGGGAGTTGGGACAGAGAGATCCAAGGAGCCAGTTCCAGGTGGGTAGATGTTATTGCTCTCCTGGGACCTGGAGCAGATTGGGAGATCAGCAAGGAAAGCTGGAGGGGAGGATCCCCGGGTGGCAGGAGCTGCAGACGCAGTCATGCTGGCCATAGTCAGCTCATGCCAAGGTGAGACTGGTGCAGGCAATGCAGGAAGCATCTGAGCCACCCACCTTTGTCCAGCCCCAGGAGAGCTGGGCCTTTGATGCAAATCAATGGCTTGTTCCTGTGCATCTGGGTGCACTGCACTGCCCTGATGCTTTGTATGTTATCCAGGCCACACCTAAGTCTTACGTCGCTCCTGCCACTGCTGAAACAAAACCACTGGTGCTGCCAAACGTGGCACAGCACCCGAAACTGGAACAGAAGAAAAAGGATGGCTCGGGTATTTGTTTAGCCAGGAGAGTGGGTAAATGCCCTTTAATCTTGATTAAGTGCCATGGCTTTGTGCCTCAGTGGAAACCCTGGGATCCCCTGCCACTATATGCTAGGACACCTGGCTTCCTTGGAAATCAGCCATCCAAGGATAATCCACTCCTGGCCTGTCTTAGCTCATGACAGCTGACAAGCATGGACAGAGCCAGCGTGACTGAAAGCACATTACTATGCCAGCACCATCTTCCTCCCGTGATGACGACAAGACTGGTAGATGCCACAGGGCTGTATCACTGCAGAAGCAGACACCCGGCGTGGTTATCATTTATGTTTATTCCATTCTCCAGCACACATTACACTTTCCTTTGATTCGGAAGAGAGCAGAAAAAGGTTAGGGGGAAGGAAGGGGGTGGGGAAATCACGTTACAAAAGGGAAAAGCACACACGGATATAGTCAGCTCTCTACAGCAAAGCAGGATATATACCATGAACGGCAGCAGAACAGTCAGTTCTGCTCTTCCAAGAAAGAAGAGCAGCTCGGGGTTGGTTGCTAAGGGAAAGACAAGGCAATTCCTGGTAGCTCTCTGCATTCCTCTAGCGACGGAAGCATTATACTGTCAGGGAATATAAAATGTCCAGCGCTCTCCCCAGACGCAGACATGGGGCTGACAGGGCTGCTGACCCCAAACCTTCAAGAATCATGAGCCAGGCCCCCCAAAATAATCATTAGATTGACTAAAAAAAAATCACAAGGTTTGATTTGCTTTTTTTAAGTTGTGGTTTTTTGCATTTGTCTTCTGGGGTTTACGCTTCTAGTGGTCGTGTGTAGGATTTTCTCTGCGACCACAAAGGTGAAGAATTGAGTTCATAAAGAAAGGAGGAAGCTGAGATTATTCTCATGTCATTGCATGACTGCAGTCTTCAGTAAAACAGCAGCTGCCGCCATGTTAGTGACACTGCATTTCTAACTCTTGGACCATATCCCTCAGCCTTGTGGGAGGCATCTGCTAAATGGAGTCAGTTTTAGGTCCAGCTCTTTAGGAAGGAGAAAGAGTGAAACTGGAAGCCCGACCTGTTCACTACGCTAAGTAGAAGAACCAGGATCTGGAGACTTAACAATGAGCATCATATTGAGTCAGAAGGTAGATTTCCACCTTATGGGCTGACTAAATCAGAGATAACTTCATCTGATGAAGTGAGCTTGGACTAATGAGAGCTTAGGCTATCTATATTGTATATCTACTTCAGTTAGTCTATAAGGTGCAAGTCTACCCTGCCTGACTTCAGACTAACATGGCGAATCACCTGTGATCATAGTCTCACTTGCATCCTTCTCACCACTAGTCCCTGCTTCCTGGAGCCACGGCAACTGAGACCCCGGCCCTCCTGGACTTCTCAACAGTGATGCTCTTTACAAATGAATACTGAGCTGCTGTGTTGTACAGATGGGCAAACCGAGGCACAGAGCCGTGCAGCAAGATTACACAGCAGATGAAAGGCAGAGGCAGGCCTGGTTTTACTGAGAAGCCATGCTGCGTCCTTGTTGCAGAGCTAGATTGCTCTCACCCCCACTGCTTCAAGAGAAATTGTGTTGCTTTCAGACACACTGTCAGCCCTGCAGACCCTCTGAGATCCCCAGGACCAGGGCCTTCCCTCCGGAGAGGAAAGCAGAGAATTGCTTTCCAGATACACAACATTACCTTGCTGGAAGGAGGTTTCCAGATCACCCCTGGAAGAAGTGACAGGCTCGTAAGGAACCCCCAATCTCCCTTTGCTAGCAGGGACCTCCAAGCAGGGCCTCCTCATGGCTTACAACAACCTCTTTGTGTCTTTCTTTTAAAATTACAGCCTAATTCTTAGCACCGGGCTTCGTCTGAGAGCCCCCTTGCATGCATGCTGCCTTGAAGTTGGCTTTGACTCAGCTGCAGAAAGAGCTCTGCTTCCTTCCCTGCAGAGGAAACGACTGGAGAAAACACACCCACACTTAGGCACTGTATCGGCATGTCAGGCACGGCGACAACCGCCTGAGCGCTGCCCCACTGATCTTGCTGCCCCCCCTCCCCTCCCAAAGTACATGTTGGGGGGAGAGAGCAGTAGCAGGGCTGGAGAAGAAATGAACCATTGAGAAGATCAGCTCTGCCTGCTTCTTACAGATCCCCAGAGTGGGTCTTGGCACCAATGCCCATGTCCCCCATGCAAGGAGAAAAGCAGCTGGCAGCTATTCTTATCCCTCACCCACACATCTCTCTGTCTCCCACGCTAGATCTAAAACAGCCGGTGAGATCATCCTGGGACAGTGTTGGCTGCAGGGGCCCACCATTGTGGGACTTCCTGATAAACTGACCCTCTGGCCCTCAGTTATTCTTTTCAAACCTCATCTCCTTCACAGTCACAATACGCCTGGGAGGGTGGGAGCATTATTCCTGTATTACATGGGGAAACTGAGGCACAGCATGGGGAATCTGATGCTCACTGAGCAGGAATTACTGCTAGGACTTCTCGGGTCTCACTCCATGGCTCAGCAGACCATAACCCCTCTCTACCAACCCCCAGTACAGTCAGCACCGAGAAAGATAAAGCAGCAAGTGCTATACTAAAGTCTTGGGTTCTTAGGGGCTTTTTGCAAGCAATGTGGTCCCTTAGTTACATTCATCCAGCTGACAACAGCCAGTTGGAGCATGGTGGGATGGTTTTTTCCAGCCATTATTATTATTATTATATTTTGCAAAAAAAATGTTATACAAAAAGGACACACAGATTTTTTTAAAAACCATCTTTTGCTGACAATCAGGAGGTGGCGTTGGCTTTTTGGCCGATAGGAAGAAACCAAGCAGGGGTCTGCAGCACTCAGCCGAGCAGAGCAGGTGCTGAAATGGGGCCTGGAGTTTCCAAGTCAGAATTACCTTTGACTTTTCTTTCCCTCCAAGTTACACGCTTTAGAGCTTGGGCAGCTGGACACAGGAAGCTGAGAGGTGGCATAATGAGCTCTGTATATATTATTGCCACAACAGCTGACAGCGCCGGGCAGGTGGAAAGAGCCAAACGAACCCGACTCTTGAGTCTCCGGGTCAGACTCTGATCTACGATGCATCCCTGTGTGTCTAAGCTCATTCTGGGCCAAGCCTGGCGGCTGGCGCAGCTTATGTCTGTAGTCAACAGCAAGCCAGGGAGCGATGCGGTTGGCATCATGTCCAGCTGCCTTTGACTTCCCCAGCCCCTCACTCCAGTTAATGCCATGGCTTTAGCACAGGTTTATACTGGCAGACTCCAGATCACGAGCTCTCTCTCCCCACCTCCATTCTCCTTTCTCTCAAGTCCACCCAAAAGCTCTTCCTCATCCTTCCCATCTGTGCTTAGTGGCCCACAGTGGATTTGATCCAGTCTTACTGAACTGAGCCTTGGTATCACCTACGCATCTCACCAGTTCTTTGTGCTGAGACCTCTGCCTGGCCCCAGTTTAAACCAGTCCCGCTTTGTCAAGGGGAATGGGACACCCCTGCTATGGCCTGGCAGAGCGGGTAGAAACACCCTGGGGCCTAGACTTATCGTACACTTGAGGAAATCCGTCATCAGCACCTATGAACACCGGGACTAGCGCGTGCTTGCTTATCCCAGTGTAAACGCTATTGAAAGCTGACAGCATGATTCTGGATTTACCCCAGCGCAAGTGAGAGGAGAGCACAGACTTCTGGATTTCTCTCTGTTTTCTTGTCCCTTCAGAAACCTGGATGCAACCCTGAGCAAACCAAAGCAGAGCTGGCAATCAAAATGGCATCACATACAAAATAACCCATTAAATGACCTTGAAGAGAATGGTTTATGTGATGGCTTAGAACTGGACAGGAAGCCTCAGACTTGTGGCACCGGTAGACATCTCCATGTGAAAGAACCTGACAGCAAAAGCACCAAACTCCTAGAAATCAGAGTAGAAAAGACCCAGTCACTCGCAGTGCTTCTCCCAGAGGGCTGTTCCTTAGAGAAGCGCTAGATAGACAGTTCAAATCAACAGCCCCTCTAGCTCACCCAGCGTCTAGACCAACATCCATGATACAAGCTGGCAGCTAAAATCCTGGAAACCCTTCATGGATCAGCATGACATTAAGCCTGGTGCTGGACACAAGGACTTGCCCTCCATCTGCAGAGCACAAGGCAGATTTGCCCTCATGGTTTCTCAAGCTCCCCACCATCCTCACCACCATTGGCTTTGCTCTGCTCAGCTTTGCTGTGTCATCTACTTTGGGAAGGAAGCTCACATATAATTTTCTACCGCTGCCAAAACCAGATGGCCATGTCTTCCATCCGGATGTCCAAATTCAGGATCAGTGATGAGCCCCCTGGCACTTTGCTCCTGGACCATCTCACATTTCTTTCAGGATTTGTTAAAGGAAGAATCCTCCAAGGGAGAAGGGAGGATTCGTAGGGGAAGGGTTGGGGGGTGGAAAAAGAAGACATTGGCAGTGTAATGAGATCTACTCGAATGGCAGAGTCTAGCACAGGAGAATCGCAATGGTGAGGAACAGCATCATCAGAGGCAGCTGGGGGACTGTGGCACTGTTGAGCGTGAGTTTGTACACAGTGATCTCCTCCTCGTAGCCCTCCTCCATGGCAGTGCATTTGAACACACCCTGGTCCATGGGGGCGTTCTCCCCGAAGCGCAGTGTGCACGAGTGCCCGTCCATGTCACACGGGTACTGCTTGGCGCCATCCTTGACCCACGTGTAGATGGCGTGGTGGGAACGCAGGGGGCAGGGCAGGTAGATGTAGCTGGTCGGGTCAACACTCACCTTCTTCAGGGCTTCTTGAGCCACTTGGTCTTGCAGGAAAGCGTTTGATTTGGTGTCCAGGTAGATGAGGCGGGAAGATGGAGGACAGGAAGGTGGACATAATGAGAGAGGAGGTTTAGAGGTGCCAAATCCTAACACCCAGCCCAACCCCACTCAGGTTTACACACCAGATCCCAAATGTATGGCTAAGGAAACCCCTCAGGGAAGTGACCCTTGAACAATCAGTCTTTACTGAGTGAAGCCATTCAGGGATCTCCATAAGCTGCAGGCTCTTGCGGCCCTCGTGCCACACAACGCCAGGCCAGGGAGTTAGAGATCATATTTAATCACATACTACACGCACAATTTCCCCCCTAAAAATCAGCCCTCTAAAATGGGTGCATCAGAGAAGCTGATTTTTTGGGGCCAGAAAAGAAGCACGGAGACACTGCAATGACTGCTGTGATTTTCTTGCTGCCAGCCCCAGGGCAGAGTCCCGGCTTCCTTCTCCCCCACGTGGTTTGGGATTTCCTGAAAATCTTTATAATGGCTGGTGCAACGCTGGATGTGTAAAGCCATCCTGCCCTGAGTGCTTGGTACCTCTCTCAGCCTTTAAAGCTTCAGAGGCACATGCTCCAGCGAGGGGCAACACTTTGCTAGTGGCAATGTTTTCATGCCAGAAGGTCTCAAGCAAGGCCCACAGATCTGAACAGTTGGGAAGGGGCAACATTATGCTCTCCTACCTGCTCGGAGACCTAAGACCCCATCTCCACTAGGACACCAAAGAAGGTGCCCCCTATGCCATCAGTACAGTGCCAGCTGGGCACAGCTACAGAAGCACTAGGCTGTCCAATCTGTTGCTCTGCATTCTCTTCCCTGTCCTTTCTGCTGCTTTTCTGGCTGCCCGATCCATTGCTCTGCTGTCTCCTCCCTGACCTATCAATTGCTCTGTTTGCTCTTGCCTCCCTATCTACTACTGTTCTCTCTGCTCCTTGCCATATATACCACTTGCCACATAGCATCTGCGTGCACTCGTTGTGGTACACGTGCCATGGGTTGGCCACCCCAGGCCTAGCCAGACCCAAGAGACGAGGCTGCTTTGTTTCACATCTGTCTCCCCCTCGGCTTTCCCTCGCCCTCTCTGCTGGGAATGGCACCTCTCCTGACACTCGGCTGCCAGGCTGGGATTTGCAAACACGGGTTCAAATACAACTCCGTGAGTGCACGGCTCACGGACCTACCTGCCACACCTTCACACACGTCCCCAGGCTCGGGATGCAGGCTCTGCAGGAAGCTGCTAGAAACAAAAAAATAGGGGCAAAGGAAGGTAGAAGCAACAAGATGGACTCACAGCCCAAAGCGGGCAGCATTTCAGCCAGGGGAAGGCGTGATCTTTACCCTACAGGCTGCCTCCTGCTTCGAAGCTCACTCCTGGGCCCCAGCTTCCTGCTAGCACCAAGCTACAAGCTGGCTGTATACACCCCCCTCCCCCTACAACAGCTTCCTCTCCAGGCCTGCATTTGCAATACCCTTCCAGCCAGACGTAGGATTTTGGTTCTGTAGCAACTGTTCGGCTCCGACCCAGAGGTGGCTGCATTTCATGGGGGAAAGGATCATTCCCATTCACCCTCTGTGATGGGAAACTATACATTTCAAACATTATTCTAGCCCTTCTTTATTACCAGGGTAACCAGACAGGATGCTTCCTATTCTGCATGGCTCACTAGAGACCTGGGCTTTATTACTACAGAGGCTGCAGCTGGAAAAGGACCAGATCCCCAGACACGGCTGGTCAAAATCAACCCCCGAGCCGCCCTACATCTCTGAGCAGGATCAGACCTGGTCGTGGCATTCGCCTCCTGGGACACAGCAGAACACCTATTGCTCTCCAGATCCCATCCGCAGTACGGGTCCCGGGCGAGGACGCACTTCCAGCAGGTCTCCCTGTATTGCCCGCAGTCTGCTAGTGGCAGGCGCGTCACCTCGAACTCAGTGCTGGCATAGAGGTATCCCTGCCAAGGAGGGGCTGGGTTAGTCAAGGGTTAAAAGTAACTGGTAAGGAAAAGGAAGGTATATATTGGGAGTGACTGGGACCAGGCAAAACCCTGTCTGACTTTTCTAGCTGGAGCTGGGCCAGGCCCTGGATTAGGTTTCCAACAAGACACAGGAGAAATTCTCAGGTAAAATGTTCAGAAAGGGAAAGGTGGAGGGGGGATATAACAGAAGTGTATGAAATCACACAGGGTGTGGATAAAGGGAACGGGGTTATTCACTGAGGCCCAGAATTTGAGAACCGGGGGGCCCCGCTGATATGAACAGGAGGCAGGTTTAAAACTAACAGGAGGCCGCATTTTTGTACCGCCAGACCCAAAAAGGGGATGAAGACCAGTGCTTCTTAACCATTGTTGACCTCCCTTGGGAAATCCCAGCTCTCAGCTTTCACTCATTTCTCAACTGTAGGATAATATTAAAGCAATTCTGCTGCTGCAAAGAACTCAGTGAGCCCCAGGATGTTGGTGCCACTGGAAATTTCTAGGTTTCTTTTGTGAATTGCACATAGGTGTTTGCACACCTCAGTGCTCATGCCATATGGCACCCTTGTAAAGGGATCTTGTGTCACCCTGGTTGAGAACCACAGGTCTGCTCTAGAGCATGTGCTACTGCCACTGTAGGAGAGAGGACACTGGGGTGGAGGGACCTTTGGGGTGACAGTCTGATGTCTGTAACAGGAGGAGGGGAGCAGGAGCTCACTGTGGAAGCATCCAGGATGAGGCCAGAGATGGGCGCTTCTCTTCGAAAGGGACTCAGCTCAGCAATGATGACAGTCTGCCCTTCGCCCTGCAGCACTTTGTGGATTTTCCCCTTATCTGCATTGGGAAAAGACCCAGAGAGTTGAGGAAGGAGCTGCTCTGCACTCTGGATGAACTCCAGGTCCCAGTGCTGTCACTGGGGCTCTGCAAGGACTTGGCCCTCAGCGGTGCCACGGGAATAGAGGTAGGATCCCCACCCTTATCAACCCTGCCCCGAGCAAGACAGGAGAATGCAGGACACATGCACAGCTGTGGTGGGTGCTAGCTATCTACTCCGGGCCTGCATCTGCTTACGTTTCTGCATCCACAACCCACAGCTCTCCTGGTAGCCCTGCTATCCCAACTGTCTCCATGATTCAGGCAGCCTCAGTCTTCCAGCAAAGAGGCCAGCTCAGGACCTGCTGGACCAACGGGCTTTGTCACTGGTGCCTGCTAATGACCCCAAAAGCCATCCCATTCCAGTCAGCTGTGACACCATGGTGACATCGAGCCCTCTTTGGTGGGCACTAGAGTCAAATTAACACCCTAGAGCAGCGGTCTCCAAACTTTTTTCATCACACGCCCCTATCAGTAAACAATTTTTGAGCGCACACCCCCAATATACGTATATTTAATGGGAGTGCCACTGAGGGCGCCACTGTCAACCCCTCCACATTGTGGAACTCCCACCCTTCCCTCGGGATACCTCGCGTACCGTACGTGACATGTGACCGTCTGACATACGGACCAAGTGAGGGCACCAGTGTTAATCCGTATATTAAATATTAGTAAAGCTTAATTTCTTTCTTATTTTTTTAGATAAAAAATAAATAGGAGTTCTAATATTTTCTTCCTGCACCCCAATGGATCGTGCGCACACCTCACTTTGGTGGCCACTGCCCTAGGGCAAGCTGTGCCCCTGCCCAGGCCAGGAAAGGATGTGGCTGCCTGATAGAGGACAGTCTCCTGCATGGGGAGAAGCAGAGTAACTAGTGGTGGACTCTGTCTGCCCCAAGGCTGGCATATAATGTGCCCCAGCCCTGCCTTGTCCCTGCTGCTTGAGGGAGCAGGGACGCTGGTGGCCGGAACCCCAGGTCCTGTACCTGTCTCTGACTGCGGGGCAGGAGCTAGCAGTTAGAGAAGGGAAGTCAATCAGGACTCCTGGCATCTGTCCCCTGCTCTGAAGGGCAGCAGGAGAACATATTTCGAGCACAGGGGCTGGGAGGAAGGATGCTGGGTTCAGAATCTTGTCTGTGCTCTACGCCCATCTACATCCACTGTAAATGCAGACAGCCTCTCCCCCTGCTGTGGCTCCCCAAAGGCCCCAAGGGACCTACTCCCTCCTCACCTACCTGTCCCGAGGTACAGGACGGTGTGGGAGGTATTGCTGGCATCCAGGACCCGGTCAGCCACCACCTGCGTGTAGGTGTCGTTGGTCTGCAGCATGTACAGGGGACGCTGCCCCTCGGGGTAGATGACTTGCTCTATCTCTGGATAGTCCTTAATGATGCTGAGTGTGGCCTTGGGTGGGGCATTGGGGGAGTTGTAGGGCACGCACTGAGAGACAACCAGAGGGGAGAAGGGGCTCTCAGCATACAGGACTGACCCCATGGCACTGCTCCCACATATTCAGGAAAGTGGAGGCTAATCCAGCAGAGGGGGAGGGAAAGCACCTGGCCGCAGTTCTTCAACCCATTGTAACTAACTGGTGGAGAAATGGAGCTTCTTTGGCTTTTGGGGCTGGAGAGGGCCATGGAGCCTGGGCCCTAGGGGCAACCTGAGAAAGCTCCAAAATGGCTCCAAGTTTTGCCCCTCGATTCACACCAGTCTGACCTGAGAAATTGCTTCCTATTCCACATCTAGCATCTAGTTTGACGCCTGAATGGAAAGGTAAGACCCTCCAAGCCAGGAACCACTGGGGTTTCTAAGTTCAGGCAGGAGAAACAGCAGGATGCTGCAGTCACAACCCAGTCTTAGCTGTGGCCAACATCCTACTAGAATCATAGCATTGTAGGAAATTCGTGTTGGAAGGGACCTCAGGTCAGATGTAGTCCAACCCCCTGCTCAAAGCAGGACCAGCCCCAACTAGCCAAGGCTTTGTCTAGTCAGGTCTTAAACACCTCCAAGGATGGAAACTCTATAACCTCTCTGAGTAGCCTCTTCCAGTGTTTTACTACCCTCCTCATGAGAAACTTTTTTCCTAATATCTAACCTAAACTTCCCTTGCTGCAACTAGAGCCCATTGCTCCTTGTCCTGTCATCTGTCACCACTGAGAACAGCCCAGCTCCATCCTCTTTGCAATCCCCCTGCAGGGAGTTGAAGGCTGCTATTAAATCCCCACTCAGTCTTCTCTTCTCCAAACTAAATAAGCCCAGTGCCCTCAGCCTCTCCTCACAAGTCGTGCCCCAGCCGCTGAACCATTTTTGTTGCCCTCCACTGGACTCTCTCCAACGTGTCCACATCCTTTCTGTAGTGGGCCAGTGGGGGGCCCAAAAGTAGCCACAGGACAGCAGATATGGCCTCACCAGTGCTGAATAGAAGGAAGAATCACTGCCCTCGATCTGCTGGCAACTCTCTTACCAGTGCAGCCCACGATGCCTTTAGTGTTCTTGGCAACACGGGCACACTGCTGGCTCCTATCCAGCTTGTCCACTGTAACCCCCCGGTCTTTTTCTGCAGAGCTGCTGCTTAGGGGGTCCCCAGCCAGTACTGGTGCATGAGATTGCTCCATCCTGAGTTCAGGACTTTACATTTGTCCTTGTTGAACCTCACAGTGCCTCACAGGAAGGTAAAAAAGAAACTCCAGAAGCATTTATGAGGGGCAGTGGCAACATGTAGGGGGTGCACATGCACCCCCTGAGAGAGCTGGTGCACCTCTTGACAGCCAGTGTTCCCAGGCACGGGGGGTAGGCGAGAGTGCTCGTGCCCCCTGAGAGTGCCGGCCGGTGAGTTGGGGTGCCAGGAGAAGCAATCCCCATAGTCCCCCTGTGGCCAATCACGCTCATCCAGAAGTGCCAGTGGCACACTGCTGCCACTTGGGGGTCGGCGGGATCAGCCATGGAGGGACCCCCCCACCCCAGCTGGTGGGATCAGTCACAGGGCCCCCTCCCCACCAGTTGCTGACTGGCCACTGGGGGGGCAAGTGCCCCCTCTGACTCAGGAAGCACCAGTTGCCCATGATGAAGGGGAAAAAAGTCCTTTCATGGCCCTAACATGCAACAAGCTAAAGCCTGAAGCCTGGAATTACCAGCCTCTTCCACCACAACCAGACAGGTGCCTCTAGACTCCAACAAGAGGATTTCCAAAGGGACAAAAACTGTTCTCAAAGAAATCTCTTCAGTGGTTTTAGCTGAAATGGGAAGAAATAACTGAGCAGTTGGAAATGTTCCATTTTTTAAAACCAAATGCCTTGATTTGGGGCATAAAACTTGGAAATGCTTAATTTTGTCCGTCTCAGAATGAAGTGTTTTGCGTTTTTCCCCTCCCAAACAGGATTCTTTCCTGGAAAAATTGGCTTCAGTTTTAAAAATACCTTTCCTCAGGATGGAAAAGGAGGGGAGAAGTCAGGTCTGATCACGCAGAAACCGAAGCTGAGTGGAACAAAGAGCAAGATATTTGTGCTTTAAAAATGTGTGAAACTGGTGGAGACCTCTTGATGGCACCATCTAGGTTGCTGGCAGCTCTCTGCACACCCCACCGTGCCCTCTCCTCACTGCCAACCACGGAGGCCCCTTCCCTACTCACGGGAGCTGTGCCAGGCTGCCCACGCCGTGGGGACCTTGAGGGACAGTGCTTACCGTGCCGGGCCTGTGTGCTGGCATGACACTGCTGTACCCCTTGAACTTGGAGGTCCGGAAGATTTGGTTCACCCTGTCCATGGAGTAGGTGCAGATGGCAGTCGTGCCCCTGCAGGGAGAAAACAGGAGCTCCTTTGAGGGGGAGCCATGAGCGTTCCCGGCCCCTGGGTGCAGCCCTGGTGGGACTGAGTCTCCCTGGTCCACTCAGTGAGGGGCAGAGGTGGCTGGTGCTGGCCGTGTAAGCAAGGAGCAGGGTTGAGACAAAGCAACCTCATGACACCAAACAGAAGGGACCTGCTGTCTCTGCAGACCCCAGCTGGCTCCGGAGCAGGGACAGGGGCTCAGGTGGGGGCAACCCCCCCCCCCCCACTCTCCCTGAATGACTGACTCGGGCTGAACCCACTGTCTTCAGTGCTCTCTGCCTGTGAGTTCAGGTGTTGGCCTCCCAGCCCCCATCTGATCCTCCCCTTCTCTGCAGGCTGAGGCTCTCCAGAGGAAAAGGTGCCTTGGTTCTCATCTGCCATTGGTGTCACGAAAGCACCAGGCCTCAGAGGCAGCTGGGGTGGGAGAAGCAGAGTGCAGAGAGCTGAAGCAGACTTTCCCCTTCATTTGCCCTCGCCACCCCAAGGCCACATGCCCTGGCTGCACCCCTGACCCACATGCCCCCTGCTCACCAGGCACTGGAGAAGATGCCGTACAACACCCCCCCACCCTGCCGCCCCTCGCTGAGCAGGAAGGCGTCGTGCAGCCGGTGAAAGCGCTGGGGCTCGGTAGGGTGGCCGCAGACCAGCCTCGCCTTGAGGAAAGTGGACCAGGAGTCGACGAGGAGGCTCTTCCCACCTTCGTCCACCTGCGGGGAGAACGGCCTGGAGCTCTGGGGGTGCCTCCTGCCAGAGACACCCCCCGGCCTCCACGGCTGGCCCAAGACACACTGGCAGATCCTCTCGGCCTACCCCGGATCTCGCCCAGTAGAGCCATGGTGGCGACTGATCACGATATAGCTGGGCCATGAAGAGAATCACTGAATCCCAGAGCAGTGGGGCTGGGAGGGAGCTCCAGAGGCCACATGTGGGCCAACCCCCTGCCTGAGGCAGCATCAGCCCTGCCCAAACCACCCCAAACAAACCCATCATCTCAACTCTACATAAGACGACCGTCAACCCTGACCCAACACAGACATCACACCCGAACCTGCCGCAGGGAAAGCGCGGGACCATGGCCTGTTTCTATAAAAGGTTGTTAACATACACTCAAGAGATCCCAGGCAGAGGCCATGCCCCCACTATAGAGGAAGGTGAAGCCTCCCCAGTCCGTACCAGTCTGACCAGGGGGTAAAATTCCTTCCTGACCCCATCACAGCATCCGTCTGAGCCTGCATGGAGGGACAAGACCCTCTAGCCCAGCATTTCTCAACCTGTGGGTCACAACCCAAAAGTGGGTCACAAGAATATACAAAAGAGCTGCAAACGACCTTTAAAAATGGATTCTCCTTTAAAGCAGAAAAACTTGGGAAACCACGGCTTTTCCCTGGCAGGCTGGCAGAGCTCCAGCCTGCAAGGGGTGCTTAGGACCCAACGCACCTACCCTGCCCCACACACTGGGGAGCTAGGGGTGGGGGCAGCAGGTTGGGAGTGAGGGGCACTGGGTTGGGACTGGCCATGGATGTTTACAGTTGTGTCCTGGTACAAAAAAGGTTGAGAACCACTGCTCTAACCAAGGTCCTCCAGGGTTGGTCCCAGCAGGATCATTGGCACAGCCCAGTTGCCATCCCCAGCCTGGGCTGCAGCCAACACCCAGTGCCTCCAGCTGTGGCCAAAAGATCTGGAGCCCAAAGAGGCTCTGGCCTCCAGGATCAGCTAACCTCCCTGCTGACAACTCCCCCCAGAAGACCGGGATTAATGGCCCCAGCCTCAGAGGGAGGCGAAGACTGCAGCTCTCAGCCGGCCTGGGCCAGCACACTCGTACCTTGCACACCCGTCCGATCTGGGCTTTCACTGGCTCCTCATCGAGCCCTGCCATCTTGTTCAGCTCGTTGTAGAAGAAGAAGATTTCATCCAGAGTCTTTTCCTTCTGCGGCAGCAAGGCAGCACTGATGAATTCTGCGTCTGCGGGGAAGCAAGGGGAGAGACACCCAGTGTGCAATAACTTCACAGGTGCTTTGGGCACCCTGGTCTGGCCCTGGGACTCCTTTCCTTGAAGACTAGCCAGACGGTGGGGGCAAAAGTCACCCTGATCACCAACCTCACCTCCTCCAAAAATCACAAGGGCGGCTTAAACGATCATGAGAGTTTTCTCTTAATGCGATGATTTGCTTTCTCTACTCTAAGCCCCTGAAGGAGCTTCCAGGTCCTCACTATATATCAGGAGACGTAAAATATAAGGACAAGCTGTGGCTCCCTCAGTGTCCCAGGAGCAAGGACGTTCAGTTCAACATGGGTTATCACGAGGTGTCCGGAGGGGTCTCAGGATAGGGTTCTTTAGTCTGGAGAAGGGAAGACTGAGGGGGATTTGATACCAATCCTCAAATCCCTGAAGAGCAATGGCAGAGAGGATGGAGATGGGCTTCTCTCTGTGGCTGTGGGGGACAGGAGTAGGAGCAATGGCCTCAAGTTGTAGCAGGGGGAACTGAGGCTGGAGATGAGGAGGATCTTTCTGACACAGAGGGTGGTCCAGCATTGCAACAGGCACCTAGAGAGGTGGTGGAGTTTCCATCCAAGAGCAGGTTGGGCAGACGTATGGCCGGGATGGTTTAACCAGGGGTGACGCTGCCTTGAGCAGCGGGCTGGGCTAGATGTGACCCTGCTGATCCCTTCCAGCCTGGCTTTCCTATGTTCCCGTATCATGAGAGTTGTGAACTTTCTCATCAATTTGGCAGTTGCAGCTTCTTGGGGTAGAACATCTGGACCATCTGCATCCCCTTCCCTACCTCTCTAATCCAGCCAGTCCCCACAGCACCAGCTTTTCCTGCCTACCTCATATGTAGATGAAAGGCTGCAGAGAGCTCCTTCTGAAGCCGTGGCTTATGATTTTGCCAGCTCACACCACTGCTATGGGATGGGGGTCACCTGTGGCACTCCCTGCTGCAGGGGCATGCGGGGATCACCTGGTCAGCCCCCACAGCATGGAGGGAGCAGCCAGCAATGAAGGCCGGGATAGCGAGACCCTTGATTCACAGAATCCCCCGAACCCGCCTGGGGAGAGCACCCTCCAGGAGCCGGCCCGCAGGGAGCATCTCTTACCCGCCAGCCATTTGTCTTCTGTCTTGAGCAGCCTTTTTGGTCCATAGCTCCTCTGGATGGTGCTTTTCTGCTGGGACAGCGCTGAGTACAGGTTGCCCTCTGCAACATGAGCCAGAGATGGAGTGAGTTAAGGGGCATCCGTGATGCGCCTGGTCATTACACACGAGGGGTTTTCCCAAAGCTTTTAAAACCCACTGAGACCAGGGGAGGGGAAATTTGTGAGCTGCCACTTGCCACCCAGACCCCACAGCAACGAGGAGGCCTGAACTCAGTGGAGAGATGGTGGCACGCATGGGGCAGAGACGGTGCTGCTGATTCCCCTGTGCCACCGCCGGCTGGATTCAAGCACTAGTCGTGACACCTCAGTCACCACCCCCAGCCTTAGCTGTGGCCAACATCCCAATGCTCCTCGGGAAGGTGGAAAAGAAACCCCAAAAGCCAGGAGCATTTGTGAGGGGGAAAAAGAGCCCTTCCTGGCCCTGACAGTCAACCAGCAAAAGCCTGAGGCCTGGATTTACCGGCCCCTTCCAGCACAACCAGACAGCTGCCTCCAGACCCCAACAAGAGGATTTTCAGAGGGACCAAAACTATTCGCAAAGTTGGGGAAACTTCGGGGTTGCCCAACCCTGGGTGAGGATGGTCTAACTGCGATGATCCTGTCTCGAGCAGGGCGCTGGACTAGATGTGACCTCCGGTGAGTGCTCTGAATGTAAAACCCCTGTCTCCCCCCTGGGCCCCAGGGAGGGGCGAGCTCAGACCTGGGCAGCGTTTTCCCCCACCAACCTTTTTGGGTGAAAAATATGCCAATTTGAGGCCACCAAAATTGTTTGTTTCACCACATTCTGACTTTTTTCCTGCAGATTCAACATCTTCCAAGTGGAAATAGTTGATATTTCAGGGAAATCGTTTTTCTAGGCCAAGTTCCCTTAAATTTTACTTTTTAACATTAAAAAAAAAAAAAAGAGAAGAGCTGGAAAAACCCAAAGATGTTTCGATTGGGCAAGACCTCTGGGCCCCGGATCATTTTCTTCCCAGAAACCAGGAACTTGTTTCGTGCTAGAAAGCAAGGTCTTTTTCTCTGGAGATGCCCAAGGAGCTGAAACATCTGTGGTGGACGCCTGGTTTGCAATGCAATGGCTTTATGGACAACAAAAAAGTATAAAGCCCAGCTGTAATTACAGCCCCACAAATGACAGAGCAGAGCGGACCTGCATGTCCTGGTCCCCAGCTAAGCCCTGAAGATCCCTCCCTTAACTGGAAAGGGCCCAGAAGTCCTGGCTCCCAGCCCCCTGTTATATCAGTGGAGATCCACACACCCACAAACACACATTATTGGGGGTCTCTGCTGAGAGGAGAGAGCTGGGCAGAGGGGCTCTTACCCACAGCAATGGTGGCGGCAGGCTGCGATGGCCACGCAGGGGAGAGGTTTTCCCCGTTGATGGAGACGAGCCGGCCCAGTTTGTTCTGCTGCAGCTTCATGTCGTTGGTCTGGGGAGGGAAGGGAAGGGACAGGGCGGTCACACACCAGCCGCGGGGTCCAGCTGGTCTTTCTGATCCCGGCAGGCTGGCGGCGGTCATGCGCAGCATACGAGCGGGGAAGGACATGGGAGCCGGGGACAGAGTTGGGAAAGGAACCCAGGTGTCCCGAATCGTCCCCAGTTCCAACCACGCGACCCCCCTTCCGGCGAGGAGGAAGGGGCACGGCAGTCCTGGATCCCAGCTTGCACCCACATCCCCTGCGCTGCAGGAGCCTCAGCGGGTCAGGTCTTGGGCGTGCTACTGACCGGGGGCTGAAGCCAGCTCATCCCCGTCATTCATGGGATGCACTTACCAGGAACCAGCACCGTGGGGAGCCGGCGTTGGTGCCGCAAACAATGATGGAGCTGCTGTTGAGCCGCTGGATCACACGGATAAAGTTCTCGCACTCGGCCTGTACGGAGAGCCCCCCCATCCCCAACAGTAGGAGAGCTGGTTGGCACCAGTGGCCCTCAGGCCACGTCTGCCCCCTGCCCACCCCCCATGGGTGGTACACGCATGGCACTGCCCTGACAGGCACTGGGTCATGGGGGAACCAGGAATCGGACCCAGGCATCCGAGTGCTGCCCTTGCCCCACAGCGGCTGAGGGGCATGGGGACAGGTGGGGACAGCCACTGCTGCGTGACACCAGCTCCAAGCCTTGCCAAAGGCAAGTGGCGGTTCACGTGGGGGTGTTAGACTCTCTTCTCGCCTCTGGGGGTGCCTGAAGCTGGGGTCCCTGGGGCCAGGCCCTCCCAGGACCCCCTCTCACCTGCTGGGCCCCTGGCCGGCTCTTGCAGTCCTTCAGTGCCTTCTCCTCAGCCGGCAGGACAACCTGGAAGGAGAGCGTGGGCATCAGACCTACCCTGTGGCCCCTGGGATGGGGAAAAAGGCCTCGTGGGTGTCTCAGCATCACCAAGGAGGCACTTGAAGCATCCAGGGCAGAGCTGGGAGCCAGGGCCAGGGTGACCCTGTAACAGCCACTGCCTGTCACCCGTGCAAGGGGATGATGCCCTGCACAGACCTGGACCCATACCCAGGCCTGGACCACGGGGCCTTGCTGGTGTCAAGCAAGCCTTGCCCATGGACATGTGGTTGCCTTGGCAGCAGCTGACCTGAGCAAAGTTGCAGGCTCTGGGCTGGGGGAGATGGGGGTCTTGTGAAGTGCTCCCTGCCCCAGCTGGGGGGATTGGGGTGGAGGGGGCCCTCAGGCAGGTGCCAGATCTCCCATCCCCCATGACGGCACCTGGTGCTGGGGCTGTGGCCCCGAAGCCATGGGGAGAGGGGTCTGGGTTGGAGCCAACAAGGAGCCAAGCCACCCCCTCCTGCCCCAGCTCTCACCCGGGTCTGGTTGACCTCGGCCTCGGTGAACGTCAGCACGTGCACGGCTCCCCGGCCCCCGACGTACAGCTGCTCCGAGCCCGGGTCGTGGGACATGGCTGCGGGCTTCTCCCCATCCTCGAAGCTCAGAGCCGGAGAGTCTGGGGGCAGCGAGGTGATGAGGGTGGCGTCCCAGCCCACCCCTCACCAAGCGTGTCCTTCCCGGTGCCCAACCTGGCTGGAGCCCCCCTGACTCCATCTCGCCGCAGCTTGGCTTCGATCCTGGCTCTCTGGCTGTGCCGTGGAGGTGGTGAGGATGGGGCGTGGACTTGGCGCCCCCCCCCCCCAGAAATCCCCCAGGGGTGGGAGGGAGCTCTCTGCAGAGCTGTCTCTGGGAGGCGTGAGGGTGGGTGCTTGTAGCTGCTGGGTCTGCGCTTTGCTCCAGCTGCCGACAGCAGCCACATGAGTGCTGGGCAGGGAACAGGGCCCGGGGGAGTGGGGACGCTGGGGTCCAGCCCCATGCAGGTCTGCGGTGCTGCACAGGGGCAGCGCCATACCGACAGGGCCAGGGGGCTGGCGCTGCCTGTCGGACCTGCCCGGCCTCTCCGGACACGCCCTGCACTGCAGTGGCGGGGGGGCTCACACCCATGCAGGGCTCTGCCTTCCTGGAGGGGGCACAGAGCCAAGGGACGCTGCTTGCATTTGGCATCCTCCCACCCCCAACTCCAGCAGGGAGGGAGCAGCCAGGTCACTGCAGGGCGTTAACGCCAGCCTGGGATCGAGCCGGGGGGGCCACTGGCTCCAATGCAGCAGGGCATGGCCTCAGCTTCCTGCTGGCTGGAGGAGGCGCCGCAGGGCATGAGCTGGGGGTGCACAAGAATAGCCCATCCCAGCACTAATCCAGATGTGGGGTCTCTGGGCCAGATGAGCCTGGGGCCTGGAGGGTGAATCCTCTCCGGCTCCAGCAGCAAGAGCGCCTGGCTCAGGGCTGGAGCGGGTCTGGGGCTGCCACGGGCCAAGACTGGGGCCCTGGGGCTGGGGTCCTCCAGCCGGCCATGGGATGTGGGTGTGGTGGCTGTCACCCAAACCGCTCAGGTGGGGACTTGGGCGGGGGGGAGCGGAGCTAGGTGGGGACTGGAGGGGAGGGAGCTCCTATGCCCACCCAAACCCCTGCTCCTTCTCTTCCTCAGGCTCACCCTCCCTCACAGGGTCAGCGTCCTCTGTGGAGTGGAGCTGCAGCCTCCCCCTTCTGCTGCAACAGTTTTGATCTCCCCAGGGAGGCAAGAAAGAGAAGGGGGTGGGCTGGGGCTGGGGCTGGGGGAGAAGGCCTGGGGGTGGGGGGTATTTCCCCCTATCGCTGTTTGTGCATCTCAAGCTGCAGAGGAACCCAGAGGCACCAGGCTGCAGAGACGACTGCAGAGGCGCCGCGCTGTGGCAGAGCCCAGGGGGTTTCTGTACCCCCCACCCCAGCGGGCAGGCATGGCTTGGTGGTGGGCAGGCGGACGGGGTGTGCATCTGACTCTTCTGCCAGCAGCTCTCTCTGAGCAAGGCAGAGAGGCTGCAGCAGCCGAGGCTTCTCTGCATTGCAGAGGGTGCCAGCAGCAGGCAGGAGAATCTCTTCATGCACAGACCTGCCAGCCTGCCCCTGTCCCTGCCCCTGCCCCAGCCCCAGCCCCAGCCAGCGTGGACCCCCCTGGGGTGCAGGTCCCAGCAGCAAGCAAGGCCCTCCTCCCTTGGGCATCCCAACCTGTCTGCTCTGGGGGCACTGTGCCCCCCAGCCCAGAAACAAACCACGTAATATAAAAATAAGAGGTTTCTTGGGTAGACTCAGCCCCAGGAGACCTGTCCCCAGCCTAACAACCCCCCCCCCCCCCCCCCCCCAAAAAAAAAAAATCCAAAACCAAAACAGCCTCCCGCATCCTTCGAGGGGCAACCCCAAAGATCCCTGGCATCGTACCAGCCCCGCCAGGCACCAGTTTGTGCCCTCGCCCGTGTCTCACCTGGCAGGGTGAACCTCAGGCGCGGTATCTTCTGGGCCCAGCAGCTCAGGGACAGGAGGAGGAAGCCCAGGGCTCTCATCGTGTGTGCGCTCTGCAGAGGGAGGCTGGCTGCGGAGCAGAGCTGAGCCAGCAGCTGGGCTTGGCTCTGCCTCTATGCGTGTCTCCAGCTCCGTGCCTGCCTCTCTCCTGCCGTTTTATACCCCTCGTCCTGAACCAGGAGCTGTAACGTCAGCAGACAGGAGAGCAAATGTGGGTGGGGGAGAAAAATAGCCCTGGAGGAGCCTTGCAAAAAGGCTCCCGCGGCTTCGGAAGGTGGTAGGGAAAGCCCAGGGGGGCCTGATCCTGGGGCGGGGGTGGGCCTGGGAATGCAGCTCCCAGCTCTGTATTTGGCCCTGCCCTGCTGCGGCCCCCACCCCATTCTGAGGCTGGCCACGACCCCCCTCCCTTAGGTGGGGAAGCTGAAGGCCTTGGGGGAGGGTAGGCTGCAGAGTCCCTCTCCCAGCCCCTCTCTGTGATGGACTGGGCACCCAAAGGGGGAGAATCCAGCTGCAAAGATCCCCCACCACAGAGACCGGGGTCAAAGGGGCAGGACGCCAAGTGGACGGGCACATTAGGACCCTGGAGGCGCCAGGGTCTCTGCTACACTAGGGCTGGTTGCGGTCATGCTGACAGTGCCAGGGGCCGTGAACTGAGTCCAGATAGCCCCTGGAGGCTTCCTCAGGCTGGGGTGTGCTGTGGAGGGCAGGGCCAGGACTGGGGTGGGAGGGGAGCACCTGGCCCCCAGCTAGTCACTGCGTCCAGGGACAGCAGAGCAGAGGCTGCTGTAGTGGATAACGGGGACTGAACAGGACCAGGCCAGCCCAGTCTCGAGAGGTGAGGGAGCAGCAAGCCTCAGCCAGGAGAGTCATGCAGCGCAGGTGACGGAGCCGGGGCTGGCAGTGCCCCCGCCTCCGGGCAGGGAAGGCACCGTGGGAGAGACTATGACGACTAGGGGATGACTGAAGCCTCCTGCTCCAGCCTGCCAGGATTGGGGCCCCCTGTGACCGGGGGGACAGGCTGTGGGCAGGACTCTCAGACCAGCTGGATCCTGCAAGCTGCCCTGTAGCTCAGGCATTGAGCCCCTGCTCTCAGGGCCCTTCTCTGCAGCGATGCTTGGTCCGCAGCATAAAAGAGCTGCAGGTGAGATGGGGATTGCCGGCCCTGGGCTCTCAGCTCCAATGGCCTCGTGGGAAGTCAGCTGTGAAAACAGCATGGGTGGAGGCCAGGCCCAGACACCCCCCATCTCTGCTCCCTTTATCCTGCTGCTCTCCTTGCTGATGGAGACTTTGGGGTCTGGCGGGTCCCAAAGCAGAGCACGTTGTTCTTAACCCCGTCTCTGTCCTTCCTTTGTTTCCAGCCAAGTCCAGCCCAAAGCCAACTTCTCACCCTCAAGTTTTTCTTCTGGGGTGGAACCTGGGAGTCATTTTGCATCACGGTGGCAATTGTTGGAGGGGGAAGTCCAAAACGGGGGCTAATTCTGGCCTCAGCTGTGCCTCTGGGGTAAACGAGGCTGCAGCCAAGTGCTTCCAGAGGAGTCCTGGTAGATCTGGGTGCCAGAGGCCCCGAGGGGATGCCCCTTCGGCTCTGCTGTTCCTCCCGGCAGTGGAGGCCACTGAGGAGGCCCGTGCCTGCTGTAGGGCCGAGAGGCTGGAGCTGGCTCTAGCCCTCCGGCTCTCTCACCCTTGAAGGCTGCAACTGGGGTTCAGGACTGGCAGCCCAGACACGCTGGTTCTCATCCAGGGGTCAGCGACTTCGGATCAGCGAGGGGCTGCGTGTAAGGCTGCTGGGTTCAGCTCTGGGACCAGGGGGCTTTTAGTGAGATGGGGCCTAGGAGCCAGGACTCCTGGGGTCAGGCCCCAGTTCTGGAGATATGCAGCAAGGTGGTGGCAGGGGAGCCAGCTGCTCTGGGATGCTGGCCTGGGCGCCAGGTCCTAGGTTCCCAGCGTGCAGCCCTCCCGCTCGCCCACTGCTGCCTCCTTCTGGACCCAGGCCAGCCACAGCCTGGGGCCCAATGGGGGTCGGTCCAGGGAGCGCCGGGTCCCTCGACAGGAGGTTGGTGCATGCTGCGGGCGACAACCACACAAACTGCAGGACATGCATGCACACATGTACATGTATACACACACTGCAGAACATGCATGAATTCACACATATACACACACTGTAAGACACAAGACACATAACGTGCAGGATACAGACCACACACACGCACACTGCAGGAAACAGTCACAACTCCTGGGTTTTGTCCTGGCAACAGGAGGGAGGGGGCTCTGCGCACGCAGACCCCCACCTTGTACTTTGGCACGTGGCTGGGAGCCCAGCGGACTCCTCTTCCATCTGTTTCCCTTCTCCCCCCGTCAGGGCTCTGGGAGCTCCGGCACATCCCAGCTTGGCCCCCCACACCTCAGCTGGGGAGCAAGCTTTTCCTGTCATACCAGTGGGGAAACTGAGGCACAGCAGGCCAGCTGGGATTCCTGAGCAGGGACTATTAGGAGGGTTGTGAGACAAGGGTGAGTCTCAAGCATCCTGCCAGGTCTGCAGAGGTCACCATGGGCTGCTGGAGCCTGAACCCCACATGCTCCAGGGGCTGGGGGGAGATGGAGGGAGAAGAGAGAGAGCCGAGCAAGAGGGTTTTATTGGCTACAGACGCCGAGCAAGCGTAGCAGGGAGAAGGCTGCAGCTGCTCCAGACCCCGCCGGCTTCCAGCAGCCGTGGACTGAACGTGGCCCTCGGGGCCTCTTCTGCTCCACCTGCACCTGACAGCCATGGTCCCAGCGCCCAGTCGTGGGACCTCAGCCTCAGGGTTCGACGTGGCATGTCCTGGCTACGACTGGCCCCAGCGGCTCTGTGGGGACTGGGCTGCAGGCACTCAGGGCTGATGCTGGGGAGACAAGGCCAGGATCCAGGAGATAGAGCTATGTCCAGAGCTGGGGGTCACATGCCAGGGCCAGGGCCAGCACCAAAGGAGGCTAAAGGCTGTTGGGAGGCTAATTGGCTGGTAATTGGGGCTGCCTGGGGGTAATTAGGGAGCTGGCAACCACCCCAGCTGACCCCAGCCTGCTGCTCCCTCCTCTCTGCCCCCATGTGATGCCTCGGCTCAGACTTGACCCCTGAGCTCATGACCCAGCCTTGTGTACAGCACCATGCACGCGGGGGCCTGGGCTGTGCCAGGGTGTTGTCAGCACTGCCCTGGGGCACCTGGGGTCTGTGCCTGGCTCTCCCCACCAGCCGGGCACCTCAGAAAAGTCCCTGCCCCAAGATCGCCCAGGCTCTCCGCTGGGTGGGAAGTGGGGACATGCAGGTGCGGGGAGCTGCATGACTCAGCTGCTGAGGACTCCTGGGTCCCGTGCCCAGCTCTTGCTGGGTGGTGCTGGCCATGCCCCTCAGGTCCTAGCGTGGGGGTCCCCAGCTGTGTGGCTGATGGGTGCCTGCAAAAAAAACCACAACAACCCTTGTGATTCCAGAAAGGCCTGACAACCTGCAAGATGGAGGGGGGCAACACCCACTCCTCCACATCTCAGTTTCCCCAGTGGTAACAGGGAGTAGTGAGGTCTGGCTGTAGGCTGGACCCCCGGGGAGGACCATGGCAACAGGACTCTGAGGTTCAACACTGCCTTTTGGGCAGTCAGAGCTTGGGTACTGGGTGCCAGGACTTCTGGGTTTGTCTCCCAGCTCTGGGACAGGCGGTGTGGGCAGACCTGGCCCCTTGGGTCCAGCAGTGTCTCCAGATCCCAGTGGCCCTGGGGGTGGGAAGGCAGGTGGGGGCTACAGACATGCCCGTTTTCTCCCTCCACCAATGTGGCATCAAGAACCCAGAGCAGAGGGCACTGGGGCTCCCAGGCCTCCAAGAAAGTCTCAGTTGCCCCCAAATCCCCCCATTCCCTTATGTCCATGTATTCCCCAGGACATAGAGGCATCTGAACAGCTTGAGGCCTGAGCCATGAGCTTGACTGCTCCTGGAGCAAAGACCATGCAGGTTCCTCCCTGCACCCCAGGCCTTGCGACTGGATGCAGCCTGGGGGCAGGATCTGAACCCAGCCCCCAAGCCACAAGGACCTGCTTTGCTCAGGCTTGTCTGCAGCCCGGGTTGCCACCAGAGGGACCCCCTGAGCCACATCCCGCCTGCCTCTGTTGCCACCAGGGAAATGCTTGGAGGGCGCGGAAGAGAGCAAGGGGGACCGAGGGATGCTGGGAGACCCCCTCTTCCAGGCCTCCAGGGCAGGGGTAAGGCAATGTACCTGCAATGGACTGGACACGGTCTTGGCCGGGGGTTGATGGAGAGGCAGGAGCTCGTCCCGGCTCCACGGGGAATTAGGGGACATGTTTTTGCATCAGCTTGTCCAGCACGACAGTGGTGCATGTGTGCTGTGTGTGGTGTGTGCATATGTGTGCTTTGTGTAGGTGTGCTGCATGTGCACTATATTTCTGTGCTGTGTCCAAGGGATACTACCTGGTAGGGGAAGCAGTGTGACCACGTAGGCGAGCCCCCCAGGGTAATTGTCTCTGATATGTCCTCCTTAGGAGATCTATATTGAGCAGATTCTTTTTGGTATTGGGTGGTGGAACCGGAGCGTGCTCCATCCACTCCATGCATTGACCTGGTATTGCAGTGCTTCCAGGACCGGTGCAAAAAAAGCAGGAAAAAAAAAAAAAAAAAAAGTGTCCATTTGTGTGCGCGCGGTGTGCATGTGTTCTGTTTGTGCCCCGTATGTGCTGTGTGTGCACTGTATTTTTGTACATTTATGTGTATGTGCTGTGTGCGTGTGCTGTGTGTGTATGTGCTTTGTGTGCCATGCATGTGTGTGCTTTGTGTAGGTGTGCTGCACGTGCACTGTGTATTTTTGTGCTGTGCGTGTTCTGCGTGTGCGCTGTGTCTGTCTGTGTGCGCATGCACAATGCGATGCCAGGTGTCGCTGTGGTTGGAGAGCGCAGGGAAGTCCCTTGGGCTGGCAGACATCCATACATAGCACAGCCTTAAAGCCTCCCTCCCCATGCCCCTTCCCCGTGGGCTGCGCTGCAGGGGGATTTCCACAGAAGGGTCCCACAGCCAAAATACAAGCCCAGGAAGGAGGTTCAGGATGGGGCTGCTCTTCCTGGCCCCTGCCAAAGCCCCTTCCTAGGATACAGAGAAATAGTGCTGTGTCCCTTTAAATAGCTGGGGAACCCCCCCAGCGGTGCTCACCGTGTTCGACCTTCGAAATGCTACCAAGGCAGTGGCAGGTTACCAGGCCGGGCGTGACCTGGTCTGGTTAGCCATCAAGGGTACCCGGCCCTCAGCTCGGTGTGGCTTTCTCCTAGTGTTCCCGCTCTCTCCATGCCTCAGTTTCCCTTTCTGTAACCTGGGGATAAGGCTCCTTACCTGCATTGCCCGGCGGGCAGGAGGCTTAACTCCTTCATGACCGGCAGGCCGGTTGGTCCTGGCTGGAAGTGGTTACAGCTGGGCCCCTGCCGTGGGCCAAGGAAACATCGGATGGGACTTGAAGCCCCACAGGCCCGACTAGGCTGCAGTTGCTTTAGCCAGCTGTTAAGGATTCGTGGCAGCTAGAGGGGCTGGGTGAGCAGGGGCAGGCTCTGTGCTGGGAGCTCCCCAAGGATCAGGGGCAAGGACGGCTCTGGGACAGACATGGGCAAGCTCGGTGTTTATCCTCCACAGCAGCTTCTCCATCCCCATCCTCGCATCACAGCTGCCAAAGCCCCTGCCAGGCCCCCTGGCTTGCTCCAAGGAGAGAGAAAGAGGCTCCCAGTGCCCTGATACCATGTCCCCATAGCTGTCCCAACCCCTCCATAGCTGGCCCTGACTGTCCTGGCTTTACAGGCACCACGCTGTATCTCTGAGCCCCACCACACTCATCCCCCTGACATCAGCCCGGAGACCCCTCTGCCCAGACGGGCTGGGATCAAAGCCCCCATGAGGGAAGGCATAAGCACATGGTCTCCCTCCCCAGTCACCTCCTTTTTCTCTTGGCAGCAAAAGCATGAGAGCCAAGGCTTTGATGGAAGAGCCCAGCTGAGTTGCATATCTGGGGAGTTGGTTAATTAAGCTGATTTTAGCAGGTTAATTGCTGGATGCAGAAGGTAAAGGAGTGGAGGGCCATGCCTGGCTCAGAGAGGAATAGCATCCTTCCCCCACTGCCGTGTTTCACCTCTGCCCCACGGAGGCTCACGTGAACCTCATGGCCAGCCGGCCGCCGTGGCTGGGCTTGCCCCGTGGTGCACCGGGGGAGCGTGGGACGAACTGAAAGGTGGCATGATGCTTCACGCGACCCCTGCCCTTGCTCCAGAGGAAGATGAATAGGAAGCAGACGGCCACAGAGCTGAGGAAGGGCACTGCGCCCATGGCCACAGCGCCCAGCAGCATGCCGAGGCTCGGCAGGGAGACCACCGGTGCCCCCAAGCCGTCGGCACTCATATTGGCCAGAGGGAAGGTGTCGTTGGCCCAGCGGGACGGGTCGTAGACGCGCAGGTAGGCGGCCATGGTGTCGTTGCCAGCCACGTTGCTGGCCACGCAGTAGTAGGTGCCGCTGTCCTGGACCAGGGCGTAGAAGATCTCCAAGGTCCCATCAGGCAGCACCCTTACCCGGCCCCGAAGGCCAGCGTCCAGCCAGGCCTGGCGGGGAGACAGCCAGGTGATGGTGGGCATGGGGTCGCCATCCCCCTGGCACCGCAGCCTGGCTTTGCTCCCCTCCTCCACGCTCACCCACTGCGGGGCCTCGGGCTGGATCTTTGCCCTCCGGCAGGTGAAGTGCCCAGATGGGAGGACGTCCGAGAAGTCCTTGAACCTCCGGCCGCGC
The DNA here is from genome assembly GCF_052110815.1 of Crocodylus siamensis. Taxonomy (NCBI): domain Eukaryota; kingdom Metazoa; phylum Chordata; order Crocodylia; family Crocodylidae; genus Crocodylus; species Crocodylus siamensis. The sequence goes on along the minus strand of NC_143400.1, from coordinate 15,446,939 downwards.
ACCAGTGCGGGGCTGGCGCAGGCTGGCTGCCGCCCCTCGAAGCTCAGGCGCCGGCGGCGCCGGACGACCCACAGCAGGCGGCAGTCGCAGGCCAGCGGGTTCCCGTCCAGCCGCAAGGTCTCCAGGTTGCCCACGGTGTGGAAGGCGCCTTCCTCCAGCGTCTGCAGGGCGTTGTCGGAGACATTGAGCAGGCGAAGGTGGCTCAGGCCCCAGAAGGCGTGGGCTGCCACGGTGGCCAACTGCCCGCCCGCCAGGTGCAGCTCCTGCAGGCGCAGGAGCTGGGCCAGCCTCCCCCCATGGATGGCAGCGATGGGGTTGTGAGACAGATCCAGGCAGCGGAGGTACGTCAAGGGCTGGAGGGCCTCGTAGGGGATGACGCTGAGGTTGCACTTGGTGATGGCCAAGGAGCTGAGGTTCAAGCCCAGCAAGCTGTGGGGCTCCACTGTGGTCAGGAAGGGCCAGCGGCTGATCTCCAGCGCCCGCAGGCGGGGGAGGCGGCGGAAGGAGTAGTCGCGGAGGACGCTGATGTTGAGCACCTTGAGCCGCAGCTCGCCCAGGTGAGGCAGCTGCCCCAGGGCCCCTGTGGGGACACCCGTCAGGTTGCAGCGCTCCAGCGTGAGCTGCCGGAGCTGCCGGAGCCCCCCAAACGCCCGGGGGGAGATGAAGACTAGGTGGTTGTCGCTGGCCTCCAGGTGCTGGAGGCTGGTGAGGTCCTGGAAAGCATGGTCCAGGAAGATGACGATCTTGTTCTGGCTGAGGTCCAGCACGGTGAGGCTGGGCAGCCCGGCGAAGACGCCGGCTAGCACAATCTTCAGCTCGTTGCCCCGCAGCCTCAGTGTCATGAGGCGCTGGAGGCTGTTGAAGGCGCCCGGCTCAATGTTGGAGATGACGTTCTCGCTCAGGTCCAGCTCCTTCAGGGCCTGCAGCCGGGAGAACATGCCCTGCTGCAGCGTCCGCAGGCGGTTGTGGCTCAGATCCAGCAGCTCGCAGGCCGGCGGGATCCTGCCGGGCACAGCCACCAGGTTCTGGCGGTGACACAGCACGGACCTGTCCTGGGAGGAGCACTTACAGCGGGCCGGGCAGCCCCACGCAGGGCTGGGCAGCAGAGCCTCCAGCATGAGGAGGAAGAGGGGCTGCCAGCCAGCCCAGGCGGAGGAGGGGGCCCGCGGTGCCCCGGGCACCATCTTCCCTGAGTCCTGCAAGGCAAGAGGAGCCTGTGGTTACAGAGCCTGGGGAGTGGGGAAACTGAAGCACTGAGGCCGTGAAAGCCCCCTCCCCACTGCCCATCTCCATTCTCAGCTGGAGCCCATCACCAGGGCCTTGGCCTGCCGGCATGGCGCTGCCAGGCTGGGATGGGCGTCCTCTAAACCCACGGACCCATCAACACAGCGAGCCCAGCATCCTTGCATCTCCCATGATCCTCTGCACTCGTGCCCCCCACCCTACCGCTGGGGCAAGTGACAGGTGCATCACAGGCTCATGGCTCCCAGGCTGGCCACAAAAACAAACCACCTCGCTCAGCACCCCCGGGCGCTTCCCCACTCTGCTGACCTCCCAGGGTCCCACTCTCCTAGAAGGGAAACTGAGGCACGGCATGAGAAGGTTTGTGACAAGGGGGAGCTGCTACAGGCTGGGTGCTCTGGAGGGCCTGGGACCAGCCCTGTGCACGGATCAGAGCCGAGGAGAGACATGTATGAAGCTTTACCAAGTGCGGTACTATCCTGTTGCAAAAAACCAGAAGTATTGGCAATTGTGCTGATTTGCTATATTACCTATTAAGTTTAAAAAAAAACCCTCACCACAAACTGGGCACAAAGAGACATTGCGTGGTTAGCCCCACAGTCGTTCTTGTTAAATGCACCTCTCTCATTCAGATTCACAAAACAAAATCTCGCCTTCTCCAGCACCTTGACAGCCTCTCCCATACTCCACCGTCAGTCATTTCTGCCCCTCAGCAAATCTGTCCATACCTGGGGGAAGGTTTTTCGCTAGGGCTAAAGAGAGCTGGGAGGGCTGGGAACTAGAAGAGACGTTACCGGGAAAGGCAGACAGACAGCAACAGGCTGGTTCAAATGGTGGAACATCAAGGCTAGTGCACAGGAGAGAGGGGCCTTAACACCTGTGGAGTGGCGAGATTAGCAGGAATCAGGGGGATGACAATGAGCCACGAGGTCAGTGGACTCCCTGAGCCCTGCCTGAATAGAAATGTTGCTGCCTCTCTCGGGTAGCTGGTTTAAAGAAGCGGGGTATGAAGTGTACCCACCTGGATCCATCCCAGGGCTTGAGGCTCAGGCGGAGAACACCCAGGCTGGGGAGATACCCAGTGGCCAGGGTGCTGGCCCCCATGCACTTGCATCCCCAGCAGGGATCCTTCCCTGGAAATTTGGCAGTGGGTTTAACCCCTGGGGTGCTGGCACTGCCAATTGGCCAGCCCCAGTGCAGAGGTGGTCTTGCAATGGGCTGGGCAGTGCAGAGAAGGGGCCATGCCCCCTCCCTCCAGGCTCCCACTGGCAGGAACATGGGTCCCCGATGGCTTCTCCAGCCTGTGGCAGTGGGTAATCTCCTCTGAGTGTCCCCATGGCTCGGCTCCAGCGCACGCATTAACCGGAGACAGCAAAAGTGAGGGATGAGCCACGCTGATGTGGCTGGGCAGAGAGGGGGTGAATCAAGAAGGCGGAGGCGGAGGGGGAGACAGGCTCATTGGCATGGGAGCCATTGCCTGCCCCGCGCTCGGGCATGATGTCAGCACTGGAAGCGCAGCCAGCCAGCCTGGTGCATCTCAATGCCACCCGGCTGGAGGACGACAGGGCCATGATCCGGCACCAGAGCCACACAGGAGGTGTCACTTCGGGCTTTAATCTGCCCCCATGGCTGGTCTCTGATGACGATGGAGGGGGCTGTAGGCAGCCCTTTAGCATGCAGAAGTGGCAAGGAGAGGGGGGGACATGCCAGCCATCTGCCTAGAGCTGCGGGGCTGTCAGAGAGAAGACTGGGGGCACCGCTGGCCTCCAGTGCTGCAACCAGGAGGTTTGGATGCCAGCTGGAGCCTGTGGCATGGGCTGCCCCAGGGAAGCAGGTAGATACACTTAGACTTGGGGTGGGGTTGGGGTAGCATCCCGTACCTCTGTGGGTGCGTACAGCTCCTAGCACCACCGCCGGCAGCAGGGCTCAGCTCCAGTCTCACCCTGATCCAACGATGATGCCCAGACAAGTCCCTAGCCCAGGATCCCGCTGTTTGGGTGGGCACGGCCCAAAGGAACAGTTAACTTGGCTTGTGGCAGTGACACCTGCCCCTGCAGCCTGGAGCAACCCCCACACAACCCAGTCTCGTGCCCTCCTTTGCCGAGTGCCTGAGGCATCACCAAAGCCTCTGGCACATTCCCCAGCCCCAAGCAGGTTGCATCGCTGCAGCGGGCACGCGACAGCCCCGACTAGGCTGAACTCGGGCCCAGATCTCTTTGAAGGGTCGCCCCAGGGAAGGCAGGAGAAGGGGTTATTACCGGACAGCCCCAAGCATGGAGGAAACAGGCCGGGGCACCAGGAAGAGGAAGGGACAATTGAGTGCGCAGCAGCCCATGGGTCGGGCAACAGTCCCGGGTCCAGCCCATGGGTGACGGGTCCAGCCGCCGGGGAGAGTGGGCGTTGTTCTGGCCCCAGCGCCCTTTCTGGAGTGGAGCTCCAGCACCAGGGTGCTGCCAGCACCTGAGAAGCCCCAGGAGGCGCCGGGAGAGCGACTGGATGCAGCAATCGGAGCCTAACGAGGCACTTTAATCAAGCTAATGCAGCCGGGGGAGGGAGAGGATGGGGGCTGCGGTACAACGGCAGGGGAACTTGGCAGGCGCTCAGCTCTGCTCCGGCCTGGCACCGCAGGCCTGATCCTGCCCCCCCGGCACTGGTGGGGGTGGTGAGACAAAGGGGATCATGGCTGCTGCAAAGCCGCAGCCCCCGCCAGACTGAGCAAGGCTGGAACCAGGCCACAGTGCTACATGCCCTCGGCCATGGCCCCCGTCCCACAGCGCTCAGTGCTGCATGTACAAAAAACCCATGCAGCCTCTATCCCAGAGAGCCTCAGGGTACCCCCTTCCGCTCAAGGTCCCGTGACATGGTCCCTAGAGGATGGGCACCCAGGCCCCATGTTCTAGTCCCAGCCCTGCCCCCAGCCTGCAGGGTGACAGGAAGCAAGTCCCTGCCCTGTTCCATGCCTCAGTTTCTCCACCTGTAAAATGGGCATGGCAATACCAGCAAAGCACTTGGGAGATGTGCTGATGTGAAGACACCAGGCCCAGCTGCCTGGAGCAGAGCTGGCATCACCAGCCCCAGTGAAATGGGCTTACGCATCAGAGGCAGTGGAGAAATGGTGCAGAGCTGGGGTCACAGCCGGTGTCTCGGTGTGCTGGTGGCCCTGGCTGGGGGGTTCTCTCATAGATTTCATAGACATTAGGGCTGGAAGGGACCTCCCAAGATCATCAGGTCCAGCCCTCTGCCCAAAGAGAATGAATCGGATCACCCCAGCACGATAAGCATCCAGACGCAACTTGAATATGTCCAGAGTAGGTGCTTGCACCACTTTTGGGGGGGAGTCTATTCTAGACTCTGGAGACTTGGACAGTAAAGAAGTTTTTCCTTATGTCCAGTCTAAAATGCTCTTCCAGCAGTTTAAAACCATTGCACCTTGTCTTCCCTAGGGGAGCCCTGGTGAACAGACGTTCTCCCAGGTTCTGATGTACCCTCAATATACATATAGGCTGCCACCAAGTCCCCTCGGAGCCTGGGCTTTTCCAAGCTGGAGTCCCATAGCTCTCAGCCTCTCCTCAAGGCCTGCTCTCTTGACCTCTGATCATGCATGTGGCTCTCCTCTGGACTCTCTCGAGCTTCTCCACATCCTGTTTAAAGCGTGGAGCCCAGAATTGGCTGCAGTACTCCAGCTGCGGCCTCACCAAGGCCAAGTAAAGTGGGAGAATGATGTCTTGGGTCTTGTTTGAGATGCCTCGGTAGATGCAAGCCAGGGTTTTATTTGCTTTGCCAGCTGCAGCATCACATCGGTGGCTCATATTCATCTTGTGGTCAATCATGACCTCCAAGTCTCTTTTGGACACAGTGCTAGTGAGTGTACCATCACTGAGTCTATTGGTATGGTGCGGGTTCTTTCTCCCGAGGTGGAGCACCTTGCATTTCTCTACATTGAAGGTCATCAGGTTTTCATCTGCCCACCTTGCGAGCCTGTCCAAGTTGGCCTGAATCCTCAGCTTGTCCTCCAAGTGTACCGCACTTCCCTGCAGTTTGGTGTCATCTGTGAACTTAGCCAGTCTGCCTCTGACACCCAAATCCAGATTGTTAATGAATCTATTAAAGAGTACGGGTCCCAGTATTGAACACTGAGGGACACCTCTGGTCACCATGCGCCACGCTGACTTGGTTTCATCAACTAACATCTCTGGCTCCAACCTTGGAGTCAAGGCCGCAGTGCCCCAATTTAGCCATGAGGACATCATTGGAGACCAAGTCAAAGACTTTTTTAAAATCCAAAAATATGACATCAACTTCTTCCCCCCTGTCCAAATATATGACATCAACCTCTCCCCCTCTCACCAGGCTGAGGCTCTTTGGGGCATCTTGTCAAGCCCTAGCTCCCAGACTCCTGTGATGAAATGAAGCCTGAGATGGCCTCCTTCCCCTTGGTGTCTCCGGCCGGTGCTTGAGACACCCCAGAAACGCAGATCAGAAGCAATTACGCCCATCGTAGAGCTAGAAACGCCGGCCCTGGGCCAAGAGGGAAGGAACCCTGGGGTTTGTGCAACTGCTTGGTCTTTCCGCCCGTCCCCCCTGCCATCCAGGGGTCTCCATCACTTGTGGAGCTGGAGCTGGTGACCAACAGGGCCCCTTCTGGTCTGCCATGCTCCTGCTGGGGCACAAAGCAGCTAGTCCCCAGCAACAAGCCCCACAGACAGGATCAGGCCCCACGGGGGCAGGGGCCAGGGGCCAGCCCAAAACCAGCCTGATACTGCCGACTTCCAGCCCGAGCTGGCGTGGCTCCAGGCTGGCATCGCGCTGGGACCAGAGTCAGGCGCTTGCTCGGGAACATCACACCCCTTCTGTCACCAGGATGCTCCGCAGCCGCCTGGCCCCAGCTTCGCGGCTCCTGCCTGGGAATTCAGCCCCTGACAGACCACGCGGCCTGTCCCATGACTCCCAGACCCCAGCCGGGGAGAGGAACCCAGGAGTCCTGCCCTGTCCGTCCCCTGAAACCACCCCGTCCCCTGTTAAACTGCCTTCGGCTGCATTGTGGTGCTGGAGACAGCTCCACAGTGGGTGTGCATGGGGGGACAGTGTGTGTGTGGGTGACTGTGTGTGTGGGGGGGGTGTCTTTGTGTGTGTGTCCATCCCTGGGAGTGTATGTGTGTGTGGGAGTCTGTGGGAGCGGTGCCTGTGTACGTGTGAGAGTATGTGTGTGTAGGGGTATGGGGGGAGTGTAGGTGCCCCTGTGTGTATGAGCGTGTGCACGTGTGTGTGTGTGTGTGTGCATGCTTGTGTGTTTAGGAGCCTGTGTATGTGCAAGTGTGTGTCTGCGAGTGTGTGTTTGTATGTGGGGGTTGTGTGCCTGTGTGTGTGTCCCCTTTATAGTCAGTGCCTCTATCCTGGGCCATGAGTGACCAGCATCAGCTCCAGCAGGTGAGCGAGGGAGCCCCGGGCAGTCTGGCCTGGTCCCACGGAGCTTGCCTCTAGAGGCATCCTAGAGCCTCTGGGACGGATCCTGCTCACACGTTTCCCTCAACTCCAGGCCAGTCCCTGCAGCAGCTCTGAGACTTGGTGGCCATCCACAAGGGGAAACGGAGGCAGAGGGCTGAGGTGTGACCCCCCAGATCACAGAGGACCTGGAACAAGTGCTTATCCTGGGGCCCTGCACTACCTTCCCACTCCAATATGCTCCTAGTCCAGAGACCAAACGCCCTCCTTTATTGAACAGGCTCGTTAATGAGTTAGATCTAATTAGACTGGGGGAGGCCTTTCTTGGGATGGGTCCTGGTGCCCCTATATTAGTGCCTCATCGCAGGGCGCATTAACGTGCCCATCCGCAGGGCCCCCCAATGAGCCAGGAAAGGCCATTAGGCCCCTGTTTAGTTAGATAGGCACAGGCAGATGAAGTGACAAGACCAAGGCCCCATGAAGGAAGCCGGTGGCAGAGCCACACTCAACCCCCACCTTTCCCAGCCGGGGCCATCCAGCTGCCCAGAACCCCGACCCCAGGGCTAGCGAGCAGGGCTGTGATCTGTTCGGGGCCAAGCTGTTACAGCAGGAAAGGGAAGCCCGGGGGCGGCAGGGACCGAGGCACGACTGCTGGCTCCCAGCCGCCTCCAACGGCCCCTGCCTGCAGCCAGCGCGTGCATCACCTGCTAATTATAGTGGGAAGGAGCGACACTCCCCCCACGCTCCCTACAGCCGTTTTTAGCCTGCTTGCACCTTGCAGCTGACGCGGCGGCTGGGACCGGCGTCTTCCCGAGGCATCACAGCCAGAGCCCCCCCAGACACCTCCTGGAGGCGGTGTCCCCAGAGGGCAGAAGAAGGGGCCTGGAAGGGGGGGCATGGGGCCGACAGGGGGACCCCTGCGCATGCCACTGGCCCATGGAGCCCTGGACACCGAGGCCATGGGGGAGCCGGTAACAAGGACAGGTGATGCCAGCCTGTGTCTGTGGTGAGGCCTAGTGGGTAGAGCTGTGCTGGGGGGAGGGCAGGGGAATCCGTGACCCTACCCACTAAGGTTCACTACCTCTGCCCCCAAGGCGGGCACGGCCTGAGGCAGGAAGCCTGTTCCGCCTCTGCCACTGATGGCCAGGATGGCCCTGGTCAGGTCCCTTTGCCCTGCCTCCAGCCTCAGTTTCCTCTCTCTCAGGGGAAGCCCTGGAGGGGAAGCCCCGTGTCCAGGGGACCTGGTGGAGGCTCAGCTCTGCTCCGCTTTCCTGAGCCAGGCTCCCCGGGCTGGGATTGCCCAAGAGGGCCGGGCTGGGGGAGTCTGCAGTAACACCCGCACAAGTGTACACCCCCACCTGTGCACACATCCATGCCAGTACACATATACAGATCCATGTACACATACAGGTGCACGTGAATCCATGCACACACACACAGATGCCCGCAAATCTACGTACACGTGAATCCATGCACCTAGACATGCAAGCACACACACAGATCCATGCACCCATACCTGTACATGCGAATCCATGCACCCGCCCACGCAAGCACACACATGTGCACGCACAGATCCGTGCCCCCATGAATCTTTGCGCCCATCCTTGTACACATGAATGCAGAACACACATACGTGCACGAGTGAATCCACACGCCCATACCTGTACACACAGAGCCATGCAGGCACACACATGTACACATGCAGCTCTGTGCCCCCATGAGTCTATGCGCCCTTGTACACACAAATCCATACACACCTACATGCATGTGCAAATCCATGAGTCCATACACGAAAGCACACACACAGAGCCCTCCACCCATATGTGTATCCATGACCCCGTGATGCACACCTGCACGCACAGGTCCAGGCACCTACCCCTCCATGCGTGCACACATGTGCACGTGAATCCAGCCACACACTCACACATACACATGTGCCTGGCCGGGCCAGCACACACGTACACACACACAGAGCCCCGCACCCGTACGTGCACACACAACCCCATGCACACATGACCTCAGGCACTCGTCCATGCCAGCACACACGTACCGATCCCCGCACCCGCACGTGCACACGCAGCCCCAGGCACCCCGAGCCAGGCGGGCACACACGTGTGCACGGCTCCCTGCCCCCGCGTGCACACGGCTCCTGCGGGCCGGCCCCCGGCCGTACCTGGGGCTGCGGCGCCGGGCGGGCCCGGGCGGGCTGCGGGCTGCGGGCTGCATCCTGCCGCTCCGCGCTCGGCTCCGCGGGGCAGCGCCGGGGGCGGCGCCGGTCCTCCCCGGGGAGCCCCGCCTCGGCCGGGGCGGGGGCGGGGGCGGCGGCCGCCGCGGCGCGCAAGGGGTTAATGGCCCCGGGGGGCGGCGGGGCGCCCGGGGCAAGGGCAGGGGCAGTCCCCGCAGCCCCAGGGCCAAATGCTAGAGCACTGTCTGGGGTGGAGCACCCCCCCGTGGGGAAATGCGGCCGTGGCTGGGGTGGAGCACACCCCCCCCGTGGGGAAATGCGGCCGTGGCTGGGGTGGAGCACCCCCCCCCCCGTAGGGAAATGCGGCCGTGGCTGGGGTGGAGCACCCCCCCCGTGGGGAAATGCGGCCGTGGCTGGGGTGGAGCACCCCCCCCGTGGGGAAATGAGGCCGTGGCTGGGGTGGAGCACCCCCCCCCCCGTGGGGAAATGCGGCCGTGGCTGGGGTGGAGCACCCCCCCCGTGGGGAAATGAGGCCGTGGCTGGGGTGGAGCACCCCCCCCGTGGGGAAATGCGGCCGTGGCTGGGGTGGAGCACCCCCCCCGTGGGGAAATGCGGCCGTGGCTGGGGTGGAGCACCCCCCCCGTGGGGAAATGCGGCCGTGGCTGGGGTGGAGCACCCCCCCCGTGGGGAAATGCGGCCGTGGCTGGGGTGGAGCACCCCCCCCGTGGGGAAATGAGGCCGTGGCTGGGGTGGAGCACCCCCCCCCGTGGGGAAATGCGGCCGTGGCTGGGGTGGAGCACCCCCCCCCGTGGGGAAATGCGGCCGTGGCTGGGGTGGAGCACCCCCACCCCCGTGGGGAAATGCGGCCGTGGCTGGGGTGGAGCACCCCCCCCCGTGGGGAAATGCGGCCGTGGCTGGGGTGGAGCACCCCCCCCCCGTGGGGAAATGCGGCCGTGGCTGGGGTGGAGCACCCCCCACCCCCGTGGGGAAATGCGGCCGTGGCTGGGGTGGAGCACCCCCCCCCCGTGGGGAAATGCGGCCGTGGCTGGGGTGGAGCACCCCCCCCCGTGGGGAAATGCGGCCGTGGCTGGGGTGGAGCACCCCCCCCCCCGTGGGGAAATGCGGCCGTGGCTGGGGTGGAGCACCCCCCCCGTGGGGAAATGCGGCCGTGGCTGGGGTGGAGCACCCCCCCCCCCCGTGGGGAAATGCGGCCGTGGCTGGGGTGGAGCACCCCCCTCCGTGGGGAAATGCGGCCGTGGCTGGGGTGGAGCACCCCCCCGTGGGGAAATGCGGCCGTGGCTGGGGTGGAGCACCCCCCCCGTGGGGAAATGCGGCCGTGGCTGGGGTGGAGCACCCCCCACCCCCATGGGGAAATGCGGCCGTGGCTGGGGTGGAGCAGTGGCAGCTAAGACCAGGCACTGTCCTGGTGCAGAAGCCAAGGGTGAAGGGGTTTAATGGAGACCCCAAAACTCTGTGCACAGGGGGAGCTGCTGCCTCCATCTCAGCCCCCCAAGCTTCTTCGGTGGGCATGTGCGGCGCAATCCTCTTCCCCGTGAGCAGGGAGAGGCTGAGCGGGGGTGCAGGGCTGGGAAGCAGGACATCCCGGCTCCTCCCGCCAGGCCACAGGTGGGCCAGTCTTTACCCCCCACTGCCCCATCTCTGTCTCCATCCTCCAGTCTCAGTTCTCTTTGCTCCAGTGGAGATGACAGTCCACCCCCCATCAGTCCTGTCCAGCTCAACGCTGCCCCCCTTGGGGATTTGTACAGTGCCTGGCGCAGTGGGCCCCATCTCTGTTGAGCCCGTACTGTGTCTGGGACAGACTCAGCCTCGGTGCTGGAGTAAAAAAAACCCCATGGCCAGACCTTTCCCTTGCCCAGAAGCTCCCGGCTGGTTTTCTCCCCCAGCTGCTTCCCCCAGGGCTCAGAACCGGCTGCCGTGCTGTGGCAGGCATGGAGGCCCATGGCACAGAGCTGCCCAGAGCCCAAAGCAGCTTATGATGAAGCCCAAGCTGAGAAGCCTGACGGGGCTGACACAGCTGTATCGAATCAACCGTATTTAAGCCTTGGCTTCTTCCTTTCTGCCTGGAGGACTTTGTTTGGTCCTTAGCAGGAGAAGCCCACTGCGCTCCATCCGCCAAGTCATTAACAGCCTCCACATTTGGGCCCTATACTTCCAGGACATGGGGAAGAGTCCAGTGATTAGGGACCTGGGAGCAAGATGGATGAGGACAGCCTGGAAGACCTCAGGGGACTGAGTCTGGGGAAGAGAAAGCTGTGGAGGGGGATTGCTAACAGCCTGCAAATACTCAACAGAGAGGACAGAGATGGGCTTTTCTCTGTGGCCACAGGGGACAGGACTAGGAGCAATGGTCTCAAGCTGGAGCAGGGGAAACTGAGGCTGGAGACGTGGAGGGACTTTCTGGCCAGAAGCATGGCTGAGCAGAGTCTCCATCCTTGGAAGCTTCCAAGAGCAGGCTGGACAGACACGTGGCTGGGGTGGTTTGGTCAGGGCTGATCCTGCCTGGAGCAGGGGCCTGGGCTACATGTGACCTCGGAACGTCCCTTCCAGCCCCACTTCCTTCTGATCCCCAAAACAGGGGGCTGCCCTGCATGCCCTTTGGCCACTGCTATTCCAGGACTGGCCGGCGTGGTGAATGCTGCCGACACTCGGACGAGACTGCCTGGCTGACTGTCCCTCCACGAGGAAACCACATGGAGTTGAGGTGCCTGGAGTGCGATCAGCCTGTCGCACCCCTGAAATGCCACCTGAGACGCAGGGGCAACTCCTCACAGAAATCACAGAGCAGCGGGGCTGGGAGGGACCCATGGAGGTCTCATCTAGTCCAACCCCTTGCCTGAGGCAGGATCAGGTCTGCCCAAACCATTGCGGACAAACCTATGTCTCAACTCTTCATAAAATTACTGTCAACTCTGACATAGCACCAGGCATCACTCCTGGCCCTGTCACAGGTAAAGGAGTTGGACCGCGATGGCCATCGTCTTGCTGCAGCAAAGGATGTCAATACACACTCAAGAGATGTCAGGTAGAGGCCGTGCCCCTACTACAAAGGGTGAGACTCCCCCCTGGTTACAGCATTTTCTTCAATGTGAGGCTCTGCTAGGGGATAGTGAAGGTAGGGCTGCATGTGTGAGCAGGCTGGACTCCCTCGCCCTGCTACACGTTACATGCATTACGCTCTTCACCTGTCAATCATGCAAAGTAGACCGAACACGCGCAAAGTAAGACCGGCCACACGTAAAAAGACCAGTTATAATCATACAATTGGTTAACTGGGCAATAATGTAAACTAGCCACACATGCAAAGTAATTCTCATGTGATAAAAATGACTATCCCACTACAAAGAGAGTCAACCCGCAATGAAGTTAGTGCTTGAATAGGTGTAACAACTCTAGAGCTGGTTTCTATTTGACTGTCAAGGCCCTCAGTCACCAACTGCTGCTTCCAAGTACTTTCAAACGGAAGAGCTTTTACTTTCCTCCATACCAGGTGGGAGTGTTGTAAGTGGGAAGAGATGGTACGCAGCCGAGCCAAGCTTCTTGGTAAACTAGTTTATTGCAAAGAGCAGATAAAACCGGACACAGCCCAATACAACTCCTCCTTAAAAGGTGCATTGGGAACACTGCTGGTGTCTTTTTTTTTCCTTTTAAATCCTTTGCCAGGAAACAGAACCTGGGCGACGAACCAGGACACAAAGAAATAGAACGTACCAGGAGCTGAATTAAATTAAAGCAAATCTAAAAACCTCTCTCAACTTGGTTTTTTTTCCCTCTTTCTTTTCTTCTTTTTTTTTGAACTATTAAAAAAAATTACAACTTTCAAATATTTACAAACCCTGTCAAGACATTTAAATATTTAAAAGGATATTAAAACAGTCGAGCAGAGGGGGGGAAGGGGGAGCTGGGAGTTGCGTGCGCTTCAGTAGGGGGGGAAAGACACCCCGATCACCTTAACTCTGCCCCTCGTAGGCAGTGATCTGCAGCACACCGAAAGGACAAGAGGTGCAAGACAAGCCGGGGGTGAGTGCAAAGGGGAGGGGATGGGGGACACAAGCCGCGGCCTCTCCGGTGACCTGTGTGTCCAGAAGGCACCCAGAGCCAACAAGGCCTGATTGTCTGCTGTGGGGCTGGAAGCCATGGATAGCCCCATCCTGATGCTCCCTGCGGCTTGGCGGGGGCCTGAGTATTATCACTCAACCCCCTGGGATTCAAACAGTGCAAGGGTCCAAAGTGCTAAGAGAGCAGAGGGCGTGGGGAGCTCTGGGCTGACACCTCCCATCTCCTTCCCACCCGTTTTGCTCCATGGGGGGACCAGGCCATACACAATTGGAGACCAACAGAGCAGGAGAAGCAGAAGCCTTGTCTCTGCCAGGCCCAAATGGTTTAGGAGCCTCAATACCACTTTCAAGGAGGGCTCAGGAGCTTGAGAGCCCTGCAGGGCTAGTTTGCAAGAGGATTTAGATGCCCAGTACCCACTGCATGAAATGGGAGCCTAAATCCCTTGGCAAACCCTGCCCTGAGGGAGGAGATTTGGACTCCCAGGTGCCCATGGAGCCTCCAGTGATTTTCAGGCAGCTTTCAGCATGTTGGCTGCAGCAAAGTGCCCTGTGTGCATGCACATGTGCATGTGTATATATCTGTGCATGCACATGTGTGTGCACCAGCCAGCGTCAGGGGCCTGGTTCTCAGAGGGGGCTCAGTGCTCTTTGTTCCCCCTGCCTGGGTGGAATATAGGGACCCAGTCCCAGGGACTGGAGGGGTCCCACTAGGGTATCAGCTCTGCCCCCTACCCTGGCAGGCTTCGCATCCCAGTCATGAACTCATCAACAACCAGGCTAAAGAGGTCTCACATCTCTGGCCAAAGGGCCTGTGGGTCCCCCGTGCTCTCTCCTGCCATGGGGACAGTGCCAATATTTCAACCAGAGCCTGGAACCAGGTCCCAGGGTGGAAAGGAAGATTCCCCTTCCCTCCCCTGAGCTGCATCTCTGGGCTCGAAGCGGGATGAGAATCAAGATCTTGGTGGTGTGGTGCTGCGACCAGCAGAAGGCTGCTCAATCTCCTAGGTGCTCAAGACTGCAGGACAACACTGCTCTAAGCTACCCCAGGGCACGTTTGAACTCAGGCCCCTAAAAGCAGGGGCTGGGAAGCAGGGACCCTGTTGGCCTCTGCCAGGGCTCGTGTCTGTCTGGCTGTACATTTTGAACCAAAGTAAACCTGTTCTCCCCCCACTTTGGTCACAGCATTGTCATTTTCTCCCCCTTGAAAAAGCCCCCAAATGAATCCTTTCTATCCCAGTCACTGGCTTAAAAATGACAGAGGGTTTTTTTCCTCTTCCAATGAGGAAATTTCACTGGGAAATTCAGAAAGCAAAAAACATTTTTCCACCCAGAAAATGTCCTGCTCTAAACGAGACACAGACTGACTGAGCTGGTGGAGGAGCTACCTTGAGGCCTGTTCCCACAGCTCCCAGCACCAGGAGCTCCCCGTCCCATGCTGACACCCAAAGCAGGGTGGGCTGGGGACAGGGCCTGACGCTGGCACACGAGGCGTATGGACTGAGTGTATGGAGACTGCCTGCCCATGCTGCTTGGATGTCAGCGGAGGCTCCCGGGGCTGTGTGGGGAACATCGAGGTTTGGCTTGGACTGCTCCGACCAGGTGCCAGGAGCTGTATGAAAGCATCATATTGACCCCTTGTACGCGAGCAGCCTGATCAGAGCCTCCGTCCCCCACTGGGCCAGGCTCCCTTGCAAAAATAGCATCTTTTATATTACTTTATACAATATGTATATATATATCTAGATAGACCTTACTAAGGATACAAACACCTGCTGGCCTTGAAACACTGAGAATAAAGTCAGGAGGTGGGGGGGAGAAGGAGAGACCACTCCCCCCACCCCAAACCTCCTAGGTAAGGAGATGCTTGGCTAAGATAGGCCCCCAGCCCCCAGTAGAGGCTTCTGCTATGTACAGCACCGAGCGTGCGCTGGCTGGGGACCAAGTCCTGTCCTGGGGCCGTGAGGACGGGGTGTTTGCCTCAGCCAGAAGGAGCTGATGCCGTGGGGGCCCCTCAAAGTGCATTGTGAGCGTCCTTCAGCGCAGTGAGGTAGGGAACGCCCCTCTTTTCCTGCTTCCAAGGCCCAGAATAAAGGGAACCGATTTGATGGGGGCAGAAGCCAGGCATCCAGCCCCCATCCCCTGGCCGGAACAGGGCCAAGCCTTGCTGGATGCTGGTCACTCAGCCACCAGGACCTGTGGCTCACCCTCGGCACTGAAGAGCTCTTTGTAGAGCGGGGGGAACACAGCGTGGACCACGATCGGGTGCATCTGCCGGAAGGAGCGCAGCTTCTCCATGTGCTGGCTGCACAGGCTGCGCAGCTTGCCCTTGGGTGGCAGCTGTGGGGAAGGACATGCTGTGAGCACGGGGTGCCATGTATGTCAACCCCCACCCCTCCTCCCTGTACACACAAGGGATGAGGCTGCTTTCTGGCCCATGGGAGAGTGAAGTGAGGGGTCACATGTGTGAGGCCACCTGTTCTGGGCACACCTTTGGCAGCCCTGGGGGCATGCCCGAAGCATGTAAACGCCATGCGTGCATGTGCAGGATGGTACTTTGCTGCCCCCTGCTGGGCAGAATCAAAAGTCTGCAGGGGTTGTGTATGCATGTGAGAGAGAGAGAGAGCTGGGAAGAAGCGGGGGGTGTAAGTGTGTGTGCACACATCCCCCCTTCCCATATGTGAACCTTCCACCGTCCCCTGCTGGGCAGTGTCAGGCAGCATGTACATGTGACAGCTGGTAAAGAGTGCGTGTGCATGGTAAGGATCAAGTGTATGCATGTGTATGTGTGCGCATGTGTGTACACACATGTGTATGTTCTTTGGTGTCCACCTACTAAGCAGAACTGGGGAAGGGGCAGTATGTGTGAGAGCTGGGAAGGGTCAGATAGGGATGTGTGTGGGCATGCATGTGCACATATGTGTGCATGTGTGTACATCCCCACCCCGTGTGCACCTTCCACTGCCTCCTGCTGGGCAGAACCAGGCCCATGTTTGCCTGATCATAATCCTCAGATGTAACATGTCACATTTCCCACAGCCGTGTCTGGGTCTGGCCCCCCTGCCCCACCCAGGGCCACACAGCTGCAGCCCCCCCCCAGATGGGTATGCCCATAAGCAGATATGTCTCTGTCAGCGAGAGACCCGTAGGGAAAGCATGTAGCCAGGGCACTGGGGCTCCCCCAGCAGAGAGGAGACGGGACTGGGGAGCCCTGAGACAGCCTGGTGGGGGCAGGGGGCACCTACCTTGGCCAGGAGGCCCTCACGGTGGCTCTTGCGCAGCATGTGTTTGAAGGCCAGCTCCAGATTGTCCTGCAGCCGCTCCACCTTGCCCTTCTCCTGCAGCCATGGGCGGTCTAGGGGCAAGAGTAGGCTCTGAATGGGGAGCTTGGGGGCAGCACCACTGCTCGGGGCTAGCCCCCCAAACACCCAGGGCCCGGAGGGGTCTAGATGAACCAGCCTGTGCCTTTCTGCCTCCATTGCTCCTGTACAGAGGAGGTCACTGTCCCTATCCCCACTTCACAGAAGGGAACTGAGGCCCAGTCTGGCCCAAGGATGGGAGCTGGCACCCCACAGGCCAGGGTGGAGCTGGGAACCCGGGTGTTCTGGGTGCCAGGCCATTGCTCAGGCCCTTCCAGGCCTACTGCCTGCCCCCTCACTGTAGCCTTTGGTCTCCTGTGCACAGCAGGGCAGAAGGGGAGCAGGGGGGAAGCCCCATGCCCTGCAGTCTATGCTTCACCCAGGGCCAATGTTATCCATGCAATCCTCCCCCCAGGTCAGCTCTTGATCAACACAATTGTGGGAGTTCAGCCACTAGCTGCAGGAACACCCCCAGCTCCCTACTAACACACACACACACACAAACAGGCATGCACATACAAACAGGCACACATGCACAGAAACACACACATGCAAACACAAGCACAGACACGGATATATGGAAAGACACCCAGGCACATGTGCACGCGCACACGCACACACACACACACATCCACATGCAAAAGTGTGATGGACGTGGGGCCCTGGAGGCAGACAGGTCATGGGGCACAGGGGATGGGGGCGTCTCTCACTGGCGTTGATGAGCACGAGGGCGGTGAAGAGCGCAATCTCATTCTCAGTGAAGTGCAGGGAGCAGAGCCCATGTGCGAAGTCGAAGATGGAGTTGATCAGCTCGTTGCAGCCTGCGGGGAGCAGAGCTGTCAGGCTCAGGTGCAGCCCCCAGCCTACCCCACCTCCACGGGCCTTGGTGAGATCTCCCCATGCCATGTGGCCTCAGGACCCTGGCAGGACCCACCCTGGGCTCAGACCCCAGGGCCCCCATCCCTTGGGGGGGGAAGGGGCTGACTGGACAGAGACCTCAGGCTGCAGCAAGCTCTGCCTCCCTTTCCCTCCATGCTCCCCCATGTAAGACCCCATGGGGGCAGCACCTGCGCTGAATCCAGACCCAACTGGGGGTCACCTGCCTCAATCCCAGCTAGTGGGGCCAGTGCTGCCGCAGGGCTCCCACATGACCCTCCCACCCAGCACCTCCACAGGGCCTAGGAGGGACTGTGCGGCCCCTTTGCAGAGTGCGGTGCTGGCAGCTGGCAGAGAAGGAAAGGCAAGCACCAGCCAGGCACAGAGCTGCCATGGCAGGGAGCCTGGACTGCAGACAGCCCCAGGGATGGGGGCAGGGGGATGCACCTCCTAGCTGCTGGCTCCATCCCCGAGGCACCCAGGGGGTCACCAGAGGGCATTGGCAAGGCTGTGGGAAGTGGGGGGGTTGTTCCCAGAGCCAGCAGCTCCAGCCTAGGGCTTGTGGGGTCCTGTTTCAGGCCCCTCCATTGCCTCCACCTGCCCCAGCTCCATGAGCAGCCCCGCATCCCCTGTCCAGCCGTACCGAGGGACTTGAAGATCTCCGGGCCAGCGTACTTGCCCTCGAAGAAGACTGTCCTGTTCTCTGAATTGAAGGCACGGCACATCCTCACCAGCACCACCTCCATGGCGCCTACGAGACAGGACTGGGGCTGAGGCCATAGCACAGAGAGCCAGGAGGAGGGGTAGGCACAGGGATGTGGCTGCCTTGGTCCCAAGTGTCTGGATCAGGGCTACCAGCACACCAGGAGCTGAACACGGGCCTGAGGTTTCCCCAAACAGCTCCTTGTGGCTCTGAGACCTGTCCCCATGTCCCAGCTCCCATCCAGGACCCTCACAGGCTTAGGTCAACACTGCTATGGCCTATGGACCCCCTGGGGTCTTCTCTCACTTAAGGGCCTACCCCATGGGGAGGCCGGGGAGAAGGGGGGTGGGCAGGCTGGGCCAGGTACCTGCTTTGAGCAGCACGATCTGGTCATTTTGGCACAGGTCCATGAAGCCACCCATGCGCTTGGCGAACTCCACCACGTACTGGATGGCCTCGGTGATGCGGCAGGCGCAGCGCTCCCACATCTCCTCCATGGACTGCAAGGGACCAACTTGTCAGCCCACAGCCGAGGCCGGCCCCTGGAGCACAGGGACGCAGCCCCACACCTTGCAGCTGAGCCATAGTCCCCCACCCCACATCTACCCTGTCAGGGCCTGGCATGCCCCTCACCCCAACAGCAGACCTCTCTGCTCCCCACTTTTGCTGCACCCCAGAGCCGATAGTCTGTGGCCCCTAGCACACCCCCAGAGCATGGCTCCCCTATCCCATGTGCCCTACCTCACTTCCCTTTTCATGTGCCCCCCCCGACAAATGTAGGGGTGACAGGCAGCCAGCCTGGCCAGAGCCAGGGCATCAGGGGATGATTCCCCCTTGGAGTTCCATAGGGGATCTCCTATAGGATCCTGATCCCTTATAGGCCCCCATGCAGCTCAGCACTGGAAGAAAGCTTTGCCAACCCCTCATCCTAGAGGAGCACACAGAACAGAGTCCTCTGTCAGCCCTGAACCCTGGCTCCTGTGCCCCTCAGGGTCTCTGGCCCTACAGGATGGCCCTACTCCCTGTTCCAGATGTTTTGGGGTGCTTGGGGTTCCGGATGCTGCCCCTTTAAGGCATAAGGGGGCTTATCCTGCAGTGGTCTGTATGGGGTTAGGCCACGACTGGGCAGTCAATTCAGGAGGGGGGAGGAAGGAAATGAGCCTGGCTACTTCAGCAGCTTGTTAAGGCAGTGGGGCATCATCCAGAGGGCACAGAGCGAGCCTGGATAGAGTCCTTGAGCTCCAGTGCAGGGAGATGGCAGCACCCAGGGCATGAAGGGTTAACAGCCCCACTTCCTGGGGGCCCAGGGGGCCTGGAAGTGGGGGGAACCTCAGGTGCTGGAGGACTGTTTTGCCTTGAACAGACTGGGGGCAGTGTCTCCCCATCACAGTTCCCGCCCCCAGCCCCACAGATGCCATCTGCCACAATGCACCAGGGTTCAGACAGCCATGATGCTTTGTTGCCCCTTGGTGCAAGGGGTGAAGCTGGGGCTCCTTGGGGAGACATCACCCCAGCCGTGCAGGAGACGAGGAGCACGAGGCCCCAAGCCGCACCTCCCCAGCATGCTGGACACCTGCTGTCCATTGGGTAGAGATGGGATGGAAAAGCTGCATCTCCCACTGGGGAAACATCCCCTCTGGTTCTGTAGCCAGAAAAGCCACAATCCTGGTGGGGCCTGACTCTCTTGGGATCTCAAAGGGTTGGACTGAGGTTGGCAGAGCAGGGGAAACTGAGGCACAGAGCAACAATAGCCTGGCTACCGGGGCCTGTGCCTGGGGTGTGGAGAGGAAGCCATGGCTTGTGGCAGCCGTACCTGGGGCGGGGACACACAGGGGCTGAGAACCACAGGAGGTGGCCACGATGGCTGGAGGGGCCCGTCTCTCTGGCAACCCCCCCTCAGGCTTCTCACCTTCTTCTGGTAGGCGCTGACCTCCTCCCGCGAGAAGGTCTCCCAGCGCAGGAGCTGCAGGTCCTCCAGGCGCAGCTGGCAGGTCTCGCGGTACGACTTGAGGACATTCTGGGTGAGGTGCTCTGTGGAGTAAGTGGAGGGGTGAGGGCACAGGCAGGGTAGGAGTCCTGGGGGTGACAGCAGCAGGGCAGGACCAGTCCCTACTCCTACCTGCTGGGACCACAAACCCCCAGCATGGAGCAGACTCTTTCTGCAGTCCCTGGCTCTATCACTTGGTGCCACCCTGCCTGGCTCTTCATCTCAAGGCCTCTGGGAGCATGGGAGGCCCCTCTGCTCTCACAGGGGGGCTGCAGGGTAGAAGCTAAAAGCTCAGGACTCTTTTATCAGTGCCAGAGATGCAGCTCCCTTGGCAGCAGTAGCAAGTTGTTACCCCCACAATAAGTCAGCCACACTGGCAAAGCCACTGGTGTTCCAGCCCTCCCTGGGACTCAGACATGTTCCTTCCAGAACAAAGGCAGGCAGAGCTTGTGGGCTGGGGGCTGCAGGGACCTTTGGACCCTCCCCATGCAGGGTGGGGGACTCACCGATCTCGGTCACCGAGGAATGGGGAGACTCCAGGATACTGGTGAAGCTGGGGCTGGTGTAGAAGTCGATGAGCTCCCCATGGTCGCCGCTGCCTGGGCCCCGCTTGGCCCCGACGTCCAGCCTGGTAGGGTCGGGTGAGACCTGGGCATCCGGCCCATAGAAGATGCTGCCCCGAGCATCCATCTTGATGCGCTCAGGGCTGTACTCCCTGGCGAAGGGGCCACGTGGGTCACCGCCCAGCCGGCCGTGGGCCTTGGCCAGTCCATTGGAGAAGGCCAGCGCTGGTGGCTCTTCGGGCACCCGGCTGAGCCGTGCCTGCCCAGCTAGGAGGGCACCGGGGCAGGCTGAGGCCTCCAGCAGGTCAGGGTCTGAGGCCAACTTAAGCTGCCCGTTGGCCAGACCCAGGGCGTATGCAGAGGCCATGGCTGCCTCCCCACCCTGCTGCTGCTGCTGCTGCTGTTGCAGCTGCTTCTGCACTTCAGCATGGAGGCTGTCGCGCTGCTTCTTGGACATGCGCCCAAACTTGACAGCTGTGGGAGCAAGGCAAGGGCAGGGCTGAGCGAGAGGGAAGGAACCATGCCAAATCCTCCCCATCATGCCCAGCTCAGCCTGGCAGGGTCCTGGGTCTCCCTGGGAGAATCCTGGTGCCAGAGCCCAGCCCCCGAGGCGAGGGCCAAGAGGGGTGAGGGGAGATGTCAACCTGGGTTGACAGTAGCTTTGCTAATAGTTTAGACTCTGGATGTGCCTGGGATGGTTTGCACAGGGCTGATCCTGCCTCAGGCAGGGGTTGGACTAGATGTGACCTCTGGAGCTACTTTGTCCCCTGCTGCGGGAGGGGGCAGGGAAGGTCTTACCATCCCGGGACATGCCGAGACTGAGGCATTTCTGGAGGCGGCAGTGCTGGCAGCGGTTGCGGCTGGTCCGGTCAATCTGGCAGTTCTGCTGGCGGGTGCAGGAGTAGGTGACATTGCCTTGCTGGCTCCTCCGGAAAAAGCCCTGGAGAGAAGGGGGAACAGGAGAAAGTCCATCAGCCAGGACCCACCTCCAGCGGGCAGCTCTGTGGGGCACGGAGGCTGAGCAGCACCAAAGGGAAGTGGGCAGGAGCCAGGGGTGGCTGGGATCACCCAGGCTCCATGGTGTCCCCACCCCTGGTGCCCTGGGGAGGGGTGTGGGGTGTGGCTGGCCGCGTCCATGAAGGGCGCAACAGGCACTCACCTTGCAGCCCTCGCATGTGATGACGCCGTAGTGAATCCCTGAGGACTTGTCCCCACAGATCTTGCATGGAATCACTTCAATTTGGGCTATGGGGGGGAAGAAATTGGGGTCGGGGGGTGAGCAAAGACCATGTCACTGGGTGTCCACATGCAGCTGTCTGGCCTACTGCTGCCTAATGGTTGCAGAAGTGGAAACTGGAGAGCCAGGACTCTTGCCAGTTTCCAGGACTATTCCCAGCTCTGGGAAGGGAGCCTAGTGGTTAGAGCAGGGGGGGACTGGGATCCAGGACTCCTGGGTTCTGGTCCTGGCTAAAGAACTGAGCCTAGTGGTTAGAGCAGGGAAGGGGCACTGGAGCCAGGACTCCTGGGTTCTTGTGCATGTGCCCTTCCCCACCACCCCTGGCAGAAGTGCTGGCTGCTGCTTGTGGTTCCCCCACAAGGGGGCGCCCTGACCCAAATGACAGGCGTGGGCCTGGTGGCAACGTGGGGAGCTTTGGGTCCAGATGGGGAAACTGAGGCACACAGTGTGTTGTATGGCAGGGCGATGCAGGGAAGAGGGTGGGGGCACGACTTGCCCAGCACAGAGCAAGGCAGGGGCAGAGCTGGGGAATGAACCCAGGAGTCCTGGCTACTGTTCCCCTGCCAGATCCCATTCTCCTGCTGAAGCAGGGCATTGAACCCAGGTGTCTGGGGATGCCTCGCCTGCTGCCCTAAGGTGCTTAAATGGCCTGTGTCAAAGCCACGCTCCTCTAGCATGGAAGCCAGGTGGGGCCCTGGGGCACAGAGCCAGGCTCTTGGCCCCAACATGGGGAGCAGAATGGGCCCGGCATCCCTGGTACAAGAGACGCAGGGAGACCAGGCATCTCCTCGGAGCCAGCAGTGCCTGAGGGGCTGGGCCTGCCAGGCAGACAAGGGGCATAAATCTCTTCTAGGTGCCCAGCTCCCACCCCCACCTGCACACAGGGATTACAGCCTCATGGCACTTATGTAACCCAGGATCATCCCCTAATCCTGCCCACCTGCCCTGCCCCGGGGCTCTGCACCCACCTGAGTGCACCTGAATCAGTCCCTGGACACATGCATACATCGGCAGGCACACGGCTCCGTACACGCACATGCACCCAGGGAGGTCTACATGCATATTCTGGCATACGACACCCCTGTGTGCACATGCACTCAGGCAGAGATGCATGTGTGTGCACATGTCTTACAGGACGTGTGGGCAGGTCCACATGCCTGAGCATATACACACAGATAGGTCCACACGTCTGCACATGGCCACACATGCATGTCCCCAAATGTCAGCACACACATCCGTACACACACAAGGAGCCAGGGGCTTCTGGGAGCATCTGCACACGCCCGTGTCCATGGATACACACGCACACACAGGTAACCTCATGCATG
This sequence comes from Crocodylus siamensis, assembly GCF_052110815.1. Taxonomy (NCBI): domain Eukaryota; kingdom Metazoa; phylum Chordata; order Crocodylia; family Crocodylidae; genus Crocodylus; species Crocodylus siamensis. The sequence continues at coordinate 15,423,944 of NC_143400.1, read as the reverse complement.
GGCACATGCACTCATGCATGCCTGCATGTGCATCTGCAACCACCCCCAATCCCAGCGTGTTGATGGCACCGTGGCGATACCCGCACCATGGCCAGGCCACCCCATGCCCCTTCCATTCCTGCAAAAGGGGCCAGGCCCAGCCTGTGCCTGGGTGTAGTGGGTTCAGGGGTGCCCACCACAGCACAGAGACAGTGGTGCCCAAAGAGCCAGCCTGACCCTCTCATAACCACCAACACCACTTGCCACCCTGAGCTGGCCAGGACTCCTGGGTCTGTGCCCAGCTCTGGGCAGGAGGTGGTGTTGAGTGGTTAGAGCAGGGGGTGGCTGGGAACCCGGACACCTGGCTTCCACCCCTGTGGCCACAGGTGGCCTCAGTGGCTACAGCAGGAGGGGTGCGGGGAGCTGGGACTCCTGGGTTGCTTGCCCAGCTCTGGGTGGGAGGTGGTGTACAGTGGTCAGATCGGGGGGGGCTGGGAGCCAGGAGGAGCACAGTGAGGTGTCCTGCCATGCGGCATGACCAGCAGGAAGCTGCCCAAACCCCTGGTGCCTCCGCCCATCCAACCACTTCGCTTCAGGAGCGGCCAAGGGAGCTGGGGAGCCTCGTGCCCCTTGGACACCCTCCGCCCCCTGAGAGCAGCCCCTAACCACATCCCTTCTGCCAGGTCCAACGGCCGCCTGCCCAGCCCAGCCCTGCCCTGGCTGGGGGCTGCCTGGCACCAGCCCAGCCCACCGGGTGGTTTGCTCTTCCTCTCTTCAGCTTCCCTTATCAATGCACACCCCCCTCACAGCCCCCCCGGGGAATCGGAGTGCTCGTGTCCCTTGTCCCCCCTGCAACCTCAGCAAGGCAGCAGCTTGAAAGCCACAACTGGGACACGGTCCCCAGCACGGCAGGAAGGCACAAGCCTGGCGGCCCATTCACCCCCACCCACCGCAAACAGGTGAGAAACCCTACCTGCAGGGACTGGTAAACAACCCCCACTGTCCCGGCAGGCGCACCGGCACGCAACCCACCCCTCATCCCCTGCCATGGGGTGGTGGGAGCCCAGGGTGGGGGCAGGAAGGGGCTGTATCGGGCCCAGCCACTGCTGCTTTCATGGCAGACAAGCCAGGGGACAGACCTGCCTGTGCTGGGGCCTGAACACAGCTGAGGGGGTCAGGGTACTGTCCCTGGAGAGGAAGAGCTTGCCCAGATGCAAGCCAAAGAGGGATCAGAGGGGGAGCCAGATGGAGAAGAGCTGCCTGGGTGGGTGTTGGCAGGCACTTGGGACCTCTCTGGAGCTGGCAGGGGTGCACAGCATGGCCCTGTGCCTTGGTTTCCCTCCCGATGTGGCAGTGCCCTGCTGGCACAGGACAACGCAGGTACTGGGGGCGAGCGTGGAGGAGCTGAGTCCGGGCGCTGCTGTGGAGCCACACGCTCAGAGCAGGAACCAAGGTGCTAGTACCCAGTGCTGCCATGGGGCTGGACAGACTGGCTTCGTGCATGGGCTGCCCAGCAGGGACCCCAGAGGCAACTAGGCCCTAGTGCAGCCAATCATGTCACACCACATGCACACGTGGTCTGTGCACGTGCACACTGTCCTGCTCCACTGCTGGGCTGGAACAGCCCCACTGCTATCCCCCCATGGTGATGTTGTTTGACACACGTACACACACACACTCATGTGTACAGACACACTCATACATACACAATCACTGCTAAAACACAGCTCCATTGCTATCCCCACCCAACCCTCTCCTTCGACACATACACACAGCTGTGCATACACACGTACATACCAACACAAGCACAGCCCTCTCCTTTGACGCACTCACACACAGATGTGCATGCACACATGCACACAGACACATGCACAGCCCTTTGACACACTCACTCACACACAGATACACATACACACAATCATGCACAAGTGCCTCTGCTAGGCTAGAATACAGCCCCATTGCTATCCCTACCCAGCCCTCTCCTTTGACATATACATGCACTGACAGATGCACACGTGCACGTACAACTGCACATGTACACACACATACACAGTCAAGCACTGTTGCTAGGCTAGAACACAGGTCCATGGCTATCTCCACCCAACCCTCTCCTTCAACATACAAACACACCCACACGCACTGCAAACACACACATGTGCACGCACGCACACGCACACACACACACATGCACACGCACACAATCCCACTCTGTTACTAGGCTAGAGTTCAGCCCTATGGCTGTCCCCACTCAACCCTCTCCTTTGACATACACACATACTCACATGCACCACACACACGCACCAACACGCACGCACAATCCCCATGTGTCACTGGGCTAGAGTTCAGCCCCATGCCTGTCCCCACCCAACCCTCTTCTTTGACACACACACGTACAGGTGCACACACACGTGCACACTTGCATGCAAACACACAGCCTGCCCTGGGGAGCCCACCAAGACCAGATCCCCTCCCTCCCCTCCCACCCCAGAACAAGCCGCAGCAGGATCGGAGAACGGAGCCACGTTTCCCCGCACGCCATGCCGGCTGCCACGAGAGAGACGAGCGCCGGCACCGGGAGCTGAGGGCGGCCTGGCAGGGCAGGAAGGAAGTGCCGGGGTTATCCTTGCGCACACCTGGCACCCGCCTTTGTGGGAAACCGGATGCTGGTAAATTCCTGTGTTTCCTTCACAACAGCGGGGCTGGCGGGTTTGCGGGGAGAGCTTCACCCCCGTCCCATGCACCAGTCCTCCCACGGCGCAGACCTGCCGAGCCACCAAACCGCAGCCTCCGACGGCTTCTCCGGTGGAGGAGCGAGGGAAGGAGGCAGTGAGAACAGAACGGGTGGGAATCGGGGCTGGGGGCTGACTCAGAACCTCAGGCCTCTGTTAGTCAAAAACAGCCCGATCCCGAGCGCTGGCTGCCGGTAACTCTCGCTTTCAGGTGATGCTTCATGCCAGTAAATCGCGACCTGAGAAAGGTCGTCGAGGTCTCGGGCGAATTCCCCCGGCCGGTCCCGCCGAGGGGCGCGATGCCCGGGGGGCGGCTGAGGGAGAGGAGGGCAATGCGGAGCCCTCCCAAGAAGTAGCAACCGCCACCCCCCAAATAAGCCGTCGAGGCAAAGCGAGGGCTGGAGAAGCGCAGCGGCGTGGACTGAGGGCATGGCATCATGGAAGATGGGGTGGGAGGATGCTGACCCCCCCACGCACACACCCCCGCCTGCCCCATGTGGCAGGCTTGCCTAGACCTATTTTTCCGAGCCCTTTACCGGCACGGCAGCGGGGCGGAAATGGGGCAGGGCCAAGAAAGGCTGCATCACGAGGTGCCGGGCCTGCACCAGGCTCTGGGGTACCAACATAACCTAACGGAGCGTGGCACATCCCCACGGCCAGGGCCACGAAGGATCACCAGGCTCCGAGGGGCTGGCGTGGTCCAGCAGAGCCTCATGTGTCCCCACAGCCGTAGGCCATGATGGAGCGCCAGGCTCTGAGACAACATCCCTGCCTGGCACGGGGATATATCAGGCAACCCCATGGCTGGGGGCACGAAGGGTCACCAGGCTCTGAGGTGCCAACCTGGTCTCGTGGAGCCTCTCGCATCCCCATAGCCAAAGGCCATGATGGAGCGCTGGGCTCTGAGGAGCCGGCATGGCCTGTCTGAGCCTCCCGTGTCCCCACTTCTGGGGGTGGTGAATACAGCAGGGCACGCATGGGTTCTTGGCATGGCTTGGGCTGGCACTGGGACCACTGGCTCAATGGGGGACTCTTGGCAGCCATCAGCTCATCCAGGTGGGCGCTGCAGCAGCGCCAGGCACACAGACATGTCCCCGTGGACTTGGGAAAGTTGGCCTACACTGACCCAGCCTAATTTGCTCTTTCACACCCACCCATGCATAGGCACATGCATAGGCACAATGGCTGGCCCCTGCCCCTGGATACTGGGGGGCTGACAAGGCAGGTGGCTCTGGCTGAAGCCCCTGGATGCTGTGCTAGTGTGCGACTCCCTGCTACCGATTCCCAGAGAAGCCCTGGGCAACTCACTGAGCCATGCTGGATTCCCAGCATCCTCCTGTGCTGCACAGGGGAGCTGCAAGGGTCAATGTAGCAGAGACCCAAAGAGACCCCAGGACAGAATAACTGCCCTCAGCCACACAAAGTTAGGGCCTTTGCATCCAGTCGCAGCTGGGAAAACTGAGGCACAGGGAGGGAAAACAACTCACTCAAGGCCTCTTCGCAGAACAGTGGCCATTGCTCCCTCCCTCCACACACACCCGCACACACACACATACACAGAGCCACTGCTTTGTCACTGCCCTTCCAGCCTAGAACTGTGCCTTTCGCTAGCCAAGTGTACAGCGCCTGGCACACCAGCCCAGAGCCCCTGGGGAGTCCCTACTGCAGAGAGTGCACGGCCAGGAATCTTTCTCCAACCCCCCCAGGCTCCGAAGCCAGCCGGGCTGGCCCGGAAAGGAGTCCGATGGCAGCTTGGGCCTGGGGGTTCAGGACTCCTGGGCTCTCTCTGCAGTTCTGGGAGGCAGAGGGTCTGCAAGCTACAGCAGGACTGCTAACCAGGACTCTCTCACCTGGGCTCTCTCTCACCTGCTCTGCTGTGACCCTGGTCTGTCTGGGGGCCTTGGGCAGCCTTCCCCCCCAGCTTGCAAGCGGGGAACCCTGGTCGCCAGCCTGCAGAGAGCTCAGCACCTGGCTTCCTTCCCTTCCCACAAGCAAGCGGCAGCCGCCTCAGCCTCACGGCACAACTCCCTCTAGATCCGTCACACCAGAGCGAGTGCGGTCTTCCCCACAGCAAGGCCCCGCTGTGTGCAAGGGGGTCGCGCTGTGGGCTGGGGGGCCGAGATGGCTGCGCGGTGATCCCCACAGTTCCAGGAAAGAGAAGCATATTTGCATATTAATAGAAAACAGCGAGCTGTTGCAAGCCTGATAAGATCACCGGCTGCTGGGAGCTGGCTGAGCATCCCTCCCTGCTCACAACCCAGCAGGGGCAGAGAGAGACACACCTTGGTGCCTGCCACAAGAGGGAGGGGAAACTGAGGCACGCAAAACCCAGGAGTCCTGGCACTGCTCCAACCATGATGGGAACCAGGAGTCCAGACCCCCAGTTTTCCTGGTTTTGATGCCTGCTCAGTCTGGCCGGGCACGGACACCTCCACACAGCTGGATGGACCCCACCAGCCTCTGAGGCAAAGGCTGAGTTGTGAGCCCTGATGCCCACAGCCAAGCCAGCTGGACCCCCACCCCTACGCCCAGCTGAAGGCAAAGCCACCTCCTAGCAGCCTGTGGGGAGTAAGGCACGGTGGCGTCTGCAACCCCTAGCACTCACAGGAGCAGACACCAGCAGAACCAGCAGCCCAGTTACAGCTGGGAGACTGGGGGGGGGGAGGAGAGGGGGGTCTGTGGCATGAGTCTGGGACACGCTCACCCCTCTGCCCTGTGGCTTCACCACACTGCTCCCACTCCGCTTCATCAGCTCTTTGAGGGCAGGGACTTTTTGCTTTATACATGTACAGCACCAGGCGTGGGGGAGTCACGGGGGATAGGCTTTGCACAGAGCTTCTAAGAGATGCCAGAGAGCCACAAAGGCTGAGAAAGCGGGGGCCACTGGTTAGAGCAGGGGGCTGGGTGTCAGGTCGCCAGGGTTGTGTCTCCAATAATAGGCAGAGAGCGGAGCTCAGTGGTTAGAGCAGCAGAGTGGGGCTGTATCTCCGGCAATGGAGGGCACCGAGGTCCAGCGGTTACAGCAGCAGGGAAGGGAGTTGGGTTATGCTTCTAGGAATGGGTCTAGAGGTCAGAGCAGGACGGGGTAGGGGAAGGCAGGACACCTGGGTTCTCTGGCCTGCTGTGCCGCAGGGTCTCAGACATGGCCATCCAGGCCTCAGCGTTGCTACTGTAAAATGGCAACAGTCCTCCCTGCCCCACGGTGTGGCTTAGGTGATGCATGTCACGAGCTTTGGGGGGCCAGTGTATGGGCATGGCAGAGTTAATGATCAACTGAGAAGACCACCATACCCAGGCCCAGCTCATGCCTCAGTTTCCCCATCTGCCTGAGATCAGCCAACACCGTAGCCTGCAGCAGCTGTCACAGCCCTGAGGCACCCAAAACCTGCTTCGATCATCTTGGAGCACAGCCGATACCCACTGCACCCCGTGGCATGCGCCTGCTGGGCTCCCTACAGCAGCGAGAGGAGAGGGGAGGTGCGGAGGGGCCCCGCGAGGCTCCCACAAAGGCCCCTCGATGAGCGCACAGCCAACTGCCTGGAACTGCCTGGGCCTCGGCCGCAAGGGCTGAGTGACTCACAGACACTTTCCCCACATGAATCAAACCGAAACCCCCCGATTACGAACCCGCCGGGAGGACGAGTCGTGTTCCACGCCCCCGGCCGGTTACTCAGGTTCCAGGGTGCCTGTGGGGCATCACAGAGCCCAGCCTGGCTCCTGGGGGTCTAGACACGGGGGCGGGCATCTCTGTACTTCTCCCCAACCCTGAGCTCACACATACGGGGTTTTGGTGAGTCTGGAGGTAGATCCAGGGTGTCTCAGCCAGCCCAGCCCCAGACCCCCATGGGAGAAGGAGCTCCAAGGACAAGAGACAGGTGGTAGAGACAGGTGTTCGTTCCCCAAAATATAAGAGAAAACCCCCTGCGAGTGAGGCCGTGCAGGGTTAGGGGTGCAGCAGAGCCACTGAGAACCAGGCCCCTAAGAAGAGAAAGTGTGGCTCGGTGGTCAGAGCGAGACGGGGGGGGTGCCAAGAGTTGGGGCGCCTGGGTCCTCTGCTCAGCTGCACTGCTTGATCCTGCTAGTCAAAACCGAAACAGCTCAGCTTCATCAGGCCTCCCCGAAACCAGCAGTGGGAAAACACACGGTAAGTTAGGTTTGATAGCTAAACCCCAATCCCCATCCAACTGGTAATAAATAAAGCGGGGATTACTGACAGTCCTGATCTGGACGCAACCTTTAATCCAGAGCATCCCCGAATTTCCTTAGTCCCAAGGGATGCTTTCAAAACCCAGCTGGTTGTTTAGGTACAGGAGTGAGCACTTAGATTTTTGCTTTAATTGGTATCTGGCCCCCAGGGGCACAATTAATCTCCATTATTCATCCTAAGAGCATTTCCACTGACTTCTGTAATAAAATTCCAGGAAAAATAAATGACCTGTTCCCCCCTCAATTATAACCAAACTGAACATTTCCCCCAATGCTATAAAAATGCCGGGGGCTCTAGGAGGCTTACCGGCAACTCGATTTACACGCTCTACGTGAGCACCAACAAATTCTACGATGATGACTGGCAGTATAAACCTAGAGAGAGACAGGAGGACGGATGGAGCTTATAATAAGAGTTAAAGCCGTATCAAGTCCAGAGAAAAGTGAACAATGAGTAAAAAAAAGATCTGGGGTTTTGTCATAATGGAAAAATGGTATAATATTAACATTTAAGACACAAGGAACATGCCACTTTAAATATCTATGATTTAGCATTTTAAGCTGTTTTGTTCTCTTGTTTGCTCTCTCAATTTGTAAGTGATTTTGTTATAAGTCACTCAGACTCTTTGTTGGAAAAGCAGCATATAACCGAATAAAGAAATACATAACGTACAGTTAAATATGCTAACGGGGTATTTGTTTAGCTCCGTGACCAGGCTAGTGTCGAGATAATCTGCTGCAGAAATGATCATAGCATTAGTCACATTGTTTGATATTTACTGATCTATTGTTGCGCTCAATGGATTTGTTCGGAGGGTTTCTGCCCTGGCTTAGGTAACACACAAGTTCTTTTTCTAAAAACACATTAAAAATTATTAATTCTTTGAACCATTAAAAATATTTAAAATATTTAAAAAATATTTTGAAAAGGATTACAATGATTTTCAAATACATTATTTTAAAATAGTTCAAATTTATTTTTAAAGATATTTTTACACTTTTTTTTTTTTTAATTTTTAAAGGCAAAATAAAGCTTTTAAAATTCAGAGCAGAACCCCCCTGAACCAACACCCCAAAGCACTTTCTGCATGGAAAATGACCCATGCTCCAGGTCCTTGCCTGCTTCTAGAAGCTGTATGACTTTTACCTGTTAGGGTGTACATAAAAAGGGACCCAATTTTGTAGGGCAGTGATTCTCAACTGGGTTTTGGCAGCACCCTGGGGTGCCAGGAGATTCTTTTTAGGGGTCCCACATAATATCAGCCCTGCTACGAGTGCAGCCACCTGCACACATTTCACAAGATAAGCCCAGATTTCAATCCACAGTGTCACCAACATGCTGCCCTGTCCTGGGCTTGCTGAGTTCTTTGCAACAAAATAATTGCTTTATTATTTTTCTGTAGTCAAGAAATGAGTGCAAGCTGAGAGCTGGCACCTGAGGGGCACCTGGGATCTACCAAGGGTGGTTCAAATCCCCCTTCTGAGTCAAACAAGGTTGAGGACCACTACTGGAAGGTGAATACAGAAAGCCTGTATGCCTATCTGCTCGTCCCATACAGAAAGGATGTAGATAGATAATGAAATCTTGATAAAACCATGCCATGCTAGAGGCTGCGCAGGTAGAAGTATATCACAATTGGACTAGGGGATCCTTGAGGTCCCTTCCAACCTTACTTCTCTAAGATACGATATGATATGAATAAATCACCTCCCTTTGATATCTGAAATCACCTCTCTCTGATATCTTGGATATGCAGAGCCGGGAAAAGCAGCATCCTAATATCTACCCCCAGGCCATTCATACAAGTGCCAGGACACAGCATTCGTCTGTGTTGCTTTCTTCCTTCTGGGTTTCAGCTTCTTTTATTTCTCCAGCTGCCTGCATGTCACCTTTAGACACCTATTGCTTTTCTGTGCAAAAAGAAGTAACCCCAGGAAGAAGTGAATCCCTCTGACACCGGTCCTGGCTGGGTGTCTGGATTCAAAGTGGGTATTTTATCGACCATAGGGCTGGTTTCTCAAGAGCTCAGCACCCACAGCCAAGAAGCAGCTCCCTGAGACCTCACCCTATTGTTTGGCACTGAGAAGGGGTCCAGATTCCCCTATCCAGCACCATACCTGGACTCCTGGTGGCCCCAGGCCAACTTTTAGTATCGGGCCCCCTTCACCAGAGATAATGATAATAATAATTACCATTTTCGGGCCCCCTTTCTGTCTGGGTCCCAGGCGGCCACCTGGTTCACCCATGCCTGTGTCTGGCCCTGCCCCTATCTGGTACTCAGCCTGATCCAAACCTGAGTCATACGTACCAAATAAATTAGAAATCCAGAGCCAGAGTCCAGATCCTATACAGTCAGGGTAATTAGCATCACCTAATGACTTAGTTGGTCCCAAACACTTTGAACCACCCACCCTAACCACGAAAGACGTGAACAACATGGGCAAACCGGGCTGTTTATCCCCAGCAGTTGCGAGGGGGGGAGGGGGTCTCTGAGTTGCTTTGGTTTCATTCTGAAACTTCGTTATCAAACACATTCGTAATCTTGTCTCATCAAAAAGCCGCCGCTGTTCAAAAGCAAACCCATGTTCAAACCCAGCCTGAAGAGTCGGCAGATGCATATCTAGCTAAAACACCGTAATTCGGTACTTAATTAATACATGATAATTTGTCTATGGAGTCCAGCTCATTTGAACTGAGGCATTACTTTAGGCTGAAAAGCAAGCAGTTGCTTCACAACCGCAGGCAAGATGGGGATCTGCCGAAGCCATAATTAAACAAGTTTTAATGATCAACATAATCCAATGAAAGTACAAGGCTGCTCTCATCATTTTAAATTAGCTGCACATTTAAGAATCTCCAAATATTTCTGCATTTTGTACTTTATGCACATTAAAATAAAACCATTTACTTTGAAGCCCTCAATTAATGAGAAAAATATTTATCCTGATTCTATTTGAATTGGCTCCATCGTCAGCACTTAACTAGCTTTTACAACTGAATTAAAAAGACAATTTGCGATCTTTCCCTTCATGATCAGATGCTTACATTTTCTATTAAAAATGCCACTTGTTTGCAACGCAGCAAGAGCTTTCTTTGCCCACGTTTATCCATGAGCATTTGCAGAGTCCTCTGTCTTAAAGGTGGCTGAAATAGCAGCTCTGAGCCATGCACAGAGCATGAAGAGCAGAGCAGCCAGGGTGCTGCAACACCCCAGGGTGCTATGAGATCCTTTGAAAGATGCCGTGCAATATTAGCCCTGTGAGGTGGGCAAATATCTATGCATGATTCACACGACAAACCCAGAGGTTTCCAGCAGGAACCCAGTGGGTCACAAACATCCTGCCCTGTTCTTTGCAAGCAGAATTGCTCTGTTATTTTTCCATAGTCAAAAAACAAGAGAAAGATCAAAGCTGGCATTTTCCAAAGGGGTGCGAGAGTCTTGAATTTATCACAAGGGGAGGAGGGTACTGGAGTCTAAAAAGGTGGAGAAGCGCTGACATAGCTATTGCACCCGTCTGAAGCTCCCACTGACGCAGCTCCAACATGGTTATTGGAAAGAAGTGAAAACCATAATTGGTTCCATCTTTCTCATTTGGGCATCTTTTAATAGCCGGCAATCCCTCCACTCAGTTCGAGAGAAAGGTGAACAGACCACAGGGCTTATTTCAAGAATGATGCTCAAAGCTATCAACTCAAGCAGTATGAAATACGGGTCCCAGCTTTTGCCGGCCCAGACGCAGCACTGCAGTGCTGCCCTGGCTTCAAAATCCAGAGTCTGCCATCTAAGTATTTTCAGTGGCTTAGTGAACTGGTGGGTTGGCGGCATCCATGGGTCAGACTCAAAGGGATTGTTTGGGCCCAAAGAGCTACCATGCCCCAACTGTTCTTCCTACCACAATTGACAATGAAATAAATAATTCTGGGGGCGGACGAGGGAAGAAATCACTTGCAAAACCATGGCTCTAGGTAATATCAAAATACGGAAGTTATCGGGAACCTGAGAATAAATTGCCCACTTTCCTTTTAAGTGGTCAAATTCATTAACATAATTAGGTTAAGAGGCAGTAGGCCGGGCCGTGTCTGAGTGAAGCCAAGGAAGATTGGATGAGACTAAAGCAAGTGTTCAAGTTTGGAGAGCGATGGCTGCTTGCCAGGCTGATGAAACGGGTCTTTCATCTCTCCCAATTATCTGATAAAAGATATTATCACACCTCTCTCTCTCTCACATACACCCCCCATAAATCTCTGATTGAGAATTTACACACACACACACACACACACACACACACACAGAGCCCTCCTCCCATAAGTCTCAGAATTAACACACATGCACTTCTCCCATGTCTTTGAGAATTGACCCACACATGCACATATGTACACACACACATCTCCAACTGAGACTTCAGACATATGCACAAGTATGTGTGAGCGTGCACCCCCCCACACTTCTCTGAGAATTAACACACACATACACCCCTCCCATAAGTCTCTGAGAATTGATACGCACATGTACACAAACATGCACTTGAGTGCATGCACACACACATCTCTGACTGCAAATTCACACACACCCCACTAATTCACACACATGTACATGTGGGAGTGCACGCATGCCCCTGTAAGCCTCTGAGATTTCAGACACATGCCCCCCGCCCCCAACTCCTGTAAGTCTGAGATTTTAGACTCCTCTCCCCTGAAGAAATCAGACAAGAAAATGCTGCATTCCCAAGGGACCCGCTCTAAAAGCACCTGCCTCTCATTGCCCTGCGGCTCCCTCTTCCTCTGGTTACATAGAAAGCTGTGGGAGCCCTGGGGGTGCAAGACAGAGAGGGTCAGTCCCTCACAGGATCGGGCCCCAAGGCTGTCAGATGCTCCGATTCTTTTAAAAAAAAACACCTCAGGACCCAGCTAAAGTTGCCAAAGGGGCTTTGCTGCCAAGATGTTTTTTCCTGCATTGGGACGTTTTTCTGGACAGGCTCCTGCTTGGGCTGGCTCAGACGCTGGCCCTGGGAGCTAAGGGTTTCCTTCCTTAGATCTGAAAGGCAGAAAACACCAACAGACCCAGATCCGGTCTGACCCTGGCGTGGGGCACACGTGAACCTCAAAGAGACACTGAATATCTTGGCTTAAAGCCTGCAAGAGCTGGAAAATCTATTGTGTTCCTAGTCCGATCGTTACAACAGCGATCAGCCTTTTCTTTGCTCCCTAGGCTTCCTGCCCCGGTTCCTGGTCCCTACAGGCATCGGACAACTGTGATAGTTTAAGGGAAATAGTATCTGCTTCGTGCCAGCCCTAAAGGCAATGACAGCTTGCCTAGAGTTATTCTGAGTCAAGATACTGCCAAATCCTGCGCTCCTCTTACTGCTCAGCCAAATGCCTCTGCTTGCAGTTTGCTTCACCTTTCTCCTTCAAAGTGCAATTTAGCATCAGGTGTCTCCTCCCCGTGTGAAAGTCTGTGGCCCAGAATCAAGTTATCTCCTAGCTTTCATCTGGATACATTTAACAGACTGTTCCCCCCCCCCACTATTTCCCCCCCCAGCCTTTTTTTCAACCCCCAAATCATCTTTGTAGCTTTACTCATTGTTCTTTAACTGTAACACACACCGCGGTGGCGCACTGGGCCCAGCTGGGATTCCCCTCTCCACCCACCTCCCAACACTATCAGATTTAATCAATCCCCTAAACTGCTTGATCACAAGATCACTGATACCAGCCCTTGGTCTTGGGAGAGCCTGATTCGAAAAGGCACGGCACAAATGTGTTTAAAATGGGAACGGCAATGCCGCCAGGCTCTTCTCTTTGCAGCAGAGCTTGGCCTCGCCATTCTCAATGTGTGCACAGAAAAATCCCGCACACCTTTTCAAGTGCTGGGGCACGGCTGGCTCAGGGTAGGGTGGGAGGGGAACTTGTTCAGGTGGATCCAAACCACAGCCCTGAATCAGCAGAATCGTTTGCAGCAATTGTTTTCCAGCTGCCTAGAAACTCTGCCTTGCAAATCTGAAAAGGAAGGCCTGGGTCTTGTCATTGGTGGGCCTGGAAGGAGGCCGGAGGGACTCATGAGACCCAAATCTCACCAGCTTGGTCATTTGGGGAGACATGACACATGAAAACCCACTTACTCCTTCAAATCTGCCCCCTCTCCCCTCCCAAATCATCAGTGCCTTCTTGAAAAAGACTTGGATTACTGGTTGAGAATCCCTGATCTGCCTGAGCCCAGGGCTGTCGTCTGCAACGGAGGAAAGGGACACGGGTTTAAAGACCAGCCTGAGATCATGAGTTCGAGCGCACACATCGCCTCTGAAACCCTTGACCTCCTTAGCACCTTCATTCTCCTTTCTGGATCTGTCTGTTTATTAGATCCCTTCAAAGCAAAACAGGCTTCTGCAGCAAACATGCCAGATGGAGACAGGTGCGGGCCAGGGGCGATGCTTTACCCAAGTGATAGCTGCATGGAGGTGAAGGGATCGGAGTGGCTGGACGCAGGTTCATGGGCCATTCCAGCTAAGGAAGGGGCTTAAAAAACACCTGGGAATCTTGGGGTTGGGGCAGGGGGAGCTTTGCCCCTCAAGTCAACTGCTGCTCAAGTCGTGGCAGGAGCCCTGTTCCCGTTGTCCCACAAGCTCCGACAGCAGCTGCCACGAGAAGTCAATGGGATGAAGACACACGATGCCACCGATGCGGGGACATGTGGAATGTGCCCCTTACCATCCCCATATCCCCTCTGCCTTGTGCATCAGGGGACGGGGGGCAGCTCAAAGGCTAACTGGTCTGGAGCTGGGGGGGAGGTTGTGGGTTAACAACCTACTTCTGTGTCTGCACAACGCCTGGTGCGGCAGGGAGGGGGGTGAGGACTAGGCCGCTGTTGAGCTGCAGCATGATGTTCCTAGAGGTTGAAAAACCAGTAAAGCATCGTTACAGTGCCCAGTATCAGGCGGGATGAAGCCACTAGCTCTCAGGCCTTCACGGGCTCCTCAATGTACAGCCAGCCCACCAAGGGGTTTCTACTGCGATGCTACCGGGCAAGCAGAGCTCCGAGGCCAAGTCTGCTGCAGGGGCGAATGGGCATCAGCCCCACAAGGGCAGGAGGGGAGCTCCTGCCCAGAGAGCAGCAGGGACAGTCGGCCAAGCCTGGAGAACCAGGAGGTGGCAGGGAGGCTGGTGGGGTGGCTGGAGGCCCCTGACTTAGGCTGCTGGTTGCCTTTACAGCCCTTCAGTGAGGGGACCTGAGAGAGAAGAGCCTGTCTCGACACAGCTTGGGCAGGAGCAAGGCGGAGGCAGGAGCCTGCTGGGCAGAACGATCACAAGTGGCTCCCCCGAGGGAGTTGCATCCTCTGGGGAAACTGAGGCACAGACAGGACATCCTGGGGTGCCCTAATTGCCTGCTCTGCCGAGGACTCCCAGAGTCTATAACACAGCTGAATGCCAACAACCAGGCACATGGTTTTGCTACCGGCGCTGCCTCTCCATGCCAGGACAGGGGGCAGGAAACAGCAGGCACGGGGCAGGAAACAGCAGGCAGCCCCATGATCCCGCCACCCCCCCAGCCATGCTCCCACACTTGGAGCCGTCTGCCTTGAACCTGCTCCCAACACCCACAGAGGCAGCGACGGACACGTTATGTCACCATGGGCCAGGCAGGGGCGGGAACCAGCTCTTGGCATAGAAGAAACCAACCTGTTCTGCCGGTGCCCACCAAGGCGAGTCCCCCCGCTCTGCAGGCAGAAGGCCCCCTGGGGCAATAACACCTGCCCTGGGGCAGGGCTGCATTCTCGGAAGGACTGGATGCCAGGCTGTGCCCCCCCACCACCTTCCCCCAAGAAAAGCTCTCAATCAGCACTTTCCCCTTCCGCCTCTCAACACCTTCACATTTCGCACCGAATCTGCCAAACCCTGGTCTCAGCTCCAGCCCACGGCTCCGTGGTTTCTCTGGTTTCCAGCAGCAGGGACTGCAAAGCAGCTGACTCCCCCCAGGCCAGTTGCCTCTGGGCTGGGGGTGCCGCCAGCCTGGAGCAGACCCGATCCCCCCCCCACCAGCCTTCAGAGAGCCAACGGGAAAGTCCTTTCCAAAACCTGTAATTAGATGCATCCTACTAATTAGAGACACAATAGCTTCTGTGGGTAGAGGGAGGGGGGCTCATTTGTGGCCTGAGCACAGCACTGGGAGCCAGGACCCCTGGGTTCTTCTCTTGCCTCTGATCGGGAGCAAAATCTAGGATCAAAAGGGAGCTCAGCTGTGCGGGCTAGACTCTGCTCCTCAAAGCCAGCCTGTACCCTTACAGCAGAAGCATGAATGTCAGGACACTGGGTTCTCTCCCATGCTTGTAACAGGGTCTCAGGAAAGCCTCTGCCTTGCTGGCCATGTCTAGCTAAAACCGGGGAGCACTTCAGTGCTTCGATTAGCTAATCACTACGTGTAGATACAGCACTCAGCACTGCTGGTGTTATGTGGCCAGAGGAAGGGAAGGGGGACAGTGTAGCTGAGATCCCCGGCTCAGGAGAGACCCCAGGGAAACCAAGATAGGGCCCAAGGGCTGTGCATGGCCACTCCAGGTCCTTACCAGGCTCCTGGGTCCAGAGCTGTACGTACACAACAGCGCAGGAATACACTTGGTACTTTCTATGGCGCTGCCTGCTTCCGTGACTCGTCGGTGGGGAGTGACACGAGATCTGAGTCGAGCTGCTTGCCCCAGTCACGGGTGAAGCCTGCCCCCACCCCAGTGCCCTTCCATCAACGTCAGTGGGGCATCAGTTTGCTGATGCCAATGGAACGGATCCTCCATGACGCCAATGGATGCAACCCCAGTGGGTGGAAACTGGCCATGACGCCAATCGGCCCGATCCCCGGTAGACCTGAATCCACCTCCCTCCGCGCAGCTGGAGTGACACCCATTCGTATGAGCTGAGGATCTGGCCTGGCCCCCCTCAACAGTCAGCCAAGGGCACCCCAAGACCCCTGGCCAGGGAGACAAGATGGGTAAGGGGCCGGCAGCCCTGCAGGCTGTTGAGGAGCAGAGAAAGGGGGGAATTCAGTCATCTGAGGCTCAGCTCATCTCAGGGGCCTGGAAGGCAGTAGCCCCGGATCCAGGGCTGCAGGAAGCCGTGCCAGAGAAACCAGGTGTCCTGACACTGGGGCTCCCTGATGGGCAGGGCAAGGGACTCAGAGCCTATTGGGCACCTCAAGGCCAGCCATGCTGCATTGTGCCTCGGTTTCCCCACAGAGCTGGGTGAAGTCTTTGAGACGAAGCCGCACACAGGACCCATTGATGCCCCCAGACTCCCCCGCCCCGGCACAGCCGATGCGCTGCCAGGAGCCGAGGCCACGGGGCACACCTGTGCTTCCTCCTGCCCAAGGAGTCAAAGCCTCCATGCACCTACCCCCCTGACTCTGGCAGCTGGCACCTGTCCTCCCGCAACCCCCCGCCAAGCCCTGGCTTCCTGCCTCCCCCATGCAGGCACCCAGCCCCAACCACGGGCTCTGCTGTTTGCACCTTCAGCCCCTGCTGCCTCCAAGAGATGGGCACCCGGGCACCGAGGGCAGCTCCTAGCAACTGCTCTGGGCAGGGGACGGAGCATCCAGGCTGCGCATTGGCCAGAGCAGCGGAGCAGAGTGTGTTGACCTCCCCCCAGCACAGAAACTCTCCCCCAAGTATACACCTCCCCCTCCAGACACACACAAGGCAGCTCCACAGCACTCATGCAACCAGTGTCCTCTGCACGCAGACAGCCCATGCACGTGCATCACAGCATGCAGACAGCCACATGCTTTCAGACACACTCCACACATGGAAACATGCCTGCACATGCACACGCAAACAGACATACATGTATGCATAATGTTGCAAGCTCCAGCATGGCTTCCAGTTTCTGCTTCCTGCCCCAGCCCTTTGCAAAGGCCTCACGCAGGGCAAACAGGTTCCTGGCCCCAGCTGGCCCAAGGGAACTCAGGGAACACGGACCCCCCCAGACAGAAGCAGCTTGAAGGGGCCACTCACTGCACACACATGCACATAAGCATGCAATCACACACACACACACACACAGAGGAACACACACAGACATATAAAAGTGACACAAGCTATCGATCAGAGAATCCTAGAGAAGCAGGGATAGACAACACACACATAGACATAAACACGCATGCAGTTGAGCATGACATGACACCCACCCGTGTCCAATAGAATATGCGCTGACATACAAAAACTGACGCATGCTATAATTAAAAAGGCCATTGAGATGCACGTAGAGACACAAGCACACATGAGTATGCAATGACACACATGTGCCTATGAGAACACATATGCACATACACAAACCTGACAAATGCTATGTATTCAAAGAAGGCTGTTGGGTGCGTGCACTGAATTACATGTGGACATCGATGCTATGAACCCGCTGGGTCAGAGATACACACACATGCGTGCAATGGCACACACACACACACACGGGTACAAGCATGCATATGAACATGCACACATGCAAAAACTGGCACACGTTCTATATAAAAAGGACAGCAAGATGCATGTATTCACACACCCTAGTGTGCAATGACACATACTCACACATCAGGACATGTGTGTGTAGAAGAACATGCACACATGCAAAAATCTGACATACATTACATATAAAAAAACCCACCGGGCCAGATCCTGCTCCCAGGTGGGGTGTGAGCTGCCTGGCAGATGGCCATGGGCACTGAGATCCTGGATTTGGGGGGGTAGAAGCATCTGATAGTGCCAGAGGGACCAGGCACATTGACAGTGACAGAGCCTGGAGTAACCCCCACTCCCAACATCCTCCAGCCCCTGAACGGGACAGGCCCACAGTCAGCCTCTTCCTCCTCTGCTGGGAAATCCATGTTCCCACAGACCCCCCTCCACAGTGGGCAGAGCCCCCCACGTCCACGGCGCCCTCCCCACACTGCGGGGGGAAGCCACCCAAGCCCCAACAGCACCAAGCTGCTTTGAAACTGGGTCCTGGTAAGATCAGGTCTCAGCCCCTGCACCAGCCAGCCCAGCACCTCCCAGTCTGTGCCTAGTGCTTCTCACCTGAGGGACACAAAATGCCCAGGAACCCAGCTGTGGTGGGGACACATCCATGGCACAGCCCACCAGTGCTGGGACCCCCACTGTTCACAAGCCACCCATGGCCCCCACATCCTCTCCTTCAGCCGTGCCAGAGAACGCAGGCATCCTGCCACCTGGGCTCCCTGGCTGCGAGCACCTGAGAACCCAGGCGTCCGGCTCTTGGCTCCTCTACAGCAGCCGAGGGTCGCGGGCACCCACCGCACTGTCAGTGCCACTCGCTCCCGCATGCCAGGTGGCCTTTATCTGCCATCTCCCCCCAAAACCACTTACCTCTCATGGTCTCGGCGGGCTGGGCAGGGGCACAGGGGCACCTGGCTGTGCCGCCACCTGCTGTTGCTACCACGGCGCCAGGGGCTGCACGACTCGGGCTGCTTTTCTTTTAAAACAGCCTCAGCAGCCCAGGTGGCCTGACAGGGCCCGTTGACAGGCACCCCTGCCAGCCAATCAGGGTGCCCACCGAGCCCCAGGCGGCCAATGGTGATGCACTGGAAAGTTCCGAAGCCACAAGAGACCACAAGCCACAAGGGGACCAGTTTCCATCGCCGCGTGCGAAGGACCCAGGATGGTGCCATGCGGGGGGGAGTGTGCGTGCCGGGGGGAGATACACTCAGTGCTGCTGCAGCACGTGGCCCTGAACTCCCTGCCCCCAGCCCTGGTGCCTCGCTCGCCCAGGGTCCAGGCAAGCCGGTAAAGCAGGTGGGGAAACTGAGGCATAGAGCGAAGAGGTGCAACTCAACGCATGGTGCTCAATGGCGGGGCCAGGAGCAAGGAACCCAGGAGTCCCGGTCTTTGGGCTCAACTCAGGCTGGCGCCAGACTGACTCTTCCATACACCGAGCTGGGAACAAGGGACCCAGGAGTCCTGGCTTTCGAGCCTGCCCCAGGCTAGCCACTAGATCCACAGGGCCACGAGCAAGGAACCCAGGAGTCCTGGCTTTCAAGCCTCCTGCAGTCCAGCCACTGAACTGACCCCCACAGCCAGAGCTGGGTGCAGGGAACTCAGGCGGCCTGGCTCCCACATCCTTCTCCGGTCTGTTGTGCCTGGGTTACACAGGGAACCCAGGAGTCCTGACCCTCGGTCTCTCCTCCTGCCCCCTCCACCCCCCTCTCCCCCTACAGCCAAGCCCAGAACCCAAGAGTCCTGAGCTCTGCCCCCCTCCCTACCCCCAACACAGGACCCAAGCGGCTTGCTCTAACCACTGTGCCTCACACTCCTCCATGAGGCAGAAAGAGAACCCAGGAGTCCTGAGGGCCTGGTCTCATGGCAAACCTGGCCTGGGTATGTCACACACACACACACACACACACACACACACACACACACCGCAGACGTCACGCTGACCTGTTTTCCACCCCCCCACCCAGCCACAGCAGAAAGGGCAGAGTCAGCACCTTCCCAGGCTGGGCCCCCCCGCCTGGCCAGGCTTGTGGCGTCAAGGTAAGAGGATGTGGATGCCGGCGGGGCTGTGCTACGGGGTCCCACAGATCTCACGCCATCTCATGTCCCGCCCCAGAGCCATGAAGCCGGAACGCAGCTACCTCTGGGCTGGAACATGGCGTCAGCTCGGGGGCGAGGACCCCGTCACGGGCACAGCACAGGAGGAAGCGAGGGAAGACGAACGACAAGTGAGCCGGGCGTCTGGAAACAGAGCCAGGCTGGCTCTGGGCCCACACAAGACGTTAGCATGACCAGGTCGACCACATTCGTTGTGCTCTTGGACCCCCCTACCTGCCCCTCCAGCTCTGCCCTGCAGGCCTGGACACAGGGGGCAGCAAGGAGGGCATGACCCCCACTGCCCTCCACCTTGGGCCATGGGGCCTGCTCAAGGAGAACCCAGGTGTCCTGGCTCACTGCTGTAGCTCCTAGGCCACAGGCTCCTTCCCAGGGGCAGAGATGGGATCCAGGAGTCCGGACACCCCAATTCCCAACACTATCACCCCAGTTCCCCTCCCAGAGCTGGGAGGGAGAAGCCACAAGTCCCCCAGGCTGCCCCATTCTGACCAGGACCACCCCCCCTTCCTGTTTGCAGCCCAGCAGAGAAAGAGAACTGAGGAGTCCTGGCAGCCAGAGGCCCCCTCTGATCACTAGCAATTGGGGAGCTAAGCTGGGAGGCAGTGACCCCAGCCCCACAAATCTGGGTGCAGGGGGGGATCTCTGCCCTCTTCCCTGCCAGGCTTGCACAGCTGCGTGGAAAGCCTTGTGGTTCCCCCTGTACCTGCATTTTGTGGTTTCCAGATGGTGCTGGGGCCCAATCTTACCCCAGGGACTAGGGGGGGAAGTCTGCAGGGCTCCTGGATAGAGCCAGGGCCACTCCACACCAACACAGACCAGCCGAAGGGCTGGGCTCACATGCAGGGCCTAGTATGGATTGGGGGGGGGTAACTGGGTCAGGTTGATGCCTGTGAGACCCCACGGGCACTCATACTTTCCTGTCCCACCTCTGCCAGCCCCCAGCAAGGCCTGGGGAAGCCAGAGGACCATCACTGCAGCCTGGACAGCTTTCAGAGAGGCAGCTCTGGAGGCTGCTGGGTCCCTAACACCACCCCCCACCCCCAATCCCAGACTTGCCCCATGTCAGCAGCTCCCTGGCATCCCGCTCAGCCCAGGCACAGCTGCACCCAGGGCTCTGTGGCCAGGTGTGGGGGGGCTGCTGCCCACGTGGCAGGTGGGCTGTGGAGGCCCAGCTCCCCCTTCCCCAAGAGTTCGCACTTCAGGATGTCCCAACCGCAGCACCGTCAACACCAAACCCGCTGCTCACCGCAGCACTGGTGCTGCCCGCCAGAGACTCAGCTTCTACCCCAGGCACAGCAGGGCTGTGTTCAGCCCAGCCCCCAGGGGAAGTGGGGTCCCCCTCATGCCCCAAGCGACAGCAGTACCTGCAGGAGCTCTGGGGCAGTGAGGACACAGACGTACAGTGCCCAGCACCCCAGGTATGGTGGGCGTTGCTGCTCCAGCCACAGCTACGTGGGTGCAGCACTGATCAGGACACCTGGGTTCTGGGCCCGAGCCTCTCTGTGCCTCTGTTTCCCCTCCTGCCCTTTGGGGGCTGGACTCGATGATCCTCCAGGGTCCCTTCCAGCCCGAATGTCTATGAAGTCTGAGACAGGTGATGTGTCTTCACCTAGAAGAGCAGCCAGTCCCCCACAAGTAAAAGGAGACAGGCCCGAAATGCCCCAACTGGTGTCTCTGGGGTGCCAGGACCCCGTTATGCCCAGGGGCAGCCACCAGGGGGCAACACAGCTTCCCCTCCAATAAACACACCCCCAGCCGGGTTTTCTTCTAGTGAGGGCCCGATCCTGAAAGCGCCTTCATGGCCACCCTCCCACCTCTTGGCGGAGGGGGTCACCTACAGGGACTGCACCTGCAGCCCACGTCATCTCCACGCATGATTAGCCATGTTTGGAGGCAGCCAGGCTCCCACCGGGCCCCGCACGCTGCTGCCACTAGAGGGAGGCAGCAGGCTGCTGCCATTTGGTCTCATACCCTCATGCTCCAGGGCTTTGGGGATGGGATCAGGAAGGACCTGGGATCATGCGCTGGCTGCTCACAAACCCCAGAGACCCCTGGGCTGCAGCCAGGATGGCAGGAACCCTCTCTGGAAGCTTTGGGGCCGGAGACAGGAGCTCCATGAACTGCCTCTCCCCAGCACTGGCTGCTCCAGACGGCGCCAGCCCCTGCCCTGACATGTCAGGCTGTCAACACCACGTTGCTCCATTGCCTAATAAACCCGTGTGCCAGCCAGGCCCAGGAAGGGCCTCAGCGCAGCCTCCAGAGCCCCTGGGTGTCCATTCACAGGACCCAGAGCAGCCTGGACCCTGACACCCGCCCCACTGCCAGGCTGGAGTCCCCTCCCCACAGCCAGCCAGTGCCAGGTCAATCGGCACACAGATATGTTAAAGCAAAATGGAAAAAGAACTGTGCACTGCAAGTGGGAGAGAAAGTGTTACCATGCTCCTGCACCCTTTACAGCCATCACCTGCCCTGTTTACCAGCAAACAGCCCCATAAACCACCCAGCCAGGCCAGGAAGCACGGATCCCATATTAACTTTTCATAAATAGGCTCAGAGTTGCCTTTGAGAGGGGGGCTGGACATAGGTTAGAGCTGGCACTGCAAATCCAGGTGAATCTGGATTAACTGTGTAGATGAGCTGGCAGGGGGAAGCATGATGGAGGGATTCCCCATCCCTCCCCCATAGGCACCCATTGTCCCGTGCAGAAGGAGAAGGTGGTGGCCCAGTGCTGCCCCAGTGGGAACCCAGGAGTCCTGGTCCCCTTGCTCAGCCCGCTGGGGGCTGCTGCCCCTGCTCTGGAGGTAATGGACAGTGGGGGTGGGAGGGGCAGTGGGGCCAGGCTGGGCTGGGTTCTGCTGGGCTCCCATGGTGGACGTGGCTGTGGGGCCCATGGGGGCAGGGGCTGGGTACTCACACGTGTGGGTCTTCTTCATGGCAGCCAGACCTGCAAGAAAGAGAGATGGAGTGAGAATGTGCCAGGAGGCCCCAGAGCCCCCTACCCTTGCTTGCCACATGATTCAAAGCACTTTGCAAAGAATGTCAATTGCCCCTTGCAGAGATGGGGAAACTGAGGCACCAGGGAGGGGACTTTCCCTGCGTCACCCCAGACCCAGTGCCCAACCCCCTACTCACACGCCATCCTCTCAGGTACTGCTCCCTGCCCCCTGCACAGTCAGAAGAACCCAGGAGTCCTAGATCCTCATCAGGCACTGCCCTGATGGAAGACACTCCTCTCCCCCGCCCACCTCCAGAACCGAGTCCCGGCTCCCAGTTCACCGCCTCTCCTACTGCAGGCGCTGGCACACACGATGGTGTCCACAGAGCAATGCCAGGCCATGCCCTGCTGCTGCACGCACAGCCAGGGCCCCATCCCTGGATGTATCCCCATCAGAGCCCATGGGTTGCAATCCAGTTGGGGCACACCACATACCCCTGGTACCTGCTCCTGTCCGCAAACCCTGTTGCCTCTCAACCATGCTTGTCACCTTGCCAGAAAAGAGCTCAATCCAGTTCCCGGGCCAAGCTCCTTCCCGTAAAGGCCTCTTGATGGGTGTTAATTATATTCCCTCCTTTCCAGTCCCTACTAATCAAGGCCATTCCACAGCCTTGCTTGGGGTCTGTAATTACCCAGGTCACCCTTGTTAAATCTCGCCACTGCCTCAGTGCTCTCCCTGGCCTTGCAAACTGCCTCCAGTGCCCTCAGATAGGCGATCCATGCCTGCAGCATGCCTCGGCCAACTCTTTTACAACTCCTGGCTGCAAAATCCCCACACTGGATGACTGACAAACATTTTGCTCTGTCTAACACCTGGCCTGCTCCATTGGGTTTATATGTCAACAGAAAGGTTCCCACGTCTTTTTGGCCTCATTTAAGGAACCCTCCTGCCTTTTCTCCATGACAATGGATATTTCTACTGGAAACCTTGAGGGGGCCAAAAACACTGCTGGTCTGTGTGAGAGGAGTCATTACTGTATTTTTCCGATATTGATGCTTCGACCTTCCCCTGCATAAAACATCCCATAAAAACCACCTTGTATTTACACTCAGGGCCGACCTACAGCCAGCCCCAGTGATCTTGACTTTAGCACTTGCAGCTTTTTTTTGCCCACGCAATAAAACACTGAGCTGGAAGCATTTCCAGTGCAGTTTCTATTTCAGTACAGCTAGCACCTTTCACCCTCTGGGTCCTTTCCCTCAAGCATTCAGTTCTCCTGGGTGGGTTTATGGAGGCAAGAGGGGTACCTGCAGCGACTGCTTTGTATTTTGATGGGGAATGAGATGCTTTTCCTCAAACTGAACCCAGAACTGGTGGACTGATTTATAAGCAGGGGTCAACTTATACTTGGAACAATACAGCAACTGCCCTTGCTGCTTCCTCCAGACCAATAACGAATCATTCAGAAATTACTGAGCAAAAATTACTCAAAGGGCAACCCACCGGGCACCGACACCCCGCTGAAAACCCGCAGATGCTTCCAAATGATCCACAGGGCCTTGGATCTCCAGAGTAACAGCAAAGACAGGACTTGTGGGGGATAGAGGAATTAATTTTGCAAATCAAATGAAGAGATTTAAAGCACAGACCTGTGTGGAGGGTGGCGGGGAGTGATGGAGGCTTGTATCCAAAGGAATAGCAGAGGCTCAGACATCCATCACTGCTCTGTGTCCCAGAAAACTGGGCCAAGAGGGAGATTTTCCCTGTCTGGGATGGAGTATTTCAAGGACTTTTGCTTGTGGAAAGATCTTTGCTGCTTTCACAAAGCTGTAGGGAGAGCAACCCAATCTGATGCCTGGGGAGAGCAAGTTCCAATTCGATGCCTGGTGGGCAGAGGGCACCAGGAACAGATGGGAAGTGGGTAGCAGGCCTCATAGGGGAAGAGTGGGTGGGAAAGAGGGTGGCAGGGTAGAAGAGGGAGGAGATCTGGCCTAAAATCCCAGCTGCACCCTGGCAGGGGAAAGCAGGAAGTTAGATTTAAAAAGCAAAGAATTTTAGGGGGGAAAACACTGGACTTTGTTAAAACCCATCAGGGCTCTTGATTTTGAGGGAAAGGGTTGCCATGTTGTTCTCTTCAGAGACTAACAAGGGGAGGTATCAATGGGCACCATCCCAGGGGGCTGGGGTTCAAGTCCTTGCTCTGCCACTGATACCCCCACATGACCCTGGGCACATCCCTTTGGGCCAGATGGCAGGGGAAGGTATGAGGGTCATGCTCCTCTAGGCCCCTGCACCTGAGCAGGAGGGATGCCTGCAGGCACCCGAGACCCTGCCCCACAGTCCCCTCCCCATGGCAGCCCATGAGTGCCAGGCCTCGCGAGAGGCGTTGAGCCTTGGCAGGATCAATATTGACTCAGCTCCTCGCGGCGGCTGTCGGCGGGTTATGTAACGCCGCCCGTCCGACCTGCCTGGCAGGCCGGGCATGCGGAAGCCAGGCACACATGGCAGGTAGCCGGGTGCCTCCCCTTGCGAGAAACTGCCCGCCCTGCCTGCTTGTCCTCAGAGGAGAAACCGGGCCGGGGGCAGAAAGAGCCCTAGAAAGAGAAGGCAGCAGTCCTGGCCCCACCCCACACGAACCACTGGACTCTACTTCCTTCCCGCAGCTGGGAACAGAACCGAGGAGTCCTGGCTGCCCTGGTCTCAGCCCTGGACCCCAGCTCCCCCCAGCAGAGCCAGGCCTGCCAGTGGGTGCGGGGCCATCCTTACGGGAGGGTGCTCAGGGCCACAGAGCAAAAGCCCACCCTACCTGAGCATCACCAAGCAGTGCCAGCTCCCCAGCCCCCGGGACAGCGCCATGGGCCAGGAGGATGCCCCAGCACACGGACACCACCCTGGGGCTAGGCCAGCTGAGGCTGCAAGGCAGGAGTGAGATGCAGGCCCAGATATCCCAACTCCGGGCCCCCTCCTGCAGACCCCTGACCTGGGCTGTGCCCCCCACCCCACAGCCCTCAGGGAAAGCAAGAAAAAAGAGGCAGTGGAACACTGATGCAGCACCAAATACCAGCTGCCAGCCTGCCCCCCCCAGCCTATGAGCACTGGATGCAATGTAGGATTTAATTACCACCCCCCATGTAAAAATCCACCAGATTAGTGGGTGTTGCACCCAGAACCCACCCCCGGGGCACTAATTACCTCTATGGGAGCTCCCTGACCCCCTAATCTACTTTGCTATTTCCACCCTTTGCCTTAACTCCCCCCTGTACCCTGGGACTGGGGCAGGGGTGGGCCCCAGGAAGCAAGACACAGCGCCAGACACAGTCCCTTGCCCCTTGGAGCTGCCATGGGCCTGGTCCCCACAAGGAAGGGGGTGGTGGGACCTGATCCACAAGCCTTGCACTGGGGGGGGTGGGAATGAGTCTCCAGACCTGTGGGCACCTTGCACACAGACCCCCCAAAGCAAGAGGCGCAGAACATGTGGGTTTCCCGGAGGGGCCGGGGTAGGGCTGTGGGGGCTCCAAGGGGGTCTCATCCCAGCCATGGGCCACCCCCTGCCCCAGAGACATGGCCCAAGTGTGGGGCCATCGGAAGCCTGAGTTCTGGGGCTGGCTCTGCCACTGTCCTGGGCTGCCTGGCTCACAGGGCTGCCATCCCCTGCCCGTCTGAAGAGAGAGCTGCCAGGGCAGGGGCTGTGCACCCGCATCAGTGCAGAGCTCTGGCACTGAGGTGCACCCCGATCTCAACTGGGAGGGGACTGGCACTGAGGGGGCACCCCATCTCAACCACGGAGGGCCCTGGCACTGAGGGGGCACCCCCATCTCCGCCAGTATGGCAGGCACTAAGGGGGCACCCCAATCTCAGCCAAGGGAGCAGGCACTGAGGGAGCACCCCAATCTCAGCTGGGGGGGGTTCTGGCTCAGAGGGAGAACCCCAACCTCAGCCTGGGGGGGCAGCAATGAGAAGGCACCCCAATCTCAGGGGGGCACCCCAATCTCATCCTGAGGATCCAGACATTCAGTGGGCACCTCAGTCTCTGCCTGGGGGGGCCACTGGTACTGAGGGTGCACCCCAATCTCAGCCTGGGGGTGCCCTGGCACTTAGGGGGCACCCCAATCTCACCCTGGGGGGCCAGGCATTGAAGTGCACCCCAATCTCAGCCTGGGGGGGCTGGCACTGAGGGGCACTCCAAATCTCAGTCTGGGGGGCCCTGGCATTGAGGGGGCACCCCAATCACAGCTGGGGGTGTCAACACTGAGGGCACTCTCCAATCTCAGCCTGGGGGGGCCAGGCACTGGAGGGGCACCCCAATCTCAGCTTGGGGGGAGCCTGGCACTGGGCAGGTGGCCGATCTCAGCTGGGGACTCCCCCCTGCACTGGGCCGGTGCAGGGTTGACGCGAGGCCGGGGGCCGGCGCAGCTGGGCCCTGCCTTCGAGGCCTCGCCTGAACTCCAAGT
Source organism: Crocodylus siamensis (assembly GCF_052110815.1). Classification (NCBI taxonomy): domain Eukaryota; kingdom Metazoa; phylum Chordata; order Crocodylia; family Crocodylidae; genus Crocodylus; species Crocodylus siamensis. The sequence continues at coordinate 15,397,046 of NC_143400.1, read as the reverse complement.
TACATAACTGGCTCCCGCTTGGCTGCCGGCCCAGGCCCAGCGCCGGAGGCTGGTGGGGGCCGGCGCACACAGCGGCCGGTGCAGGGGAGACCAGAGCTGCGGGAGGGGGGACCAGGCCAAGAGGCCCATCCCGCCTCCCCAGAGCCCTCTGGTCCCCTCCACCAGGCCAGCACCACCCTCCGAGACCCCCACAGCCACTCGAATGCAAAAGGGCAGAGGGAAAAACCCTGTGTGAGCTGGAAAACAGCTGCTAGACACAGAGAGGAACAATATTCTCCTCCCCGTGGGGCCCAGGTCCCTGCACAGGCCTGGCTGGACTGGGCCACGGTGCTGGGTCGCCTGTAGCATGCCACGGCCATGGCCTGGGCCCCAAGCAAAGCTGTTTTGTGAGGCAAAACTGGACCCTAAGAGTACAAACAACCAGGCAGGGAACAGGGCAGAAACCCTAGAGAGGCTGATATGCTCCCAAAAGACCTAAAAAAATCAGCCATGGGACATGACCCAGGGTCCCTGGTCTGGCGCTGAGATGTGTCCACTTCTGGGGTGATGCATGGAAGCAGACTGTCACTGCTGTCTCTGGGGAGGGAGCCAAAGTTTTGAGACAGGGATCGGGAGATGTGGACTCTTCTCAAGGAGGGGCTGGAGGTTGTTTGACAGGGACCCCCACCCCTGCCAGAGATATGGGGCCCCTCAGGGGCCTTTCACCAAAATGCAGCTGCTTCTGGGGTGGGACGGGGGTGGCTGCATAAGACAGCCAGGGGACCGGTGCCCACCCCAGCAAGGCCTTTGATGATGCTCATGGGGTCCCCACACCCTCTCTGCCCAAGGCCTGCAGGCAGAGAGGGGACAGGGCAGGAGCAGCGAGTTGATGGCTTTGGGACAGGGACTGTCTGTCTGCATTGGCACAGCGCCTGGCATGGCGGAGTTGGAAACCAGCCCTTCGGGGACTTCCCCTGCAGCAGATGGGTTCGGACCCTCCTCTCTCAGCTGGATAAGAGTCTACTACTGCTCCTCATGAATGAGCAAACGTGTTTGAGCAGACGAGGCCCTGGTGTCCTGCTCCACCCCGACAGTAGCTGGGGACTGCCAAGTGCTCATCTGAGTCCCTCTCGCATGCAGCTGAGACCCCATGAAGGGCATAGCCAGGCCAAGACCCTTTAGGCCAAGCCCAGCACCTACCCTTGGGCAGGCCTGAGGGTCCTGGCACAGCAGGCAGGGCACAGACATGTAACGAGGCCTGATTGTGTCCCAAACGGCAAAGCCGAGACCCAGAGAGAGGAGTGGTGACAGGATCGGGGCCCCACAGAGATGGGAGCTGGCCTCTAGCCCCCTAGGCACAGAAGCCGTGGCACTCATGGTGGTGAGCACCCCACTCCAGCCCGGCATTACATAAAGCCTGATGCACGCATGAAGGTGCCCGGCAGCTGCCCCCGTGCCCAGGGAGGAGCCCACCATGGCAAAGCAGGGTGGCAGTTAGGAGCACTCGGCCCTGCTGCGAGTCACAGGGCCGTGGCAGGTATGGCAGGTGTGGTGACACAGCAAGCCACGTTGGCGGCAATGTCCAGCGACACACATTGAGTGCAGAGGGCACTTTGCAGAGATTGGGGCATTCGCCTGCTATTCCTGTGCTCTCATAAGCCTGAAACTATTCACTGAGGGGGCACCCCAATCTTATCCTGGGGGTGCCCTGACACTAAGGGGGCATCCCAATCTCAGCCTGGAGGGGCAGGCACTGAGAAAGCACCCTGATCTTAGCTTGGGAGGGACCCTGGCCCTGAGGGGGCACCCCAATCCCAGCCGTGGGGTGGGGGCAGGCACTGGGGGCACACTCCGATCCCAGCCTGGGGGAGCCGTGGCACTGAGGGGACACCCCAACCTTAGCTGGGGGGGCTGGCACTGAGGGGGCACTGTGTAGTGGGGAGTCGGAAGGCAGAGGCGCAGGTTCAAATCTCCAGGCAGGCGGGTCTGGGATACGAGTCTGGCTTGCCTACTTTGTGGGGCACTTCTAGCCCACCGGGGTGTCTCTCCAGGAAAAAAGTGTTCCCCAAACTGGCAGCCTGCTCCAGAAACTGCTCTGTTCTGACAGGTTTTCCAATTAGAAACCTGGGAGAACAAGTTCCTGGAACGCTGGGAGAAATGGGTAGAAGCTGGCCAGGAACAAACATGGGTTGGAAGCCAGATGGAGAGAGCGCTCGGCTGGCCAGATATCGTGCTGCTAACAGTCGGGATCTGGGATCCACGACTCAGGAGGTGCCTTCTGGACTCGCATCCCCTGGAAACTTCGGGCCTAGCTGCAACAAAGGCCCCAGGCTACCAAGCGCTGATTCAGGGCCTCCCAGAACTCACAGTCTGCACATATAAGACAGCTGCCAAAGGGTCTTTATCCCCATCCATGGGGCAGAGGGGTGCAGGCTGGAAGGATGAAGTGACAAGCTCTGGGTCATTCAGGGAGTCAGGGGCAAAGCTGGGAATCACCACCCTGCTCTTCCAGAGCTTTACTAGGGCCTTCCAGGCCTGGAGAGACATGGGCTGCTGGGGACTATCAGCTCTGGACGCAGCAATAAAACTCCACAGGGCACACAGGGCAGAGCAGCAAGAGATCCCAGAGGGTTGGGGGCAGCCACAGAGCAGAAAGAAGGGGGCTGCAGGTCAGAGGGGAAGAAGCCCCCCACTCCTCACCACCCAGATCTGGGGTGTGACATCCCAGGCTGTGGGCGATGGGATTGGGGAGCTATGGCAACACCGAACTGGGAGAGCTGGGGGCTGCAGGACAGGACAGGGGCATCAAGGATGGGAACCCATGGCGGGGACCCCCAGGACCCAGGAGACCTGGGGTCAGCTGCCAGCTCCACCAGCCCCTACACCTCCCCTTCCGTGGGCTAATTCCTCCGTGCCCAGCAGGAGGGACTGAAGCAGGAAGGGTTTTGCCAGCTCTGCAAATCCCCTTATAAATAGCTCCCCTTTCTCTGGGCCTGCTGAGCTGGGGCAGCTCAGGGCATGGAGGTAGCCAAGTACCCCTCCCCATACAACCAGGGGCTGGTCCAGGCCCCTCCAGCACCCCCCAGACTCCAACAATGCCCAGAACAGACACCTGGGTTCTCTTCCTAGTGTTGGCGGGGGGGGGGGGCAGGGTTTTTAGGGTGAGAAAGGGGGTGGGGGGTGCACATGGGGGAGAAAGAGACTGCAAATCTGGACTCCTGGGTTTGCCCCGTCACCTCTTTCTCAGCTTCCGGCTCCTGTCCAGCCCACCCCTGGCTATGGGCTCTTCCGGGGCTGCTGCCCAGGGAGGCTTTTCCTGCCAGGATTGCCATGGCAGGCTTCCCAATGTTCCCGGACACACGGCAGTCTCTGTGCTCACCGAGTTGGGCACACCCCTTTGCACTGGGAAACCCCTTACCCGCACAGCTGGATCAGAGCCGCCCTCCCCTGTTCCTGCGAGTTGACACGTCTCACCCCAGAAGCAGCTGCATTTCAGGTGGAAGCTCCCAGGAAAAGCTGCCAGTGAGGCTGAGAAGACCCCGTTCCCCAAATCAGGGAGCTAGGAACCCCCCTGGCTCTGCCCAGCCTGGATCTAAAACCATCCCGCAAAGGGAAAAGCTCCCCCAGGGCTGCTGGGATGGAGCTGAGCCCCGAGCGGATTTCCAGATGGGAAAAAGCTGGGCAGAGGGAGGAGAATTCCCACAATATTACACAGCCCTGCCGGTGACACAGCCAGAAAGAGAACCCAGGAGTCCGGGGCTGGAAATAGAAGCCAGGAGGCCTGAAACCCAGTCCAGCCCATGTCTGACCCTCTAGATCTCACTTCCCTCCTGGGGGTAGAACCCAGGAGTCCTGACCCACCCCCTGGACTCCACTCCCCTGCTTGGACAGGACGTCAGCTCCAAGCCTGATGTCATGCAATGGAAATCACCAGGGAGGCATTGGGCCGGCACAGCTGGATCCAGAGGGCGGGGAAGGATCGACTGGAAACCCTCTTCCCTGGAAGGGGGAGACAGCAGGTGGGGGGCAGTGCCCAGGCCCAGCTGGCTTCCCTACACTGTTAATCCCTGGCTGGAAGCACCACAGCCAGGCCCCCCAACAGCTCCCAGCTGGTGCCCTGCCCCTGCCCAGTCCTGCTTGCCAGCCCCCACCCCCTCAGCCTACAGGCTCTGGTAGCCTGGCCCCACCTAACATCAGCCCACAGCTCACGCTGCTCCTGCTTGCCAGCACCAGGCCTGGCACCCACCCCTGCCCGCTGCCTGAACCCGCTTCCATCAAGGGCTCCCCAGCTCAAGGTGGGGGGCAGCTGATGCAGTGCAAACTATCCCCCTCAACCCTCCCCTTCCAGTGCCCAGGAGCAGCCGAAACACCCCTCCCAGCCTGACATCTGACAGCTGGACACCCCAGGCTGGACTGGACACTTCTGACTGGGACCCTGGAGCCTCTCCACGCCCCTCGAGGGATGAGCCAAGGACATGCCACCAGCCAGCTCCAAACTTTACAGCCTGTTTCACAACTGCAGAACCCAGGCTGGGATTTAGATGGAGCTGGTTGCCCAGGGGACACCGCAGGGTGGACATGGAGCCCAGCACGGGGACCACGCAACCTGGGCAGCCTTGGAGAGGGGGGCACCTAGCAAGCATGGGCCAAATCCTTCCAGGGGCACAGCTCAATGCAAGCACAGGGTGGGATCGGGCCCCTGGGGGAGGTGGCGTGCAATTCTATCTGTATTTGCTATGAGGACCCTGTCACCACCAAGCTGACCATGGATAGGGGGGTAGCCTCCCCACCAAGGGGCATTTCCAGGGGGGATGGGGGCAGCAGCAGGCTGGCAGGGGTTGTCAGTGCGGGTAGCAAGGGGGCTGAGCCAGCCGGCTGCCTCTCTGAGACCTCCAGGGAGGGGATTACCAGGGATTAGGCAGCAGCAGGCTGGCCGGCAGCACGGCCGGAGCATTAGCATGTTAGCTTAACCCCCCACCCCCAGCTAAAAATAACAGCAGCCTGCATGTATGCACGCCTGCATGCATGGACATGTGTGTGCACACGTGTCTGTGTGCAGCTTGCAAGGGACATTACCAGGGATATAACGTGTCATGAAAGGCCCACCCGAAACTGAAGCCATCTCTCACACCAGAAGCTACACAGATGCCTGGCAGAGTGTAGGGGAAACTGAGGCATGCTGGCTACAGCTGCTTTTCCCAACTCAGTGGGACGGGGCAGGGATGGTGACAGGGACCTCGCTGGAGGCAAACGGGCGTGGGCGATGCTGAGGCAGGGTGGGGGCGCCACCTCCCCAGACCAGCCTGGCATAACAAACACCCAGGCACTGCCCAAGCGAGTTCCTGCGCCCGTGGTATGCGCCATGCTGTATTCCCAGGGGCGGGCACATGGGCTGCGCAGCCAGCGACAGTGGCAATTAGCTCTTATATAACCTGCTGTCATCAGCACGCCCACGATACCCACTGCCCCACGCCCTCAGCCAAGCATTACGGCCCCTTTGAGAGGCGGGGGAAACCGAGGCATGGAGAGTATCCCAGGGTTAACCAATGCCTGAACAGGGAATGCCACCCAGGTGTCCCAGGGACCTCCAGACCGTGCTCCCTCCCCCCAGGTCCTGTCCCCCACCCAAGCCCCCTCCACTCAAGCCTCAGTGATCCCGGGTGGGAAAGTGGGTGCAGCGCTTGCCTGACGCTGCAGCACCCTGGGAAAACACACACAATCCTTTGGCACCCGCAGATGCCTGACGGGGGAAGAGGATGCTGGGATCACCCCACAGCCCAGACCTGCTCCCGATGCCCGAGACCGCCCCGACAGGCACGCAGCACCCGGCTCCCTGCTCCGACCACTAGGCCAAGCGCAGGGCCAGGCTGGAGGCTGCGCCCCCGGACCCTGAGGCTTGGCCTCCGGGAGAGTCCTGCTGCCACCTGTCCCCAGACAGACGGACTCCAAGTCGTGGGCCAGGCTGCCTCGGGCCCCGCGCCTCGAGGGGAGCGATGTCGTGCCCTTGAGCGCTGTGCCCCGTGCACGGCGGGCTCGGCCCGAGTCCCGCGGGTGCTGCTGCCCGCGGCCGCCCCGCTCCTACCTCTGCCCGCTCCGTCCCGGCCCCGCGCGCCGCCGCCGGGCTCCATGGGCCGCTCGCACCGCCGGGAGCGGGAGCGGGAGGAGCCGGGCGGGCAGGCGAGAGGAGCCGCTGCCCGAGCGGGGCGGGGCCAACGGGAGCCCCATGTGCGGCCACGCCCTCTTGCACCCCGAGACTATCCCGCCCCTCCAGCCTGGTCACGCCCCCAAGAGCCATCCCGGGAACGCGGCCACGCCCCCGCGGCGTAGCGACGCCCCTTACCATCCCGGCCCCTGCCCCCGCGAAGTGGGTGCGCCCTCAGCCCCCACCAAGTGTGGCCCCGGCCCCGGCCCCCCAGAGTCCTTCTCCAGGCCCCATGCCTCAGTTTCCCCACTGGGTTTCCACACCCCGCCCCCCCCAGGACTCCTGGGATCCCCGTGCCTCAGTTTCCCCCAGGACAGCCTAGGCAGTGCAGGGGAGGGGTATGGGGGCACCTGGGGCTGTCGCTCTCTAGCCCCCTCCCCGGCCCTCCTCAGCCCGTGGCCCCCGCGGCCCTGGCGGGCTCCCGGCGCGGGGCTCGATTAGCCTCGCCTCGCGCCCCGCCGTTACACAACCTCCGCGCGGTATCACGCACGAGAAAAAACCATCCCGGGGAGCCAGCCGGGAGCTGGCCCGTGGCCAAGCCACGCCGCCGGCCCCCCCCCCACCGCCACGCCGCGGCCGCGTGACGCTGGCGCTGCTGCCCCAGACCACAGCCCGGCAGGCCCCGCCCCCCGCGCGCCTCACGTGCGCCTCACGCGGCCGGCCGCAGGATCGGGCCCGCCCGGCCGAGCGCGCCGCGGAGCCCCCGCGCGCGCCCTTGCAGCTGTGTCCGTCCCCTGCCTCCACGTGCTCCCAGGGGGTCACTCCAGATTTACCCCAGGATCCCTGAGTTGGATTACCTCGAGTGATGCCTCGTTTACACCCTTTCCCCCAATGGCCCTATCTGGAGCAACTCCTGATTTATTATCACACATCTCTTCACCGAGTGAGTCCTGATTTACCTCATATAGCTCCACAGTGTTTTGTCCCACATCGCTCTTTGGCCCTACATGAATGACTCATCCTGATTTACCCCACTTCTCTTCACTGAGCGATTCCTGATTTACCCCACATCCCTGCTCAGCCTTCCACAGTAACACCTGTTTTGCCCCCCGTCCTGATGTCCAGGGGGCTAATCCTGATTTACACTGGGGCCTGAGGGTGCAGGGGTTGTATCAGCCCTTTTGGCTTCAATCTCCTCTTCCCCAGGTAAATCCTCATGGTAATTACTGTTTACACCATGCTGCAAAGGTTTAACCATGGCCCCCTGCCCTGATCCAGCCCCGGGAGCTGAGGACCAAACCCCAGACAGCTGGCCAGCAGCCTGCTGTGCTCCTTGATCCGGATTCACTCCCCCTCCATGTAAACCTCCCTCAGGGCAGGGAGCGCAGAGGCTGGGCCATGGCCCGAGGTTGCGGGGGGCAGGCGGGGGTCCAGCTGGACACACATGGACCCTGTAGCTCCCCCAGGGGACAGTGTGTCCCGGGCCTCGGTCCCATCCACAGGGGACATGAGTCATCCCAGGTCCCAGCCCCAGCACCAGAGGTGCAGGCCTGACAGTGGGGGAACTGGTTCGGTGGGCAGCGCCCAAGCTGTCTGGGGAGGGGCCCCAGCTGCACCGGGGAGGGTGTGGGGCTGCAGCGGGGCACAAGAAAGCCCCCATATTCCTTCACCCAGAAGACCCTGGGGCATGGGCATCCCCATCCCTTGTTACCCAGAAGCCTTTGGGGCATGGGCACCCCACCCTTTTAAACAGAACCCCTTGCTCCCCAAATGGACTCCACGGTCCATTACCCAGAAGCCCCTGGGCCCAGCCTGGCCACCCCCTGCTGGCATGGTCCGTGTGCAGGCCCCCAGGCAGGGCCGGGTGCTGCCACCCCAGCGCTTGGCGCAGCTCCTGCCTGGGGCTGCCGTGGTTATGTAAGGGGGTGACTCACCGCCCCACTGACGGGGCAGCACATGGAGCGGGCCATGGAGACTGCCCTGCCCCGTCGCCTCCTGGGACCCAGGCCCCCTGCCTTCATGGTCAGAAATGCAGCCAACTCTGGGCTGAACCCAGGACCCTGGCCTAGGGGATCATGGCACTCATCCCCTGGGGGTGCCTAGATGCCGGGGCACTGGAGCCAACACAGCTGCCAGCACTGGGCCTCGTCTCATCTGCTCACTGCCCCCCAGAACAGGCTGCATCTGGGCACCAGGGTGGAGATTTCACGCAGCCACTGTGACTCACCCCAGAAGTGGCTGCATCTCAGCTCTGCTCTGTGCTGCCGTGGGGGCAGTGGGGTCCAGCTGTACCGTGTTGTGGGGAGCTGCCTGCCACGTGGTCACGTGTTGGGGCTTGAGATTTTGGCGGCTGGCTGCAGACGGCGGAAGCAGCATGAGAACGTGCCAGGGCTGAGTCTGGGGCGGGGGGCCGTGGGCTGGCAGGGAAGTCACATGCGGGTGTGGAGCGCCTAAGAGGGGCTGGGAACCCGCAGCCTGATGTGAATCAGAGATTCCAGCCCCGGGGGCGGCAAGCAGAGACTTCTCCCTCCCCCTTCCCCACCTCTCCAGCGTGGAAACAGCGACTGTCTGGAGGGACTGTGCTCATGGAGCTGCACACCAGCCCAACCCTGCGACCCCACCCTGGGCTCAGTGCCCCCCAGATCTGCCAGTGCCCCTCACTCCCAACCCACAGCCTGCTGCAACCCACCCCCAATGCCCTCATCTCTGCCCTCCCCTCACACTGTGCTGGAGTAGCTGGTGGGGACAGAGGGGGCATCACTAGAGGTGGGAGTGAGGGGCATCAGCAGGGCTGGGGGCACAGGGGAGCCTCAGGCTGGGCTGGGGGGGCGGGGGGACAGGCGCCCGGCTCTCACGAGCCCTGCTGAGAACTCTGCCCACGCAGCAGGTTACAGGAACCAGCGGGGACCCTTCTCACGCTCACCCGCCCCTCCTGGCACGCGACCCTGCCCCAGGAAACCACAGCCTGCCTCTCCTCTGCTGAGGGGTACCGAAGGTCACCAGGGCACGGGAGCAGCTGGGGAGGGGATGGGGGATGCAGGGCTTGGCCCCCAGCTGGGGGTGCAGTCCACTGCTGTGCCAAGAGGTGGCACACATGGCCCAGCTGTGCACAGCTGGATGCAACCCAGTGACCCCAATGCCACCCTTCCAGCTAAGCCCAGTGCTTCCAGGGACAGCTGCAAAGCCCACAAGCACTTCCACCCAGCATGTGTGACAGTGCATGTGGCAGGGGTGTGTACAAGTGTGTGCAGGGGAGGCAGGCAGGGAGTCAAAGCTTTGTACAGCCGAGGCCCCGGTCTCAGCCTGGTCCATGCAGCACCAGGAGTGGAGACCCTGACTCGGCCTGGTCCAGGCAGCACCAGGGGGTTCCTCCTTTCCCTGGCAAATTCAGCCCCATGGGGAAAACTGAGGCATACAGCAGGGAGGAGAAACCAGGAGTCCTGCTTCCATGGCAGGTCTCTTGGTCACTGGAGCCCTCCTGCCTGCCCAAGGCAAAGCCCAGAGCCTGACTCTGAAACCTGCTAAACCCTGGTCTCAGCCCAGGCGGCCAGGCTCCCAGCTGCTCTAGCCACGGGCCCTCTCTCCCATGCTGCTGCAGGGAAAGGGACCCGGGCATCTGGGTGGTGAGCAAAGAGGCAGCAGGGCCTAGGGGTGGCTGCAGGGCTGATCTGTGTGTCCTGCCACTGCCCTCTGCTGGGCACTGAGATGGTCGCACCCTGCTCCCAACCCTGCCACCCGGCTTGAGCTCTGCCTGCGAAACAGGCTAACGTTGGAGGCCCCGTAACACCCTTTTCTGCTGGCATAGACATCGGGGTGGGGGTAGGGGGGCTCCCCAGGGTGCACAGACAGGTCTCTGTTCAACCCAGCAGACCCGAGCCCCCACATCTACCCCCCCAATGTCCTACCTCAGCATGAGAGTGGTAGCCAGGAAAACTGAGGCATGAAGCGGGGGGGGGGATACAGGAGTCAGAAGGAGAAGCCTCCATTTGTCGACTGCTTATCTAGTTGCACTCCCCACCCCGCAGAGCCAGGGATGGATCCCAGGAGTGCAGTCACCTTGCCAGGGGTGTCACCTTCTCATGTCAGTCTAGCACCTCCGGCCTGAGACCCCCCCAAACTCATTAGACACCAATTAGGCAAGCTATCAGCATCCCCCTTTTCTGAATGGCACTCAGACTCCCCCCCAGGCCAGGGGCTAAAGTGGGACTTGAAGTCAAGACTTCCTGGCTCCCAGCCCCCCCGCTCTGTCCCACCTTTAGCACCCCCCGGCTTGCAAAGAGGGGGCACAGAACCCCCCAGGCTATGGCCAGGGTGCAGAGACTGGGGTTTTGCTTTGGCTCCCTTGAGCTTACAGGAGACAACTGTGAGCTACAGCAGCCACGGGGCTGCTGTAAAAGGCACCACGGGCCAGGCAGAGCCCCCCAGGGCGAGAGCAGCTCAGATCTAGAAGCTCCAGGCTACTTTGAGGCAGGTTCTCTGTTCAAGAGAAGGGCAAGTGTCTCTGTGGATGCCCATGTCTCCCAGATCTGCTCAAATAAAGCTGTGGCCTCTTCCTGAAAGGTGTGCTGTGCCCAACCCCTGGCTGATGGTGGAGACCTCGGGCATTGCTAAGAGTCTGAAGGTGCTTGGGAAATTGGGACCTTGTGGCCTGGGGAAACTCCCTCCCCGCAGGTTTGGTATCCAACTGCCCAATTCATCCCATGGAAAAAAGGGGGCTTGGGAGGGAACGGATTAGGAGACCTCAGCTGGCTACCGCTTAGCCCTCTGTAGCTAAAGCAGCACGGGGAACCCATTCATCTGGCCCTATATAGTTCTCATTTCCTCTACACTCCTATGAAGCCCTCCAGCTCTGGCACCATGGTTTTAGCTTCAACCTTGGAACCGGCCTGGCCACTTTCAGGTTTTGCCCTCCTACAGGTCCCCACTGCTCTGTCCATCTGGAGGACCCAGTCAAGCATTTCGCCGTAGCACCGAGCTTTGATGGAGCCAATACCCATGGGACTTGCCCCACCAAGCATCAGGAGAGCAGCAACAAGCAAAACACAAGGTGCTTGGGTGGTTGGACAAAGACATGGCCATATAAACTCCTATCGCAGAAGTTTCCTCTCTCCAAGGCAGCCACTGGATGAAACACCACAGCCACACAAAGCGAAACGCAGTTGTCGCAGCCAGAGATGAGCCAGGAGAGAGCTGGATGAATATCTGAACTGCCCAACACCTCCTGAAGGCATAGAGCTTGACTGGCCAACATGAAGCTTAACAAGCTTCTGGGCATGGCCTCTGAATCACAGCTTCCTAGACCTTGAATGCTGGAGGCTGCAAGGGAGAGAGGGACAGGGGAAAAAACCCTGGTCAGACCCAGGTCACTCTGCCTTCTGGCCTCCGCTCTCTGGCACTAATACTGGAAACTGAGCCAATTAATAGTAACTCTTCTGTGAACAAGACAGAAAACACTGTGATGCCACTTTACAAATCCATGGTGCATGAACACCTTGAAGGCTGCTCCCCGGTCTGGTCTCCCTATCTCAGAAAGGATCTAGAAGAGCTAGAGAAGGTCCTGAGAAGGGCAGCAAGGATGATTCATGGGAGGGTACCCCTTGATGTGTTGCATAGCAGGTGGTTTTCTCTTCTATCCTACCAGTGAGTGGACGAGGCAGATGGCATGAAACGTGCATTGCGGAGACCAACTGGCGGCTGCAGGAATGGTGCTTCGAGGAGGGCTTTGGCTTCCTCAGCCATGACCGGCACATCATGACGAGAGACATGCTGGGATGGGATGGGCTCCACCTTTCCCCTAAAGGTAAGCGTGTGTTCTCTTCTAGGTTGGCGGACCTCCTCCAGCAGGCTTTAAACTAGGCTCGTTGGGGGAAGGGGAAGATGAGGGCAGAGGAAACATCAGACTGCCAGACCAAACAGCACCCACAACTACAGCCCAGCCCAGCCCAACAAGCAAAGCAAATAAACAGGTAAGAGAGAGGGGCCAGGGTAACGCTGGGACTAGGGGCTCAGTACACACATCCACAGAAGCCCTCAAATGCCTCTACACAAACGCTTGTAGTATGGGTAACAAACAGGAGGAACTCACCCTCCTGCTGGCTGACACCAGCCCGGACATAGTGGGGATTACGGAAATGTGGTGGGATGCAAGGCATGATTGGGCGGTGAATGTCAAGGGCTAGAGGCTGTACAGGAGGGACAGGATAGGAAAGAGGGGTGGGGGCGTGGCGCTCTATATTAAGGAGGAATACACATCCTCGTCAATTAGCAAGGAGTCAGGGGAGGGCACTCTGAAGTGCTTTGGGTTAGAGTACAAGGCAGTCGAAGGGAAAGAGACTTAACGGTGGGAGTCTACTACAGACCTCCCAACCAGGGAGAGGAGCTTGACCAGGATTTCTTGGGTCAGCTCACAGGGGTAGTGAAGGCTAAGGATGTGGTAGTCATGGGGGACCTGAACTTCCCGGACATCTGCTGGGAAGAGCAGTCAGCCAGGTCAGATCGGTCACGTAGTTCTTGGCCAGAGTGCAGGACCTCCATCTAACCCAGGAGGTGCACAGCCCCACCGAGGGGGACGCCTTGTTGGACCTAGTGCTGGCCACGGGTGATGACCTGGTGAGGGGGCTGTGGGTGCTCGACCATCTGGGTGACAGCGATCATCGCCTGCTGGAATTCACCATCCAGTGCAAGGTGGCAAAGGCCTGCAGCAAGGCAGTGGCCCTAGATTTTAGAAGGGCAAACTTCAACGAGCTAAGGAGGATAGTTGGAGAAGCGCTGAGGTCCTGGAGGGGAGGGAAGCCAGCTGTCCAAGGAGAGTGGTCACTCCTTAAGGAGACGATCCTCCAAGCCCAAAGGAAGGTAATCCCAACGAGGATCAAAGGGAGCAGGAGAGCACACAAGCCTCCGTGGCTCACCAAAAGCATCCGGGAATGTCTCCTTGCTAAAAAGGAGGCTTACGCCCAATGGAAAGAAGGGGTCATCACCAGGGAGGACTATTCTGTAGTTGCTCGGGGATGCAGGGGGGTAGTTAGGAAGGCCAAGGCAGAGATGGAACTGGGACTAGCTTCCCAGATTAAGGACAATAAGAAGTCCTTTTTTAAATACGTAGGGGGTAAAAAGAAGGTCCCGGGTAATGTGGGGCCCTTGCAGAACGCGTTGGGAAACTTGGTCATCACACCAGACGGCAAAGCTAACATGTTTAACGATTTCTTTGCCTCCGTCTTCCTAAGTAGGGACCAGAACAGCCACCTCCCTGCTGGGCCCCCCTCGGGCCCTGGGGGAGGCACACCTGGGCTACAGGTTCGCGAGGATTTAGTTAGGGAGCTTCTGGAGGGACTGGATGTATTCAAGTCAGCCGGCCCAGATGATCTCCACCCTAGAGTTCTAAAGGAACTGGCCGAGGTCATTGCAAGTCCCCTGGCACGGCTTTACGAGCACTCGTGGTGCTCTGGAGAGGTACCGGAGGACTGGAAGAGGGCCAACGTGGTCCCCATCTTCAAAAAAGGCAGGAAGGAGGACCCGGGAAACTATAGGCTGGTTAGTCTTACCTCAATCCTAGGCAAGCTGTTCGAGAAAATTATGCTGGCACACATCCAGAAGGGGCCAGCAGGGGACTGCATGCTTAGGGGCAACCAGCACGGGTTCATCAGTGGCAGGTCCTGTCAGACCAACCTGGTGGCCTTTTACGATCAGATCACCAGATCATTAGATGCAGGGGTAGCAGTGGACATAGTCTTCCTGGACTTCCGGAAGGCTTTCAACATCATCTCTCACCCCGTTCTCATTAAGAAACTGGGGGACTATAGTGTCGACACCCACACAGTCAAATAGTCGCCAACTGGCTGGAGGGCCGCACCCAGAGGGTGGTAGTGGATGGGTCCTTCTCAACCTGGAAGGACGTGGGCAGTGGGGTTCCGCAGGGCTCGGTCCTTGGGCCCGCACTGTTCAACATCTTCATCAGTGATTTGGACAAGGGGGTAAAAAGCACCCTGTTCAAATTTGCTGATGACACTAAGATGTGAGGGGACGTGGGCACACTGGAAGGGTACAACAGGCTACAATCAGACCTAGACAGGTTACAAGGGTGGGCGGATGAGAATAGGATGGGATTCAACACAGACAAGTGCAAGGTAATGTACCTGGGGAGGAACAACCGGCACCATACCTGCAGGTTAGGGAACTCCTCTCTTGTCAGCACGGAGGCGGAAAAGGATCTTGGGGTCATCATTGACTCCAAGATGAACATGGGCCGGCAGTGTGGGGAGGCAGTTAGGAAGGCCAACCGCACCTTGGCATGCATCCACAGATGCATCTCGAGCAGGTCCAAAGAAGTGATCCTCCCCCTCTATGCGGCGCTGGTCAGGCCGCAGCTGGAGTACTGCGTCCAGTTCTGGGCGCCGCACTTCAAGAGGGATGTTGACAGCATGGAGAGGGTCCAGAGGAGGCCACTCATATGATCGGGGACAGCAGGGCAGGCCCTATGAGGAGAGGCTACAGGACCTGAACCTGTTCAGCCTCCAAAAGAGAAGGCTGAGGGGGGATCTTGTGGCCTGTTATAAACTAGTCAGAGGAGGATCAGCAGGCACTGGGGGAGTCACTGCTCCCCTGAGCACCACCAGGAGTGACCAGGAATAACGGTCACAAGCTGGCAGAGGGTAGGTTTAGGTTAGATATCAGGAGGCGCTACTTCACGGTCAGAGCAGCTAGGGTCTGGAACCGACTTCCAAGAGAAATGGTACAGGCTCCTACCCTGGGGGTCTTTAAGAGCAAGCTAGATGAACACCTTGCTGGGGTCATTTGACCCCAGTATTCTTTCCTGCCATGGCAGGGGGTCAGACTAGATGATCTGCTCAGGTCCCTTCCGACCCTAGAAACTATGAAACTATGAGCACCCCATGGGGCAGGGGTAGCTCTGGCATCCCTCTGGGTCCATGAGCGGGTCCAGTCTGGGCCACCCAGCACCGAGTGCCGAGGCCTATGGCACTGCCCATGTACAAGGGACTGCAGCAGGTCCATGGCCATGATGCCTCCTGGTGGCCATGTGGCCCCTGCCTGGCTCAGGCTCTGCTGCAGCCCTTCCCTTGAATCTCACCTGCTGTGCCTTGCTCTTAATGAGGGTTATAAAAGAGAGGCTGCCTGTGGGCTCTGCATGAGCCTGAGCCAATCCCTGCTGTGCCTCTCCCTGGTCCCCTTGGTCACAATCCTGTGCCCTAAGCTGGCAACCCTTTCAGCCTGTCTGTACTCCTGCAGGCACCTGTTGCCTTCAGGGCTCTGTGCGTGGCTCCCTACCTTCCCTGCACTATGCCCCAAGCCTCATGGGTACTCTCTGTGAAGCTTCCTAGTTATGTACTCAGCACCATTGGGCCTTCGGACCCCTCCTTGTCCTTTAACACAGCCCTTTCATAGACTCCCAGACTCCTAGCCCTGCATATCTCCCCTTCTCCAGGCTCAGGGATCTTCTGGTGCAGCTTAGCCCTTCCCTAGACCCTCTATGGCCTCAAAATAAAACAAAGGCCACTTGTCGGCAAAAACTCAGTCCTTTTCTGCCCAGGGGGCTTGCTTCTGATCCCAGGCCTGCAGAGTTGTTTTTATAAGCTGCAGGCCCTTCAGGAGCCCTGCTTCCAAGAGCTCCTCACCCCATGGCTGCCCGGAAGACACTGCCTGACCAGCACAGGCTCTGGGCTTATATAGCTCTAGTCTAAGCCCCCTTCCTGTCAAATGCATCTCTCCTTCGTGCCCCCGTGCCACCTGCAAGCAGCCTTGCAGGCTGTTAGCTCACTAAAGGAGTAGGCAAGACCCAACACCCACATGCCTTGTTAAGGCTACAGATGAAGCAATAATAGGTGCCTGGTCTGGACTCAGATTTGCGCATGGTGACAGGACACATCAGCACTTTATTTCATATTATGTAGTTCCATCACTGCATAACCTCACACCCCCTGCATGGGGCAGACCAATGCCTCCTGCTAGAGGGGCAGAGATGGCAGCCTGGGTGCTGCAGTGAAAAGGATGCAAGAAAACGACAGTCAGGGCAATACTGCAGGTAAAAGGATCCAGTGTGAGGCAGGACACACTTGGCACAGACCACGCAAAAAGCACTCCAGCACCATGGGTGAAACAGGGGTCTTGCCAACACACGGCTTCCTGCTCTGGGTGCCTGGGCTAGAAACAGATGATCTCCCACTGCACATAAGCTGTAGCTGGCCTTTGGCAAAACCCCGTTTTGTTTTTGTTCCTTTAGCAAAAGGACTGAGTCAGCTACAAAGACAATAGTTGGTGTATGACGCTCCTCTGCCAGCTGTGCCCTTACCTCGCCTGGGGAAGGCCAGTGTTGCAGAGGTCCACATCCCAGGAAGGGGGTGGGGCAGGGGAACACAGTCCTCAGGCAGTTCAGCTCTGTACAGGCTCTTGGACCTTGCTTCGAGTGCCTGGCTGGCTTGAGGTTCTCCAGAACTGGAGTCGGGGTCCTCTGCAGAGCAGATACAACAGACTACGGTGGGTTCTGCCGAGACTTCCAAGCTGGGGGAAACCAGGCTGTCCCCAGGTGCAGACAGCTATATGCAGCCATCTGCTCATCCCCCAGAAAACCAGTGTCTGACAGAAGCTGATGCAAGGACCTCTTAGATTCACCATCACTTGCTATCTTACCTGCAAGGGAGGTTTTGCTACAAAGACATGGCCCCGAGGGGAGACAATAGAATCATCTGCAGAGCAGGCCCTCAGGCTTGAGGAGCTCCATCACCCTCCACCTACAGTACAACTGGGATGTTACGTGACTTGCCCAAGTTCACATCGATAGCAGCAGCGTGCAGAGAAGAGTCCCCAGGCCTCCTGGTTCTCTAGTTTCTCCTCCATCCCATGACAACTTGCTCTCAAGGGCTAGGAAAATGCAGGCTGCTTGGCATGCCGAGTTCACCGCAGGGGAACAGGGTTGCTGAAGAAGCCAAGTTTGTGTCTCCCTGGAGCCTGGTGCAAGCAACTGAGCTGTGATCTCAATGCACGCGGGCAGAATCAGGACCCACACGTGCTGGACCTAGAAAGCTGATGCCTGGGGTGTTTGTTCAGAACGTGCAGGGCACCCAGCTCCTTTATGAGCCAGACTCCATCTCCCACACTGCATTGTGGCAGCCACAATGCACCATGGGAGATGCAGCATGGCTGAAATAGGAGTATGAAACTCTTGATGTGTCCTACAATGCACTGCAACATGGTTCAGTATAGTACAGTAGAATTACATTCATCTTTTCTCAGCAGTTCTGGCCGATTCAGAACATTTCCGGGGAAAGCAGGAGGGCAAGGTGGTGCGGGGGGGGGGGGGGGCGGGGCAGTGAAAGAGTTTGTCCGAAAACAATTTAAATGGGAAAATTTTGGCCAGCTCCAAAACTGCATTCCTTGAAGCCGCTGTTCCTGATTTACTGCTACAGAGCCTGGTTTCTCCTCTGGCTCATGTAATGCTTGCGGATCAGCACCGGGGCTAAACATGGCTTATTTTAAAAGGAACAGGGACCGTCCCTTTTCCACGCTGAAGAGGTCCAGACCTACAGCCCCAAATACTGGTTTGAGTCCATTTTGGAAGAACCAGAGAAGGTGACCCAGTATCTAAAAGGTCCCATGGAAGAGGTGTGGAGGTCGGAGGCAAGATCTGTAGCAAGATGCTAGAGCAGCTGAGAACAGGCAGTGAAGGGGGCAACGGTGCTGGTTCTTGGACGCCACCATTTGAACCTATGCAGAGCTCACAACTTCTTCAGGCCGTGGATGTGCCCTCTGACAGGCAGCAACAGCTGTTGGGATTTGGGGTACAAGGATTCCCCTTGGTGCTAGGTGTATCACTATGTTCCACCGTGCAGAGAAACTGATTCTAAAAACAATTCTGTCCTGATCACGACTAGAATGAGATAGTACTTCTGTAGGGGTGGTCTCAAGTGAGTATAGACTAGCAGGCTGATGACTGCACCAAACACACAGACTCCGCATAGGAACAACAGTCATGCAGCATGGGTCAAGAGTTTTGTTCCCTGCCGAACTGGCAAAGAGATCATGAGCTTCGAGGGCTCAGCAGAAGCACAGAAGAATGTGCATTGGCACCATATAACACTCCACAATGCAGAAACCTGCATGCGAAGGCTGGAATTTTGCCTTACCTGTGAGAACAGGTGCTGGGAGACGCAAGAACCCAGTCCCTAGCAGTGAGTACAGCTGTGTATCCCCTGCCATGTGTAGCTGCTACTGATCATTCTTGCCCAATTGCTAATATCCTAATAAACCAGCATCTAATTGGACAGAACTAGCTCCAGTTCCTCTTCTCTGGACAAAAAGACCCAGAGTCACCCTGGGCGCAACACTGTGCCTTATACGTCAGGGTGCGGGACCTTCCTGTTCCAAGGTTAACTGGATTTTTACCAGGAAAGCTGCATCCAAGAGGCCACAATGCAGTGGCTATGAGTCCACAGAGGTCACTTCTGAGGGGTCAGGCCCCGTCACTCATGTCCAGGGAAAGCTGTGGAGCTGGGGATGATGGGGGGAGGGAAGGTGGGATTAAAGGGGCACAGCTACAGGCAGTTTCATCCAACAGGCTTGCTAGGAGTTCACTTCCGGCTCAGGGAATCCAGCTGGATAAAGAGGGCTGAAAGACAGAGGGGGAAGCAGGGTGGAAGTCTCTGCATGGAACACAGCCCTGGAAAGCAGAGAGGGGATGGGAGGCACCTTTGCAGCAAAAACAAGTCCTGGGACTTTCCTACTGCTCCCATTGGCTCAAGCTTGGCTTAGGGAGGTGATAGGACAGCACATGGCACCAAGCACCCAGCCCTAGCGGGACCTGCTGACAGGGGAATATTGAGACCTGAGGCCAGCAGGTTGTATGGGTAGAGCAGGGTTTCTGCCCTGTGCTAGCTGGTCCCAGACATCCGCAACCATGATGGCAGCTGCTGGGACAGGACAGTCAGAGAGATTTAGGTGCCCTGAAATCTGCTGGAGTCGGGGAAGCTCAACAGGTCTCGACATGTGGCCTGAAAGTGTTGGGGCAAAGGGCAGGGGCTTTGGGAGCAGTGGGCAACAGGCCCAGCCTTCCTTGTAGCCCAGCCAGGAGTCCATCCCAGGAGAAGACCCACAGGGGAGCCTGGCTTGGAAGGCAACAATGGAGGAAGAACCAGGTCTCTGAGAAAAAAACTGGCCAAGCCAGCAGCCACCTCTGGGCATCTGGTTGGGCTCTCTCCAGGCATCAGACACCCTGTGACTCAGTTTCCCTCCACCCTGCCAGTCCTTACCTGTAGCCTCAGCATGGAGGGTCTGGCCATCAGCACTCCAAACCTGGCAGGACAGGAACACCTTCCGCCCCTCCATTCTGTCCACCTTGCCGTCCACCAGCACCACCGAGCCCAGGGGAATGGGGCTGCGGGGAGAGAATTGGCAGGTGTTAATCAGGACTGGCTGCTCCCTGCCCAGCACCAGCTGTTCAACACCTGCCTGTTCCACTGAAGAAGCAGCTGTATTGCACAGGCTGTGAATGCAAAGCAGGGCTGTCTGGAGGGGTGGTGGGGGCATGGCAGTCAATTACAGAGCTCCAGCTTGAAAACAGCCTGGACAAATCAGGTCACAGTATAGATCTAAGACACCCCCCTGCCCCAGTCCCCTCTACCAAGGAACTTTCCAAGGAAATGCCCCAGCCATGACCTGCCCCTATTGCCCGCCTGTTCTCCTAGGCAGCAACCCAGTCTCACAGCTGGGGTGCACAGACCAAACAGTTTGCAGAACCCTTTTCCCATACCTGACCTGCTACTCTGCTTTCTGCTCCCTACACAGCATTCTCCCCACCTGATCCACCGCTTTGCTTTCTGCTTCCTGCCCTGTACACTCCCCACCTAATCTGCTGTCCTGCTTTCTGCTCCCTGCCCCATCTGGTATTGTATTGCCTGCCTCCGCTGCAGTCTGCTCCATGCCACACACACAGGCTGCCCATGCGACTAGCTACAGGATGGCCACCCCTGGCAGAAGGAATCAGTGGCAGATGCAGGGACTGAACCCTGGTCACCTGAAAGCCAGCTCCATGCTCCAAACACCCCCCACTCCCTTCCAAAGGCTCCAATGTCCCCAGCAGAGGGGCACATTATTCCCAATGACAGAACCATCCCAGGCTCTCCCCAGACAAAAGAGACAATCCAAGAACAACAGCACTATCTGCCTCAGTCAGCCATATGGGAGCCGCTGGTCACTTACTTCTTGAAGTCGATGCTGAGGTTAGCTGTCATCACCCTCCCAGCAACGAAGATGGCGCAGCCTCCGATAGTGCTGTCAATAATGGCAGCCGTGGAGCCTCCATGAGCGAACCTGAAAGTGAGGGTGGCAATTTGAGAGGAGGGCAGACAACCAGCCCTAGAGGCAGGACAGTGGGCTGTTCTGCTCAGCCTGGGAGCAGGGAGGAGAGGTCCTTACCCTGGATGCCCTTCCAGGTAGGGGCCCGGCTGGTACACAGTCACCATCCTCTTCTCTGAGGGGTTGAGGAACATCACGTACTCAAAGCCCAGCCCTTCCTCATCCAGGCTGCGGAGGAAGAGGCGAGTGTCCTTCGACATCTTCTCACCTTCCAGCTTCATCAAGTCTGGGTGGGTGAAAGGACATGGGTGCTCAGGGGTTAAAAGGGGTAGCATCAAGCTGAAGGGTGAATGCCTGGTCCAGGGTACAAATGGTCCCTGTCCAAAGTTTCATCAGTCTAAGGTGACTATATCTTCTCACCCGTGACACCCCCCCAGAATAGTTTTCAGAGTTATGACTGCACAGAGCAGAAGCAGAACCTCACCTTCAGCTTGCTCACCCTCCCTTTCCTGCTCAACTAAAGCTGAATCTCTAGCTGCTGATGAAGATTAATCTGCATGGGTGGATCAATACTTGACAAGTGGAGGCAGTTTGGTTTTCAGCACCTTGTTACCAGCTTACTCACTGGCATTGGAAAAAGCGGCTGCGCTTGAAGAAGGACAATGGACAGAGAGAGAGAGTCATAGGTGTAGGAGGCATTAAGGCTGGAGATGAGAAGGAACCGACTTCTGGAAGTCCTTGCCCGTTGATAGGAACGTTCTTTTTATTCCCCAGGGATGCACCACCTAGGACTGAGCTGCTAGAGGGGACTCTGGCACTCCAGCTCAAAAGTGGAAAAAAGTCAGACCTGAATAGCTTAGGGCTGGGATGAATTTCCCCACATTTCCCCACCTACTGCACATGCCAAAAAGAAGACAAGCACCTTGGTAGGCAAACTGTAGAAAATATGATTCTTTTCCCCGAGAATCACTGCCTAGCTGGCTTTTTCCATAAAGACACTGTACTGCAAGAAGGCAATCAGTTTCTGCTCCTGCCAGGATGTGGGAAGGGGCCCATCCCGTGTCAACCCTTTCACAGCTGCTCTCAAACTGGCAGCAGTTTTTGGGTAGCTGTATGCTACCAGAGTGCAGGAGATATGTACTGCTGTGGGGGACAAAGAAAATCAGCTTCCCTCTGCTTCAAATACACACCCCAAGTTGGGAGAGCCGATTCAAAGGTGCATCTGGTATGCAAGTATATACAGTACCTCCTCTAGGGGTGAGGGCTGGGTTATACAGAGACAGAAAGGCTTACTGGTCTGAGCAGTGGCTGTTGCTGAATACAGGACTGCTGACACCAGTCTAACCAGTGGAACTGCCCTGGGAATGAAGCCCTGCCATCACATTCCTGAACAACTGCCCACGATGGTTTCCACAGCTATACCAACACCTGCCTGAGAAGGTTACTCAGGGGAGTAGATAACACAGAATGAAGGGAGGGACAGGCCAGAGACTTGCCTGGGACGTGATCCAAGCTGTGCCGATAGGACGGGATCCTTTTCCACGTCCCATCCTTGCTCTTCTCCATAAACTCATTGTACAGGTTCAGCATGCCCTGGCTCCAGCTGGCATTGGGCAGGGCATAGTCCTTCGGCTGCCCGGACTGGGAGAACTGGGTCTGGAAACAAGCAGGTTAGAAGCAGCATCATTACAATGAGCGAGCGCTTCTCTGACTCTGCAAGCATCTGCTCATCTTGGGCATCTCAAGAAGTGAAGCTGTGTTGGCTCTCCCTCCCTAAGGACCCCCTACAGCTGACCCTAGCATGGCTTCTCAAGGGGCAAGCTTCTGGCTTCAAGACCCTAGCTCTTTTCTGTCCCTAGTGATCACAGTAGCTCCACTTCAGAGAGCTCCTTTTTTGCTTAGCTGCCAGGAAGGGGATGTTTTCCTCTTCAAAAAAATGCCAACATCCCAAGCAACACAGCAGATGGCTGTGCTCTAGTCGCATTCAACCTATACAGCTGCACAGAGCTGCCTGTACCCTCCTCCAAGCTCTCCCTGCTGCTCTTGCTCTCACCGTTGTTGCAGAAGGGCTGGGTGTCCGCAGTAAGGGAAATCACAGGGGTTGAGATGTGTGGGGGTAGGGGGGAGTGGGGCATGGAGAGGGAGTGGGGCATGGAGACTAGCCCCTGGTGCAAAGGAAGGGCCGGGGGGGAGAATCACAAGGGAGAACCGAAGCATCCAGGAGGTTCAATCAAACACTCACCACATGCAAATCCAGGGCCATATCAGTACCTTTCATTCTGTTCTGCACTGAACTCCCTTTCAGGAGGGTGAATGCAATAGCTGAGCTCCTTCTGGGCAAACAGATGGCTGGGGGAAGATTTCACTGCACGGACCTCAGTAATTACCATTGTTACAATTGGTGAGTGACACGTGGGGTTTCTTCACTCACCCTCCTCCCCAAGGACATGGCTTTTAACTTATGCGGAAAGATCTCCCCCTCTGAACTTGCATTCAAACAATGTTTCCCCTCTCATATACTTTAACTTCCAAGTTGCAAAATCCAGCTTTAGACTCTCTGGGTTTGCTTCTTCCCAGACGGGTCTGTCATGGAGAGGCACTTCCAACTCAGATTACAAGCTGTCCAGTTGCATATCTTGGGCTCAGATCCAAAAAGGAACTGGGCAGTGAAATGCCTTTCGAGATCCAGCTTTGGTGCCCTGGTTGCCAGGTGACAAACACTAGCTAAAGGATTTCATCCCCCAACAAACCCTTGATCTGAAGGGAAGCTGGAAGGGAACCTGTCAGAACTTCTGGTCCTCTTTGAGCCTTCCAAAATCCATGTGTCGGCCCCAGTTCAGCCCAGCATCACTCAACCCATTGGGACTAGCCACTAGAAATACTTTCACGCTAAGCACTGGACTGAAAGGGTCTTTAATTAACATTGTTGGCATCCAACCTTCTCTGCCTGCTCTAATGAATGGAACGTAACCCTGGGTTTAATTAACAGTACACAGTATTTTCCTATGTGGCATACAAACCAGTTTAAATGTCATTAAGAAAAAGAAAGGGGAATCTGATAGTATTAACTAGTTACTTTAGGACAGTGGTCCTCAATCTTGTTAGCGGTTCCACGCCCCTCTTGCTAGACTTCAGGCTTCCTGAGAAAATCCCAGCTCTCCAATTGCTCTCATTTTTTTGACTACAGAAAAATCCTAGAGCATTTCCATTGCAAACAAGTCAGCAAGCCCATGACAGGCCCAGATGGGCGTAACACTGGGTTCCTGTTTAAAATCCCTGTGTTCAACCTTGCGAATCATGTGTAGATGTCTGCACACAGTCGGCAATAACAGAAGAACAATGAGCAGTTTTCTCTCCAGCTTCTCTCCTCTCACTTGCCTCAGAGGTACCTACATCTCTCCTAATTAGGAGAGGAAAAAGATCCCCCTTAGAAAACTAGTTCAGAGTAGCCACTGGATACCGGAGTGTTTCCTAATAGCTCACAGGCCCCTGATTTTGTCCCACAGCAGGGTTCAGAATCCACAGCTGCTCCTCTACCATTAAAGTCCCTTTTATCATAGGAAAAAAAAGCACTTCTCCAAGAGACTTTCCATCTGCTTTAACAAGGGGGGCGGGGGGAAGCAGAAGGCAGCGGATCCAATTAAGCAGGGGATCTGGTGCCACCAGTTTGGGGCACCTTGTTTCCTATGAGCTCTGTCTGGGATGTCTTGCAGAAGGCAGGCCATGGTAGCACCTTATATAGACTGACTCACATTCAGCCAGGAGAAGCATTTAGGCTTCCAGCTGAGGGCCACAGAGTGACTTGGCCCCTCTGAAAACATGCAGAGGTCTCAGGCTGGGTACTCAGAAACAAGGTCAGCCCAGGACAGGGGCTATTCCCAACTTGGTCTAAGTCACTGAATTTAACTGGACAAGGATTGAGTCCCTCTGGCCGTCCCTGTAGCCCCTGGCTTGAGCACCTTGGACATATCATTAATGATGAGCTCCAGCCCTTTTTGGAGAAGGATGACCATCACAAAGTAGTCACCAGGGACAAACCAGCCCCCCAACCTCAAACGGTCTCTGTCAAGCAACAAGCTCTGTAACCACTAGTCTCACGGAGGCACCAGGCATTGCAACGGACCCAACATCAATACAGACGACATCATCGCTGGACCATATATCACAGATTACAACACCCGAGGCTCCTTCCCCCACAACTCCACCAATGTCACAGAGGCTGTCACCTGCTCAGTGCCTCTCTGCAGTCTACATGAGTGATCCCTACATGACAGATAGAACAAATGCTGCCCTGACACCAGCTGCAGAGATGCACAGGCCCATGGAAGAACACTTCAGTGTCCCTGGATGCTCCATTGCTGGGCTGAGGGCG
Source organism: Crocodylus siamensis (assembly GCF_052110815.1). Lineage (NCBI taxonomy): Eukaryota > Metazoa > Chordata > Crocodylia > Crocodylidae > Crocodylus > Crocodylus siamensis. Next base: position 15,372,252 of record NC_143400.1, on the reverse strand, counting down.
GCTGTTCTCAGACAGCAACCTTGTAAAAACCAACTGGGACAGGAAACTGCAGCACAAGGAACTGGGCACACACTGGACTTGGCTAAGCATGGTTTAAACAGGGATGACGGACTCCCATCCCATCTCACCTGGCTTCACTTTTGCGGCTCCTTTGTTCCTATGGGTTTGTTTGCTTCTCCCAGCACTGCCCTCCTCCCCCTTCCCTTGTCTTTTGCATTCTCATTTCTCTCCTTCTTATACTCCACCCTGTGCAGTCCTTTCACAGCATCTGATGAAGTGAACTTGGATTCATGAAAGCTCATGCAGGGTCTCTCTCTACTCTGCTTAGTCTTTAAGTGAGTAATTCTACCCTGCCTTCAGCTTCTGGAAGCTGCTGCTATACTTTGGCTAATCTGTAAGAGACAAATCTGCCCTGCCTTCTAAGTGACTGTCCCACACCAGGAGCAGAGGCGATGTCAAGGCTAGGATAAAACCCTGTCCATGCTTGGTGCCCTGCCCCAGGGCCTCCTCGCCACACTCACCGCAGAGCTCCAGAGCAGATGGCAGGTGGCAGCCGGCTTGAAGGTTGCAGGGGCACCCCAGGATGATGCCTTTGACCCCAGACGAGGTGCTGACCTGGGCCTCAGCACCCTGGCCAGGGTGACCCCACTCTTCCACATGGCTCCGAGCAGGAGGGTTGCTCTGGGCGGCGAAGGGCAGCAGGCTCCCAGGCTGGGCAGAGGCGGCGGTGCAGCTGGTGCTGGAGCAGGACCCGCCTGGCTCGGTGCTGGGCTGCATGGTGAGAGGTGTTGTTTGACTAGAGGCTCGTTCCCCAAGATGCAGCCCCCAGCCCCAGCAAATCCCAGGCCCTGCGTGCGCCTGGAGCCAGGCCCAGGGCCGAGCTCCGTGTGCCAGGCAGGGGGTGGGGGCCAGGGAGGCTGCAGTCACAGAGCAGGAAGTGCCCCAACGCCTAAGGGGCACCTGGGCCCCCTGCTCCTCCCTCCTGACCTTTAGCCTCTGAGCGACCCCCAGCCTGGGGCACTTAGGCTACCCTGACCCCGCCTTCCTGACCTTTAACTCCTATGATGCCTTCTAACCCGGGCACCTGGCCTGTCCCCTCCCTCCTGACCTTTAACCTCCGCGGTGACCTCCAACTCGGACACCTGTCACGTGACCTCTGACCTCACCAGAGGATGCTCACGGTGACCTCTCAACTTGGCCGGCCCTAGGGTGAACCCTTGACCCATGACCCCTGCCTCCCTCGCTCACCGCGTGTCCTTCCGCCCGCAGTACCAGCCAGCTTCAGCGCGCCTGCGTCATGGCGTCACGCACGTGCCATCACGTGACACCGGAGAGCTACCCGCCCTCCCCCGTTGCCCAGGGGCGGGGGTGGTGTGACGTCATCCCGCCCGCGTGCGCCCCCTGGGGCCCCGGATGTCTTAGCGCCGCTCCAGCACCGGGAGGCTGTATGGGATTGGCGGGGACTGTGTTGGGCTGGGGGGATTATATGGGGTTCTCCTGGCCAGTGCAAAAGCAGAGAACCGTGGACTGAATGTAGCAGCCGGGAGGGAGGCTGCAGGGGTTGGGCTCAGCTGATGTTTGAAGGGGAGGGCGACTTCCCCCCTGCAGAGAGGAGGATCCGAATCAGTGGGCTTAAGAGCAAATGAGATCTCGACAAAGAGCTCCAAAGCTGCCATTTACTGTGTCAGGCCGTGGGTCCTGCGCCGGGGGCGAAGCACTGGAACCGGGCACCCAGAGGTGCTGGAGTCTCCATCCTGGGAGGTGTTGAAGACCGGGCTGGACAAAGCCTTGGCTGGATGACGTAGTTGGGGCTGGTCCTGCTTGGAGCAGGGGGTTGGACTAGATGTGACCCCCTGAGGTTTCTTCCAGGCTGAATTTTTTATGAGTCTATCATAGGTTCATCCTGCCCAGTCTCCTGTGTCTCTTTTTAAAAATTAAAATATATTTCTATATATATAAAGAAATATATGTATACATCCTCTATCATAAACTTTCCATCACACATCTTAAACTGTATTAAGAAGCCTGCATTCCCATTACCATGAACGTGCCCACTCCCCTGCGCACCCACCCTCCACCCTCCCTTAACCCACATGCCATCTCTTAGTTCAAGCCCCGATTGGGGGTTCACAATCTCAGTTTATTCAGTGTCTCGGTCGCTGTCACTTCTGCTGCTGCTGATCCTGTTGTAGCCCTTCTCGCTGTCACTGTCTCCAGGTCCAGCTGGGGCTCTGTCTACTTCCCCTCTCCGGGGGTCTTTGAACAACCTGTTCCAGGTGTCACTTGTCCAGAGGAAGTTGGCTGTGTCTTCTCCATCCTCTCTCATGGTGGTAGGCCTGAAGTTTGCTCAGAAACTTTTTAACACAGTCCATTTCCTTGAGCTCGCGTGCCTGTGTAACAGGAGGTTCCTGCATTGCCACAGGGCACTCCTGACACAGGGCACAAACTGGTCAAAGCGTGTTGTCTGGGACCTCTGCTGCTTAGTCAGGTATCCGTGCAGCACCGCCTCCCTTGTCATCAACCTGACTCCTCTCACTCCTTCAAAGAGCCAGCTTACCTTTCCCCACCCACCCTTGGCATACGGGCAGTGCCATAGGAGGTGGTCAACGGTCTCTGCTGCTTCTTGGCAGGTTTCCCTGGGGTAGTTGGGTCAAATCCCTCATCCCACCCTGTACCTCCACACCCTCACTGGGAGTACTCGGTGTGCTATCAACCAACTCAAGTTCCTGTGGTCCTTGCGGAGGTCCTTGTGGGGGATCTGGTTCCAGATGGCTTGGCAGTCCTCATCAGGGAGCGTCTCCACGGTTGATAGTCTGTCTCTGTCCCAGACTGCCTTCCGTATCTTTTTGTGGTTGGACATAGTTGCCGGGCTTTCCTTCTGTAGCCTGTGCTCGCTCCAGAACTCGTTTAGGACCCTGCAGAACCAGGGGTGCTCCATGGTCCACGGTCTTCCGTTGGCTGGTGCATACACCCCCTGCCATCTCAGGAGGTGACCTGCAAAAAACTTTACTAGACAGGATGTTTTGGTCCCTGGCTCGGTCACCAGTGAGGCAGAGAACAGATACTGAGAGGAGCAACCTGGGTCTGACCAAGGTTTTCCCCCTGTTCCTCTCTCACTTGCAGCCTGCAGCATTGAGGGCAAGCAAAACTGTATTAAAATGGGACTAAGTGAAATACACTGGTGCAACAGGAAGACAGAAAAGGATGACGGGAAAGAAATGGTGGAGAAAGGTCTGGCATAGACTTTCAGGAGTAGACCCTGTGAGGCGGGCAGTGAGTGGGGGTACAGGTATGGAGATAGGTGTGCGGGCATGGTGCAAACTATGTAATGGGTTTTTAGTGTGCTTTGAGCTGCCAAGTGAACCACAAGGGCCACTTTGCAGTGTTGGAGGTGGAGAGCGTGTACGTGTGGGTGTGGGTGTATATATTTATTTATTTATTTTTTAAATTGAGGGCAAGCAAAACTTGGGGGCAACCAAACCCCAAGCCTCCGGGCTTGGGCCTGCATGTCAGATGTCTGCCAAAGGATTTGGAAGCATCTGAAGCCCCAGGCTGGGATGAAGGATACTTGCCCATAGCAGGGCCACGCATGGGTCCTGAATGATTCAAACAGACTTGGACCTGATCTGGCTAATTTAACCTGGGACACAAACAATTTTCCTTTAAAAAAAAAAAAAAAAAAGGTAGGGTCTAGGAAGTTCTGATTCAGGGGCCGTGCCCTTCAACTATTTTGTAAGCCCATCTCTTGTTCCCCCTCAAATGTCTCTTTGCTAAACTAACCAGGCCTGGCCTCTGCAGTCTCTCCTCTGGAAGCCCCTCTGTGGCACTCATCATCCTTGTTGCCCTTCTCTGGCCCTTCTCTAGCTCTTCTAGGTCCTTTTGGAGGTGCAGGGACCAAAACTGGGCACAGTATTCAAGGTGTGGACACTCCAGGGGTTTGTACATAGACATGACGATGCTTTCTGTCTGCTTCACGATTCCCGTTTTCATCATCCCTAACACACTGCATGCCTTGTTGGCAGCTGCTGAGCTGATGTTTTTAGCGAACTGCCCACAGCGACAACCAGATTTTTTTCCTGTGTGGTAACAGCTACATTCATCACAAGCGCAGCACAGATGCACAGTGTTTCACAGCTCAAAGCAATGCTCCACAGCCCCTTCTTGTTCATACGTTAGCATTGTTCCACTGTCAAGTTCCATCCCAGAAGCAGCTGCATCTTGGCAAGAGGTAAAACCTGTCATGTTTAACTTCTCAGCATTTTAACTTTATAAATGACTTACAGAAGCTTTCGAGGGAGAACGCCTATAGAGATGAACAGGCACCAGGACTATCTCTGCCTATGCGCTGCTTTAACACAAGAGGGAGGTGTGGGATCGGGCACGTTTTGGCCTGTGGAAAAGACAGCTGCGTCCGGTAACTGGAGATGAGTTGATGGAACATTTTGCCCATGCAGCCTCTGGCACGGGGCCTGTTCACATTACCTTCCCCTAGTAGCAAGAACGTACCGTGTCCAAGGCTTAAAAATATGACTGGCTACTGCAGACACTTCCAATCCATCATTCCTATCTTGCCCTGGGTTTTCCCTTGCTGTTAGACTAGGAAAAAGACAGGCAACTCCTGCTAACCCTGGGTAAATACTTATCATGCCTTAAGGAGGCTGGTCCCAATTAGTTTTCTCCACACCTTGCAAATCCATGGGGAATTCCTGCTCTGCCTTTCTTCTCCTAACACTCCCTTTTCCACCCCCAGCCCCATAAGAGGCTCTCTTTGACAAGCACCCTACCTCCGAACAAGGTCAAAAAGGAGGCAGTGATAACCGCTGATGGTTCTTCTATCACAAGGGGCTGCAGGGCCAGAAACAGATACCACATGTCGTGACTCAGTGTCCTCTATTTCAACCGCAGTGCAGTGTTCCTTGCAGAAAGGAGAAGCCCGGGGAACTGAAAGTGTCAACTGCACACTTTGGATGCCAATTGCATTAGTTGCCTTGATGCTGCCCTGGATGGCTAATAGCATTTGGGGGGCTAATTCTGGAGCAAATACTAATGTCCTACTGACTTCCTTTGCAGAGGGATCGGGCCCTGCCTGGCTGAGTCAAATCTGAGGCTGCAAGCAGCTCAGAGCCGATCCATCTGAGAAAGAAATGAACCTGACGGCTTTCAGGATCTGCATTTCCTTCTCCTGCGTCCCTGGCATTGGTAGGGATCAGAGGAAGAAGGAGCTAGAGAACTGCCTGGGACGTGGGGGGACACGGGTGTCACCAGCTTTGCACCGTCATCTAGGAATGTGCCTGGAATTTCCGGCATGCCCCTCGCTTCACCTGCCAGCATGGCACTGGGCGGGGATGGACAGGGTGGGGCGTGGGGGTAGGGACTGCAAGGCCTGGATTCCCCTGGGCCCAGCCACGGAGAAGCCGCCAAGTGGAGCAGGTTTGTTTTCCGTGCACGGGCCCAGCCCCAGGCTGGAATTCAGCTCCCGGGCTCCTGCTCCTTGGCTTCCCTCCATGAGAGTCCAGCCCTGGACTCCCCAGAGTGACCCCGCCCTGCTGGAGGAAGCCAGCGGGGAAAAGGCTGCAGTGTTATTTCAGCCGCACCCGTAGCTCCATGCTGCAACTCCAGCCACTTTGCTGCATTTATGCTCCCCTCGACCTCCCAATGGGGTGCATTTGGGCCCCAGGTCAGAGTCCATCTGGCTGCGCTTCCTGTTGGCTGGCAGCAAGGGAAGCCTGCAGTGCAGAGTGCGCCAGGCTCTCCCGCCCTCGGCTGCCGGCACACGGCCATTTCACCACTGCGGTTTGCCGTTCTGCTGGAATGAGTCAGGGGCTTGTTCATGGGAAAGTCCTTCCCTTTTCTCCAGGCTGAGGGCTGTTGCTTTTCAGCCTCCCCACTTGCTCCGTATCTACGCTACAGGGGATCACAGCTTGGGGGGGTACGAGAGGGGAATGGCGGGGGCTGGGAAGGGAGGTGCGGACAAGCCGCTCGGGCTGTAGCCACAGACTGCAAGCAGTCTTCTTCGCCCAGAGCACAGCCATGTGTCTTAGTTACCAGCCTGTATCACACACACACACACAGACGTATATGCATAGCCAGTGTGCACGCCCACATGCACACAGAGTCCACAATGCACATGTAGAGCCTGTAACAAAAATACATGAACACACACACGCACACAGAGCCCATAACACACATGCACGTGCACAGTCTGTAATACACATGCATGAATGCTCACATGCAGCCCATAATACACATACATGAGCACACACACACAAAGTCTGTAATACAGAGCCCATAACATACACGCACAAACACACCAACACACCGCCAAACACATGCACTGCCCATAACACGCATGGACACACCCACACACACGAAAACACATATGCACAGACTGCCTGTGAGACACATACATGAACACATCAACGCACGCACAGCCTGGAACACATGTAACCCATATACAAACACGTGCATACAGCCCATCACACACACACCCCAGCACGTGCAGATACCCAAAGCCAGCTGTGGAGCCTGCAGCCTTTTCCCCAGGTCCTCCCTTTAGCCCCAGATGTGTGACCGATGGTGCTGCACAACCCCAGCACTAACCGGAATTCCTGCCTTATCCAAATCCGTGCTGAACGTTTCCTGCTGTGTCCCCGGGCATGTGCCTGCAGGAGACACCAGAGCCACTCCCCAGGGTCCAGCCCTGTGGCTACAGCGGTTCCTGACGTCCCCATTGCTCACGAGCCCATGGCAGGAGCTCCAAGCACTTGAGCCACATCCAGCTAGGGTCGCCCCAGCCCAGGGAGGCAGCTCCAGGCTGGAACTTGGACCTGGAGTCCTGATTCCCCTGCTCCCAACCTCTGCAGCAGCCCTGCCTCACAGTGACCGCAGCTTTCTGCTCGCTGGTAGCCCCTGATGTGCACTGGGTGAGCGGGGCAAACAGCTGCAGAAGCCGAGTCCCTGTGGGACATGGGCAGCCACATGCATCGCCCTGCTTGCTTGGCAGATGCATCGCTTAGGCCCTGGGCTCAGACAGCCAGGCCTACATCTCCCCTCCTCAGACAGCGAACACACTGCAATTTCCAGCAGCTGGTTGTGGGGGGGGAGTGTGTTGTATGCTATAAGATATAACAATAAAAGCACAGGGCGGCAGACACGGGCAGGAAGTTGCGGTTAATTGGGGGCAGGGCCCCTCCACAGCAAGCACAGGGAGCCAGGGCCCGGGGCTGCGTTCCAAGTGCTGCCACCGGCTTTGTGGGTGATCTCAGCTAGAGCAGAGACAGCATCGCCCTGAACGTCCCCCCTGCCAGCAGAGCCAAGCGCTCTACCATGGAGGGACCCCGAGCACTGCAGGGCCTGGCACCGAAGTGGGGCAGGGAGTGGCTGAATAGCCAGGAGCTCAGTGGTTTGAGGTAATAAGAGCAGCCCCTGGGGAGCAGGGGGACAGCTAGAGGGGGGTCACCCTGCTCTTTGCACCCCACCCCTGGCAAGGAGCCCGGCCCCCTGTCCCAGCCTCCCTGAGCCGGAGCTCTTCCACCACCGCCCCGTGCTCGGTGCTGTACATGCCCGGGTGTCACTTCCTGCCTGTGATTCAGAGCTCACCGCCAGCCGCAAGCAACGCTCCCACCGCGCCCAGCCCCTGGCCGGGGATTTGGCCTGTTGCTGCAGCAACAGGCCATATTTTGGCCAAACACTGGGAGGGTGAATCATGCCTGGGAGGGGGCCGGGGGGCTGGTCTCTTAGTACACAGAGCAGGGTTCTTCCACCAGCTAGGCACCTCCAAGATATGAATGGCTCCCAGCCTAGGTCCAAGCAGGGGAAAAGTAAAAGGCAGTATGTTTATGGCAAGGGGGCCTGCGGTGTGGCAAGGCCTCCGCGGTGGCTGAGCCTGGTGGGGAACCTTTCCATGCCCAGTTACTTCTGGCTTCCAGGGGAGGATGGAGCCAAGCTGTGGGATTTGGAGACCCTGGAACAGAACAAACATTTCCCCTCCTTCCTAAATCCCATCCCCTCCCAACCAGACCCTTTCCCTGCAGCTCCTCCCGACTTCAGTAAAGTTTGGGAAACTTTATTAAAGGCTTTTTCCATTGCTCAGGTCTCATCAGCCACTGCCAGGAGAGCTAGAGCTTAGAGCAGAGGGTGGGAGGCAGGATTTCTACCTTCTCCGCCTGCCTCAGGGCTGGCCTGGGGAGTCCTAAAAGGGTACAACCGGCTGCCAGGAATCCTGTGTCCCAGGCCTGGCCCTGGAGGGTTTCGGGGGGGGGGGGCGCGGCATGCACCCATGCTGTCCGCGTTCTGCGCTCACTAGCAACAGATCTTGCTTTGTTTTTTTAACTAGCCAGCTTTTTGCCTCTTAAAAAAATCATCCTGGAGCCAGAGCAGGAGCTGAAGCCAGGCATGGGAGCAGGGGGCAGCTTCAGCAGGCTGGATGTTGTATTAGCAGCATCCTCCGGGAAAGGGTGGAAGCCCCTGAACCCTCTGGCCTCAAAGGAGCAGGGCTGGAGCTATCCAGTGCCCCCTACGGACCCTTACCCCACTCCCTGCAGCCTGACATCCCCATTCTTCACCCACTGGGCATCAGTGCTCAGCGAAGGCCTGGGGTTGGGAGGGCCTGGTGCCCTGTGAGAGGGCTGAGCAGTGCCCAGGGGCATCTGGCTGGCGCCAACTCAGCAAGTGCCTTTTGTTCCCAGGCATCAGTCACTTCCCGCCCACCCCATGATGGAAGGGACAGGCCTGTCCATGTCCTCTCACGCCTGTACCCTGCACAACAGAGCCCTTGTCTGGCTTGGCCTGGCTCTGTGCCACCCCGCCCTTGTGTACACACTACGCACGTGCGTTTCAGACGGCCCGGCGTCCCTGCCTGTCAGGGCCCCGTGTGATTTCACGCCTGTGTGCCCATACCCATGCTTGTTACACAGGCATTGCACATACACCCCCATGCATTGCTCAGGCACCACACATACATTGCACTCATCCCCACTGCACCCCCACATGTACTGCACTGTTTGTGCATTGCACACCTACACACACTGCACTGAACATGCACTACACTGTACATACATTACACAAATACCCATGCATTGGACACACACCCATGCACACTCATATGCACTGAACACGCATTGCCCATGCACTGCACACACACTGCCCACACTTCTACCCAGTCCAAGCCTTTCATTGTCCTGGAAAGGTGTCTCCATATCTCTGTGACTAAAGCAAGTTGCAGTCAACTCCCTGCTGTGGCTCCAGCACATAGCTAAAAGTCCAGCCAGGGCCCAGCGGTCACGGCTGCCTCATGATCCAGAGGAGAAGGTGGAGTGGGAAGCTCTGGCCAGCTGCAAGAGCCTCTCAGTCTAACCTGGGTGGCCACACAGCCTCCGCGCTCAATGCCAGACCTGCTCACAGGCACAGAAAAATGCCACAAATCATTCTTGCTGCCCTTTTCTGGACTTTCTCTAGTTTGTCTAGATCCTTTAGGTTAGGAGGTACAGGAACAAGAAATAGACATGGTCTACAAGGTGTGGATACCCTGTGGATCCATAAAGGGGCCTCCATACTTTTGGTCTTGCTCACAGTTCCCTTTGTACTGATACCTAACGTGCTCCCACGAGTGGTTGCCCCCAGTCACTGGGGGAGGAGCAATGATACACGGTCTCAAAGGTGCTCCTTTCAGCTTCTCCATGACCCCAGGGGATCAGAAAGCAGCCCCCAAATCATCCCTCCTGACCCTATGTAGCATCATGGAGACCTGGTGATGCTGCTAAACCAGCACAGAGCATGTCTATCCCTCTCTGGCCCCATGCCTCAATTTCATAGAATCGCAGAATCAATGAGTCGGGAGGGACCTGGACAGATCATCGAGTCCGACCCCCTGCCATGGGCAGGAAGGAGCACTGGGGGTGGCAGGGGTCATAAGACCCCAGCCAGGTGCCTATCAGTCTCCTCTAGAAGATCTCCAGGGAAGGTGAGAGCACCACCTCTCTGGGAAGCCTATTCTAGGCTCTGGCCACCCTCACAGTGAAGTAGTTCTTCCTAATATCTAACCTAAACCTATCCTCCCTCAGCTTGTGGCCATTGTTTCTGGTGACTCCAAGGGGGGCCCTGGTGAACAGACTTTCCCCAAGCCACAAGATCCCCCTCAGTCTCCTCTTGCGGAGACTGAAGAGATACAGGTCCCTCAACCTCTCCTCATAGGGCTGGCCACAGAGGCCCCCAACCACACGAGTGGCCTCCTCTGGACCCTCTCCAGGTTCTCCACGTCCCTCTTGAAGTGTAGCACCCAGGACTGGACACAGGACTCCAGCTGCAGCCTGACCAGCGCCACACAGAGGGGGAGCAAGACCTCTCTGGACCTGTTAGTGATGCCCCTGTTGATGCACGACAGGGTGCAGTTGGCTCTGCCTATTGCTTCGTCATGTTGGCGACTCATATTCATCCTGGAGTCAATCATGGCCTGTTATAAACTAGTCAGGGGGGATCAGCAGGCATTGGGGGAGTCCCTGTTCCCCCGAGCACCGCCAGCAGTGACCAGGAATAACGCTCACAAGCTGGCAGAGGGTAGGTTTAGGTTAGATATCAGGAGGCGCAACTTCACAGTCAGGGCGGCTAGGGTCTGGAACCAGCTTCCAAGAGGAGTGGTGCAGGCTTCTACCCTGGAGATGTTTAAGAGGAGGCTGGATGAACACCTTGCTGGGGTCATTTGACCCCCGTACTCTTTCCTGCCATGGCAGGGGGTCGGACTAGATGATCTGCTCAGGTCCCTTCCGACCCTAGAAACTATGAAACTATGACTCCAAGATCCCTCTCTGCCTCTGTGCTGCTGAGAGGGGCAGCCCCTAACCTATAACCATAATGCTGGTTCCCCCTCCCCAGGTGCAGCACCCTGCACTTGTCCTTGTTGAACCGCATCTTGTTCAGATCCACCTACTTCTCCAACCTATCCAGGTCTGCCTGGATGCAGTCCCTGCCTACCAGTGTATTATTCACTTTACCCCACAGCTTGGTGTCATCAGCGAACTTGAACAGGGTGCTCTCCACACCCTCATCCAGGGTCTGTAAAATTTCTGTCTGTAAAATGTGTGCATCTCACACTTACCTGTGGAGGCAGGACAGCTGGGCAGGGCATCAGGGAGCCAGGCCAGAGTGAGTAACTATAGCTGTGGAACTGAGATGTGAACAATCGCCAGGCTGATGTGGGCGGCTGTTAGATGCAGGGATGATGGCTAGAGCCCAAAGGGTCCTGGCTGGCCCCAGGGCTAGAAAGAGGCATCTGCCTCTCAGAGTAGCCAGCAGTGGGTCCAGCTGGGGGTTGCTAGGCCCCAGGCAGCCAGGCTCACTGGCTAACCAGGCCCAGCTGGGGGCAATTTCACCTACCCCTGCTGTGTCCTGGCAGCAAGCAGAACCCATGTCCTTCGTGCCCCAGCAATCCCCCTCTCCACCTCCAACCACGTGGGGTTCAGCCCGTGGTCCCAGGCCAGAGCCCCTCTGTAGCCCTGCCTGCTGTACAGCTCTGAGTACCCTTGGCAGAGACTGTGCCCCAGTCCAGTGCTCAGGACTGGTCTCTATGCAGCAGTGGCCTGGGAAGGAGAGGGCTGGGAGCCTCATGAGGCTGCTCCAGGTTCCTTCCCCACTGCTATCCTCCAGCCTGTGGTCTCTGGTGGGACCGGGAGCAAACTTGGGTTGAGTCCAGAGTAAATGAGGATGCTGGAGCCCTCCAGGAGACTGGGGGGTGGGGACGAGGGATTGTATGCTGGCCTGGTGCCATGTGTCTGGTCATGGCCTGCCCAAGATGCAGGGCTCCACCGTGTAGCACCTGGTACCACCCCCCCCCCATTCCCCAGCAGCACCCCAGCATTTCATTGCTCCCCGCCCTGTCTGCCTGGCATGCAGGGCACAGCATGATACCTGGGCCCCTGCACTGGTGGGGGGAGGGGCCGCTCATGTCCATCAAGGGCAGGAGCAGCCTACCAGGGCCATGAAGGGCACAGCCACCCCTGGCTCTGGTCTCTGTGCCTGCCTTGGGGGGGTCCCAGCACTGCCTGCTTAGCCACAGCCCAGCTCAGTGCAGGGATGGCAGCAAGGCTGGGCCAACCCAGCTGGGCATCTCAGGACCTGCAAGTGCAATGAGTGCAATGGGTCTCAGCCCAGTGAGCAGCACAAAGCCCCTGGCAGAGACCCTAAAAGCCTGGAATAAACTCCCTTAACCCACCCCTCCCTAAACCCCAGCCCCAGCTCAGAGGGACAAACGATGCCGTTAGGATATAAAAAACAAAACCCCAGCTCTTTATTGGAAGGTGGCGGGGAGGGGGGAGCCTGGGACATGAGGGAAGCCAAAAGCAGGGGGAGGGAGCGTGGCTCCTTCCCAGCCGCCGCAGGACAAGTGCTTGCATGTCCAGAGGGGGCCTCGATGCCCTCCATCCAGGCCTGGTGCCGGCCTTCAGGGCTGGGCAGGCGGCGGCGAGAGGGACAGCTGGCATGACCCCCCTCACTTCTTCCCTTTCTGCTTCATGTGCATCACAAAGTAGTCGTTGCAGGCAATGGTGAGCCCAGCCACCAGTGAGAAGAAGCTCTGGAAGCCAACTTTGCCATCCCGGCATTGGTCCAGGTCCTTCATGATTTTATCCAAAGCCATAGGGTCCCTCTGGTTCTGGGAGAGCAGGAGACAGGGGTCACAAAAGCTGACCGGGAAGCTGCCCCTCTCCACCCCGCAGCCCCCCGGGAGGGGTTTCACATGCTGCCCCTTGCTGTCTGGGATTCTCAGGACCCCCCCCAGCCCCTGGGACCACATTAAGGTGGGTAAACGAGGCAGCTGGCTGCTCTTTTAAAGAGATACCACCCCCTTCAGCAAAGCTAGAAGGATCCCCCAATTTGTTACATGGCGGGAGTAGTTTGCTAGCAATTAGCTTCTTAGCAAAAGTGAACCCCACTCCACCAGGACTCCCTGTACCCCAAACCCACCCTAGATCCCAGCTCTATGCCGAGGAAACACCCAGCCCTGCAGCCCTGAGATGCTCTGGTTCTGCAATACAAGGCGGTGCTATGGTCAGTGCTGTGGTCACTTCCCAGCACAGTGGCTTTCACAGCTGCCCTCAGTGCAGGACCCATCGACACCTGGCATCCAGCCCGGAGCCCCCGCGGGGGAACAGGGCCCCGGGGGATGCCCCTCTAGGCCTGGCTGTGCTGCCTACCCCCTGCTGCTCCAGCCTTGCCCTCCCTGCCACCCTGGTGATGCCCCTGAAGCTGCCAGCTCCTCTCTTATGCCAGGCAAGACTGACCCAGACGTGCCCCCCTCCAGCCCAGCACCCCATTGCTGCCCTGGTTGCAATAGTGGGTGGGGGAATGACTGCGCTGGCTGCCATGGAGTCTTCAGGGCATAAAGTGTGCCGAGCCCCAGCCAGCCCATCTGCCCACCAGCATAGCCCTGCTGGGTACAGCCTGCCAGCACCTACAGCCTGTCTTGGCCCTGAGCAGGGGATATAAACCCTTATTCAGTCCCTTCCACAGCCCCAAGGACTTTGGGGTAAAGGACAGGGAGAAGATCCCTTTCTGCCCCACCGCCCAAGCTCCCAAGGCCAAGCTTCTAGGTGAGGACTTTCCTGGCAGGGCTGGAGGGTGGATTGTGCTGAGGCTGGCTGGATGGAGCTGCACTAATTGCTCTGGGAGGGGAGCACAGCTTTGCTGAGCTGAGCTGGGTGCACGTCAGTGACCTGTAATCTAACTGGCATTCACATGCATCCCATGCCCTGGATCCAAGACCCCGTCTGGCCCACCTCTTCTTATGCATCCCACCTGCACTGTCCCGTTCCTGGAGCCTTGGGAAACAGATGGAGCCCAAAACTGGCCCCCCTCTATTCCTGCCCCGCCTGGAAAAGCACCCCCTAAGCAATTCCCCCAGCCTAGAGCCCCTCAAGGACAACCAAGGCGGGTGGCAGGGGGGACAGTAGACATACTGGCCTCACCTCCAGGAAGCCAGGGAACTCCTTCTCCATGAGAAGCCGGAGGTCTTCTTTAGAGAGGAAGTTCTTTTCCCCCACGTACTTGTGGAAGGTGAACATGACGGTCTCCATGGCCTGTTCCATCTGAGACGGCATCTTGGCGCTGGTCTCTGGAGCCTGTTGGGGGGCAGAGAAAGAGCATGGAGCCGTCAGCCCGAGGCTCTCAGCCCTGGTCTACCCAGATGTGTGGGTCTGAAGGCTGGAGTCGACTGTGAGATTATTGGATTGGCCCCACAGGCCTGAGACTCCCACCCGGCTCCCTGTGGCCTGAGCCTGGTGACATGCCTCCAGCTTCCACCTGAGTCCATCAAGACACGGAGCAAGTGCCAGACACCACCAGTGCGGATTTCCATGGACCATTACCCTCCCACAGCCAATCTTTCCAGCTCATAGGCGGCTCCCCGGGTGTCTAGACCCCTTCCCCCAACACTGCTCTGTTCCTGGCACGGGAAACTGCTGGGCCAGAGCCAGGCAGATGCCGGGGACACGCCAGAAAAGCTGGGCTGAAGGGCAGAGCAGCATCCAACCCTCTGGCATCCTTCCCATGCCCTTCCCCCAGTTCTCCAGCACTGTGCCTCTGCCAGGGATAGCAGTCATCGTCTGGTGTCTCCAGGGTGAAAGAATCCATTGCACTGTGAAACCGTCTCAGCTCGGAGATCAAAGCAAAAGCAGAGCCACGGGACGCAAAGACAGAAAAAGGATGTTCTTAGCATCAGGAGAATACAATGTACCAGCACCACTGACAGCTGGCCTGAGCGGTGCTTCGGATGGGGGTGGGATATAACAACATGTGTGTTGGGGAGGGGTATGATCATCGCTTCTTAGTCAGGGAGCTTTGCTTTGCATCTACCCTGGTCCTCCTTGCTGCAGAAAAAGCCAAAGCTTTCTTGTCCTGACCTAAGGGGACGTGGAGAATGCTGGATCGCCATCCTCCATCTAAAACCCCGGTACTGGGGCCCCGGAGGCATCTCCCTGCTCCAACTCTGAACAAAAAGGTGGTTGTTCTAAGCCAGTGGAAAAGAGAACTGATCTCTTCTTTCAAGCCTAAATGCTGGAGCAAATAATGCATCTCCTTGTCACATCTGTCCAGGATTCCTGACACAGCAGCATTTGGGAGGGGGTTTTGGGGCAGAGGAAAGCCCTGATCACACCTGAGGAACCAGTCACAGCCGAGTGACAGCAGTGTGTAGGTTGGTCTCCAAGTCAGCAGGGCTCAGAGCTAGCACAGAAGAGGAATCGCACCCTGCCACTCCCAGATGCTTCTGGTTAGAGGCACTGATCGTTGCCCAAAACAGCCGCGTGGTATAAACCCTCTGAGAGCCCCATTCAGAGGCAAACGTCATAACACGGCGAGCAGAGACATGCCTAATGGTCCCACCCAAGCACGGCGTAGCCAGGAATCCACCCGAGTGTGCAAACGACTGACACACTTGATGGGCCCAAAGCAGCCACCAAGCGGGGAATTCTGGTCTGCATGTGCGTTGGCAACAAAAAGACCGTATTTATCCACATACCCCATGCATCTTCCTTCCCAGATTCATAGAAAGTGAGGGTTGGAAGGGACCTCAGGAGGTCATCTAGTCCAACCTCCCCCCCCCATTCCAAATTTGGGGTGGGTGTCTTTGGCAGGGAAGCTGATTTTTTGCCCAGCAGCATTTCTATTCAGGCAGCGATGAGGGAATCAGTTGACTTCATGGCACATTTGAATCTATTGGATTGTTCTAAAATGCAGCCACCTCTAGGGTAGAACAGGGCAGCTGTTTATTAGCTTGTGGCAACATGCTAGCAAAATGTTAGCGGACAGCCCTTCTTGCATGGACCTAACTTCTGTGTCTGGCAGCAGTTTGAGACAAGAGGTTGATGACAACTGCTGTCATGGGGAGATATTTGCCATGAACTCTGTATGGCACTGGGGAGGTCTCACTCTGCTTTGGAATAGCTTGGCCCAGCTCTCCCAGGTCTCCAGCCCAGCTGCTGAGGGAAACGTCCCCCATTGCCCTGCCCTCTGCACTGAGACAGAACGGACAACAGGACGCAGCCGGGCAGGGGGCAGAAAACCCAGCAGAAAGGGGAAGGAGCAGGGCAGTTTTCTTCTCCACTCTGCACCTGTGATTAGGGGCCTGCGATTGCTTGCAAAGATCCCATCTCCTGCCCCCGCATGCACTGCAGCTGTAAATGAGGTGCCCACGGCAGGCTCTGTAGGCGAATGGCTGGCACAGTCATGGATGTATCTCTCCCCAGCACGCGCCCTTCAGCCCTGGAGCCACCTTGTTGGGGGTGGAACGAGTCCCTGCCGGGCTCCACTTGCTAGGGCGCGGGGTTGTTTTACAACACCAGGCCTTCGTTGCAGCAATTATCTCCCGTGTACACATGCATGCATGCCTTGAGGGGGGTTGTTCCTTTATGAAGGCATGAAAGATATGAGAGAGAAGAGTGGGCAGGTAGCCAGCAGGTTACCGGGATGCCCAGATCCTCCTTCTTTTCCCGGCTCTGGGTGCTCAAGACCTACTGAATGCCAGCCTGCGGCTCCCTGCTGCTGAGAGCAAGCTATGTGAAACGAGCTGGCTGGGTCTCAGCCCCCTTCAGAATTGGGGTCTTTTTCCCCCCTTGCACAACAGCTTTCACTGGGGAGGGGGGAACTGTAGCCCCAGTCAACAGACTGCTTCATGCTAAAATACCATATTTACCTGGTAAATATGAGGGTCCACCGATCAAGCTCTCGTTCCTTCAGGACTTTGCTGAAGAACTTGCCATTTGGCGACTACCAGTCTTCACAGCCCTGCCGAGTGTTTTCAGCTCTTTCAAAATCCTAGCTCTGTCCCCAGAGTCCAGTCTTCATCAGCTAGCGTTCCAGCTTCTGGCTCAGCAGCCAAGAGCTGCTGCCAGTTTGGCTGAGAAAGGGTTAGAGTTGGACTTCTCCACGAGTCTAGGATTGCCCCTCGTCTCAAAGCTGAGAGTTGAGAGAAGTCCTGAGATGGGGCCGCTGTCTCTTGCATCAAGGGGGCATCCTCTGGGGTGCGGAGTAGGGCGGGCACGTGGGAGCTCACTAGGGAGAAGGTGCTGCCAGCACCGTGGAAGTTAAAATGCTCGTGTGAAGGCTGAGCTGCCAACTCCCTCTCTGGGGAGCCAGGGACTCAGTCCAAGGCCTCCGCTCCCCTTGGCAGAGTCATCGCCTGATGGGAAACAGATGGGCAACCCTGTCTGCAGATGCTCTGCCGACCACGAGCAGCTGGCGGGGCCCGAGGGCGTGTACAGCATCCCCGCCCTGGCATGAGGCCCCGGGGGACAGCAGGGCAGGGTGTGGCGAGTGGGGAAAGCCCGTGGGGGCCAGGCGTCAGGGGCTGGACAGACCCGGGCCATGCGCTGACCCCAGCTGCTCTGATGCTGGTGAAGACAGGAATTAAACAGCGACAGTCCCCAGGCGCACAGCTCCTCCCTGTACCTCGCCCGCCCCCGGCCGGACGCTAACTGGTTCCAGTTGTGCTGCCCGGAGCAGCGCCGTCTTTGGAGGACCCAAGAGTCCAAGCAATCTGGATCCTGAGGACCCTGGGGCTGGGGCCGGCTTCTCCGATGTCGCAGCAGGACAAACAGGCCGGGAGGCAGCCAGCACACAGGACACAGACTGCGCCATTCGCCGTGTCTGTGCCTCACTTGTTTGCATGTTGGTCAGCCACACGCCTGAATATCAACATGGGTTGGGTTCACCTTTGAGCAGCGACAGGCCCATTCCTGGGCGTGAGGGCACTAAACCATCTTGGACCACTCAGCCATCCTGTGCCAAGTCAGAGGCCGCCATCTTGGGCCCAGTCAGCCATCTTGGGCCAGTCAGGGACCGCCATCTTGGATCCAGTCAGCCATCTTGGGCTAGTCAGGGGCTGACCGCCATCTTGGGCCCAGTCAGCCATCT
Organism: Crocodylus siamensis; assembly: GCF_052110815.1. Taxonomy (NCBI): domain Eukaryota; kingdom Metazoa; phylum Chordata; order Crocodylia; family Crocodylidae; genus Crocodylus; species Crocodylus siamensis. The sequence goes on along the minus strand of NC_143400.1, from coordinate 15,354,354 downwards.
TGGGCCAGTCAGGAACCGCCATCTTGGGCCCAGTCAGCCATCTGAGACCTAGTGGGTCCAGCTGGCCCTCTTGGACCCAGTCAGAGGCTACCACCTTGGATCCAATCAGCCATCTTAGACCAAGTCAGGGACTACCATACTGGCCCCAGTCAGAGGTCATCACCTTGGGCCACATTAGCCCAGTCAGAGATTGCCATCCACGAGCCATCTTAGATGTGGTCAGACGCTGCCTTCTCGGGCCCAGTCAGATGCCTCCAGCTTGGGCGTGGTCAGACATCCTCTCTGCCTCCAGTCATTGCCATTCCTTTGCAGAGGCGGATGCGAGTCCAGGTGGCCCTTCACCCCGCACTCCCCACAGGACCGGCTTCTTTCCAGGGCTGGCTCCAGCATGGCACCCCTCCGTTGCACTGGCCCGTGCCATCCTACTGCCCTTCCCTCCTGCAGTCTCCTCCATGGTTTGTGCGAAGCACCAGGGCTGAGCGGGTGGCATCTGACTGCACCCAAGATGGCAGCCCTTGGCCATATCCAAGCTCCTTCTTCCCCCATCCCAGACACCTGCCCCACCCACGATCACCCGTTCAGCCTTCTGCCGGGGTGCCACAGGGACCCCACGCCCTGGACGTCTTGGGCCCTGCCTGCGGCCTCTTGGCCGGACGGGATCATTGCACACACTCCAGGTCAGGGGTGAGCTGGGCAGTGTGTCCAGGCTGCAAACTCCTGCCCACCCCGACTCTGCCTGTACCAGCTTCACCAGCCGGAGGCAAACCCTGGGACCCCACCCCTGGGGGCAGCCTGCTCCTTCTCTCCCTGCAGGGCCACCCTTATGTGTCACCTGGGGCTGCCCGCTTCTCTCTGGCCCCCTAAGAGCATTAAACGCAGTGTACAGCTCTGGGCACAGCTGGGCACCGCCAGAGACCCCATCCTCCATAGATGGGGGGACCCTCCAGCTTGTTTGCTGACATGGGTGCTATGGGGAGAGCAAACAGGGCTGGGCTGCTCCTGGCCAGGCTCCCCGGTCGCCCCCGCCCAGCGTGAGCGAGGATTTTCCAGCCGGGGCCTTGGAGGGATGAGTCAGCTACGCCAGGAGTGTCTCCTGGACCGGGTGGAGGAGGGGAGCTCTCTCCCTGACACTCATTGCCGGGGCATAGGGGCACCAGCCAGCCTGGGAGGGAAAACGGAGACCCCTTCCCTACCCAGGCACTTACAAATGTGTCCCCACTCCCCCCACAAATGTCCTCTGTGGGATTCGAAACCTGAGCATTTGCAGCAGCACCGATCTCTGCTCCCTTCAGCTGAAGGCACAGCTCCCTCTGCAGATGGCAGTCGCAGGCACCCCAGCCAGCGGGGAGGAAGGGCAACCACCAGGATTAAGTGCAAGTCACTAGGAAGCTCCATGCCTCAGTTTCCCCATCTGCCGTGAGCATAAACATGGTAAAGACCACGTGGTTCTCACAGGACCGGCGGGGAGGGGTAGATAAAAGCCCATGGGAGAAAGGGGCACGCTACCAGGGGACGGTTTCTCTGGATTGCTACAGGTCTGCTCCGTGCAAGGTGCTGCACAAATCCAGAGCCATCTACTGTTGTGGCGCTAGGGCACGCCAGAGGCCCGCCAGGAGGACATAACAGAGGATATTAGTCTGCAATTAGCCCGGGGAGCGGATGGCAGAGCTAGGGAAGGAACCCAGGAGTCCTGGCCCAGTGATGGAAAATCTTGTGCACCCACAATCAATACAGGAAAAACAGAGGAACAAGGCAGCTGCTGGGAAGAGAGGCGGCCGCGCCCGGGCATGGGTGGAGAGGCCATCTCTGCAGCATCGATCAGGCTCCGACGTCGCCCACGGCCTGACCCCTTGCAGAGCTTCTTGGTGCCTTGTGGGCTGGTGCAGTGCCCTACGCCACGCCGGCTCCAATGCAGGCTCCGATCATCCTCGACCCCAGGCACCAGGGATCTGAGTGGACACGGGATCCCGCCAAGCCCAGGCTGCAGCCATGGAGAGGACTCATGGTGGCTACAGCAGGGGGCCAGGATGCCTGGGTCCTGTTCCCTCAGGAGCAGGGTGAGAGAGAGCTCCCTGGGGCGGGAGCCACAGATCATGGCAGCTGCACTTCTATTTATATCTGTGCCTCAGTTTCCCCGTGATATACAAGGGCCTGCTCTGAGGATCAAGCCCAGCCAAGCTGCCCCCAAGCTCCCGGCATGGCACTGCGGCAACCTAGCTCTTACCCAACCCCTGGGTCAGGGATCAGCTAGACGGGCAGAGATCAGGGCAGCACCCCTGCCATAAATGCTGCAGCAGCCTCAGACCAGCGGTGAACCAGCCCGGGCACCGCCCTTGCTCAGAGCCCACCGCCAGCTGCTCCTGGCACCCACAGCGGCGGGGCTACCCACCCCAGAAGCGAATAAATCAGAGGGGCAGGGCGGTGCCCGGAGCACCCTGGCAGCCTGCAGCTCTCGCACGCGCATGTGCCCCGCCCCACGCCCCACGCCACAGGCAACGACCTGCCAGAGCTGGCTGTGAGGGGAGCCCCCACGGGCGCAGAGGGGGGCATCGCTCTGCCCTGCAGCTAATAGGTGGCAGTGCCCCCCACTCCCAGTGCACAAATGCAGCAGCTGCCCCCACTCCCTGCCCCGCGCTGGGCTATGAAGTGCTTCCAGCTCCCCAGGTCTGAGCCAGGAGCGCCGCGCGCGGGGAGCAGGCACGGGGCAGTGCCCCCGCCTCCCTGCCCTGTGCCTGCCGCGGGACAGCAGGGCTGGGTGGCATTAACCCCTCTCATGCCGGGCCCCGGGGCTAGTGCTAACCCCCTCCCCAGCGAGCCCCGCCGGACTCACCGGGCGGGCGCGGAGCGGGGCTGTCGGGTCGGCGCGAGCGGCGCTGGCGAGTGCGGGCGGCGGCGGCCGGGGGCGGCTCTACCCGGGCGGGGCGGGGCGGGGCGGGATCAGACCCCGCCCGGGTCCGGATCGGGGCCACCCCCGCCCGCGGCTCGCGCCCCCGGACATGGCGCGGCCGCCACCGCCCCACGGCCGAGCCGCCCGGGCGGGTGTCCTGCCGCGGCCCAGCGTCTCCGCGAGCAGCGGGCGGCCCCAAGCGAAGCGGGGAAGGGAGACACAAGCGGGCTTTGTCTGGAGCTAAACCTGGTGACGCGAGGGAGCCCCCGCCCCGGGCAAGAGGCCGGCTGAGGCGCCTGGGTCCTCCTCGCAACCCCGGGGACAGGAGGGCCCAGGCACCTGCCTGCCAAAAGCCGCCCAAGAAGCAAGAGGGGTGTCGGCATGAGGCCGGGCCACGGGGCTCGCTGGAGGGGCAGCTGTGGGCTTCTTCCTCCCGCGCGCGGGGGTCCAGCAGGGACCGTGGCCGGAGCGCACTGGACCACGGCACTCCGGCAGGGCCCTGATTTTTAGGCGAGTTGAGAAGGGTTCAGGCAGTGGGGCCAAAGCAAGGAGGCACAAGGCCTCTCCGAGCCCCCACGGCTTTGCTCATCCCTGCCAGCCTGGTGAAGGGAGACACGGGTGGACCAGCACGCCTCCCGCGAGTGCACACAATGCCCAGATACAAGCACACACCTGCCATGTTTGCGTGCACACAATCTGGCATCATGGGCAGCTGCGCACGTGATACCACCTTGGCCTTTTCTTGCTTGGGACAGACACTTCCTCCCCTGCTGGTACTCGCACTGGGTGGTTGGAGACCCAGGGCCGGCACCAGGGAACAACCCCTGGCTCCCTGGCAGTGTGGACAGAGAACAGAGACCCTTTCTGTGTGGTCTCTGCCCATGCCGTCCTGCTGACATGGGTGCTATGGGGAGAGCTATGGGGATGCTCTTTGCCGTGGCAGCCTGTATTTCAGCCTCCTTTGAACCCCAGCCGAGCTGGCAGTGTGACTTGCCTCTGCCGTCAGCAGCAACCTCTGGCCCCACTGGAGAAAAGAAGGGAACTATTGAGGCTGGAAAGGCCTCAGGGCTGGCTGCTGACCCCAGCATGCCACATCCAGCCCCCGGGCTGTTCCCACAGGGCTCTGGCAAGCTGCCTGCATCCAAGGGCTTGTAGGCATAAAGGCATTTGGAAAACCAGCAGGGCTGATGGAAGGGCCCTTGGGAAGCTGTTCCCAGCTGGCTCTGCCCAGGGCGTAGCAGGAGCAGCTCGGACATCAGGCCCCTGCCCCAGCACCTGGCCTGGCTGGGTCCCGAGCCCCAGGGGTGAGGGATCCAGCCCCAAGCAGCCTGCAGTAACTGGCTCCCAGATTGGGGTCCATTCACTTTCCTCTGTGACTGTGGGAGCCAGGAAGTTTCTTCTGTAAAGCTGCAGCAGCCAAGATCTTCCCCTGATCACGGGACTCCGGGAGATGCAACTTTGGGGGACAAATGTGGAAAGCTTCCCCCAGACCAGGCCACACCACACTCACTGCCAGCTCCTCTGTGTTGCACAGGTCTGTGGTAAGGGGAAAGGGCAGTGCTGGGACGTCGGTCTGGCCTGCTTGGAGAGCTGGGAGCAGAGCTTGTTTGTCCAGGCCCATCACCCCCTGATGCAGCATGCTTTGGGGGTGGGACTTTGTCTGTCCATCCCTCCCTCCCCATATAGCCCTTCTCTCTGTATATGTGATCCCATACATCCTATGAATTTGTCCATCCCCACACATCTCATCTATCTGTTCCAATATAGCACTCTTTCTGTGAATCCCCACATACCTCCTCTGTGTATCTACACATCCATCCATCCCCACACTTACTTTCTTTCTCTCCCTACACACCCTCCCTCTATCTATCCATCCATCCCCATATCCTCCATCTATTTCCATATATCTCATTACTCCATCCATTCTCATCCATCCTACCCATCCCCCCACATACTCCCTCTGTTTGTCTGTCTGTCTCTCCCTCCATCCCCACACACCCTCTATTCATCCAACCCCATATACCCCTCTGTCTGGCTGTGTATCCCCATGCACCCTCTCCCTCTATCCATGTTGAAACCCAGCACACCTCGGGATGCTGCACCAAGACATCAGCCTCTACAGTGGATACTGGGGTATGAGAGAGTCTGGGCCCTGCCCCATGCATGTGCAGCCCTCCTCATTTCTATTACTGGCTGCAGCCACTTCCAGCCACTCCAGCAGTTTTCCTGGCCTGCTGGCTTGACTCAGTGCAGGCCCAGTCCTTTCCCCTGCCCCTGGCTGTTCACCCAGGCATCCGCCTTGGCATGGAAAGGCAGTGCCTGCCAGTATGGGGTCCACCCAGCTTCTGCAGCCCTCATGCTCTTTGCTAGGCTCTGCTCCTGACTCTCTCTACAGCTCATCCCTCTGGGCCAAGCCTAGCTGGGGGAGGCCATGGGAGTCATCCCTTCCAGCAGCCTCTCCCCCAAACCACCGTCCCACTAACCTCAGCAGGACCTTGGGACAGCTGGATGTATTATGGGCCTTTTACCAGCTTCTAATTAGATAACAAGGCTCATTAGGGCAATTAGCTTTGGGTGCCCTGGAGCATCTGTGGTTGCCCTTGCAGGGAGCTTAGTGCCAAGCCTGACGCAGCTGCAGGGGTGATATTAGCCATACAATTTCCACACATAATTAAAAGATGGGAGGAGTAAGCCTGAAATTCCCTGGCTCCATCCCAGAATGTGGGGACCTGAAGTGAGGCATTAGTGGGCCAGGGAGGCAGACTCCGGTGTGTCCCAGGGCTTCTGTGATGTTGTGGGGGCTGGAAGCATGGTGGTACCTACAGCCCTGAGGGGCCCTGATGTGCTCAGTGCTGCATGCACACACAGCCTGGCTCATATGAGCCTGGGGCTGCTGGATCCTTGCTCTCAGGGGCACCGGGGTCCTAGCCCTGGCTGCACCATGAATTCAGGAGCTGGCCTGGGATACAGCCCTTCCCTGCCTAAGTTTCCTCATCTTGAAGCCAGGCCTGCAGGGTTAGAAGTGGGGAGCCCTGCCTAAGAGCTAGCAGGGGGGCTTGCGCTGTCTCCTGGCACCACCTGCTGTTCATCTTTGGAAGGACAATTGGATCCTACTACCAGCCCACCCAGACCCCTACCCCTTGCCACCACAGGGCCTGCCCCTCTGGCCCCGTGGATACCCTTGGACAGTGCTGGCGGTGGGGCAAGAGGTGGGTCCAGGGGTAACAACAGTGAGTCAGGATGGAGCAGCAGGAAGGCTGAGTGGGCAGGAGTGAGGGGCACCAGCAGAGCTGGGGGTGAGCAAGGGGCTGGTAAGGGTGGTTGGATTAGTGACTGCTCTGAGCACCTCGCTGCTGTACAAAGCAGTGACTCATGCTCCCTTCTCAGGCACACACATGTATTTGCACATATGTGTGAGATGGCATACAGGCTTACCCTGCACACAGGTCCTAACTGGATTTCCAGGCCAGCTCAGCCCCTGCTGCTCCCCAGATAAGGGAGACCAAAGGGACTAGACCCTGACTCAGGATTCAGCCAGCAGCAGCTCCCAGCGGGGTGGGGGGGCATGTATCTCACTGCCAGACACCTGGCCTCAGGGCAGCGAGGGCACCAGGGTAGGGCGGGTCTCAAGTCTTGCATCCAGGAGAGACTGCTGTCATCTGGGCCCTGGGCAACAGGAGCAGGGAACGGAAGGGGCCAGGACATCAGCATGAGCTGGATGAGAGCATAGCCACCGCCACAGGCTCTGCCCAGAATGCGCCTGGTTTGATCGATCAGCTGTCAGAACTGTGTCAGGCCCGTGGGAGCCAGTGATGAGCAGACAGAAATGGGGGAAGAATTTGAGACCCGAGGAAAGCATTTTGTTTGGGTTTGCAGTTTATTTCCCATATATTTATGGCCACAAGCACGATGTCCCAAGCAACATGCTGAGTTCTCCCTTGGGGGCTGGTCTAGCTAGCCCCAGAGTTATCCCACAGTCCTGGGGTGCTCTGGATGGATGCAGAAGTCAGGATTAGGCCTGTATTGTGCCCATGTGGGACCATGTCCACGAGTCACGTCTGTAGGTGCTTGGGGTGCCGGCCCCTGCCCCAGCTCGTGCCTCACAGGGTGCAGCCACCCCCGGCAGCCACTGGATGGCAGCACACACATCCCCCTGTCCCCTGGGGTGGGGGTAGGCGGAGGAGCCCTGGGGGTGCCCAGGGGGTAGGAGTTGTGCCCTACTGTGCCCCCTCACGCTCCACTCCCCTGGCACTGGGGGAAGGTGGGTGTTGTTGCAGGCAGGCATGGGCATCTCCCCCTACACGGTGCTGGAAAGCGGGGAGAAGTGAGGGCACCATGAGCTGAACCTCTGAGCGATCCTAGGACTCTGGACCCTCATCCCCTGGCAGTTCCTTAGCCTGGAGACCCTGGGCCGGGCAGCCCCTAGCCAGAGCCAGGGTGTACCCATGCTCCCCTGTTTTAATGCCCAGCCCTGGCTGCACACAGAAATGCATCTCTCTGGCATCTCCCAGTGCATTCAGCAGCTGGGACAAGTGCCCCCGCACCCAGAGATCACTGATAGTGCCCAGCTGTTGCCCCTCTGCCCAGTAAGGGTGGCAACGAGCCCCCCCGGCAGCTGGTGCCCAAGTCCCGGCGGGGCGGATACACTTGCAGGAGAATGTGGGCAGAGGTATCCCCATGGCTCCTCTTCTCTGCAGGGTGCCTTGACTGCCTCCTGGCGATGACGTGCGTGGCAATAAGGGCCGTGAGCAGGCATGCCAGCGTCCCCAGCAGGATGAGCCCCTTGGCTTGGCAGTAGGAGAGCAACGTAGCCTGAATCGGGGTTGGGAGGGTGCCTGGAGGAACGCATAGGATGGGGGTCAGGGCATGGGGGTGAAGAAGGTCAGTGCCTTGAGAGCACTGAGCCCGCATGCCAAGCACACCCATAGGGACCAAAGCTGCCGTCCTCCCTCAGCCCCTATATTCTCCTCCTTCTCCAAACGCACCATTTGAGCACCCCCCCTGCCCAGGCTCTGGGGCACAGTGAGAAGGGGTCAGAGGGACAAGAAGGCCCCTGGAGGGCCCAGTGTCCGTGCCCTGGTCCTCATGGATCACGTGCAGCTGGAAGCGCCACGTAGTGGGGACGAAGCTGCCGACCTCAAGGGACGTGGCGGTGTAGAGCCCTGCGTCGCTCATCTGGAGGCTGCTGAGGGTCACTGCCCCGCTCCCATGGGCACAGCTCAGGCGCCCGGCATAGCATGGAGCCACCTCACATGCTAGGAGGGTCCTCTTCAGTGTCACATTGACCAGGGGGGCATAGTGGTCCCCCACCCGCCACATGACCGCATTGCCTTGTCTCTCCGTGGGGATGTTGAGGGGGAAGAAGACTGACCTCCCCACAATCCCTGTCAGCTCCATGGGGGCATCACTCACTGCTGAAGCTCCTGCAGGAGAGAAGTTGGGGAAAGGGGTCTTCAGGGGCAGACAGGACTTAGACCTGCTGGATCCTGAGTCTCAGTAGTTTCCCCCGTCCGACCACACATCAGAGGGAAACTCTCTCAGATACTGGCTTGAATAGTCCCCTCTCCAGCTCCAGCCATGTTGCCTTGGTTTTTCAAGCATGAGACCCCAAAATGAAGATCGCTGGGAAGCTCCGTGATGGGCTACTCAGCACCTAGAAGCAGTGGGAAGAAGGGCCCTCTCCTCCAGCCCCTACCCCAGGCAGGGACATCCTGGTCTATAGCACCCAGAGGGGTGTTTGTCCTACGGCAGAGATCTCACCCTCTCTCCAGGGGCTGATTTCTAACCCAAACCTCATGCCCACCCTCCATCTCCCCCAGTGCCATTTCAGCACCCTGGCCTCTGCAGACACAGCAAACAACCCCATGCCCACCCTCCATCTCCCCCAGTGCCATTTCAGCACCCTGGCCTCTGCAGACACAGCAAACAACCCCCATCCTCCTTATGGCTGTATCCACAAATGCCAACTCATCTCAGCCCTATCTGCCAGTCCCAATCGGCCATGCTGTCTAACTGTAACCATTGGGAGTGATGGCCACTTACCTCCAGGCAGCAAAAGCAGGAGGAGGAAGAGGAAGGAAGGCAGAGCAACCCGCTTCATTCCAGCAGCACCGGGCTGAGTCTGGTGGAGAAGTACCTGGGGTTATAAAGGAACCTGGCCTGTCATCAACTCTGCAAATTCCCCTGGCTGATGTGACTCAGTTGATGAGCTAACATGGGCAAAACGTGTCCTTGTCCACGGCAGAAGTGCCACAGGCTTCACAGCAATGAGAGGAGCCAAGCTAGACCTGGAGGTGGGCAGCAGCAGGGCTGGGGGTGTACTGGCCCCATCACCAGACCCACCCTGAGAGCACTGTGCCAAGACAGCACAGGGGAGGGAAGCAGCTAGCCAGGGGAGCCCTGTGCTGGCCCAGAGCTTTATGTCCATGAGCAGTGAATCACCACAACTTCCCTCTTTCACCACCATCATCAGGGTTCAGTGGCAGGGGTGAGATCAATGCCAGGAAGTGAAGTAGCATCTGACACAGCCCCTGCCCCCTTCCTTCCACTCCTCAGTATTTCACCATCTGCTAAAATGAAGCTGCCTCTGAGCAGTTGCTCAATAGATTAAGGGATGGGTGACTGAAGGGACCCCAAGGAAACTGCAAGGGAATTGACCTAATCATTTTACAAGGTCAGTGTCCAAGCTTTGCAGAGCAGAGCCACAGCTACACCACAGGGGCAGCAAGAGACTTGAGAAGATTGGTCTCTAGCTTAATAGGGGTCTGTCCTGGATCTGGGGCATTTTAACCTGGCCATTTGTGTCAGGGAGTGGAGGGCTTCCTGGACAAGCCTGCAGGGAGGGATGGCAAAGGGGCTGGGAGGCAGGAGCTGAACGCAGAAGAGTCTGGGCGGATCGGAGACCTGCCTGGAGCGCACAGGGAGACAGGTCAATGCAAGGTGCTATGCTCAGGGGAGAAATCCCCTATTGAGAAGCATCTCACTAAGCTAATTTGGGACAAGGATATTACATTTTAGATGCAGGAGGTGATAGTACCGCTGTGCTTGGCACTGGCAAGGTCTCAGCTAGGGCATGGCAAGCAGCTCTGGGCTCCATGTTTGGAAGGCTATGGAAGAGCTATAGAGCGCTATGGAAGAGCATGGGATCCCATGATATAGAGGGATCCTGTGCAAACCTGGGGAAGAGCGTTCTGTGCACGGGCCAGTACTGGTGAGGCCTCTGCTGGAGGACTGCTCCCACTGGGGCACTCCCCTTCAAAAAAAGATGCAGAGAAATTGGAGAGCAAAGAATCTGAGGCCAGGAGACAAGAACCACTTGGTAGTAGCTTTTGAGACCAGCTTTCTAGTGGGGAAAAGATTTCTCACTCATTTCTTGGCTATGGAAAAATACTAGGGCATTTCTTCTAGGGCAAAGAACCCAACCTGCCTGCAGCGAGACACTGTAGTGCTGTGGGTTCCCATTGGAAATCTCTAGGTTTCTCTTGTGAGTTGTGCGCAGATCCATTGAAAGATGCAGAAGGGTTAATGGGTTTGTCTGGGATGGTTTGGACAGGGTTGATCTTGACTCAGGCCAGGGGTTGGACTAGGTATGATCTCTGGAGGTCTCTTCCAGCCTGTCTCTTCTATGATTCCATGAAATAATAAGACCATTCAAAAGGACAGAGTGGTTGGCAGAGGGAATGGGTAAGCGATACTGATGTTATGCTGGAGATGGGGTGTGCCTGTCCTCTTTTATTTCCCCAGGAGCTCACCCAGGATGGTCCTGGGTGTTGTGCTGCACCCACATCGTTCCCAGGGCACACACAATGCGTTGGGTGGGGTACATCACATTCAGCTGTCAACCTTGTTGATACAGTCTTAATGGCTGGAGATGACTCAGGACACATCACCAAGGCAAGCACCCAGTTCTCCGATGCTGACTGCTACAAGGCACGGAAGGCAGATGCTGATGACTGGTGTGTCAGCATCCCCGAGTTTCTCAGGAAATCTCCAAAACAACCATTTTGGGAGCATTTTGCAAGCTCCTCCTGGACCCGAGACACATTGCACAAATCAACTGTGTTATCCACACTCAGAACAATTTGGCCTTCAACCAGCAGCGCCTCCTCCAAACCACAGGCGCTGCCCTGGGCATAGCTGGCCTCTCAATAGGCCATTTTCACTGTACATAGGAGACGTCTTCATCCTTTGGACCTAACCCCTGGGTTTGGGCTCTCTCTCTACCATGGCTTCAGCAGCTACCCCACCCATCCAGCTGTTCCATGGAATAGCCTTATATTTCCCTCAACTCTCTAAATACCATGATCCACTTCTCAAATGACACCCTACAACTAGCTGCACCTAACAGCCCCAGGGATCGCCACACTTAGAATCACACAATCCTACAAATTGAGGATTGGAAGGGACTTCAGGAGGTCACACTGGACACTTGTACATGTTATGCATTGTGTAGATCTAGTCCAACTCCCTGCTCAAAGCAGGACCAGCCCCAACTACATCATCCCAGCCAGGACTTTGTCTACCCAGGTCTTAAAAAGCTCCAAGGATAGAGACTCCACTGCCAGTTCCAGTGCTTTACTACCCTCCTCCACTTCCCTCCGTGAAACCAGGAACCACACCAAACATGCCAAGAAAGCTATAATCTGCAGCCAGTCCCTGAGATACCCCCATATCTACTCTGACAACACTGATGATGTCCCTTTCAGTCACTGAAAACTGTCACTGCTGGCAGACAATGCACCCCAAAAACAGACCTTAACTTCAGAAGAGCCACCCAAATAACCTACAGAAACTTACTACAATGTAAAAAGGAGCTCCCCCCACATCGCATCTCCCATGAGAACCAAGAGGATTTCATAGTTTCATAGATGTTAGGGTCGAAAGGGATGTACTTGATCATCGAGCCCAACCCCCTGCCGTGGGCAGGAATGAGTGCTGAGCTCAGATGACCCCAGCCAGGTGTGTGTCCAATCTCTTTTTAAACACCTCCAAGGAAGGGGACAGCACCACCTCCCTTGGAAGTGTATTCCATATTTTGGCAATGCTCACTGCAAAGAATTTTTTCCTGATGTCCAATTTGAATTTGCTCTTCCAGTTGGTGGCCATTATTTCTAGTTACCCCGACGGGTGTCCTGGTAATTGTATCCCTTATTTCCTGCTGTCCCCCTGGATGAGTTTGTAGGTGGCCACAAGATCACCTCTCAGTCTCCTCTTGCAGAGGCTGAAGAGGTTCAGGTCTCCCAATCAGTCCATATAGGGTTTTTTCTGTAGGCCTTTAACCAGATGAGTGGCCCTCCTCTGAACCCTCTCCAGGCCATCCACATCCCTCCCAAAGTGCAGTGCCCAAAACTGTACACTACAGTACTCCAGCTGCAGCCTAACCAATGCCGCATACAGGGGAAGTATCATCTCCCTGGACCTGTTTGAGATACACCTATTTATGCAAGAAAGGGTGCAGTTAGCTTTACTTATTACCTCATCACACTGGTGACTCATGTTCATTTTGGAGTTGACTACTACGACTCCGAGATCCCTTTCCGCAGTTGTGCTACTTCGAGTGGTGCCTCCCAGGCTGTAGGAGTGTTGATGATTCTTCCTCCCCAGGTGCAACACATGACACTTATCCTTGTTAAACTGCACCCTGTTCTGTTCGGCCCATTTCCCTAGCCTGTCCGAATCAGCCTAGATTCACTCCCTGCTGTCTAGTTTGTGTACTTCCCTCCATAGTTTGGTGTCATCAGCAAACTTGGACAGGGTGCTTTCTACTCCCTCATCCAAGTCACTAATGAAGACACTGAACAGTACCAGTCCCTGGACAGAGCCTTGTGGGACTCCACCGCCCACATTTCTCCAGGTAGAAACCGACCTGTCCACCACCACTCTGGCTGTGTCCCGTAAGCCCATTTTCTACCTACCGGGCTGTGTAATAATCTACATTGCAACTGTTTAGTTTATTTGTAAGAACTGGGTGCGACACTGTGTCAAAGGCCTTTTTAAAATCTAAGTAAATAACATTTACCTCTGTTCCTTCATTCAAGCATTTTGTGACCTGGTTGTAAAATGAAGTCAGGTTAGTCAGGCAGGATCTGCCTGCTACAAACCCAGGCTGGTTGCCCCTTAGCATCATTTTACCCGCTGGTCCCCCACCAATGTGATCCTTAACTATTTTCTCAAAGGTCTTGCCAAGGATAGAGGTGAGACTAACCAGCCTGTAGTTATCCGGTTCCTCCTTCCTCCCCTTCTTGAAAACAGGGACCACATTGGCCCTTTTCCAGTCCTCTGGGACCTGTCCTGAGCACCACGAGTGCTCAAACAGTTGTGCCAGTGGCTGTTATGACTCCAGCCAATTCCCTAAGTACCCTAGGATGAAGATCATCAGGACCTGTTGACTTAAATACATTCAACCCCTCCAGGCGCCCCTTTACTAGGTCAGCTCGAACAGTTTGTGGGTTGGTATCAATACTGGGCTTACCTAAAGTCCCAATGGGATGAGTATTTGCATTCGTGTCCAGGAACACGGATGCAAAGAAATTGTTTAGAAGCTCTGCTTTGGCCATCCTATCTGTTACCAGTTGCCCTAGTTCATCCTGAAGGGGCCCTAAGTTACCCTGGACCTTCTTTTTGCTTTCCATGTACTTAAAGAATGACTTTTTTTTATCTCAACTTTTGCTGCCAGCCTAAGCTCCATTTCTGCTTTGGCTCTCCTCGCTGTTTCCCTGCAAGCTCGAGCCAAGCAGGTATACTCCTCCTTGGGGGCAGCCCCCTGCTTCCACAGCCTGTAAGCCTCTTTTTCCCCTCCAGGATCTCCTGGATTTCCCTGCTCAACCTGTAGGTTCATCTCATCTCTCTCCTGACTAGAAAGTTGGCCCAAGAAAAGATACCATATTTATTCACATTTCACAGCCCCCTCCAAAAAAACACACACTTTATTTTGGAACAGCAGAACAAAGGGAAAATACATTTCCTTGTTTGAGACCCGCACGCCAGTTTTCAATGGCTCGTTTTCAGGAAAAAAAGAGAGCCTGGTATGTGAATGAATAAGGCATTACCGAGGACATCTTGCTGTTTGCATTTTTCCTGGACCATCACAGCCATGATGAGATCACAGCAAGGCTTGAGCTCTACATGAGCTTTACCACACAGGAAAGATCTCAGAGTCACTGTGCATAGTTCAGGGAACACATCAGCTCAGTGATCAGCAGCCATCAAAAAAGCAAACAAGGGAATTGTGAACAAGACAAAAAGTATCATGAGGCCCCTTTATAAATCCACGTGGCATTCGCACCTTGATGACTGCCCAGTTGTGGTCCTTGCACCTCCAAAAGGATCTATAAGGGCTAGAGAGGGGCAGCAAGGATGGTGAGTGCTATGGAGGGGCTTCCATAGGAGGAGAGATGACAGAGGACAGGCCTGGTCAGCTTAAAAAATAAATGCTTAAGGGGGGACAGAAAGGTTTACAAAATACTAAGTGGAGAAGAGAAAGTCCATAGGGATTTAGTGTGGGATAGGGATGTCTCTCTCCATACAAGAAAGAGGGGTCACACCATGAAATGGGAAGGTCAGAAGTTTAAAACTAACACCAGGCAGTTCTTTTTCACCCTGTGTGGAATTAAAATGTGGGACTTGTTGCCACCAGATGTGGTGGAAGCTGAGAGTTTAGCCCAATTCACCGGCTTGGACCTGTTGTTGGAGGAAAGGGGCATCAGCAGCTATTGAGCGCCAGACTGATGGGCATGGCCTCTGCATCAGAGCTTCCTAGACCCTAAATGCTGAAGGCTGCAGGGGAGAGGGGAACAGTGGGGAAAACACTGCTCTGACCCAGGTCACTGTCCCTTTCACAGCATCTGCTCTCTACAACGATGCGACACAGGAGACCAGGCAAGATGGACCTAGGGTCTGACCCAACCAATGGCAGCTCTTATCTTATGTTCTTAGGTCCCAGTGACAGGGCATGAGAGGACAGGTTGGAAGAAGCTGGGTTAACTGTCTAGACCAGCGTTTCTCAACCGGTGGGACATGTCCCACTGGTGAGACAGGAAGGTCCTCTAGGTGGGACTTGGGTCACAGCGGCAAAACTGAAAGTGCCACAGTGAGACTTCTGGTTTCGCTTTTGTGGGCTTCAACTGGCCTGTGGGGGACTCCCCTGCTCCTTGACCAGTGGGACAAGGATTTTTTGGCCTTATGTAGGTAGGCCATAAGGTGCAAAAAGTTGAAACCACTGGTCTAAGCCAGTGATTTTCAACCTGTGGTCCAGTCTGCAGACTATGTCTAAGGGGTCTGTACATGAATACCCAGTTCAAAGGTCTCCGCACCTCCATTTGAAATTTCCAAAGTGTTCTGCAAATGAAAAAAAAAGGTTGAAAACCACTGCTTTAGGGAGAAAAACAAGAAGGGACCTGATAAGTCTGCAAACACACAAAGGGCTGCTATAAAAACAGGACAATAGACGCTTTGCTCTGTCCACAGGGGACAGGCCAGGGAGGCACAAATTGCAACAAGGGAGATTGAGGTTAGATACTGGGAAGAATTTCCGTAAGCCGAGATATGCAGGTAGGCAGCCGTGTTAGTCTGAAGTCAAGCGCAAGGCAGGTTAGCTTTGTACCTTATAGACTAACTAGCTCAGTATCTTGAATATCATACCCAAGGGACTGTAGGTAATGAATGTACTCCGCTCAACATATCACACAGCCTATCGTGACAAGCTGTGTGACTCATCTCATTACCTGGATTGGCTTTTGTGACCCTGATGGGTTGGTTCTTCGCTTGTGCCAGCATTGCCCCTCTCCTCCCATCATTCTCTCCACTCGTTAACAATCTGGATTCAGGCATCAGAAGCGAACTGGCTAAGTTCGCAGATGACACCAAACTGTGGGGAAGCGCAGTTACACTTGGAAGACAGGCTGAGGATTCAGGCCGACTTAGGGGGTACATCAGGACCTGGGAAAACGTCTGTTCACCAGGGCACCCCACTAGACCTTGCCCAGCTGCTGTGTGCTCTCCTTCACACTGGGCATGTCTACATGTGCACATTTACCGTGCAGAACCCAGAATTACTGTGCAGTATGGACATGCACCTACATGTGCACGCCTGTACTGAGCAGTAAATATGGTGACATGCCAACTTGAGTGTAAATTTGATACCTGTGTCATTAGGTACTGAGCAGTAACACATGTGTAACACTTTACTGTGCAGTAACAGCATGTGTGGACTGTAAATCCACACACAGCGTTAATGTTCTTTAATGCCTGCGTGTGTAGATCCCAACCTATTCCCACTTACCGCGCAGTAAATTTAAGTTGGTGTAAATGCACATGTAGACATGCCCACTGTAAAATCAAACCTGTATTATCCTCCTTGCAAGGGGACCAGGGCTGGAAAGGGAAGTGCAGGAGGTTTAGTTTCCTGGGGTGAATGAAAAAGCCAGGACAAGGCTGGACCCAACGAGCACCCAGCTATTTAAGGGAGTGAAATCACCATCCTTGTCCAAGTCCTCTTTCAACTCCATGGTGCAACCAACAGGCAGGAGGAATATTCTCTTTGTGAAAGTGCCAGCTCCAGGCAAGGGTGGATCCAGAGGAGGTGCAGTGATTCCTGGTCCACCCAAACTGTATAATTAATAGCTGGCAGTGGCATTTCTATTCAGGCAGCAGCAACGGTGTCAAATGGACTTCCTGGCTCATTATAATCTACCTGATTCCTTCTCAACTCCACACATTAACAACCCTCTCTCCTTGTGAATGGTCTTGACCTTCCATCAATCAAGCCAGCCATTCTTCTGCAGTTCTACTGTCTGCTTGCTGGTCCTGGTAATGTATCTCCTGTTACGTGTCCCAGCAGACGATTGTGGAAATAACTTCCCGATTTGGGCACTATAGAGTGGAGCTCAGTCACTGACCTCAGCCTGGCATCTGAGGTCAGAAAGGCACAGTTGGAACTTCCTGGTGCCTCCTAGGACCTGATCCACACAGAGGCAAGCAGCAGATGGGAACAGTCCCTTTACTGTATTTTCTCGCCTACAACATGCCCTGGATTAAGATGCACACCTTGTTTTGGAAGGGCAGAATGAAGATCTTTTACCAAGTTCCTTATTTAGTAACTAAGTTAGCAGCTTTTGCAGCACCTCAAGGGGAAAAAAAAAAGTCTCCATAGCCAACAGCACTGCTTTTGCTCCCTCCCACATCCCCAGCCAGAGGCAGAAACTGTTGTTACCATATTTTCTCACATAGATTAGGCACCTCAGTTCCGAGTAGCTGATTTTGGAGGGGGTTGCTTACTGTGTGCAAGAGCCAGTCATTCCCGACCTGATCCTTTAGCAGCAGTGGCAGCAGGTGGATAGACAGAGGCAGAAACTGCTGTTACTATATTTCCTCGCTTATAATATGCACCCCAATTTCCAGCAGCTGAATTTGGAGGAGACTGCAGGTTGTATGGCCATTCCTCACTTGATCCTTTAGCAGTGGTTGCAGCAAGGGGAAGTTTTTGACCGCTATGGCTGAGGTCTAAGTTCCACCACATCCATAGAAAAGCAGTTTGCCATAGAGAGGAGAGACAGTTGTTTTTTGTGTTTCATCATGGGTTCAAACATCAAGAGGGAAGCGGAGTGTGTGTGTGCGCGCGTGTGCGCGCATGCGTTCATGCAGATTCACAGACAAAATCACAACACTCAGGAAAGCATGTGCATTTAATCCTTAAAATCAAAAGAAATTTCAAGATCACAAAGAAACCCACAGGCCCTTTGGTTGTAGAACATCACCCCACCCTCGTTATAACCAGCTCTGAATTTGCTACCACGATTCAAGTTTGCATACAGTTGGACATAAAATTAAGGATCCCCACGCCTCCCAAAAGTGCTAGAAGGCAAAGTACCCGGATCATTAGAAAAAGTAACATTATTAATGTAACACAGAAGCTCGCAGCTGGAAAGCACTGCCTGCTGAAAGCAGAGGCCGAGGTAATGACAGCTCTGCGCGGGACAAGGCCAACAGCCCCACCAGCTCAGAGGTTCTTGTTGGGCCTCACGTGACCGTGTGATTTATACCCAATCAACGTACACTCCTCATTGTACCGTAAGCCAGAGGCCCCACCCAGGACCCTGGCTAAGTATTGCTCGTATTACTGCATAGTATTTTGCCCAGATAAACCCATCTGGGAGGAGGTGATGCCCACCCCCATCCCCAATCCATTGGTCTGACACCCTCATCCAGAGGCTGCCATTACTAATCCCAGTTTGGACATCCGTCCCACAGGATCATACCTTGCATTATGATTCATACTACCTCTAAGCCTCTGGTTTGCCTCCCTGGATCCCCCCCAAGGGAAGGATTCCCATGCCCACGTCACAGCTGTGCAATGTCCCCAATGGTCACCCATAATAGCCTGAGTCAGCCCGAGTCTGAGCCCAAATGACAGCAACCTTCCAGCCCCCTCTGAGCCCCACAGGTACTCAAAGGAGGCAGTACCTACTGGGGAAGTCCCTGGTTAACCCCCCGAGAGACCACTGCCAGAAGGGAAGTTCACACCAAGTTGTGACGTACCGAGGACGGACCAGGGGCTGGGCTGGAGGGGGGTGGTCTCTGCTTATTGGCTGCAGTTTGGGCCATAACTGCTGCTTGTTGGGTGTTTTGTACCTTCCAGCCGGACCCTGCTGGTCACCCCCTAAGAGCACACAGAGCTCGTGCACAGAGACCCCAGCTCTGGAGCTTCTGGGACACCCAGTACTCAAAAACTGCTCACCCGCTGCGGAAGTGGGGGCAGAAGCAGCCAAAGGAGGTGAACCAGAGACAGCATGCTTTGGCTCGGGGTTTCCCTGTCATTTTGTGGGGTGGGAGTCATGCCTGCTTGCAACTAGGGCATGCAGCAGCTGGAGCCCTCCACCAAACCAGGCTGGGACTGGCTCTGCTCTCAGCTCTGGCCCTGGACAAAGTGGGGGGCCAATCTTACAGGGCATCGCCTCCCGTTCCGCAGCCCTTGGAAATCCATGCATGAGCCCCGACAAATGGGGAGGACCTACTGATGGCCTCTGCTCTGGTCTGAGAGCAGCTTCCTCTGGTTTAGCTGGAGTCAAATGGGGGGCGGGGTGACATTAGAGCCACAGAAAACGGAGCCCACCCAGGGGATTTAGAGGCTGAACTGGTGTATGATTCCCCCAGGGAACCAGCAGCCTCAGACACTGGCAGTGCAGGGACCGGGAGAGGCAAAGCTGCATCCAAAATCATCCAGACTCATGACCAGAGGCACTGGCCACTTGTGCCCAGGCTGGGGTGCTACAGCCTGGTTCCTGGTGCTGTCTTGCCTCTTGCACCCCTGAAGCTCGGGATGAAAGCAGCTCTCCCATGGGGCCTGGACTGAGTATAAAGGGGGCAAGGAAGCAGCAAAGGAACTGTCCAAGGAGAAGCAAACCCCAGCAGCCTGCTCCCCCCTGTCGCCCAGCAGAGTGCCATGGCCTGGGGAACTCCCTGCTCAAGTGTGATGGTCACGAAAGACCCCTGGCTCTGCAATGTTCCCAGCGCCATAGCTTCAGGAGAGCCTAATCTCACCCCGTGCCCCAGCCCAGGCTGCTGCTGGGGCTTTGCTTTGGCTCTGGCTAACTAAGCACCCAAGCGTGTGGAAGCATCCCTGAGGAAAGCCCCATGCTGCAGGGGGTGGATGGATGCATGAGGGAAGGGAGTTGCTCTGCAGATGCCCTTCCCAGCCCCTCACTTCTTCTTGGGGCTGCCAGCAGGGCCAGGGCGCACCACAGCAAGGCGGCTGACCTGCTCAAACACGGCTTCAGGTGACAGTGCAGGCAGTCCCCGGGCCAGTGGGCAGTCATCCACCAGGCTATTCATGGGTGTGGGGGGCAGCAGGGCCTCGTCCTCCGCCATCGCCTCCTCTCCCGCCCGGCAGCCCCAGGGCTCAGGTCCCCCCTGCAACAGCAGCTCCCGCAGGATGGGTAGCACCTTCTTGCGGGAAGCCGCCACGTTGCCCTGATGGTAGGCGCAGAGGTCGGGGCAGGGGCTGGGCAGTGGTGAGAGGTCCAGGGGGGGGCTGCTGGCACGTTCCAGGGCACTGCACAGCTGCAGGGGGGAGAGGTGCAGTGAGAGGCCAGATCCTGGGAGCCCCCATGTCCTCTGACCTGCCACCCCACGTGTCCTCTGCTCCCTGCTTGTGGGCTCTAACTTAATGGTCAGGTCTCTAATCCCTCCTGATCCTGCCTTCCCCACCTGGAACCTTAGATCTCAGTTAATGAGTAACCAGGGGGACAGCCGAGTACACGCACACACCGTGCATGTGTGCACATGAGCATCACAACCCCTACCCCCTCCCCACCTTCCAGCCTGGACAAGCCCTGCTAACACCTGGACAAACCCAGCCTGTTGGGGTGGGGGGCAGCCCTGATGGGAATGGAGCTAGAAGTGGGCTAGGAGGTCTTGGGGAGGGACATGGGGCTGGCAGGCCAGGCAGCTTCTGGTTCGGCAGGAGTTGCCAGGCCTTTGCCTCCACCCACAAGAACTGGGGATCCCTTGGAGGTCAGGGAGCAGCTGGAGATGCTATGCCAGCCTGCAGCCCCTCCCCTGCTGTGGTCAGTGCAGGGACCTTGCACATCCAGAGGTCAGAGCCCCTGGAGACGGGTGCTGAGCAAGCTCAGGGCAGGATGGCACCTGTGCGGGACGCTGGATTTCCCGGGTCTCAGGCAGGGGTAGGATAGCTGTGCTGGGGGCAGGGAGCAGGGAGGAGAGTGTAGAGCTGGCTGGGCCTGGGGGGAGATGCCCGAGGGTACTCACTGCAGCACGGAGCCCAGCACAGGGACTGTACACAGCCAGCTGCCGGTGTGGCTTGTGGCACTCCCCAAAGGAGATGGTCATGGCCACGACAGCAGCGTAGCTGTGCTGCTGGCAGAAGGTGGGCAGGTCGTGCTGGAGGCCAGGCCGCTGCAGGAACTCCTGGACAGGGGCAGGCCAAGGGTCAGGGCTAGGCCAGGCCCCCCCACCCTTTCCCAGCCACTGAGACCTGACCCCAAGCATCCAGCTACCTCTGGAAGGGAGACTTCGCTTCTAAACCCCCTGGGCCTTGTGAGGCGGAGCAAAGCTGCACCTGAGTTTGTCCCCTGTGCCTCAGTTTCCCCTGCTTGTTCACTTCAGACACTACCACTGCTTCCCCTCCTGGCCTTGCGGTGGGAAAGAGCTGACACAGCCTGGACCAGGAAGCCACGCATTCAGCAACACATACAAAGGACCCCCACCCCCAGCCCTGTTGGAAATGCAGAGACACATGGAACTGTATGCCCAGATCCATCACTGCCCTGTGCTTCAGTTTCCCTACAGGGCTCTACTTACCTCCAAGGTCATGTACACAGCACTGATGGCCACGATGAGCTGGTCGCCTGACAGCGCCTTGAGGTCCTTCCGCAGCACCTGCTCCGTGGTAAGCCCTGGGGGTGTGAGCACGGGGGGAATGTACCATGGGGGCTCTGGCCAGGAGATGGGAGCCGTGGCACCCTGCCTGTCTCAGACCTGGCTCGGACCAGCCAGATCCGTTCCAGGGCTCACTGGAGTAGAAATGCCAGCTGGGCCCCATGTCATCACCAGGTCTAGTACAAGGTAGGCACAGGACATATGGAGTGAGCAAGGAGGTTGGCAGGCAGGGACACACAGCAGAGACGAGGCACCCCCAGGGCTAGCCCAGCCCCTTCTCCGAGGTCAAATCAGCCCAGGGATTCTCAACCAGGTGCAACCAGATCCCAGGGTCTCCCAGGATCCTTTTAAGGGTGCCACAAAACACTAGGTAAACTCTTACACAATTCACAGGCTGAACCCAGAGATTTCCCACCCCTTCTCCCCCATCCTGGGAGGGCTGGCTTTTCTGCCATGGAAGAATCGCCCTAGGCCTAGGATTTTTCTGTAGCCAGGAAACGAGCAAAAGCGAAAAGCTGAGATTTTCTGAGAGGGGCTCGGAGCCTGGCCAGGCCACGATCCATGGCCTTAGTAATGTATCCTGGCATCGGTTCCTGGCTTCCCCAGGCCTGCTCTTCGCTCCGTCTGCTGGTACAGAGCATGCAAAAGAAGTGGATGAGGTCAGGTTATGCCATAACCCATAAAGCTGGAGTCTAACCAGGGGCTGCACCCAGGCCCTCTGTGCCTCAATTTCCCCTCTCATTCCTTGCCCCCCCACTTTATCCCCCTCCCACAGAGCTGCCCCCGTCTCCCTCTTGCTACAGCTGGGACAATGGCCCCCCACTCCCCACGTACCCGTGACATCAAACTTGGCCTTCTGCAGCGTTTCAAAGATGATGTTTCGTGCCGGCAGGTCTGGGAACCTAGCCTCCAGCAGGGCCACATACTGGACATCCTTTGGGGTGACCTTCCTGGCTTCTGGGGCCAGGTTGACGCAGTCCAGAAGGATGGTACCTGCAGGCAAAGGGAGCCATGCATGAGGCAGGGGGAGCCTGAGACCCCTGTGCCCGGCACACACCAACTGGTGACAGAGGCATGATGTCAATGAATGGGGATCTCTGTTCTTTCCCCGCAGCCCAAACCTGCCCCCCTTGAATGGGTGCCACCCTCACCATGTAGCAATGCAGCCGTCTGTCTGTCCAGCAGCTCCGGCGGCCCTTCCAACACCCGCTCTGCTACCAGAGTGGTGCAGGAGCCCACGGGCTCCACCGTGACCCGGCGTCGAGGGCCCCAGTCCCGCTCCAGGGGCCGATGGTCGATGACTTCGATCACGGCTTCCTCCAGTGCAGCATCGCCACTGGGTACAGGGAGGGGAGGGGGTGAGCTGCAGGGCTGGGGGAGGGGCACCCCCCCAGTGGCATCAGCCCACCTGGACCCCAAAATGTAAGGGACCTTGAAGTTACCCCAGGAACAGGCCCCACTAGCTGGGGAAAGCCCTGCCCCAAGGCTGGTTTCATAGTTTCATAGTTTCATAGTAGCTAGAGTCGGAAGGGACCTAGGTAGATCATCTAGTCCGACCCCCTGCCTTGGCAGGAAAGAGCACCGGGGTCAGATGACCCCGGCAAGGTGCTCATCTAACTTCCTTTTAAAAATCCCCAGGCTAGGAGCCTGCACCACTTCCCCTGGAAGCCGGTTCCAGGCCCTAGCCGCCCTGACTGTGAAGTAGCGCCTCCTAATATCTAATCTAAACTTACCCTCCTCCAGCTTGTGACCGTTATTCCTGGTCACTCCTGGCAGCACACAGGGGAACAGGGACTCCCCCAATACCTGCTGATCCCCCCTGACCAGTTTGTAGCAGGCCACAAGGTCCCCCCTTAACCTTCTCTTGTGGAGGCTAAACAGGTTCAGGTCCCGTAGCCTCTCCTCATAAGGCCTGCCCTGCTGACCCCTGATCATACGAGTGGCCCTCCTCTGAACTCTTTCCATATTGTCCACGTCCCTCTTGAAGTGTGGCGCCCAGAACTGGACGCAGTACTCCAGCTGCGGCCTGACCAGCGCCGCATAGAGGGGGAGGATCACCTCCCTGGACCTGCTCGAGATGCATCTGTGGATGCATGACAGGGTACGGTTGGCCTTCTTGACTGCCTCCCCACACTGCCGGCCCATGTTCATCGTGGAGTCAATGACGACTCCAAGATCCTTTTCCGTCTCCGTGCTGGCAAGAGGGGAGTTCCCCAACCTGTAAGTGTGGTGCCGGTTCTTCCTCCCCATGTGCAACACCTTGCACTTATCAGTGTTAAACCCCATCCTATTCTCATCCGCCCACCGTTGCAACCTGTCAAGGTCAGCTTGTAGCCTATTGCACCCTTCTAGTGCACCCACATCCCCCCACATCTTAGTGTCATCAGCAAACTTGAACAGGGTGCTTTCTACCCCCTCATCCAAGTCACATCACCCACCCCAACCTGGGGCATCACCCGCTGCCCCGATCCCAGTTTCTGCCCTCCCACAAGAAGGGGCCTTATGGCCTCACTACACAGATGGGGGAAAGCCAGGGAAGGGGACAAGGCACGGGGCCCTGACAATGCCTCAGGGATCCCCCCAGAGCTGGAGAGAAGCTGCCACTGGTGCCTAGACCTCCCCGGTATCAAGCCAGGCCCCCACAGGTCCCCGAAGCCATGGGTCCTGGGGCCCAGGCCCTGCCAGCAGCAAGGGACATGTCCAGGGCTCCCTGGGAGGTCAGTGGCGGAGGCAGGAGTGAACCCCAGGTTCCCCCCACCCTCTGGGACTTGCCTGGGCAGGACGTGGTGGTCGACAAGGGTGAGGGTGAGGAGGCCCGCACGGTGCAGCGCAGCCAGGTCGATCTCGTCACGGAAGACAAGGCAGCCATCAGGGATGCCCTGCTCCCGCAGCAGGAAAATGCTTTCCGAGCGCAGCGGGAACTCAGTCCGTGGGATGTTCAGCACTGGCACTATAGCTGCCTGGCCCCCAGCCGCAGTCTGTGGGGGATGGAAGGGGTGATGAGAGGCACCATGAGGACACTGACCTCCCTCCCCCAGCTCCCGCACCAGGACACCCACCTGTGCCAGGTAGTATGCCAAGGTGAGGGCTGACACCACTGAGTCCAGGTCACAGGCTTCGTTCCCCAGCACCACGTGGACTTCCTGGTGGTGCTGCACATGGTCCTTCCGGGAGAGAAAGGGGTTAACTGGGCATGGTGCCACCGCCCCTGGGTTGGGCCACAGCCACCCCCTTCCCCCCTGCTGTGATATCCCGCCCTGCATTGGTGAGGAGCCACCACCCCATCTCTCTGCAGCAGGCTTGACCTGGGTCTGCCAGCTTCCAGCCCCATCCGGCACTGGAGGCGCCAGGCCAGATGGAAGCCAGGCCACGGTGACTGAGCCCAGCCCCAGAGGCCACGGGCTCGCCTAGTAGCAGCACTGCACAATGGTCAGAGCAAAACCTGCCCCAGGCTCTAACTCTGGCTCTCGGAGATCAGAGGAGGGTCGTGGGAACAAGGACTCCTCCTGGGTTCCTCCTGCAGCTCTGGGGAGGGGAGCAAAGCCCACAGCCCTGCCCGGGGAGGGCCAGATGTCCGAACGTCTGGGACCCAGAGGCAGCTCTGTGCCCGTCTCACAGGGCAGGCATCACCAGCACCCTGGCCCTGTACTTACAGGAGGGTGCTGGGCTGGTAGCAGGCTGCCCCAGGGCAGCCATGGGCTGGGAGAGCAGGGGGAGCCCCTCACACGCAGCGTGCCAAGGGGAAGGTGTCCGGCCACCTATGACAAAGCAGAAGTAGGCACATCTCAGCCCCATGCCCCGCATCCGTCAGCTGGTGGGTGGGCACTGACCGAGACCCCGCAGACTCTTGCTTCCAGGTTGGACCCAAAGGGACGATGCAGGGCCAGATCCTGTCCCTGAGCTCAGTGGGGCGATGCCAGATCCCCCAGCAGAGCTCTGATCAGCACGTGCCTCAGTGCCCAGAAAGCCCAGGCTGGAGCCAGGCCAGATATCAAACAAGCCAGGCCCCTCACAGCGAGTCCCCCGCCCCTCCACGCTGGAAGGCAGCAGGGGTTTCCTGGTTACGGCCAGAGGAACAGCTGGGCGCTCGGTGCTGCCCAGGCTGATGCCAGAGATAAGAGCTGCCATGTCGGTGATGGATGGAGGCAGTGTTAGAAGCCAGGCGTGACGGTGCAGAACAGCAGCACGTGGAACCTAAATCACCTGGAGAAGCTGCAGCCCTGGGTTCACCAGACCTGAGTTTCCCTTCCACCCTCCTTACAGGATAGGGCTGGGAGGAGATGTATTTAAGCTGGTGAGGCTCAGACTGGTATGACCTGGGATCTGAGAGGCTGGGGGCTGAAGGTTAGGGACCTACTGAATGCACTGGGGGGAAAGCATTAGCTTCTGGAGGACTGGCGATAGGAAATGCCAGCCCGGCCAGGCTGAGAGGGGAAGTTGGGGACACAAGTCAGCCACGCGAATGGGCCTCAGGGCTGCATTTTGCGAGCACCGGTCACCCCTGCACAGGCACAAAGAAGGGGAACCCAGGCTGGGGTTTGCAACTCAACTCACTCCCCAGAGGAGGGGAGAGCTGGAGGCTTCGTTAGCCCAGGACATGGGGGCCTACACTGCCCAGAGCCAGAGACGTGTCACTGCCCTGTGCCGCAGCCAGCTGATCAGCGCTCTTTAGGGAAGAAACACCATTAAATCTCCTAGCAGACAAGACACATCAGCACCCCAAAATTCCCAACATATTTGCCCCAAAATCTCCGTCCCAGCATTCCCGAAGGGTGCCCATCTCTACAGCACATCCTCTACCCAGCTAGCACAGCTCCACATGCTCTTATTCACTTGTTTGAATCCAAGGAGGAAGGGAAAATGCTTTTCCAGATGCAGAGATGGAGAGGAGAGGAGAATTCAGGCCTTGAGACAGAAGCCGGCTCGCGGGGGCTGCTCACAGAGCTGCTTGCTCTGGCTGGCTAGTGAAGACTGGATTTATTGGCACATTTCAGGGCTGGCAAAGGTATCGGGCCTACCCCCCATCTCTCCGGCAAGGAACAGGTAGTCCTCCATGGGCATCCACACCCCGCACTAAGACTCCAGAGCCAGCAGCGTACCAACTAAAACAGAGGCAAGCGGCTTAGGGCATAGCCTGGCCTGACTAACTCCTACCTAAACTGACCAAGCAAAGAGCTTCGAAAGACAGAAGCTGATGCCAGGATAAACTCTTAAGCCAGGGGTTCAAAGCTCATCAGACTCCAGCCCCACTTGGAAAACCCCAGCTCTTTGCTCTCCCTCCTTTCTTGACTAGATTGAAAAAAAAATGCTGAAGTCATTGTGTCACAAAAAGAGTCAGCCAGCCCAGAGCCAGGCAGGATGCCTGGGACAACGGCAGGGTCCTATGGGCAAGCCCCAGGTGCAGGCTGTGAATTGCACATGGGTGCAATATAACGGTGCCCATATTGTGAGCCCCTATGAGGATCTCGCGGCAGCTGGGCTGAGAATCACTGACCTAAGGGCAGCCCCTTACAAGTCTTCCTTCTTGGTGCTCTATGAAGCCAATTCCCCCCTCTGCAAAGGATTAACATGCTAGCACAGCCCTTCCCCTGCACCTCTGAGACAGGGAAACTGAGGCAGAGGTTAAGTGATTTCCCCAGGGTCGTGCAAGGCAGCAGCAGCAGGGCTTGGACTAGGGTTGAGTCTCTGGCCCCACTGAAAAGCTGCTGGCAGAGGGCATTTAATTCCTCGGCCGATCACCCACGTGCGATGCAGCCGCTGGCTTCCAGGGGAACTTGGAGATTCACGGCTGTGCCCTAGCTCATCTCCTGATGGGAGGCAGCAAAGCTCCAGTCCGTCCCCTCCATCCTTCCCGGGAACTCACTGTCACAGTAGAGACTGCACAGCATCAGGGAACATTAGGGTCTGAAGGGACCTCAGGATCTAGGCTGCGGTGGGCAATTATTTGGAGCGGACGGCCGCTTACTGAGTTTTGGCGAGCCATTGAGGGCCACATGGCAGAAAGCCAGGGGCAGAGAAATATTAATTTTCTACATTTTTTAGGGGCCCCGCGGGCTGGATAGAATGGCATTTTGCCCACCCCCGATCTAGGTCAACCCCCTGCTCAAAGCAGGGCCAGCCCCAACTACATCGTTCCAGCCAAAGCTTTGTCTACCTGGGGCTTAAACACCTCCAAGGATGGAGACGCCATCACCTCCCTGGGAGCCTGCTACCACCCTCCTACTGAGAAAGTTTTTCCAAATATCCAACCTCAACTCCCCTGTCTGCAACTGGAGCCCATTGCTCCTCCTCTGTCATCTGCCACCACTAAAACCAGCCCAGCTCCATCCTCTTTGCAACCCCCTGCAGGGAGCTGAAGGCTCCTATTAAATCTCCCCTCAGTCTTCTCTTCTCCAGACTAAATAAGCTCAGTGCCCCCAGCCTCGCCTCACAAGTCCTGTCCCCCAGCCCCCAAATCATTTTTGTTGTTCTCCACTGGACTCCCCAATTTGTCGACATCTTTTCTGCAGTGGGGGGCCCAAAACTGGCCACAGGACTCCAGATGTAGCCTCCCCAGTGCTGAACGGAGGAGAATAATTATTTCCCTTGATCTGCTGGCACCACTCTTACCAACGCGGCCCAGGATGCCGTTCCCCTTCTTGGCAACACGGGCACCCTGCTGGACCATATTCAGCTTCTTGTCCACTGCCACCCCCAGGTCCTTCTTCCTTGCAGACCTGCTGCCCAGCCAGCGGGTCCCCAGCCTGCACACGTGCGTGATATTGCTCCGTCCTGAGCGCAGGACTTTGCACCTGTCCTTGAACTTTGGGAAATTTCTTTTAGCTCAATCCTCTAAAAGAAACATCTAAAGCAATCGCCTACGTTGTGACCAGAATGCTGCTGCTCTTCAAGACACCGAGTCATCTTTGCTTCCGCATTTCAGCTTGATTTGTACCCTGCAGCCAGAGCCAAAGGCGACAACCAAGAAGCTCCCTGGATGGACTCATGTCAGCATCTGCCGGAGCCGGGGGCTGAAGGCAGGGACCTAAATACCATGTATCCCCTTTCCCCAAGGAGAGGTCTACACGCAGACACGGCCGGGGAGGAGATGCCAACGACAAAGGCAACAGATTCTCCGGAGCCACCGGCGCGGGGAGAAACATGGCACGCCCATCTCAGCCGCCCCCCGCCGGCCCTGGGAGTCGCACCCACAACTCCAGCCCCAGGCCGAAGCCGGGGTGAAGCCCTGGCAATACCCACCCACTTCCAGAAAGAGCCGGGTTCAGCGGTGGCGGCCAGCAGGGAAAGCAGCCGCCTGGCTCTGCCCGCCACGGGGCAACGAGGACCTGGTCCGAAGTCCAAAGCTGGGCTCCGTCACCCAGGGTGGGCGGCGGGCTTGTACGCCCTCGTGCACAGCGTAGGGCAGTGCAAGGCATTGGGGGAATGTGTACGCCTGCGTATGCGAGGGGGTCGAGGAGTTGTGTGCAGGGGGTGGGGGGATCTGCGCGCATGGTGAGGGGGAGAGGGAGGGTGCACGCACGTACGCGTGCGAGGGAGCCGAGGAGTTGCGCACACGCGTGTGCAGGGGCTCGAGGGCATCTGCGGGGGGGGAGGGGTCGTGCAGAGGCCGGGTGGTGCTGGCAGAGGCCCCGGCCCACGTGCAGCGGCTGGAGGCGAGCCGCGAGCCGGGAGCCTGGAGCCGGCGGGACGCGACCTGCGGCGCCCGGGCACGCTCGGGCCCCCCGCGCCCCCCGCGCGCTCGGAGCCCCCCGCCCCCCCGCGGGCGGCCCGGCCCGGCCCGGCGGCACCTGCAGGGCGCGGCGGCAGGCGGCGAGGAAGCGGTCCATGGCGGGGCCGGGGCCGGGGCCGGGGCCACCGGCCTGGTGCGCGGGGCTGCCGGGAAGGGGGCGGCGCCGCGGGACGGGGGGGCGCACACGCGTGTGCAAGGGGGCGAAGGGCTGCGCATGTGCGCGTCCAGTGGGCTCACATGCGTGTGCGACGGAATGGAGGGTGCGCGCGCATGCATACAAGAGCGGGGTAATGCACAGGCCTGTGCAAGGGAATGGGGGTGCTTCTGTGGGGAGTGATAGGGGTGTGCCCACATTTGAGCAAGGGACCGGGGGGGTGTACACACCAGCATGCAAAGGCATTTGAGGGTGCAGGGGGTGGGGGTGTGCACATGTGCATGCAAACAACAGGTGGGTGGTGAGCACATCTGAGTGCAAGAGGGTTGAGGTGGTGTGCAGGAGTGGGCACTTGCAAGGCTTTGAGGGGCGCGTGCAAGGAGCAGGGGAAGCGTGTGCATGGGTGTGTGCAAGTGGTTTGCAGGGCGGTCCACATGCAAGGGTGGGAAAAGGGGTGGGTGTGCAAGGAGCGTGAGGGCAGCGTGGGCTGGTGTGCAAGGAGGGGGTGTGAGCGTGTCCCTAGGCCATGGGTGGGGGGGTACAAGGGGTCATAGGTCAATAAAGAGGACTTGCAGGCGTGAGCCTGGCCGCGGGGGAGGGGGGGAGCAACCGGGGTGTGTGCATGTGTGTGCAGCTGAGGCCAAGGAGGGGGGCTGGTGAAGTGGATCATGTCCCCTCCTCTCCCCCCTGGAGCCCACGGCTTCCCGTACGCCCCAGCAAGGAGACGCCGTCCCCGCATCCCAGGACTCCGGGAGCTGGGGACGGGCACAGTGAGGCCGGGCTCAGGCCCGGGGGCGCAGCAGCCTCCCCCCCCAGGCCCAGCTCAGGCTCTGCCGGCCCGGCCCTCTTGCTGTACGTCCTCCACCCAGCAGGAGTCTCTGGAAGGAGGCCGAGCCCAGCTGCTCTGCGCCCGGCCCAGCCGGGGAATCGTCTCCTCCAGCCGGAGCACAAACAAGGCTGCGAAGTTGGCAGGAGGCAGCGGTGCCCCGGGTCAGCCTGCGCCGGACCCACGGGCACCGCCACACGGAGCAGCACCCGAGGGGCAGCTCCTCCGGGCACGGGGGACTTCGGAGCGGGTGCTTCCCCCTCCCCGGGCAGGTACCGCTGGGTTTGCAGGGGCTGGGGCTTGCTGAAGTTAGGGGAGAGGGAGGGGGGCCTCTGAACCCCTGTTTCCCATGGGTGCGTGGCCGTGTGTGGCTCTTCCTGAGCTGCCCGAGTCCCCCAGGGAGGTTTCTGGAGGGTCCCCCGTCCTCTTCCGCCACGAATCCTTTCCTGAGCGGGGTGGCTCCCAGGATGGTTGTGCCTGGACAGGCTGGATCAGGCAGCTTTGGGGGGTGACATGGTCCCAGGCGGAGCTGGCCGGGCCTGGGAAGAGTCTTGGGAGCTGTCGCGCGCCGAGTGGAGCAGAGCATCTCGCTGCCCGTCCCTGGGGCAGCGCCTCCAGCGCCAGCAGCTCCTGGCACCCCGGCAGCTGGGTCAGGGGCCGCGCACCCTACTCCCCCGGCCTTGCTGAACGGCCTCCAGAGGAAATCCATTGGCATCCCCTCCCAGGACCCCCGGGAGCTCGGAGCCGGAACTGGCCGCCCCAGCCAGGGGCGCTGGGCCCCTCATTTGAGATCTGGGGAAATTGAGGCAGGCTTGGCTCCCAGTGAGCTGCCTGCGGAGGCGGTGATGCTAGGCCTGTTGGGGCAGGCGGGATGGAGGGAAGGCGTGCCTGCATTTGGGGCACGGTGCTGCCCAGGAATCCTGTTCGGTGCCTTTGGGAGGGCCCCGGCTCCAGGAACGCCTCTATCTGGCTTCTGTCCCCTCAGCCCCTGTCTGGTCCTGGGCTGTGACCCTAAGCATTGGGGAACCTTGCCTGCACCCTGCCCCCTTACTATGGGTTTGCTCTGCTTGTGCGTTGTTACAAGTGCCTGGGGCTGGCAGTGCCGGGGCTCCCACCTCCTTTCCTTGACTGTGTTTCCAAGGGAGAATTTCACGCTATAAGGGCTCCCAGTGCCCCCTTCCAACAGTGGCTACAACTTGGGCAGTGCTGGAGCAGAAAGCAGAGCGGCAGATTGTGCAGGGAGCAGATGGGGCAGGGGATCGGAGTGGCACTCCTCTTTCCCTGACCTCCTCCCAGCCCAGACGAGCTGGGGCTGAAGGTCCCCAGGGCTCGGGGACATGAGCCATGACCCAGGGCTCGCTGGTGTCTGTGCCCTGGCTGCGCGGGCGTGAGAGATCTGCCGGGGACTAATCCCAGTGCCATCTGGAGTGTGTTTCCAGGCCCTTGGGAAGCAGGGGCCGAGAGGAACACAGGAGGTTTCTGTTGTGAGCAGCCGGACAGCGTGTGTGTGCTTGTGTGTGTGCATGAGCAACTGGGGCCATGGTGTACGCGCATGCAATTCATCACCCCCTAACTCCGTTCCCCCACACATGCTTGGCATGAAGGCAGTCGGCAATGCCTTGTAGCAGGCGTGGGCAGCCTGTGGTATGGGGCAGACTGGGCAGGGAGCAGAAAGCAGAACAGCAGATGAGGAAAGGAAGCACAGGGTGGGGAGCAGAAAGCAGGGCAACAGACAGGGAAGGGATCCCTGGGCAGGAAGCAGAGTAGCAGCTGGGGCAGGAAGCACGGGGCAGGGAGCAGAAAGCAGACCAGGAGGGCAGCACAGGCCAGGGAGCAGAAAGCAGAGCAGCAGATGGGACAGGGGACCAGAGCAGCGCTCCAGGAGGGGGCTGGGCTGCTCTGTGGCCCCCTGCCACAAAAGGCTGGCCCCACCTCACCCTAGCACTGCGCTGGTGGTGGATGGGGCAGCCCGGCTCTGACACGAAGGCATCTCGGCCTCTTCTCACTCCCTTCTGGCTGCTCCTCACATGCGTGTCCTGCAGGGACGGGGGCTGGGGCACTGCAGAGGCTTTTAAACCCCTGGCTTTGGACAGGACTGGTCTATGCTGGACATCAGACCTGGGCGTGAACTCTTTCCTGGCCCTGAGGCCTCAGCGACCTGGCTCTAGGGCGGTGGTCACTGCTGGAGAGGAGCACGCGTGACGTACTGTTCCACGTGCGTGCATCGGATGTGCACAGCAGGCAGAGGAGTCTGGTCTCTTAGGTATTGCATCCGTGGCTGACAATGGAGCCTCTGGTGCCAACCAGAGCTGGGAAATACTGCTTGGAGCTGGTGACAACAGCCATCTCTCTCTTGCGTGGAGTCCCTGAGCCAGTGGCTCTCAGCCTGGGCTGTGTGAGATCCATGTAAGGGTGCTGTGGCATCTCAGCCCCGTGCAGACGCCTACACATCCCCCATGAGAGAAACCCACACACATAGACACACATAGGTTTTTGCAAGTGATCAGGTATACGCATACACACTCGTATCAGGTGCACCTTCATGTAGGTTAGGTACACACATCAGATACATGAGGATCAGGTTCATACACACACTCCCTTCATGGGGACCAGGAGCATGCGTGTGTGGATGCATGCACACACACTCCCCCCCTTCATGTGGATTAGGAACAGGCGAAGGGGCAGATCAGGTACACACACACACCCTTCACGTGGCTCAGGTACACACACACACACCCCTTCACATGGCTCAAATACACACACCTCTTCATGTGGAACAGGTACTGACACACAAGCTGATCAGGTACACACACAAACACCACCTCACATGGCTCAGGCACACGTGGATGTGCACACGCACACACACACAGAGCAAACTTCCCTGCAAATCCCTGTCCCTGCTACCCACTTCAAGCTGCTAATCTGTTTGCAACCTGAAGCTAAGCCTGGCAGGGTCCCCCAGGCCCTGCATCCCCAGGCTGCCATTGATTTCCCATGGGATGCCCCACACCAACAGAGTGCAAACCCAGAACCCACCCCACATGCCCCGGCCACCAGCCCAGGAGACAGAGCCAAAATCCCCAGAAGAAACGAGCTGATGAGGGTGAGCAGACCCAGTGATGTTTCTTATCAGTCTCCCGACTCTGACAGCCCTGGGGATTAATCTGATTAATGTTCACATGGGAGTAATTGAGGCCGGGAGGCTGCTGGATTCAACCGGGAAGGTCCTGAAACAAGCCACGGACACAACCCAGGTGTCCGGACCCCCTGCTGCTCTGTTGGCTCCTCCAGAGCAGTGCTTCTCAAACTTTTTTGGACCAGGACCCATTTGGAAACATTGGTGGCCAGTCCTGACCCAGTGCCCCTCATTCCCGGCCCACTGCCCCAACCTCCAAGTGTGTGTGGGAGGCATGGGGGCCCTAAGCAGCACCTTGCAGGCTGGAGCTCTGCCAGCCTGCCAGGGAAAAGCCACCATTTCCCACCTTTTCTCCTTTAAAGGAGAATCTATTCTTTACGTTTGTGCGCAACCCTTTAATATATTCTTGCAACCTACTTTTGGGTCATGATCCACAGGCTGAGAAATGCTGCGCTAGAGGAAACGTCGAGCTAAAAGCTTTCTTTCTTGGCTTCTGGGTAAGAGGCAGGGTCAGTTTAAAATCTGCCTGGAGGAGGCTGAAGAAAGAGCCCTGAGACCCGGACTGAGAGCAGGTTGCCTTTGGCTTGGCCTTTGTACGGGCACATGGGGCATCTCCTTCCCCCCACAGCTGTCAGCCCATTGATCACAGATTCCCAGCCGGGCTCCTAGGATAACAGCCTGCAGGACCCTGCAGCAATGCTCCCAGCATGGAGGGCTCTTCTTGCGATCGGGGGCCTTGCACACAGTGTCGGTCTCAGCAGGATGGGAGCTGGGCTGGGGGAGGCGGTAGAAACACACAGGTGAGCACGCAGAGGGTGTGTTTGTGTTGGGAAATCTGCGGGCCGGGCTGCAGCAGTCCGGTCTGGGCACTTCTGTACCATGTACCTGTGAATTTCCAGCCCTTGCCAGTTGTTTCTCCTTGCCCAGTTGCTTTGTGGGTATAGCCAGTAAGATACTGGGGCAGCAGCTCGGTTAAGGAGGGCCTTTCTGGAAGGGGCTGTGAGAGGACACTGAAAGGAACCAAGGGCCATGGCCACTTGGTCCGATTCCTTTATCACAGAGGCCTTAACTGAAATGCCCATCGCAGGCACTGACCAGCCTGATTTCCCCGCCGGTGTCTTACACCATACTGGTGAGAGTTCTTCCCCTGGTATCGTTTAAACCAGTCTGCCTGAGGGTCTCCGAGTTGGGGTCTGGGGATCCTTGTGGTCTGTAAATGTGGCATCGGCCCCCTCTTTGTGCCAGGCTCTGGTGAGGGTCCTAGAGCACAAGACCTGCCATTGACTGGGTCACACTGGGTCTGTCGTGCCTGGTCTCCTGTTACACGGCAGCAGCGAGCGGAAGCTGGAGTGACTGGGTCTGACCAGAGGTTTTCCCCTGTTCCTCTCTCCCTTGCAGCCGCCGGCATTGAAGGTCTAGGAAGTTGTGATTCAGGGGCCGTGCTCGTCACCCCCGTGCTCAACAGCTACCAATGCCCCTTTCCTCCAAGCATGTGTCCAACCCCTTGGTGAATCTGGCCGAACTCTCAGCTTCTCCCGTGTCTGGTGGCACCGAGTGCTGCACTTTAATTCCACGTTGGGTGAGAAAGAATTGCCTAGTGTTCGTTTTAAACTTATCATCTACCAGCTTCATGTATGGTAGACGATAGGTATGTATGGAGAGAGAGAGCTGATACTGTATGAGGAAAGACAGTCAATACTAAATCCCTACTGATTTTCTCTTTGCCATTTAGTATTTTGTAAACCCTTCTCCTGTCCCCACTCCGGCACTTTGCTAAAGTGCCCAGGCCTGGCCTCTGCAGTCTCTCCTCTGGAAGCCCCTCTGTAGCACTCATCACCCTTGTTGCCCTTCTCTGGACCTCCTCCAGCTCATCTAGATCCTTTTGGAGCCACGGGGACTAGAGCTGGGTGCAGGATTCAAGGTGTGGATGCCCCGTGGGTTTGTAAAGGGGCATGATGATGCTTTCTGTCTGGTTCACGATTCCCTTCTCATGGATCCCTGATGTGCTATTTGCCTTGTTGGTGACTGCAGAACTGCTTCTTTTAGTGAACTGCCCACGGTGACGCCCAGCTCTGATGCACGCAGGTAACAGCCGGTGTAGAGCCTCTCCCAGCATAGCTCGGATTTCGGATACTTCTGCCCAGGGGCATCGCTGGACACAGAGCGATGCTGAGGTCCATCTGCAGTTGCCCCTTTCCTCCCTCGTGCCCGGTCCTGCTGTGCTTCCTCGCAGCCCACCTTGGTCTTTGCCAAAGAAGACCTGGGGCTGCCCCAAAGGCCCTGGCAATTGCTGCCCTCGTGTGACAGGGCAGTGGATGGATGCAGGGAGTGAGGAGGAGGGTGAGCACAGAGACAATGAGCCCTCGGCACTGTGTGGAAAGCAGGGATGGCCACAGACCCATCACTGAGTCCCCAGAGGGATCTACTGGATTCCTAGCCTCCTTTGCCAACTGGCTGGCAGGCAAGGGGAGATCTGGGCCTGGATGTCCAAGACCAGGGCCTAAGCAATGCATCTGCCAAGCAGGCAGGGGTGACGCGTGTGGCTGCCCATGTCCTATGGCACACACGGACCCAGCTTTCACAGCCGTCTGCCCCGCTCACCCAGTGCCCATCAGGGGCTACCAGTGGGCAGAAAACTGCAGTCACCACGAGGCAGGGCTGCTGCAGAGGCTGGGAACAGGGGGACCAGGACCCTGGGTCCAAGTTCCAGCCTGGAGCTGCCTCCCTGGGCTGGGGCGACCCTAGCTGGATGTGGCTCAAGGGCTTGAAGCTCCTCCCGTGGGCTTGTGAGCAATGGGGACGTCAGGAACCGCCGTAGCCGCAGGGCTGGACCCTGGGGAGTGGCTCTGGCGTCTCCTGCAGGCACATGCCCGGGGACACAGCAGGAAACATTCAGTGTGGATTTGGATAAGGCAGGAATTCGGATTAGTGCTGGGGTTGTGCAGCACCATCGGTCACACATCTGGGGGCAAAGGGAGGACCTGGGGAAAAGGCTGCAGGCTCCACAGCTGGCTTTGGACGTCTGTGCACAGCAGGGTGTATGTGATGGATTGTGTACGTGTTTGTGCATGTGAGTTTTCAGTTGTGTGTATGTTATGGGATGTGTGTGCGGGTGTGTCCATGCATCTGTAACAGGCTGTGTGTGTGTGGGTGTGTTCATGGATGTGTGTTATGGGTTATGTGGGTGTTACAGGCTGTGTAGATGTGTTTTTGCATGTGTGTTACTGGCTCTGCATATGCATGGACCCTGTGTGTGTAGGCATGTGTGCACACTAGTGCTTGGTCACTGGCTACGCATGTGTGTGTGTGTGTGTGTGTGTGAGATGCACAGGACAGTTACTGCACAGGATTCACAGTGTGGATGGGCAATGGATTTATATACAAGCACCACAATACCTTCTTTCTTGTTCGCAATCCCACTCTTAACCATCCCTAATGTGTTGTTGATGGTGGCGAGCGCAGCTGAGGGTTTAAGTGAACTACTCACCACAACTTGCAGATCTAGCACGGAGGGTTGACAATGATCCATGGGCTCGGGAAGCATTTGCTGAAGTCTGTGCCAGGCAGTGGAGACGTATCCATGCAAAACTCACCCGGAGTTTCATAGAAGGATCCAAATGAAGGCAATGTCAGGGAGAGCGTATAGCGAACACCGCCCTGCAGGGGAAGGGGGTAGGATGAGTTGCGGGGGGTGGGATGAGAACGAATTTATGGCATGGAGGTTTATGGAATCAATCTCCCAGTGGTGATGGGGTTTGGAGGTGGCTTCACTTCAGGGGGATCCTTTTAAAGCCCAGGACCATGAAATTAAGCACCTGGGATCACTGGACTCTCTGGAGAGAGACCTTGGTGGCCTAGAGGTGCGAGGCCTGGCTATTGTGAACAATGGCTCATCAGAGTCTCTCCCTCTCTGCTTAGGTTCAATCCCACTCCTGAAACCACCTGCTACAAGATCAGCACAGCCCTGACCAGGGATCAGGAGAAAAACCGGACAGACGGCAGAAATACCTGCAGGCCAAGACCAGACAACAGCCACCCTTCGTGCCTGCATTGCCTCGAGGCAGGATTGCGCAGGACTGTGGGTAACAAGCTGGAGATCCCCAGTGACTGATAAGGTGCCAATTAGCTGCCAGCCTCCCCACCCCTGAGCTTCAAAATCAGGCTTATATTGGCCCTATTTGCCTTTCTTCCTTACATATATTTTGCAACGAGGGGAATCCAGTGGGGGGTTGCCACTTCCAGGAGTCCCATCTTCCCTTTCCTTTGGGAAACCATCAGTTTTCTACCTCCTTCAAAGCCCCCAAAGGCAAGTAACGCGTGTCGTTTCCAAGGCTGTCTGGAGCGGTCCGTGCCCAAGAAGTGAACGTAAAACGCATCGGAAAAGCCAGGCTGGGGGTTGTGTGTCCATCAGGTGCTGGGTAGTGTGACTCCGGCTGAAACCTCCCAGTGCCTAACGAAGATCTCGTTAAATATCCCACACTGGGATCTCCTTCAATAGCCTCGGGAATGTGACTTGAGGCTGACTCTACACTGCCAGACTACTTGCCAGACTACTTCCACGTGCTGGTTTTTATTGAGACCCACATCACTGCCTGGGGACGTGAGCCAGGAAGAGTTGAACCTGCTGATTATAAGCTCTAGGTATTTATTTGAAAGAAGCTGGTTTCCTCTTCCTGGCAGGGGAGACTTGGTGCTTTAAAAGGCGTGTTTGGATATCAAGAAGGATTTGTTTTTCCCTCCTGGGGGAGCTGGGGACAGGAGCAAAAGACCCCACAGAGCTGGTGGCTGGGGGGAACACTGTCGTAGCTGGCAGCAGGGGAGATCTGCCTCAGTGGATGTGCTAGAGACACGGCCTGTCTGCACTGATGGAGCCGGTGGAGGCTGAGCCAGCCAAGAGCGATGGGGTGGATGTGGAAGGCGCTAAGCCTGGAGCTACTCAGGAGGACAGCGTGGCCAGCACGGTGGATGGGAATGCGGCGGATGGGAATGCGGCCAGCGTGGCAGATAAGGATGCAGCAGATGGAAAGGTGGCTGGCATGGCTGATGGCAAAGGGGCTGTGGCACTGGCTGGTGGCAGGGATGAACTGGAGCCCGCAGTCCTGCCAGGTACCAGGTGTATGGACAGCACAGAGGCCTCTTCTGGGCTGAGCAGCCTGAGCCAGGAGGAAGGGGCAAGCCCAGAGCAGGGGGGCTCCCCATGCCAGGCTCCGGCTCCAGTGGCAGGGCCTGGGAAGGCTGTGGAGGGGCCAGATCCAGATGCCAAGGAGGCACCGTGTTCCCCGAACGAGCCCGGCGCGAGCACAAGCAGCTCCGAGATCCTTGGGCCCAGTGCTGCAGCGCAGGTGGCAGAGGACCGCCAGGCCGGGTCGCCCAGTAGGGAACAGGACCCCGAACCCGACTTCTACTGCGTGAAGTGGATCACATGGAAGGGCGAGCGGACGCCCGTCATCACCCAGAGTGAGAATGGGCCCTGCCCACTCCTGGCCATCATGAACATCCTCTTCCTCCAGTGGAAGGTAGGGCAGGCCCCAGGGTTGAGCTGGGGGAGCACAGCCTGGAAGTTAGAGCATCAGTTTGGGGGGGGAAGAGCAGGGATTGTGACCTGTCTCTGCCACTGAATTCCCACCTGTGGCCCTGGTCATGTCCCCCTGTCCCTGGGACCTTGAGAGGGGAGGCTGTTGCCATAGAGACAAGACCTAGAAAGACCTTGGGAGGCTGCTCCCCCTGCCCTGGGGCTTGCAATGCATGTTGAGAAAAGCATCCAGATACTCACTCCCCCGCTCACAGGTGAAGCTGCCGCTGCAGAAGGAGGTGATCACGTCAGAGGAGCTGATGGCGCACCTTGGTAAGCGGCTCAGGAACTCCCCTGGGGCTGAGGAGACGGGGTGGGCAATGGGGGCCAGGCCAGGGATCTCCCACCTGCCCTGTGTCTCTACCAGCTGTGGTGGCTGGGCCTGCACCCTCTCCCCAGCCTTAGGCTGTAATCACAGTCCTGAATGAACCCGGTGGCTGCTGAGGAAGCCCAGCAATGGGTTCTCCTATTGCCCCCCCCACACCTTGCCTTGGTCATGTCCCTTTGCCACCCCCTACCCAGCGAGGACAGCTTGGCGGCCCCTGATGAACTATCTTCTCTTTCCAAAGGCGACTGCCTCCTGTCCATCAAGCCCCAGGAGCCGTCAGAGGGGCTGCAGCTCAACTTCCAGCAGGTGAGGAGCTGGGGTGCCTCCCACAGTGGTGAGGGGTTGCATCTGCAGGGCACTGCCCAGCCTGGTCCCAGCCATGAAATGTGTGTTGTGCCCCCCTCCTGCCCACAGGCCCCAGCTCTAGGGAGGGAATGGGACTGAGCCCCTGCTAGAGCCAGGCGTGCCCAGCACAGTGCCCGACCTGCCCCTGGGCAGGGAGCCTGCAACACCCCTGGGTGGAGTGTGCAATACAGACCCCCTTCCAGGTGCAACTTCCTCTTCATGGACTCAAATAGGGAACCCAGGGGTCTGACTCCCTCCCCTCCACCTCAGCCTTGGCTACTGGACTCCTGCTCCTTGCTCCAGGAAGAGAGTGGACCCAGTCCTCTTGGGCAGCTGGAGAGAGCCCAGGAGCCCTCACTTGTCCCCACAGCGCTGCCTACTCCAGCCACCCCTCATGCTGGGAGATGGATGGTGCCTGGGGATCTCCACAGTGCCCCAGGGGTATCATGCCATCCTCCCTCCCCATAGAACGTGAGTGATGCCATGATGGTGCTGCCCAAACTGGCCACGGGCCTGGATGTCAACGTGCGCTTTACTGGAGTTGCTGACTTCGAGTACACACCTGAGTGCATCGTCTTTGACCTGCTCGGCATCCCCCTCTACCACGGCTGGCTCGTGGACCCCCAGGTCGCCCACCACAACCCCCTGCCCCTGGGGGTGAAATTCGGGTGGGGGGACTGGAGGAGTTGGGGGTCTGACCTGGGACTACTAGGGGCAATGGGGGTGGAAATGCCACACGGGCCAGGGGGTGGTAGCTTAGGCACCACATGCCAGGTGCTGTGTGTTGGGGGGTGGACAACTGCCCATGACCAGGCTTTGGGTGGATATGGGGGGCTTAGAGGATGGGGTGGGCAGGAGACCTGGCCCCAGGGTTCCCCTTGGGGGTCTGAATATGGCCCCCCCCAGTGCTTCCCAGGCTCACAGCACCACCTCCCACACCCCAGAGCCTGGAGGTGGTGCAGGCCGTGGGCAAGCTGAGCTACAACCAGCTGGTGGAGAAGATCATCACCTGCAAGCACTCACCGGACCCCAACCTGGTCACAGAAGGTAACACGGCCCCTACCCACCAGCCTGTTCCTGTATTGCTACCAGTAAAACCAGTGCCTGGCGGGCTCCCCCTAGCCCCCCCCCATCCCTACACACCCACACACATCTCTTTCCTGGTCTGGCCTCCAATCACATTAATGGCCCTTCTCCGGCCCTTATCTAGTCCCACTGCATCCTGGGGACCAGAAGACCACAGAGTATTTGAGATGCGGGTGCACCGTGGATTTGTGTAATGGCACGACAGTGTTCTCCATTTCCTTTTCAATATCCTTCTTTATGCTGCCCCTTTCCCGGCTGTGGGCGCAGGCCTGATTGCCGAGCAGTTCCTAGAGGCCACGGCGTCGCAGCTGACATACCACGGGCTGTGTGAGCTCACGGCTGCTGTCCGGGAGGGTGAACTTGGCGTTTTCTTCCGCAACAACCACTTCAGCACCATGACCAAGCATCAGGTAGGGCATGCGGCAGGGTTAACAAGTGTCAGTCAAGTAACTGACTGTCAGTGAAAAAAAAAAAAACAGGTGAGAGAGGCTGTCAGTAAACAAACAAAATGTAGGTGTCATTAAAAGATAAAATTGTTAAGCAGCTTCGGAGGAAGCACTCTCTCAACAATGTGCTGCTGCTGCTGCATCCCAGGCTGCCTGTAATACTGCTAGGACGATGATACGCTTCTTTGGGGGTCTGTATTGGGATGGAAGGAGCAGGGCTAGAGGCAATAAGGCTGTGGGGGGCTTCAGGGTATGGAGGTGAGTAGGGGGCCCCTGGCAGGGGTTGGGAAGGCAGCACAGACAAATCATCACTGTGGTCAAGCAGCTAATTTTTTTTTACTGACAACCTAACATTATTATGTTTGTTTTATTTTTGCTGTGGTTTAACCCCTAAGACTTAACCCAATTTTTCTACCTGGGGCCAGGTAGCAAAAAGAGCTCAATTTACATCATGTGAAACACATGTCTGTAAAAATGTGTCAGTAAAAAGGTTAAAAGCTGGCAGGTGGTCAGTAAAGAAAAAAAATATTCATGCACTATGGGGGGCTCCAGCCTGACTCTAATGTCTCCCCCATCCCCCTCCCCATCTAGGGCCACCTGTACCTGCTGGTGACGGACCAGGGCTTCCTGAAGGAGGAGTGGGTGGCCTGGGAAAGCCTGCACACAGTGGATGGCGACAGCTGCTTCTGCGATACTGAGTTCCACCTGAGCCACTCGCCCGGCAGGGAGGTGCCTGCCAGCCCCCCACAAGGCCAGCAACAGCTGGATCAGGTGTGGCTGGCAGCAGCACAGTTCAGTGGTTAGAGCAAGTGGGTGGGCAGGGGTGGATACTGGGGGGGCCGGACTCCCGAGTTCCCTCCTCTGCTGCCTTTGAGTCCGGAGGGGGAGGGAGAGAACCCAGGAGTCCAGGCTCCAAGAAGGGGGCAGAGTTGCAGGGCCAGGGCAGGGTACTGGGGCAGCCAGGACTCCTGGGTTCTGTCACAGGGTAGTCCTGGGGTCCTGCCCTGGGTCTGGGCTGGACATGCTGCCCAGTGGTTAGTGCTGACAGCTGCCCCTGCCCCCAGGACTACATCATGGCCCTGTCACTGCAGCAGCAGCAGGGCCCACCCCCGCTCAGCGACCTGGAGCTGGCCCAGCAGCTGCAACAGGAAGAATACCAGCAGCCTCCGCCGCGGCCCCCCCCAGCCCCCCTGGGGCAGGTAACTCCCCCACATCCCCCTTGGGGCGATGAGCCCCCCCACGTACCCCTCCAGGGCAAATACACCCCTCCCCCAGTCCCAGCTACCTGCTGGGAGGGGGGTCCAGCTGGTGGGCCGCAATGCTCAACCCACCAGTACAGGGTGCTTCCAGGCCAGCCTCTGCCACCCCCCAGCTCCCAGCTGGCGCTGCCATCCTGTGGTCCCCAAGGAGGGGGGTTCCCAGGAACTGGGGCCAGCATGGGGCAGAGCCTCAGACACCTGGGGTCTCCCCTGCAAGGCGGGGGGTGTTGGGAGTGGAGCCAGGACTCCTGGGATCCACCCTTGGCGGTGGGCTCGGCTGAGTCTGGTGCCTGTTGGTGCCACTCATCCCTTCTTCGCAGGCCCGTGGGCGAGCAGGTGGTGAACGCCGGCACCGGCCGAAGCCTGAGTCAGACTGCACCCTCCTGTAGAGCTGCCTGTGCTGGACCCCTGGAGCTCCTGCCCTCCCCACCCATGGGGTCCCAGCTGCCAGGATCTGCCCCAAGGGGACCTTGCTCCCAGCCCAGACATTGTGGCTCCCCTTTCCCCATACTGTACCTCTCGTGCCTTGTAGCTCTCACCAAAGATGCCCGGTGCCCACAGCCTCACTCCCCACTTCCGACCCCTGGGTTCCCTATCAGGGTTGGCATCCAGGACTTGGCCCCTACTGGGACCAAACCACCCTCTTCTCTCTGTCCTGCACAGAGTGCTAGACCGGGGCTGGGGGGCATGGTGCAGGGTGTGAGGTCTCCACCTGTGTGGGGAGGCGGTACGGGAGCTCCTGGGATGAGATGCACATGCTGCTTTGCTGGCCCTGCCCCATGAGCTGGGTTGAGCCTGGGTGCTGTGTGCCCCCCTGCAAGGGTGCTGGGCTCTGGAGCTCTTGTGGGGGGTCTCCAGTCTCTGCTGTGGTTTCTGGGCCTTTCCTTTGTATCATGGCCCTTGGGGGGTTGGGAATAAAGAGGTTTCTTTTCCCCAGGGTGCCAGCAGTGCAGGTGTCTGTCTGTCCAAGGGAGGGAAGGGAAGGGAGGGGGCAACAG
The DNA here is from genome assembly GCF_052110815.1 of Crocodylus siamensis. NCBI lineage: Eukaryota > Metazoa > Chordata > Crocodylia > Crocodylidae > Crocodylus > Crocodylus siamensis. Next base: position 15,311,195 of record NC_143400.1, on the reverse strand, counting down.
GAATCTGCCCACTCTGCTTGATTCCCATTAGCCCCTGGGCTGATCCTCCAACTGGCCTAATGCATGGCAGCCTCGTGGGCAAACTGAGGTATGGGGCAGGAGAGGCCCAGCAGCACCCAGCTGTCCTACTTGCCCATTCCTGGCTCCTGCCCAGAGCCCAGGAGTCCTGCCTTCTCTCTGCCCTACCCCCTCCCTCCTGCAGTGGGGAGCCCGGGAGTCCTGGGTGGACCCGTGGCCCACCTCCTCCTGGGGTGATAGTTTCATAGTTTCATAGTAGCTAGAGTCGGAAGGGACCTAGGTAGATCATCTAGTCCGACCCCCTGCCTTAGCAGGAAAGAGCACCGGGGTCAGATGACCCCGGCAAGGTGCTCATCTAACTTCCTTTTAAAAATCCCCAGGCTAGGAGCCTGCACCACTTCCCCTGGAAGCTGGTTCCAGGCCCTAGCCGCCCTGACTGTGAAGTAGCGCCTCCTAATATCTAATCTAAACTTACCCTCCGCCAGTTTGTGACCGTTATTCCTGGTCACTCCTGGCAGCGCACGGGGGAACAGGGACTCCCCCAATACCTGCTGATCCCCCCTGACCAGTTTGTAGCAGGCCACAAGGTCCCCCCTTAACCTTCTCTTGTGGAGGCTAAACAGGTTCAGGTCCCGTAGCCTCTCCTCATAAGGCCTGCCCTGCTGACCCCTGATCATACGAGTGGCCCTCCTCTGGACTCTTTCCATATCGTCCACGTCCCTCTTGAAGTGTGGCGCCCAGAACTGGACGCAGTACTCCAGCTGCGGCCTGACCAGTGCCGCATAGAGGGGGGGAGGATCACCTCCCTGGACCTGCTCGAGATGCATCTGTGGATGCATGACAGGGTACGGTTGGCCTTCTTGACTGCCTCCCCACACTGCCGGCCCATGTTCATCGTGGAGTCAATGACGACTCCAAGATCCTTTTCCGTCTCCGTGCTGGCAAGAGGGGAGTTCCCCAACCTGTAAGTGTGGTGCCGGTTCTTCCTCCCCATGTGCAACACCTTGCACTTATCAGTGTTAAACCCCATCCTATTCTCATCCGCCCACCGTTGCAACCTGTCAAGGTCAGCTTGTAGCCTATTGCACCCTTCTAGTGCGCCCACATCCCCCCACATCTTAGTGTCATCAGCAAACTTGAACAGGGTGCTTTCTACCCCCTCATCCAAGTCACTGATGAAGATGTTGAACAGTGCAGGCCCGAGGACCGAGCCCTGCGGAACCCCACTGCCCACGTCCTTCCAGGTCGAGAAGAACCCATCCGCTACCACCCTCTGGGTGCGGCCCTCCAACCAGTTGGCGACCCATTTGACCGTGTGGGCATCGACACCACAGTCTCCCAGCTTTTTGATGAGGACAGGGTGAGAGACAGTGTCGAAAGCCTTCCGGAAGTCCAAAAAGACTACATCCACAGCAACCCCTGCGTCTAATGATTTGGTGACCTGATCGTAAAAGGCCACCAGGTTGGTCTGACAAGACCTGCCACTGATGAACCCATGTTGGTTGCCCCTGAGCATACATTCCCCCGCAAGGCCTTCCTGGATGTGTGCCAGGATAATTTTTTCAAAGAGCTTACCCGGGATTGAGGTCAGACTAACTGGCCTGTAATTTCCCGGGTCCTCTTTTTTTCCCTTTTTGAAGATAGGGACCACATTGGCCCTCTTCCAGTCCTCCGGCACCTCGCCAGAGCACCACGAGTGCTCATAGAGCCGCGCCAGGGGTCCCGCAATGACCTCGGCCAGTTCCTGTAGAACCCTAGGGTGAAGATCGTCCGGACCAGCGGACTTGAACACGTCCAGCCTCTCCAGAAGTACCCTAACTAACTCCTCGCTAACCCTTGGCCCAGGCGTGTCTCTCTCGGGGCCCGAGGGGGGCCCAGCAGGGAGGTGGCTGAACTGGTCCCTACTTGCTGTGAGGCTGGGCTGGTAGGTGCTGGGTCCCTGGGGTGGGGGTGGGGGGAGCGCCAGGCTGGCTGGTACTGGTAGAGGTCCGGGGGTGGGGGGCAGGCCCTGGCACGGAGCCGCTCAGATAAGAGCTGAGCAAACCTGTCCAGCAGGTCCCTCCAGAGCCAGGGCTCAGCGGGGGAGGGACGGTGCCTCCCTGCTTGGGGGCACCAGGCAGGGGCAGGCCGCGCCAGGGGAGCCGTGGTGTGGACAGGGGAGCTTGGAGTATGATACAGCCGGGGCTGGGCCCAGCTTTCCCTAGCGCAGCCAGGGAGGGCAGGGGTCAGAGTCCCTGCTTCCCGTCACCAGGCGGGCAGTGAGTGGTCCCGAGAGAATTTCCCACCTACCCCCGACCGCCACCAGGTTGGTGCCAAGCCCGCGAACTCCTACGTAGCCTGCCCAGATTCACACTGCCGTGTCTGTTGACTCTGGAGCCTAACAATGGCTGTGCTGCTTGGCCAAACCTCTCCAAGCCTAACTTGGAGGACAGCCTGGTCAGATGACAGCCATGCTTTCGCTGGCTGAGGAGCAGGACTCACACCAGGGTCTTTGGGGATGCCCTTGGTAGTGGGGGTGCTGGGCAGTGCAACAGCGGGTTGCGACACCTCTAGCTGCCACCGGGGGACATCTTCCACTGGACCACACTGCTCCGTGCCCTTCTGCCCCCACCACACAGGGCTTGAGGAGCAGCAAAGGCAGACCTCCCAGGCTGGTTGTGGGGTATATGGGCATGGGCATGCCCCCACCAACCCATCTGCCCGCTGGGCTGGGTGGGGAGAGAACAGGGTTTGGGGTGGGGAAATGGGGCCTCTGCCTAGGTGGCTGGCACCTGGGAGACCCACGCTGGCGGGGCCGGCACCGGCTGGCACAGGGGCTGTGCACCATCATGCAGGGGAGGCTGCTCCCAGCCCCTGTGAGGCAGACTGAGGCTGGGGCTGAAGGCATCAGAGGCCAAGACGGGGCAGGGGCTCAGCTCCAGCCTCCTGCAGTCCAGGCTGTGGCCTGAGCCCAAGGGGAATCTCTGAGCATGACGGGGCATTGGACACATGCATGTTTTGATTCCTTGCCAAAGAAACCGGGGGGGAGCAGTCAGTCTACATATACACACTGGTGCATGCACACACACACACAGATGTATGTATACACACATGCACGAACACGTACGCGGACGAACACACACAGATGTATACATGCGTGCAGACAAGCACACCAATATGCATACACAGAAAGGTATGCACACACATACAAACATGCACACACACATGCATACAGACACATACACAGGTGCGCACAGAGAAGCATACACACAGACACAAACATGCACACGTGCACACATATACGAATGCACAGACGCACATCCGCACACAGACATGCGCACACAGATGCATACACACATGAACACACACATACACAGATGCTCACGCACACACACGCACATGTGCTCTGGCTTGTTGCAGCAGCCTTATCATGGCACCTCCCCTTGGGCTACAATCTTTCCTCCTTAAGCAATGCCAGGGCCCAGCCCTGATGTCCCTTTGACCGTCAAAAGCCCTACGTGCCTGTTAGCTCCCAGCAACCTCATTGATTCAATGGAGTGTGTGTGCGTGTGTGTGCATGTGCATGAGTGTCAGTACGAGTGTGAGACCAGAACACTACCCTCTGTTTGTAACAGGCATGTGGGATCAGCGAGTGCCAGGCAGGTCATTAGTCAGACTCCTAATGCTTATTCTTGTAATTAGAGGTAATTAGGATGATCGGCTTCCTGGCTTTGTATTCCCAGAGCACAGCAGGTGGCAGGAGAGTAAACAGAGGAATGTCTGCATTACACACGCACACACACATAAACATGCACAAGTAAATACACGTAAACACACCCACATATAAAAAACACCCACATATATGAACATACAAATAAATATGCACACACACATGCAGACGCATGTGAACAGACACACACAAAACACACATACTTAACCACACACACACCCATGTATGATATGAACACACATATATGTGTATGAACACACAAATAAACACACACATATAAATATGCACACACATAAACATGCACTTGCAAGGATACATGCATAAACACACACAAAACACAACCACATATGTACACGTGTATGAACACACAAATAAACACACACAAACAAGCACACATACATAAACGCACATGCTCAGATGCATACACATTCATAAACACACAGAGACAAGTACGTAACCACACATGTACACATGTGTATGAACACATAAATATATGAACAAACACACACATAAAAATGCACATAAACACACAATAACATACATGCAGACACATATGCATAAATACACACAGCATATAAACATATCCGAACATATGAACAGACATAAATATGGATACAAGCATAAACATGTACACATGCACGAACACACAAAACATGCATATAAGCATGCACACATACATAAACATGTACGCACACACACGAAAAACACAAGTATAAAAAGCATGTGCACAGATGTCTAAATGCATGCAAACCTGAACACAAGCACACATGTATAAACACATACATGCACCCCCCCACATGTGCACAGACACACGTAGACAGTCGCACATGCACAGAGGCAAAGAAGCGACTCAGCAACCCCGGCCGTGCTGCCCCAAGCCCTGCTCCTCCGTCCGCAGCGTGGCTGTGCCAGGCGCTGTGGTGCTGTACGGCCCGGCTGGGAGCGCGGATCAAGCCGGGGTCTCTGGGCCCCTCCCAGCCGCAGGTGGAGGATCCACATTGAATCTGCCCAGCCACCTCCTCTGTCCCAGAGCAGGGCATGCCGCGGCAGGAGCCGGAGCAGCACCAGGACCCACGGCATCACATGTATCACGCACTGACACACGTGTCACTGCCACGATGCAGTTGTTCCCAGGCACCCAAACCCGGTGCAGTGCTGGGGAGAAACATCCGGTCCGGTGAGGTATCACACGGGTGGCGGCCCAACCTTCCACAGGCATCTGCTATTGCAAAGCCTGGATCAAGTAAGCTCAATGAATGCCCTTGGCATCACCTAATGCCTGCACTTATCTTCCTGCTGGAGGCAGTGACACTAGTTTTAGCGGTTTCTAAACCTACAGGGTGCCCAGAAGTGTTTCTAGGCTGTCTGCCCACTACACAGCTAATCCAATACAGTCTCCCACTCTGCTTGAGGCTGTTGCCCAGGGGGTTTAGACACCTCTGCCCTGCTGATTTCCAGGCAAGGGATGGCCTGTGCCAGAGAGCCTGATTCAAGGAGGAGATCCAGGCATGGATGTGGAGTCCCAGGATGGAGGTTCAGGTTGAGGACCCTGTGGGGGGGCTGTGTTGTGGATGGGCGAGGTTCCCTTGCTCTGACCCCAGCAGCCCAGAGATGGGACCAGGGACTCTGCGGTTCAATTCCTACTTCTGCTGCTGCTTTGTCTGCTCTGTGCCTCAGTCTCTCCATCTGTAAAATGGGGCTAAATGGCAGCAATTTTCTTTGCTTTGAGACCCATGGGGCAGGCAAGAGGGAAAGAAAGCCTGGGTGTCCTAGCAGGGGCTGGGACATGGAGCAGCGGGGCCTGATGAAGCCTGTCTGACCCCCAGCAGCGTCCCCTGCACTAGCTGCTGCTTCTCCTCACTTCCTACATGTCACAGGGTGCAGAGGCCCTGGTCCACAGGGCTCTCGTGTTCAGTCAAGATGCAGCTAGACCCCATGGGTGTGTTCACAGGATAGTGTCTGGCCCCGCTTGGTTCCTCTGGAGGTTTCTCATGGTCTCCATCCCAGGTTCAAGCCCATGCCAGGGTGAGACCGTGCTCTCTGACATGTTCATCCCACCCACCTCCACTGCCCCTGCTCAGATTGCATAAGGGGAAGCAGCTACTTCCAGCTGGGAACAAGCAGGAACTAGCCTGAGATTGTTAGCACGAGGCAGCAGGTGTCTCAGCTTGGCCTAGCGCCATGGATGGACTTCAGCTGTCTCCAGTCTCCAGGCACAGCGTGATCTTGCCTAGCCCCACCAGGACGGGATGTGCCTCCCGCCCCATGCACCGAGGACCTGAGTGTGAAAGGGGTGGATGGCCCTTGGGGGTCCTGATGAGGCCTGCCTGGTTCTCAGGGTTCAAGCCACAGCTTCCAGAGCCTTTCCCTGGGGCTCTGGGTGTCCAGCTCTCCCCCCGGCCATGCTCTGGGTCCTGATGCCATGAGAGCTGTGGGCCTGGGTTGGCAGCCGCCTGCCCGGGGGCCTGTGCGTGTGCGCTCAGGCACCCCGCAGCAGCCAGGGCTGCTAGATGTGCAGGCAGCACGTGCCAGGGGCTCTGACCAGCTGTGCTGGACAGGGCTGAGGGGGCACGGCCTGGCCTTCCTGGCTACGGGAGATGGGGTCGGGGCACAGGGCTTTCTGGGAGGCGGGAGGTTCTCCGGGCTGGCCTGGCTCTGGGATAAGGCAGTGAATCTCCTCTGGTAGAAAGGCGGGCTCTTGCCATCCGTCTGTCCCCACACAATATCTATCTATTTTATAGCACTCTATTTAGTCCTATACGTATCCACTTACCTGCCTACCTATTTATCTCTTCATCCTCCTCTCCCTCCATCCCCATCCCTCTATTTATAGCTATACATATCTACTGACCTACTTATTTACCTACCTACATACTTCCATACATCCATATACACTCATCTATACCAAAACGTACCTATCCATCTAGTCCTATACATATCTGCCTACCCGACTTACCTGTCTACCTATTTATCCCTCTATCCCCCCCATCCGTACCACTCCATTTATTCCTACATCTACCCACCGACTTCCATGTCTGTGGGTATTCCTCTATCTAGTCCTATACATGTCTACCTACCTACCCCTCCAGGCATGCCTTCCACTCTACTTATTCCTCCACCTGCCTGCTGGCGGCCCGGCGCTTACCCCGCGGCGCCGCCCGTCTGCCCGCGCCGCATCCGCCGCTCCGCCCTCGATTGCTCAGGTTTGGTTCGGGGCGGGCGCGCGGGGCGGGGCGGGGCCGTGACGCGGGCGGGGCGGAGCGGGGCGCGGCAGAGCTGGCCCGGGCCGAGGCGCAGAGGGGCCACGAGCCGCGCCGGAGCCGCTCCGGAGTGAGTCCCGCGGGCCGCGCCAGTTTCTGGCGGGGGGAAGCTGACCAGGCGGTGCACTGGGGGGGGGGGGTCGCGGTGCGTGTCCCCCCCTCCCGCCCCATCTGACTTCGCAAACTTTGCGGGGGGGGCTCTGCCCCCGCCCCTCCCCCCGGCATTGCCTCAGGCCTGCCCCCGGGGGGGGCTTCGTTTTCCTTGCAAGAAACTCCCCAGAGACGGAAGGTGGAGGCGGGGGCGGGTTGCTGCTTTGATGGCGCCTGCCTAGTGCAAGCTGGGCTGGGAGCTGTCCCGGGGCCACGGCTTTGCATCGCCCCCACCCCGTGCCTGGGGCCGGCGGGGAAGCCGGGACTCTTACATTTTGCCTTGTTTTTTGGGGTGGTTGTTTTTCTTTCTTCCCAAGCAACTTTGTTGTTCCCCTCAGGTTTCTCTGGGGCTGGAGGGGGATGCAGCAGGCCCGGAGGGTGTAAAGGGGCAGGGGGAGCAGGGATGTCTGCCCCTCCATGTGCCAGGCTGGGCCCTGCGGGCACCCAGGGTGTGGGTGAGGTCCCGCTCCCAGCCTCCTGGATGGAGGCCCCTGGTCTCTGGGGTCTCCAGACAGAGGAGATTTAGGAGCTGGCTGGGCTGGAGCCAAGGGGTGACATGCCAAAGGGTGTTACTGCTGTGCCTAGCCCAGGGCGTGGGGTGAGGGCAGGATGGGCTTGAAGTGCCAGGCTTGGTTCCCTTCCTCTGTCCAGCTGCCGCTAGGGCAAGTCCCTTAGTTGCTGTCCGTGTGCCTCAGTTTCCCCCCATGTGAATGCATTGCTGCCTGGTGCAGGGGGCAGGGAGGGTGCAGAGGGGTTGGAGACCCCGGGGTGATTATCCCAGGTGCTGGAGAGAGCCCAAGGTGGGTCACTGAAAGAGCTGGGGGGCGTTTTTTGGGGCGGGCGCTCAGCGCTTCCTGAAACCCAAGCCCTCTTGCGCTCGGCTTCCAGGATTGCTTGGAAAACCTCGGTCATCCTCCAGCTGGGAGCAGAGTCGCTGAGGTCTGGCAAGGGAGGAGGGTGGACTTGGGGGATGACAACAGCTCGGTGCAGCCCCTACCTGTCCTCTAATTGAGGGGCAGGGGGTATTGGGAGACCTGCTGCTACTTATGCAGCCGCTCTGGCTGGCTTCTTTCTGCCTTGGTTTTGGAGGAGGGGAGGTGGGAAGAGACATAGGTAGTGGCTTGAGTAGAAGTCAGAGTAGGCTGGCACCTTGTAGACTAACCTGAGCACACGTGTGTGTGGGGTAATGCTCCTCTAATGCGTACAATGGCATGTCATTGACTTCTAGACCCGGAACTTGCTTCTGATGCTGGCGAAACCCAAGGGCTTTCGGGTTTCGGGTTCCCCGTCTCTGCTCTGCTTGCCCTGGCTTCCTGGTGCGATGGAGAAACCTGGTAGCTGGGGAATGGCAGAGGCGCGCGCTTCCCCTGCTGCCATGGCGCGAGCTGAAAGCATTGGGATGATCCTGAATGCGGCTGTATGGAGCCAGGGTGACGATAGCGGCCTGGGCCCAATGGCCTCATGGGCTCCTTGTTCCCCTGGGGTGCGTGTGCATGTGCACATATGTGCTAGGCCAGGGCTGCCATGTGAGGAACGAGACGGGACCTGGCATGTTGCTGGCACTGGAGCCGGCTCCCATGGCTGAATCGGTGGATCCTGCTGGGCTCCGTCCTTATCTCCCATCAGGCTGCGCCTGTGGGGAGCCAGGTTCCCGCAGGTGGGCAGCATTCGTGTCTCACTTTGGCACAGCTGATAATTGCACCCTGCTTTTGATCCTGGGGTGAAATCCTCCCAGGCCTCTTCATTTTAAAGCCCTTCTCAGCAGTGGGTTTGGATGGGCAGGGTTGCAGGATCTCCTGCACTTGTAATTAGTGTGAGGTGGCTGATGTCAGTTTTCCTTGGGGTTAATTAAGCAGCTTTAATTAAAATACAATCTCTAGGTGATCTTCAAAGCGGGGGAGTAACAAAGCCTTTTTCTCAGAGTAACTGCTGCTGTTTGTGGGGCTCTGTGCTTGGGTGGATGAGAGGGGAAGGAACTGGCGGGGGTCCTGGCCCAGCTTGCCTGTCTCTGGGGGGCTCCTCCAGGCCGGGGTGGGTTGGCATGGCCTAGGCTGAAGCCTGCTTTGCACGGTTATCTGCATGGGATGGCAATGCCAGGAGACATACCCACCCCAGCCTGTCTCGGCCTACCAGGTGCAGCATGTGTGTCGCCCCTCCCGGGTCCTGCTCCCCGCATTGCCCTGCTGTTGGGCCCTGAGTCGGGCAGTCAGGAGCCAAGCACAGGGCATGTGGGTTCACAACATCCCCCTGTGAGCTCCTGGTACTGGGGCCGGCACTGGCACCATGGCTCAGCTGAGCCCTGGCCCATCTGGGCGCACTGGGGGTCCAGGCCAGGGAGCTCGTCCCGTGCCGCGGGTCCCGTTTGCTGGGAATCGTCCAAGGCTCTCGGTTTGCAGATGAGCCCGGGGCATAGCTCAGGGTAGGGGCAAACCAGCCCTGTCTCCTCCCCAACTGCAACTGCCGTCCCTTTTCCCGGTCCTATCGGCTGCTCTTTTTTCTGCTCCCTGCCCCATCGGCTGCTCTGCCTTCTTTCTGATCTGTTGCTCTGGTTTCTGCTTCTTGCTCTGTGTCCCCCAGGTGCTCTGCTTTCTTGTTCCTGCCCTCTGTTCCCTGTCTGATCTGTTCCTCTGCTTTCCAGCCCCACTGGTTGCTCTGCTTTCTTTCTGCCCTGTGCTCCCTACTTGATCCGTTGCTCTGCTTTCTGCTCCCTGCCTCACCTGTCACTGTGCTGCCCATCTCCTCTGTGATCCATCACCTGCCACTTGTGTGTCGCAGTGGCCGCCCTGGCCTGGCTTGCGGCTCAGGACTGGGAGATACGGGTATGTTCGTCTAATAACTAGACCCGCCGGGGGTGATGGCAGGGCCCTGTCCGGGTGCCACTAAGAGAGTCTGACCACATGCCATTCCTGCAGGAGAGGTGGGGCTTGCTAGGGGGATGCCATGTGCTAGGGGCTGTATGTACTGCAGGGCAAGGGGTGGCATGTGGGATTGACCCTCTCCTTCCACACAGGGCAGCAAACCCATTGCCCCACCCACGCCAGGCTCGGGGTTCGTCGGGGCTGTGTGGGTGGGTGCCGTGGGGCGTCTGGCCCACCTCGTGCCCAGGTGGCAGCATTCATTAACCCTTGTATGACCCAGCTGATACCTTTGCTCTGGGATTTCTGCCTGGCCCTGATGCAAGGTCCCCAGGGTAAAAATGTGGGGGTGAGTGGTGGGGGGATGTTAAAGCCCCTTCCCATGGTGGGAGAGTAAACTGGGCTTGCTACCCACTCTCTGCGGCTGCTACAGCCCCAGCCCCCTTGGGCCTACAGCTATACTGTGCTAGGGGGCTGTGTTGCTTCACCCCGATCAGGATGCTTCAGGGGTTGCCACTGGCTCCTACATTGATCTATAGGAAGTGGGTGTCCAAATCTCCTAGGCTGCCTGCAGCAGCTCAGCTGGTGTCTGGGGAGGAGGTGGTGACTCCTCCTCAGGTATCTTAGGGGGCAGATGCCATGTTAAACCCTCCTGGTAGGGTTCAGGGAAGCTCGGACAGCCCCCTGCCCTGTGAAGACAGCAGGGAGCGTGGCGCAGTGGTTACAGCTAGCAGAGGCAGGCAGGACTCCTGGGTTACACGCTTGCAGCTGGCTTCAGGCCAGTTGCTTTGCCCTTCCCCACATGCCCCTTGGTAGTGCCGGGCGCTGGATGAACATGCCACGGAGACCATGTGCTCCCCTGGCTGTAACTTGCAGGCCAGTGTGAAGGGGTTGAGACCTTTTTGAATGCCCAGCGGGCACCCCCAGCCCTTTAAAAGCCCCAAGAGTCACCCTGGGCCCCTTCTCTGGGCGGGGACAGCCCTGCCCACTGCCCTGGCTCTCTGGTTATGGCCTGGAGTGGGAGCCCAACAGAGCTGCTTTGTCTGCCTGAAGAGGAGGAGGGGATGAAGGCAAATAGAAACTGCTACCTCTTCAAGTAGACGAGCTAATATTAGGTCTGGCAGGGCTGCCGGGGCGCCATGCTCTGGGCCAGCCTGCTTCTGAAAGGAAATATTGATTGCCCCAGCCTGTTGTGTATCCTCATCATGGCCACTGGCCTCAGGCTTCGGCAGCAGGGGTTGATCTCAGCTGCTTCTGGAACCCCGGAGTCAGGGTCCTGAGGGGGAACAGGTCCCATCCCCCACAGAGTGGGGCTGCATCTTTGCGATAGTGAGATGTCCCCTGTCCCAGGTGGCTGTTGGGTAGTGGAGAAACTGAGGTATGGGGAGGAGAATTGCCTGCCTAAGGCAGTGGTGGAATTGAGGTGTCCTGCCTCAGTTTTCCCATCTGTATAATGGATGCAGGGGGCCCTTCTCCCTTTGTGGGGTTGCAATCAGTGGCATGGGACACCTGTCAGAGCTGCAGGGTGTTTGGGCAGAGGGGGTGCTCAGGCCTGGGCTGTGAGCTTCCCTACTAGGTTGCAGCTGCTGGGGGTGGTTTGGGGCCCCTCACCCGTCGGGGATCAGGCGGGTGCCCCTAGTCCCAGCGCCCGGCTGGGACCTGAGCCGCTTGGGGCTTGTCTGAGTTCCTGCCCGAGCCTGTTTGGTCAGATGATCTGCTTCCCTCTTCCGCCTGGTGAGGGGGGTGGCGAGCCCCACGCCAGGCACTGCCTGCCTGGGAGGGACTTGCCCAGCCCCTTCCTCCTCCCCTGCCTCTGCCAGGCCTGGCACTTCCAGGTTTTGGTATCTCGCACGGGGAGGGGGAGCACAAGCATAGTGCCCTGCTAATCCCTCCCCCTGCCCAGCACCCACTCAGCTGTGCCAAGCCTGGCCCTGCCACGCTGGGCACTCGCCCCTTGATTTCCGCTCCAGCCCCCTTGGTGGGCAGTTCTCCCTCCCTCCCCCTTCCCTCTCCCCCCCAAAAAAAAGTTTATTGCCCCTGAGCATGATAAGTACTCACCTGCCTCAGTTTCCCTCTGTGTGAGACTGGAGGTGCTGACCCCAGTGTGTGGGCTTTGGGGGGTGAGGAGGTTGGATGCCAGGGGCTGGGTGGAGGTGGGCATACGGCTCCGTGTACCACCATCCCAGGGGGCCATGTGGATCGGGCGGGGGGCTCCCCAGTGAGCCCGGCTGCATTGGAGCAGGAAGGCAGAGGGTTTCCACATCTCCTTGGTGCTTCAACCTTCCTTGGTTACCCATGGGTCAGGGGGAAGGGATGGGAGTCTGCACCAGGCCCAGCCTGGGCGGTTGTGGGGACCCTCTCTGACCCAGGCGGTGGCAGTCGGACACACGGTTGAGTACAGGCTCCCTGCCCTGGGGACAGCTCGTCCCCTTCCCGAGCATGCGGCCTTGTGCTTCTTGAATGGCTCCGGGTCCCCTCACGCCGGCACCGGACAAACCCCAAGGGACTTCCCTGCCTTGTCCTCCCTCCCCTCACACCCTAGTCATCTGGAAGGCATCTTCAGTCGCTCGCACTTCAGTCATTCCCTGGGACTCAAAAGGGTCAGGCTTGCATATGAAGCTGCAGGGGGGTGGGTTACAAGATGCCCTGCTCCCCTTTCTGTGCTGATCCGCTATGGACACAAGTTGTCACAGCCTCAGCTGTCAGATTTCGGCTCCCGGCTTCTCCCTTTCCACTTGAAACCCGCCTCTTCTGCAGTTGTGGAGGCTGGGACTTCTCCCCTGACTCCAGGAGATGGGAATTTAAGGCTAGGTGGGGGAAGCCCTACTGTATGGAGGCCAGCTGCAAGCCAGGGGTTTCCTCCCATGAGACTGGCTGGCTCCGATCCCTGCCCCTCTGCTCTGTGCTGGGCGTGGATTATACCAGGGCTGGGTCTGCCTGGGGTTGAGCTGCAGATGGGCAGGTCTGGCACCTGTGGGGGTATCTTGTATCCTGGTGTTGGGAGCCCTGGGAATCGCCCTCCCCTGGGTCATGGCAGGAGGTGGGTGCAGGAGCCAGACCGAGTGATCCAGGCCCTGAGATAACCCTGGACCCTTCCCCCTTCCTTCCTTGCCCAGAGTCGGGTTGTCTGTTAATCATCTCTGTGACTCTCTGGGCCGGGGGCAAAGTCCTGGAGCTCGGGCCCAGCTGGCAGGTCAGGATTTCTCAACTGTAAGGTGCTGGCTGGGTGGCTGAAATGGGGGAGCTGGATGCTCCAGGAGACGGTAGTTCAAGGGAACAGGGCACGGCCAAGTGTCCCCCCTTCCCCCTCTGCCAGCAGTGTCTAGAGTCCCGGCTGCATCATGATGCTCATGGTCAGGGGAGCTCTGTGCCACCCCACAAAACCCTTCCCTAGCTCCCACATCCATGGCAGCCACTGCCCTGGTCCCACCCAGAGGTGGTTGCATTTTAGGGTGGGCTGGGAAATGGGGCAGCCTCCAGGGGGTTTTGCCATCCCATGTTCCCTGCTCTGAGGCACAGGTTGAATTCTTCCCTGTATCTCTGCAGCAGCCTAGGGGAGGCTCCAGTCTCGCCCATCTCTTGTCCTGGGTCTGTGCAGCACCTAGCACTGTGGGGTGAGCTGATCTTAGCCATGGGGGGTGCTACTGGGGGACTTGGTCCCATGCTGGCACCGTGGCTACTAGGGACATGGTGACGTCTCTTAGTGACCGTCAACCAGGCCTGGGCTTGGCAGCAGATGCGCACGTGCCTTTGGGAGGCCCTGGCACCAGGCTGAGTGTAGCAGAGCTGGACCAGCCAGCTGGAGGGGGCAGGTGCGGATGGGTGGGATACAGGCCTGCTTGGCTGGCTGTCCCTGCTGGTGGCAGGGCGGGGAGCAGTGCCCAGCCACAGTGGGTCCTGATCCCTCCCAGCTTCTCCTTCACTGGCTTTGCAGGCACCTGCCTCGCGGGCCCTAACCCTGGCTGTGCCCAAACCAGCCCTGGGCTCTAGCAGGCACCATGGGGCTGGGGTCCTGGGTTCGAGTGGCGCCCAGCCCATGCACGAGAGGGTTTGGCTGAGCCAGGCCAGGACCCCAAGGCTTCGGCCCAGGCCTGCGGCTGCTCTGGGTAGGCAGGGGCTGTGCTGGGCTGTGGAGACCCCCTGCCGGCTGTGTCCCCGCCCTGACTCAGTGGACCAGAGCCAGGGCAAAGTCTGTACTCGAAGGCCAGCACAGTCTGCGGGGCTTGGAGGTGGGGGGGAGGGTCTGGGGCCGCAGCTCGTGGGGGTACAGCCACAGGACCCAGCTCCTGGGGGTGCTGGAGGGTCTCGGGCCCAGGATCTCAGGGCTTCCAGCTGCCTGGTGGGGTGAGGTGGAGATGGGGGTTCTTCATGTGCCTGCCTGGCCCCAGCCCAGTGCTCTGCTCTCTGCCCCCCAGGCATGGCTCAGAGGGAGCAGAAGGAAAGTGGGAGTTGACTTTAGGATCCCGGCCTGTTTTTGGGGCAGAGCCGGGGGTCCTGATCCCTGGGCTGCCGGTAAATCCCCCCTACCGAGCCCTGCCACCTCCCCTCCTCTGTGTGCGTGTGTGTGAAACGTGTGTGATACAGCCCGCAGGTCCCCACTGCCACAGAGCCAGGGGCAGCTGCAGCCCAGACAGCCACACTCCTGCATCCCAATCCCAAGCTGCTGTCCAGACCTCTCTGTTCATGGTTACCCAGGGGTGTTTTGTTTTCCAGGGGTGGTACTTGAGACAAGCCCTGACATGGGCCATGTCCTAATCCAGTCGGCCTGCATGTGTCTGCATGTGTGTGTACACACGCTTACACCCAGTGCCCCCGGTCTGAACTCTCTGGGATTTGCACCGGCTGGGAGGCCACATTCCAGTCTCCATCTCCATCTGGATCAGGGCTACTAACGCCACCCTGGGCTGCTTCCCTTTGTGGGGATTTGGGAGCCTTTCTGGTGGGGGAAGGGGCTGGTTGCCAGCTAGGAGGATGAGGAGGCTGGGGGTGCCGTGCAGATGCTCCCAGCTGGGGAAGAGGTTTGCACCTCTTGGACCCGGAGGCCGTGACGGTCTGGTGAGATGCTGGTGCTGGGCTATGAGCAACACAGGGGGGCAAACCTCTGGCAGGACGTGAGCCAGGTTGTAGACTGGTGTTTCATAGCACTATGAAACCCTGAGAAGGGGTAAGAGCATTTTGCGGTATCCCGAGGCAGACAGTGCTCCTCGTCCTGGGGCAACGGGCACGGATGTCTGTGTGCTCGGGCTTTGTTTCAGGCTTCTCCTGGCATGAAGGTGACCTCTGTAGCCTAAGTACCAGTGCTAATGGCACCTGTCCTGGCACAGAGAGGACCAGCGGCAGCTGGGACGGTCCCTTCTTTTGGGAGTCTGGCTCTGTCCCAGCAAGTGATACCACCCCCGAGGTCTCTCTGGATCCGCATGCTGCTCCTGTGCCCAGATCCTCTCCCAGCAACGCGCCAGCATCTCCTGGACACAGCAAACTTGCTCGCTCAGCCGGCATCGGGGGTCTGCCCGGCTGCAAGCATTGTCCACGCTCAGGGCACGATGGGTTGAACTTGTAGCCTGCGGGGACTGTGATGTCTGGGAGTGGCCATCAGATCCACGGGTAGATCTGATGAAGGCTCTGTGGGGCTGCAGGCACTTGATTTTTATTTTTTTAATTGTTTTTTCCCCTCCCACGTCTGTCTCTCCATCCCGCTGCTCTACAATCCCCTCCAGCCTGTGAGGCACCTGCAGCTCCTGCCCTGCCAAGGGACCAGGGCTTGTCTGCCATGAAGCCTCTCCGCCCGCACTAGGGAGAGGGCTGCCTGGGGCTGTGCTGCAACACGCAGCGCTGGCGGAGGGAGGATTCGCAGCACACGCCTGGCTCCGCTTCAGGGCTGCCACCTCGCCCATTTCCACCTGGGAGGGATGAACAGTACCTGGTGCGAGCCGATGAACCCCCTGAGGCCCAAAGGGGCTGGAACTGGGGGCCGTCAGCGCCTGGGCCTATGGGGACGGGGCCGTGCAGGGACCGGGTTGCCCTCACCCAGGCCTTGCCAGGCGAGGCTGACCTCGGTGAGGCTGGCGGGTGGCTGAGGGCTACAGGAGCATCCTCCTTCCCTGGCTGGACCCCATCGGGCTCTGGGCAGCCAGGGCGTCTGTGGGTGCAGCCGGCCGAGCCCCCAGCCTGGCTCCAGCTGCCGGTGTCTCAATGCCTCCATTGAGCTCCAGGGAGGCCGGGCGCTCGTCCCAGCCACGTGCAGCCTCCTTCCCTCCCGGCGCTGTCGGGCCCTGGCCCGGGTGCCCCCATGCTGGGCGGGCCGATGCCTTGATCGCTTCTCCCCAGGGCTCCCTCTCACGTGGGCCCTGCCAGGACAGGGCAGCGTGGAGCTGGGGGGCGTGCGTGCTGGCTCCCAGCCCCGATGCCGGCGACTGCAGGGACACCGAGGGGAACGTGGCCTTTTGGTGCCACGAGCTGCCCCCTCCATCAGGCGGGAACTGAGGCATCGACTGGGGAGAGGAGTGAAATGGGGTCCAGGGGCCCTGGATCGTGCCTTCCAGGCCGGAGGCATCTCCTCGCACCCAGTCCCAAAGGCCCCACCCCCACTTCCCGTCCCAAACGGTCGCTGGGCTTCAAACGGCCGCAGCGTTCCGGCCGCGTCCGCGGGGCAGGCAGGAGGGCGCCTGGGGGACGGGGATCTGCGCCCACCGGGCAGGGATGGGGCTGGCGGGTCTCACCGCGGCCGTGCATCTCCACGCCGCAGCTGGGGACAGGTGGGGCTGGGGGGCCAGGGGGTGTCGAGGCCAGGCTGGGGGCCTGGGGCACGGCTGACCCCGCGCTGTCCCGCAGGATGTTGCAGATGCTGTACAACTGCTTCTGGTGGGACCGGCTGTGGCTGCCGGCCAACCTGACATGGGCCGATCTGGAGGACCGCGATGGCCGGGTCTACGCCAAGGCGGCCGACCTGTACATCACCCTACCCCTCGCCTTCCTCTTCCTTCTCGTCCGGCACCTCTTTGAGATGTAAGTATGGGGCAGGGGGCGGGGGGTCAGCTCCTGGGTGTCCTGCGGACCCATCTTGGGGTGCGGTAGGAGCCGGGCTGTACCAGGCACCAGGTGTCTGGGCTCCTCGTGAGACCTCCCCCTGCCTTTGAGCTGGGGATGGGACCCAGGCGTCCGGGCTCCACTCCACTGCTCCACCCCACCAAGCCAGGTGTAACCCAGGTTACTAACCCAGGTACCTGAACCCCCCCCCCAGACCAGCACACCCCCTCTTCCTCCCATCCCCAAGCTGCCCTGAGCCCTGGACTGAGCTGCAGTCTATCCCCCCCAGCCCGCATGGGGGTAGGGCCAGGCCGCAGGCAGCACAATGGGGCGCTTTGTGCCTCCCAGTGGTGGTGGCAGTGCCGGGGGGCCGGCGTGTCGCCATGGGCACAGACTAGCTTTGTTGGGCACCTACGGTAGGACACCGCTGGGGGGGGAGGGGGGCACTGGGAGCTCTGCCCACTCTAGACTGAGAACAGTTGGCTTTGGGGGGTGTTCCCACTGCCCCCCCATTACTCCACTCCCAGCCAGGATTGGGCCCTCTGGGGCAGGGGTGGGAGCAGTACCCCGGGATAAAGCCTCTGTCACAGGCAGATAAGCCCCAGCTGGTCTGGACTGACTGCCCCCCCACCCCAGGATCGGGGTAAATATCAGTGACCCTGGGATAACTGCACATGATCTGCCCCAGGGTAACTCCTTGATCCTTCCCCCCTCCTGCCCCCACCCTGGTGGCCTCCATGGCTCTTCCCAGTTGCTCCCAGGAGCTGGTCCCAGTTGGGGACAGGTGCAGAGATCCCTTGTCATGGGTGATTTCAGGGCTGGGGGGATGAGGAGCCCACCGGCAGGTCTCCGAGTGCTCCCCAGGGGTCTCTGTGCCCTGTGCTGCCACGGGGGAATCTGAAGCACGGGGCAGTGGCAGTAATGCTCCCGAGTTTGGATCCTGGACACCTGGGGTACTCTCCACTAGGCCACGTTGCCTCCGAAGGGAGCAGGAGCTGCTTGTTCTGCAGGGGTGGGGGGCAGCCATGTGGATGTTTAACCTCTCTCCCAACCCCCCAGGTACGTGGCCACCCCATTGGCTGGACTTTTGAACGTCAAGGAGAAGGTGCGGTTGAAAGCCACCCCCAACCCCACACTGGAGCAGTTCTACGCCACGGCCTCCAAGCATCCCAAGCAGGTACGGGGGGCCCCTGCCGGCTCTGGGGGAGCAGGCTGGGGTCCCTCCCCACCTCCCTGAGCCCCTGGGGGGGGTCTGACTTGGGGGTCTCCACATGCAGTGAAGCCCTGGGGAGGAGGGGTGGTAAGGGGTCCAGTGCCCGGGCAGTTGGGCACTGCAGGACCCCTGGGCTGGCCTGATTATGGGAGGGGGCAGGGGGCTATGGGTCGGGAGTGAGGGGCACTGATGTGGGGGGCAGGGTCTGGTTTCACCCAAAAAAATCGAGGCTCAGACCTAGCCCCGGGGCTCCAAGTCGGCCCCAGCAGCCGGACAGACGGATGATAAGCCACTGGGGTCTCCCCCCGCTAGACGGACGTGGAGCTCCTGGCCAAGAGCAGTGGCTGCTCAGTGCGGCAGGTGGAGCGCTGGTTCCGGCGCCGGCGCAACCAGGACCGGCCCAGCCTGCTCAAGAAGTTTCGGGAGGCCAGGTAGGAGCCGGGCCGGTGGTTGGGGGGGCCAGGGGCCCAGCTGGGCTGCAGGGGTGGGCAGGGAGCTGCCTAGAGCCCTCCCAGTACCAGCCCTTGGGGCATGGCAGGACAGAAATTTCTCAGCATCTTGGAGAAGGGCCTGGCCCTGCTGGGGAAACTGAGGCATGGGGAGGAGCAGAGACAGGACAAGGCAGTGGGAGTGGAGCCGGAGAAAGAGCCAAGGAGTCCTGGCTCTCCTGCTCCGGCCCTGCAGCCCTCCCCGACCCGGGGAGAGAACCCAGGAGTCCTGGCTCCCAGCCCCCAGCTTCAGCGGGGGCAGGGAGAGAAGGAAGCACCCATGGGCCCCCAGCACTTTTCTCCCTGCCCCATGTCAGCCCCCACAGCCTGGGCTGGGCCTCCATAGGGAGCAAACGGCATCAGGGATGTCCAAGTCAGCACTACCTCCGGCTCCAGGCCCTGCTCCTGGGTGGGGGCTTTCCTAGAGTCCTGTTTTCCCCCCTGGCTGGTGCGGGTCTGAGCACCATCTGCTTCCTTCTTCCAGTTGGCGATTCACCTTTTACCTTCTTGCTTTCATTGCTGGCATGGCTGTCATAGTGGATGTAAGTAGGACCCTGCCCCTCTTGCCCCTGGCTCCCACAGCCTGGCAGAGCTGTGCGCCAACCTTGGTCTCTGCTTCTCCCCTGGCAGAAACCCTGGTTCTACGACCTGCGGGAGGTGTGGAAAGGCTACCCCATCCAGGTGAGTGCCCGCAGGATGCCCCCCATACCCCCACCACATCCAGGTGAGTGCCTGCAGGCCCCACCCCCCATGGAGTTGCCCTGCTCTGGGATACAGCTGGGGAATCCCCATGGGATGGAGCACTGCAGGGTATAGGATACATAACCACAGGTTCACAAGCTGGGGTGTTGGGGGACCCAGGCCTGGTTCAGTCCAGCACCCTTGGCTTTGCAGAGCATGCTGCCCTCCCAATACTGGTACTACATGATCGAGCTGTCCTTCTACTGGTCCCTGCTCTTCAGCATTGCCTCCGACGTCAAGCGCAAGGTAGGGAGACCTTGATCCGGGGCAGGAGGCTGAGATCCGGCAGCTCCTGGCTGGCCCTGCCAGCCCCCCCAAACCAGCCCCACCCTATGGCTGGTGCTATCTGATACCCCCACCTTGTGCTGGGGTAGGACAGGAGCCAGGCTGGTGTCCAGAACCTGCTCCTGGGTCCTCCTGGCGGTGCAAGGCTTGGCAGGATTTAACCCTCTCCCCTCATGGCAGGACTTCAAAGAGCAGATCATCCACCACGTGGCAACCATCATCCTGATCAGCTTCTCCTGGTTTGCCAACTACATCCGAGCAGGGACCCTGATCATGGCCCTGCATGACGCCTCCGACTACCTGCTGGAGGTACACCCTGCCGGGACTCCTGGGTTCCCCAGCTTGCTGCCTCCAGCCATCAGTTATAGCCAGGAGGCCGTGGAGATCCCAGGCCCGGAAGCTGCCTCCTGGCAAAGGCTGGGCACCTGGGGGTGGGTGGAGAGGGTATGACAGCACCAGCGCCAGGTAGGGAACCCATAAGTCCTGACTCCCATCCCTGGGCTATTCGGCCTCTTCTGGGCTGGACTGGTGGGGGGAATCTCTTGCCGTGCACAGCACCTGGTGCACTGGGTCTGTGCAGCCTCAGGGTTGCGGGAGGGAGGTCCTGGTTTCGGCTTCAGTGGTCAGAAGAGACTGGGCCTGGGACCCAGCACAGCTGAGGACCAAACCCTGGTCCCCTGACCCGTCCCCTTGCTTCCCAGTCTGCCAAGATGTTCAACTATGCTGGCTGGAAGAACACGTGCAACAACATCTTCATTGTCTTCGCCGCCGTCTTCATTGTCACCCGCCTGGTCATCCTGCCTTTCTGGTGAGCCCTGGCCCCGCACCAATTGCGAGAGGCAGCCCCAGAGATGGGCGGGAAGAAAGCATCAGGGAGGATCCTGGTCTGTTCCCTCCTGACCCCTGCAGCCCTGAAGCATGTGGTGGGTGGGCTTATCCAAATGGCGGAGTCCTGTTTTTGGCAGCTGTACGGGTGCCTAAATCCCCTTGGAAGCCTCTGAGGCTTTGGCTTCTGAGCCCCCACACTGGTCTGTGCCTTCCCTGTCCCCTCCAGGACCCCCCATGCTTGCTCAGAAATACCTCCCATCCCTCCACCATATCCCCAGGAGATGGGGGCTCTGCCCCAACCTGGCTGCACAGACCAATAGCTGGTCTGAAATTCAGCTCAAACACCAGCTCTGGGCTATTCATACCCAGGCTCTGAGCCTCCTGGGGGCAGCTCTGGCCTTCTCTGCCTGCAGGAGGGTAGAGCCTGACCTGAATGAGAGCACAGGGGCCTCTGAGGCTATGGGCTTGGGGTTCCTTTAAGAGGATGAGGGGAGCAGCCCACTGTGAGGCTTGGGGTAAAGGGCAGCGATCTGGTAGTTCATTGTCCCTGCAACAAAGCGGGGGCTGTATGAATGCTGATGATCTTTAGCTTGCGGGTCTGTGCATGCCCATTTTACAGACAGGAAAACTGAGGCCTGAAACAGCAAAGCAACAGGCCCACCATGGCAGACCTCCGGAGCCCCATCCCTGTGCTGTGGGCAGCTAAGGGGATGGGATGGGGTGGGACACCCCAGGGTGACCATCCTACTGCTTCCTTCCCCCCGCAGGATCATGCACTGCACGGTGGTGTACCCCCTGGACCTGTACCCAGCCTTCTTCGGCTACTACTTCTTCAACACCATGATGGCTGTGCTGCTGACACTCCATGTCTTCTGGGCCTACCTCATCATCCGCATGGCCCAGAAGTTCATAACTGGAAAGGTGAGTTGGCAGAGTTGGGGAGCCCTCCCCACAACCTCCCATTGGGTGTCTGGGGACACTCTGCCCCTCCTTGCAGAACTGGTCACATGGCAGCTGCTGCTGCAGGGTGAGGGGGGATGGGACTGGCACAGAGGTCTCCAATGGAGAAAAGCTTCCTACTGTATTTTCTCACACGCATACGCCCCCAGAATATAATATGCACCTTGCTTTTAAAAAGCAGAAGTTGAGGCACCCCATACTTTGTTGTAGTGTGTAACTGAGTAGCAGCAGTGAGAGCGGAGCCTGTTCATTGGTCTGTGGCCCAGGCAGAACCGGCTCTTTATTCTTTGCACGTAACGTGCACTCCAAGCTCCAGGTGCTGAGTTTTCATGGAGGGGAAGCTTATTGTATGCAAGAAGATATGGTGAGTGGTAGGTGGGGTGGGGGCATGGAACGTGGTCCCGTCTCTGCCATGGGGGTGGCTAAAGAGTAGGGGGTCCTGACCTGCAGGGAACAGAGATGCCAAAGCGACAGTGGTGCCCCCGGACTCCTGGGTCCCAGACTCTCTCTTGATGTTGAATCCGCTCCCCGCCACCCGTCCCTTTTCTCCAGGTGGTGGAGGATGAGCGAAGTGACCGGGAAGAGACAGACAATACGGAGGAGGAGGAGGACGTGACAAAGAACGGGCCAGTCTCCAACGGCCACCCTGTGCTCAACAACAACCACCGCAAGACCGACTGAGCAGTGCGGCCCGGCCCCCCACCCCCCCCAGCCCCGCCCCATCCACCCCCCAGTGCCACGTCCCGGGTGCCCGAGATTTCACAAGGACTCTTGATTCCAGCCTGCCACAGCCTGTAGGGCAAAGACCCCCCCCCTCCCGCCCCCGGGCTAGCAGGAACAGCCGGCTCGTTACCGGCCCCCAGGTGGCCCCCTCCCCTGTGCAGCCTGGCTGGCGGTGGGGAGGGGGCTCCTGCCCCCCTCTTTGCATTCCTCTTCACCCATCTGCCTTAATGTCAACCCCACAGGCAAGGCCTCCCCCCTGGCAGCAGGGATCAGGTCCAGGCAGATGTTCTCAATCCTGGTTCTTTACATCCCTTTTTTCCCCCCCTCCACTCCTGAGCCTGGCGTGGGGCTTCCCCCTGCCCCAGTCAGCTATGGGGCCCAGCACTGCGTGTCTCCCTGCAGCAGGCTCCCCTTGCTTCCCTGGGCATAAGCTCCAGCGAGGGGCCCGTTTGAAATCACAGGGAAGCTGTGGAGCCGCCTGGCTCCGAGGCTGTCGGAGCAGCCAACGCCCGGCTTCTTCCGCGTGCCTGAGATCTTAGAGTCTGGCCCACGGCGGGGCTGGGCTTTTGGCCTCTCCTTCCACCCCCACACTGTGTTGCAGACCCGGGCTGTGCCCAGCTCCTGGGTCAGCCACGGGCTCTCCACTGGTGGTAGGAAAGCCAAACCTAAGTGCCTCCCGCCAGCTGCCCTTAGCAGGAACGCTGGGAACGTGGCCTCGTTTCCCTCCTCCCTGCTGGCTTGCGGATCCAAGTGCCTGTCGCCCTTCTGCTATAAGCTGTGGCGGCCGGGATAGCCGAGAACACTAGTGAAGGCAGCGGTGGGGGGAGCCGGAGCATCTGCGCTCTCTTCCCCGTGCCTGCTTCCTTAGAAAGAGAATCCCTTTGCCTCCCCTGTTGGCTGAGCAAATTGGGCTCATCCATTAAAAGCCAGGCCCTCCGGTGCCCTCCTGTCCCCACCCTGTCCCTTGCCCTGCCCTGGCTGCCAAAGGACAAACACCTTTGCGATGGACGTGGTTTTTTTTCTATTTATTTTGATATAGGACTGAGTGCAGACAGGAACGAAGGGGCCAGGCAGTAGTGGGGTGGCGGGAGGGGTGGGGTGGGGGGAGAGTTTTTTTGCCTCGCGGTGGGCAGAGGGGTTGGAGAATGGACCAGTAACTGAACTGCAGACCAAAATGGGTTTTTTGGTTGGTTTTTTTTTTCCTTTTTTTTTTTTTTTTTTTTTTTTAAAGTTTAAATATATTAGAATGGAAACTAATAAACTTGTGTAAAGATGGACCCAGCGTGTCTGCACATATGTGTGTGCGTGTTTGCATCTGCACATTTGTGTGCCTTTGTGTATGTTTGCATGTACATGTTGGGGATGGGGGGGTGCTTGTGTGTTTGCATTTGCTTGTGTGTGGTAGGTGGCTGTGTGTGCGCCTGTGTGCTTGCACTTAAGTATGTGAGTGGTGGCTGGTTGTGTGTTTGGGTTTGTGTGTGGGTGCCTGTTTGCATTTATGTGTGGACACCTATGTGTTAGCAGTGTATGTGTGCACGTTTGCCTTTCATGTGCATGCATGTGGGTGCCTGTACATCTGTGTGTGTGTGTTCCTGTAGCAGAAATCCCCGTGTTCCTCCTGAAGGCCCTGGAAGGGCAGGTGTAGGTCTCCACTAACTCATCAGACCTCTTGCTGCTGGTGGCTTCATTGCCTCAGTTGTCCTCATGCAGGTGGAGCCCAGTTCATCTGGACCAGGCGGCTCCCCTGCTTTGAGTGAGAAGCTAATGGCAGCAGCTGGCACCTTGCAAGACTGCTGCAGGCACAGCTGCGGATCTCCCTGGCCAGCTCCACGGGGAGGTTCCCAGCATGCGGGTCCGTGAGAGGCTTGAGGGGGCAACACAGGCCCTGCCTGGCCCACCCAGAAGGATCCAAAGGAAGGTGAGTGCTGGGGGCTGGAGCGGGCCCTGGCTGCAGCTGGGAGTTGGCATGGTCGGGAATGGGTTCTCCTAGCTCAAAAGCAGGTTCAGTCCCCGGTGCCACAGAGTACCTGGCTGAGCCTGAGCGAGGGGGGGAACAGGAGCCCTGGGATTTCAGGGCTGTCTGCCTCCGTGAGATGCTAAAACATGCATGCGCGCTTGCCCTGTCTCCCCTGAGCAGAGTCCTATGGAGACAGCAGCAGCACCCGTCTGTGTCTTGACAAACTCCTTGGTGGGGCAGGACATTGTCAGTGCTGTTGTGTCTCTGCTTCACCCGGGGCAGGTGAATACGACTAAAGCAGAGCTGTGCTGGGTTAGGCCAATGGCCCATTTAACCCAGTAACTGGCCATAGCAGGAGCAGGTGCTTTGGAGCAGCGGTTTTGCTTGCTGGACCTGAGGCTCCCCCCTTAAGGCTTCTGGTTCTCACTCATGTTTTAAGTGCACAAATCACTAGAGCCATTGTTCTGCTGCAAAGAGCTCAGCCCACAGCAGGGCCGTGCTTTTCACACTAAGAATTCCTATTGGCAACCTCTGGGGTTATTGTGCAATTTGTTTGCTAGGCCTCTTAGTACCAGCAGCGTGCAGCAGCACCCCTGAAAGGATCTTGTGCTGCAGCGTGCTAAGCCCTGCTTGAGAATCGCTGCTTTAGAGGGACAGCATCTGAATAGGTTGGCTGCTCCTAGAGGGCTCCACCCCCCCGGCGCCTGCTGTCCTTGGTTTAGAGACACCAGAGGAAACGTCTCTGCTTGTTCTGTTTTAATGGATCTAGTCTCCATGAATCTGTCTAATCCTTTTCTGAGCCCAGCTGTGCTTTCTGCCTCTCTAGTGTCCTGTGGCAGTGAGCTCCACATGTGAACTATGTTCTGCATAAGAAAGTCCTTTCTGTTAAATCGGTCATCTACTCTTTTGAGCAGTGCTCTAGTGTTCTGGGACTTGGTGAACAAGTTCCTGGTCACTTGGTCCACATCTTTCATGATTTTACAGACCTCTCTTCTCTCCCCCTTCAGCTTTCCCCTTTTCAAATTGAAGACTCTTAGCATTTTTTTAGTCTGTGTCTGGCAACTCCCCTGGGCCTCTGATCATTTTGGTTGTCCTCCTCTTTGCCTTTCCTAGTTTTGGTGCCCATGTCTCAAAAAGGACATAGTAGAATTGCACGCAGGTGTGGCCACGCCCCGGATTTGTATGTTGGCATGGTGATGATTTCGGCTTTGTTTTCAGTTCCCTTCATTATGCCCAGCATTTTATTGGCTTTTTAGTTCACCACTCCACATGGAGGTGATGGTTTTTAGAGAACTACCTACAAGGACCCTGAGGTCTGTCACCAGAGTCGTAACAGCTGCCTCAGAACCCAGTGCTGTGCACGTATAATTGAGGTTATTTTCCCCTACAGGTGTCTTGGGGCATGATGTCTGGCAGCTTGTAGCACAGGGTAGTTCATGCCATAGGCGGGACAAGCCTTTGTCTAGCATGCTTCAGATCTGACTGATCCTCCCTGAGGAGAAGGCTGGATGAGATGTGATCTCTGCAGTGTCCTGGCAGTCTAACTGTACTATGTTTCTGTATTGTGATGGAGAAGTTTCCATAAACTCTTCCCTCCCAGCAGCTCAGACAGGAGTTGATGCACACAGCCCAGGCCACTATGGAGGTGGCAGCCATCCATCCATCCGGCTGCCTTCTTCCAGGGTGAGTCATGGTGCACAAGACCTAGCAGGAAGCTGCTGGCTTGAGAAGGAAAATGCAGCCCAGGCGGCCCCTGTCTTGGCTTGGAGACGGGAGGCTGCTTGTACAGCTGGTCTGAGCAGGGACACTTGCATGCAACTCAACTGGAGGCATGAAGTAGCCACACATAGGCTGACTGCATGTTCAAGGCACAATACCTGGCCTGTCTGGACCCCCTTGCCAGGGAGAACATTTGATTGCAGAGTGCAGTCTGTGTGCCCAGTGCTTTGCTGCCTGAGGAGCTGACTAGGATCCATGACAGACTCAGGAAGTCCAAACACGGGCTCAGTAGCCAAGGTTACCTCCTCCTGAGATAAATATGGGGGAAGGGACCACCCAGGCCTGAAGTGCCTCTCATCCAAGGAGCTTGGTGGAGTAAGACGAGTAGATCTGCTGCTGTAGGTTTGCCCTGAGAAGGCTGAAGAAGAGCTCATCATAAAAAGGAAGCTACATTCAGGCTTGCTTTACCCACTCATCAACCATCAACCAATGACACAGGGACTAATTGAGAAACACAGATGTCCTCTCAGTGTATTTAGTTCCTTTTCAGCACAGCTGGGAGAGTCTGCCACAGCTTTGGAGCCCTGCCTTCGGAGTGGGGACATGCCATGGATTTCCCCTCCCCAGTTTAGTTTGTACCAGTCGATCCAGATAATGGAAGGGGGTGAAATCTAGCCAAGTAGCTTCAGTGATTCGCCAAGAAGCCATGAGCTTTCAGCTTTGCATCTTCCATCTGAGTGTCTGTCCTCAAAGAGGAACTGAAAGATTTGAACACCAGCCTCTTGCCAGCTGTTGCAAGCCAGGGCTCCAGCACTGGTGGCACGAAGTGGGTGTTTGCTCACGGAAATGAGCCTGAGCTCAAGCAGGAAATGAGCTGGGCAGGAAACTTGTTAAGAGTGTGTTTTGAGCTGAGTGGCCACGTGTCTTGTACGCAAGCTGGCCTCGGCTATAGTGAACAGTTACCAGCGACGGCTCTCAGCATGGCTTGGATTTTGGCTGCAAACTAAACAACCCCCTGGCAAAAAGCAGGAAAAACTTTGCATGCTAAGGTCAGACAGAGCCAAGTGCAGGAGGCTGATAAAACCCTGGGAGATGTTTGAAATGAAGTAACAAGTGAGGCATCTTCAGTCCCTGGTGTCACTGCTGCCTTGAAAGCCAGGGGAAATAATTCACCCTTCATCCCCCATGTGAAATACGTGTTATTCCCTGCTGTATAACTATCAGGGCCTCTGGGAAGGGGAGGGTGATAACTGAGCCAGCCCCACTGGGGTTAGGAAGTCCCTACCCCCATCAAGCCAGCTGTAATAGGATTTGGGGCTCCACTTTTCTCCTTCTGCTGCATGCTGCTACCTCAGGACAAGGGCAGCACAGCCTGCAGTGCCAGGGGACCTAGCAGTCTTGCATACTCATACAATGAGAGAGCCCATGGCAGAGGACTTGAACAAGGTGTGAGGTGCACAGGGCAGAGAGGAGAGGTCTGGGGACAGCCTCTGGCCCCTTAGAAGTCAGCCAGCACTGAGCTAAATCATCACTTTGGCTCTGCTTGAATCAGCCCAGAATGTGCCTTGTGCGGGGGGGGACAGACTACACCAGACATCCTGAGGGCCCTGCCAGCCTGGTTTCTCTCAGAGTTTACTTCCCTTCTGGAAGAAGCCCATCCTTTCATGCCTGCATGACCACAGGGGCAGGTAAGCTCAAGGGCTCCAGCAAACAGCAAGGCAAGACTGTGGGTGACAACAGAAAGGAGGGCAGCTGTCATGAACACATCAGACTCAATGTGTCGGAACAAGAGAGAAGCACCTTAAGTTCGCAGTAGCAGGAAGGGTTTTATAAACCGGAGTCTTCTACACACAAGCTTCCAACCACTCCAACACCACACATTGTGCTTTGGTAGAAAAAACCCAGACTTTATTGCTTCATCTTTTTTTTTTTTTTTAAACACTGGCAAGATTTCTTTGTGTAGTCTCCAAGAAGTAGCACAGCTGTTATCTTTTCCCTAAGCCCAAAAGGCCTGACATAAATCCAGTGCTGGTCCAATCTGACTAGGCCTTGGAGTTACCAGACAACACCCTCCAGCAGTGCTACTAAAAGCTTCCTTAGACACAGGGATAGAGAAAGAGGGGGAGAGACAGAGAGAGAGCAAATGCTCAAGTTGCCATGAGGAAAGATTTGCCTGTCTCCACCCCAAACGCTTCCCTCTGTCAAAGTGAGTTTAGCATTTAGGGTCTACCTCTGGCTGCTTGGGGTGGGTGGAGGGCTGTATCTGTAGGAACAGATGCTACTTCTGAGGTCAGAGCCTGGTCATAGCGGCAGCGAAATTGAGGCCATTTATGGAAGGGTGGAGAGTGTGTGTGTGTGTGTCATGCTGGAGTGGTTCTGTCTGCCCCCTACAATGGAGTCTCTTTGAGCCTGGGCTCATGAGCAAAGATCACAGGTGGCAATGCTTAGGGCAGCATCTTACCTGTCCTTGCCCCTACACCTGGGACTATTGCTAGTCCTTGTAAAGAAACAAGAGCTCTAAGCCCGTCTGACAGGGATGCTTAGAAATCCTCCTGGCTCCAGCCTAGAAGGAATACAGTGCTTCCCCCACCAGACAGAGGCAGCGAGAATGACCTTTGGGGGGGCATTAATCTGCCTCCCAGCAGGCTCACAGCAACCGGCCTCGGCATTCAATAGCCCCGCAGCAACACAGAAGCTCCTTGCCCTCCACGCTGCCCACCTCGTAGTTGTAGTCCCATGTCAGCTCCGTGCCAGCTCGTATCCTCCTGAGAAGACAGGGCAAGAGACCGGCATCTCAGCGGCATGTTGAAAGAAATGCTGTACAGCCAAGATGAGATTAGGCCCGTTGAAGGACCGCGTCCCTCTGGCTGACAGATAGGCATGTGGTTTTGCCCTGCCCTGAGAGATTAGCAGCTCTGGTAGTGCCAGCTCCTCTTGCAAGGGGGGTTGGGGGCAAGGAGGAGGAGGTGGGGCAGGGAGGGGAGAGAGCAAGCGGTGTGTGTTAGGAGCAGCAGGTAGGAAGGGAAGGCTGGAACCTGGCTGCTATGGACAGAAGTGGCTTCCAGCTCTGCTGTGTGCGGCATTTGCTTATGGGTAGGTTGAGCTAGAAAGTCCTAATGAACTGAGAATTGAAGGGCAGCTCTCTCAGTCCTAGGGAGGCTGGCAGAGGGGTGGTAGCACTAGCAGGGACTAAGGGGGTCCCTGCTCAGATCCTCTACTACCACAGCCTTGGGTCCTTTGTGTACTAGGTGGGTAACAGCACTGCCCTGACTCAGAGAGGGGATGAAGGAAGGCCAGCATGATGCTGAGAGGCTAAGGTCAAAGGGGCCATGAAGTACCTTGCAGCTGGATTCCCCCAGACGTATGGCCTCACCACACCCCTGGCAGCGCCCCCAGTGTTGGTAGTGCTACTATGGCTTCCCTCAAGAGCCTTATCCTTGAGAGCTGAGCCTCTGTGACTGTAAGCTGGTGTAGGCCCCATGGGAGCCTTTCTAAGGGCATCAAGCGCCTCTCCACCAGGAGCATGTGCTGGAAAGACAGCAACAGAGCTAACCCTGACTCCCTACACCCCTGCTACAAGCCCAGGACAGAGCAGCCTGCCTCCTTGGCAAAGCCTGAAACCTCTTGAACCATCAGGAACTAA
Organism: Crocodylus siamensis; assembly: GCF_052110815.1. NCBI lineage: Eukaryota > Metazoa > Chordata > Crocodylia > Crocodylidae > Crocodylus > Crocodylus siamensis. The sequence goes on along the minus strand of NC_143400.1, from coordinate 15,281,620 downwards.
AAGCATCCCCCAAACATGCCCATCCCCACAGCTGACCCAAGTGCGAGCTCACTCACTTGCTGGCGAAGAAGGCGACCCAGGGGAAGCGGAGATCGTGGGTGTCCACAAAGACATTCTGCACAAACAGGTTGGGGCTACAGCTATGCTGCAGAGAGACCAGAGAAGCCAAGAGGTACAAGTTAGAGCCAGACCCTGAGCGGAGCAGACTCAAGCTGGAAGCTGGGACCTTGGTTCAGGCAGTGATAGTTTCATAGTTTCATAGTAGCTAGAGTCGGAAGGGACCTAGGTAGATCATCTAGTCCGACCCCCTGCCTTGGCAGGAAAGAGCACCGGGGTCAGATGACCCCGGCAAGGTGCTCATCTAACTTCCTTTTAAAAATCCCCAGGCTAGGAGCCTGCACCACTTCCCCTGGAAGCCGGTTCCAGGCCCTAGCCACCCTGACTGTGAAGTAGCGCCTCCTAATATCTAATCTAAACTTACCCTCCGCCAGCTTGTGACCGTTATTCCTGGTCACTCCTGGCAGCACACGGGGGAACAGGGACTCACCCAATACCTGCTGATCCACCCTGACCAGTTTGTAGCAGGCCACAAGGTCCCCCCTTAACCTTCTCTTGTGGAGGCTAAACAGGTTCAGGTCCCGTAGCCTCTCCTCATAAGGCCTGCCCTGCTGACCCCTGATCATACGAGTGGCCCTCCTCTGGACTCTTTCCATATCGTCCACGTCCCTCTTGAAGTGTGGCGCCCAGAACTGGACGCAGTACTCCAGCTGCGGCCTGACCAGTGCCGCATAGAGGGGGAGGATCACCTCCCTGGACCTGCTCGAGATGCATCTGTGGATGCATGACAGGGTACGGTTGGCCTTCTTGACTGCCTCCCCACACTGCTGGCCCATGTTCATCGTGGAGTCAATGACGACTCCAAGATCCTTTTCCGTCTCCGTGCTGGCAAGAGGGGAGTTCCCCAACCTATAAGTGTGGTGCCGGTTCTTCTTCCCCATGTGCAACACCTTGCACTTATCAGTGTTAAACCCCATCCTATTCTCATCCGCCCACCGTTGCAACCTGTCAAGGTCAGCTTGTAGCCTATTGCACCCTTCTAGTGCACCCACATCCCCCCACATCTTAGTGTCATCAGCAAACTTGAACAGGGTGCTTTCTACCCCCTCATCCAAGTCGCTGATGAAGATGTTGAACAGTGCGGGCCCGAGGACCGAGCCCTGCGGAACCCCACTGCCCACGTCCTTCCAGGTCGAGAAGAACCCATCCACTACCACCCTCTGGGTGCGGCCCTCCAACCAGTTGGCGACCCATTTGACCGTGTAGGCATCGACACCACAGTCTCCCAGCTTTTTGATGAGGACAGGGTGAGAGACAGTGTCGAAAGCCTTCCGGAAGTCCAGAAAGACTACACCCACAGCAACCCCTGCGTCTAATGATTTGGTGACCTGATCGTAAAAGGCCACCAGGTTGGTCTGACAAGACCTGCCACTGATGAACCCATGTTGGTTGCCCCTGAGCACGCATTCCCCCGCAAGGCCCTCCTGGATGTGTGCCAGGATAATTTTTTCAAAGAGCTTACCCGGGATTGAGGTAAGACTAACTGGCCTGTAATTTCCCGGGTCCTCTTTTTTTTCCCTTTTTGAAGATAGGGACCACACTGGCCCTCTTCCAGTCCTCCGGCACCTCACCAGAGCACCACGAGTGCTCATAGAGCCGCGCCAGGGGTCCCGCAATGACCTCGGCCAGTTCCTGTAGAACCCTAGGGTGAAGATCGTCCGGACCAGCGGACTTGAACACGTCCAGCCTCTCCAGAAGTACCCTAACTAACTCCTCGCTAACCCCTGGCCCAGGCGTGTCTCTCCTGGGGCCCGAGGGGGGCCCAGCAGGGAGGTGGCTGAACTGGTCCCTACTTAGGAAGACAGAGGCAAAGAAATCGTTAAATATGTTAGCTTTGTCATCTGGCATGATGACTAAGTTGCCCATCGTGTCCTGCAGGGGCCCCACATTACCCGGGACCCTCTTTTTACCCCCTATGTATTTGAAGAAGGACTTCTTATTGTCCTTAATCCGGGAAGCTAGTCCTATCTCCATCTCTGCCTTGGCCTTCCTGACTGCCCCCCTACATCCTCGGGCGACTGTAACATAGTCCTTCTTGGTGATGACCCCATCCCTCCATTGGGTGTATGCCTCCCTTTTAGCAAGGAGACATTCCCGGATGCTCCTAGTGAGCCATGGGGGTTTATGTGCCCTCCTGCTCCCTTTGACCCTTGTTGAGATTACCTCCCTTTGGGCATGGAGGATCGTCTCCTTAAGGAGCAACCACTCACCTTGGACATCTGGCTCCCTTCCCCTCTGGGTCCTCAGCACTTCCCCAACGATCCTCCTTAGCTTGTTGAAGTCAGCCCTCCTAAAGTCTAGGGCTGTTGCCTTGCTGCAGCCCTTTGCCACCTTACGCTAGATGATGAATTCCAGCAAGCGATGATCACTGTCTCCCAGGTGGCCCATCACCCGCAGCCCCCTCACCAGGTCATCACCCGTGGCCAGCACCAGGTCCAACAAGGCGTCTCCCCTGGTGGGGCTGTGCACCTCCTGGGTTAGATGGAGGTCCTGCACTCTGGCTAAGAACTGACGTGAGCGGTCAGACTTGGCTGACTGCTCTTCCCAGCAGATGTCTGGGAAGTTCAGGTCCCCCATGATGACCACATCCTTAGTCCTCACTGCCTCTGTGAGCTGACCTAAGAATTCCTGGTCAAGCTCTTCTCCCTGGTTGGGAGGTCTATAGTAGACTCCCACCGTTAAGTCTCTATCCCCTGGACTGCCTTTTACTCTAACCCAGAGCACCTCAGAGTGCCCCCCCTCTACCCCCTTGCTAATTGATGTTCCAGTTTGTGTCACAGAGGCAATCTGCTTCTTCCTTAAGTATGCCTGTCACAAGGCACAAAGTGAGCAAAAGCAGTGAGGTTTGTTCAAAAGGAACGGTTCTCTATTATGTGGCTCACTGGGTTTCCAGAAAGATCTTGGTTCTGAACTGTGAATTTAACCTCTGCTTGATGCCCACCTTTTACTTCCTGTATTCCCAAGCCAGCTTCACAGACAAGCCTCCATTCATTTCCAACTCAAGAGCCGATTAGATCATTAGCAAACACTCTTGTCTGGGAAAGAGCAGACAAACTAGAGAGAAAGCTGCAAACACTCTCGTCTGGGAAAGAGCATAAAACTTATTGTTCTTAACCTTTTTAGACTCCAGACCCCACTTTGAAAATCCCAGCTCTTCACTTTTGCTTGTTTCTCAACTATAGAAAAAAAAAAGAACAAACCAAAAACCAGAACAATTCTTCTGTTGCAAAGAAGTCAGCTAGCAGGATGGTTGTAACCTTCTGGATTCCTACTGGAAGTCTGTAGGTGTCCTGTGAATGATGTGCAAGTGTTCACACACCATGCAGTGTTAAAAGCTTCATAGCATCCTTAAAAAGGATCTTGCACCATGCCAGAGTGCCTTAGTACCCTTCTTAAGGATCACTACCTTAAACAGTGTGTTCAAATCCTACCCAGACACAATTAAGCCTCTTTTATGGAGGCTTAGAGTGCCAGGTGTTGTGAACAGGTGTTGACAAGATAACGACAGGCAGCTTCTGGACCCCTGTGGTGATGTGTAGTAGCAGGAAGAGTAATGTTTTCTGAGTAGGGGTGAAGTCTGAGGCAAGGATAAAGGAGAAACCTAGGCCCGTAGCTGATTCTGAGCTATCGTAATTATCCACATACTACGCTCTTCCCTCAAAAATCAGCCTCCAAAATTGAAGGGCATGGCTTAAGTGGAGAAGCTACTCTTATTTTGCTGGAAGAGAAGCAGGGAGACACTGCTGCAAGATGACTGCCATTGTGCAGGGTAGGAGAGGAGTTCATCCTTCAGGGTCAGAGCTAGCCTTAACCCTCTCACAGCCACAGCTAGGACCCCCTGCAGTCAGCACTGGGCAGTGACTAGAAATGTTTCTTCTTCATTCCCTGAAGCAAGATGTGTGTCTTATTTGGAGATGTGTAGTATGTTAGAAAATATGGTAATAGGCGAGATGCTGGCTCGAGGCTGTGGTCTGTGCACAGCAAGAGCATAAGAACAGGCAACTCACGTTAAGGTAGCGGCCGAGGTTTCCTTCAAGCTTAGCATCAATGATGTAGCAGGATTCCTCCCCGTCATAGAACTGGCGGGTGGTCCTTCGCACTGGTGCACTCTCACCCTTGTCAGCCGATGCAAGGTTGGTTGACTTTATGGCAATGCCATGTGTTGACTTGAGGGCAAAGCCCCTGGTAGACTTCACTGCCACTTGTCTCTTCACAGGACCTGCCAAAAAAAGAGGGGGATGGAAACGAACACTGCTGGATTTGCTCCTGAAAGAGTTAATGGACCACGACAGTGTTCTGTAGGAGGCAGCTGGGGAGAGACAGAGCTAGATTGACTTCAAACTCCACCAACAAGCTGCCCTGCTTCCTCTAAACCTCACAAACTCCATGCGAGGATGGACAGGGAGCCCCAAATACTCCCCTGGGCAGAAAACAGGAGCAAAGCTGGGGGACTAGCACTACTTGAAAACAGTGCCCAGAAGTCTACAGAAGGCAGCTGTTTTTCTTCAGTTTCTGGTTGGGGTGAGCAGTCATCGTGAGAGCTCATCTTGCAGGAAGCCCGATTGCCAGAGCATTGTGGGAAGCCAAGTGTCTCAAAGTAAAGTCCCCATTGAGAATGGGTTGTGATAAGGAAGGAAGCAATGTGTGGCAATACTGAGACCTGCCCATGGCACTACAGATATTTAACTGGTGTTCTCAATGCCTCCCCCTACCTGCTTCTGAGTCCCATCTCCACTCACATCAGAGCACCTCCCCCAAAATGCAGCCGTGCCTACCGAGGCCAGAAGAGGGGTTCTTTTTATCATCTTCTTCCTCCGAGCCAGAGGAGATGGTCTGGATGTCATCGCTGTCATTGGCATTGCCCTGTGCTTGTCCTGAGGCTGTTTGCCCATTCTCCCCCTCGCTGTCGGTGCTGCTGGAGAGTGTCAATACGTCCTACAAAGACCAGGTGGGGTTAGAGGGGCTGCAAAGGAGGTTGTGGGCCTTTCTCCAAGGAACTGAGCTTTGATGACAGCATTTTGCCTTTCTACAGCACCCATATCTACAGAACAAAGCCCTTTCATGCCTGAAAAGGCTCATGAATGTGCTGGAAAGCCCTGTGAACTCTACATCCAGGGAAAGCCAAGGCAGAGGCACCAAGGCTATGATGCTGTTTAACTAAGCAGAAGTCAGTGGCCAAGCCAGGAACCCCTATGCGTACTGACATCCTTATGTCATCTACCGCATTGTTCGGCTTGAAGGCTGATTTGGACAGGAATTATTTTAGCCTCTCTACCAACAATGCTGCGACTTCCAGGGCAGTACAAGGCAGGTGTTTGAGGCAAATGAACAAGCTCAGCTTATGAACAGAGAGAACCCCACTGTGTTCCCTTGAAATAGCTGGGGAACTTGGGGAGGCTGTTTCATAATCCACATGATGACATCCATTCTTGCCAACAAAAGAACCCAAGCCAGCTGGCTTAGTCAACTTTCACCAGGGCAACAAAGCAGGAAGCTCTGATTTAGAGAGGCGTATCAGTATACAATGTTGGAAGGAAGCTACTACATATGCAGAGCTAAGTGTCGTGGGACAGCATGGCAGCCTGCACCACTGGCACCAACCATCATCTGGAAAATGGGACAAGGCAAGAGGAGATAACATGGTCACTACAAGGACCCCCCCTCCCTGAAGCTGGAAAAGACAGGACATGGGGCACATGCCTACCTGGTCCCAGAAACTCATGTCCTGCTTAGTGTTGCTGCAGTGTCTCAGGTGCCATGCATCCTGGAAGAAGGCAGTCCTTATGGTGCCACCCTGCCCTAACTAGTTCAGAGAGCCAGGCCTATTCTTAAGTAGCAGCCTCTGTCCTGAGCAATGCTTTAACTCCAGCTCTGGCAACTGGTGAACCCCTGGAGATAAGCACTGCACTCCAAGTCTATTGCAACCAACCCACCAGTTCCCTCTGCCAAGCTAAATCCTTCAACACCAAGGATGCCCACAACTGGAAGCAAGGTAACTCCCCGAAAGAACGAATGAACAGCCTCCACTGCACTGTCAGGAGGACTGCAGGAAGGGGCTGACACTGGCTAATGCAAACTGCCTGGGGATCAGGAGTCTTACGTCAGTGGAGGGCTGCAGGGGGGCCGACTGCCGCCTGCTCTGATGCAGGGTGGTCTTGCTCAGGGGCCTGCGGACACCCTCCAGCTTCGGTGGGCTGGGATTATAGCCGTACAGCCTGCCTGTCGTCTCGCTCAGCCTAGGGGGTAAGAACAATGTGGGTCATGCAGGCTGCTTCCTGGCAGGCTTGTTCCTTCTGCCTGAGGGCTGCTTGCAAGCTAGCAGCGATACCTCACTGTCATGTGTAGTTAACTCATGGAACTGACTGCCACAGGAGGTGGTGGAGGTAGACAGCACAACCAGCGTCAAAGGACTGGACAGATTCATGCTGGTAGATCTGTTAATAGCTCCTGGACAGAAGGGCTGCAGATGCTTCCTTTAACCCAATAAATGATAGGTGCCTGGGAGGGTGTTAAATAGGGGGCAGATCACTCTACAACAGAGACGTTCAATGCTTTGGCCCCATGAGTCAAATGAGTGGCCCAGAATCCATCTGCAGGCCAGATCAGGTCCAGAGGCCTGGCATCACCTCTCCCTGCCCTGCTGTTGGGATTGGGTCCGAGGGGGCTGCTATCGCACCCTCCTGCTCTCTATGCACAGAGATTGGGTTGGGGGGCGGGGAGCAAGGCTGGCACTGTTCTCTCCCCACCCCTCTTGCCAGGATTGCATCCCACCCCCATCACCCTGGGATTGGAGGCAGGGGGGGAAGAGGTTGGCACTGTCCTCTCCCACCAGGATTGGATCTTGGGGGTCAGGTGATGCCCCCTCCCACACCCCACACCAAGACTGGGCCCTGAGGCCTGGCACTGCTCCTGCACAGATTACCCCTGCATGCTAGGATTGGAAGTCAGATCCAGTGCACCATGCCTGTGGCCCCTGCAAGTCTAGTGACTTTGCAGGAGGGGAGCAGTGCCAGATTTCCAGACCCTGTGGGCCAAATGACACAGCACTGTGGACCAGATCTGGCCCTACAAGTCAGAAGTTGAGCTCCAGATACCCATTTTGATGTTCTTCCTGTACACCACCCACTTCTGCCACTGCTGGAGACCACGATACTAGGCTAGATGGACCATGGGTATGCCCTGGTGTGGCACTGCTTATATTATAGCTCTGCCATGTAGCTGGCGTCCCACTCCCAAGAAGTGCAGGGAAGTCTGTCATGGCCAGTGGGGTTAGTGGCCAATGCAGACCACAGAACTGAACTGATGAGCACACCAGGGCCTCGCTGGTCTCTGGACCTACTGCTTTTGTTTCTAACATGGCATGTGCTTGATGGTAGAACACAGAGCTTGCTGGCTAAGCAGGGGCCAGGACCTGGGAGGCACTTGAGAGCTGTAAAGTTCACTCAAATGCAAATATTTAAACAAAGGGGGGAGAAAGGAGGGGTGGATGGAAACTCACAGCGGGAACTTGTTTGCTTCTTCTGATTCCTGCAAAACAAAAGGGAAGAGACCATCAGAACCCCCTCTGTGTCAGGTCTCCTTCAGCAAATCCACCCCACAACCACTCGTACAGCCTAGATGCCCCAAACAGGCCATCTCCGACCCTGGCTTCCACAGAGTCCAAAATCTCCTGGCCTTCTGGATGGGCTGAATGTGACGGTAGGTCTCAGTGCAGCCCATCCTCACCCTGCACAGCTGTGATGTACCCCTTCCCCCATGACCATTCTTTAGGGAAGTGGTTCTCCACTTTTTAAGGCTCCAGGCTCCCTTGGAAAGTGATGGATCTTCCTTTTCACTTGGTTTCTTTTGACAAGGGAAAAGAATAAAGTGAGTGTTCTGTGGCAAGAACTCAGACCACAGCAGGGTAGAGTGTTTGGGACATGGGATTTGTCTTAGAAATCTCTGGGTTTATCTTGTGAATCATGTTTGCACAACTTGGTACCAACATTGTGTGGCACCCTTGAAAGGATCTCAACGGACCCTTGTTGAGAGCCACTGCTCAAGGGCTGAAGTGTTGGAGAGGGCACTATTCCTAAAGTCCTGTTAGTTTCCCCCTTCCTGTATTGGTTATGCCTCTTGTATGGCTTCAAGTCCTCCTCCTGCTTGGGTACTTGTGGACTGCTATAGCCCCAGTCACTGCTTAGCAAGGGATTTGTGCTGAGGACTGAAGCTCTTATCTTGGCTGGAAGCCTTTTCAAAGGAGTGAATTTGGCAGGAGGAAGCCTTGCCTACAGAGCTGGCCTCAATGGACACTAGCTACAAAGGCTGTAAGGGCTGGTCCCACAGGAGAGCTGAGCACAGCCCTGAAATTCAGAAGTGTGATAGTACAGCAGCACAAAGGACTACAGCAAGACCTGCTGCAGCACTCTGGCCAAAGCAAGTCCCTCCTCTGCCTGTTTCCCCATCTGTATGTGGCTACAGGAGGGTATTCTACCTCTCTGGTAGACTGACCCTTCCAAGTGCCTCTTGCTCACCTCCTTCTTCTGTCCCTTCCCTTCCGCATCCAAGCCCCCAAGCCCTGAGGTGGAAGCTCGCTCCCTTTCGCCTGGGCCATCCATTTTGGCAGCCTTTGCCTCCCCAGCCTCGTTCATCTTGAAGGAGGATGCGCTGTCGTTGTCCTGGAAGCTGTCAGCCATACTGTTGGAGTTCAACCACGAAGCCACTTTGTTTTTGGAGGTCTCTTCGGACACGGGCAGCTTACAGGAGACTGCCACGGCGCTCTCCTCGTGACTCACCTGCCGGGCGAGACCCGAGTCCTTGGAAGCTGTCTCTGAGAGGCCATTCTCCTTCTGTCCTCGGGTCTGGCGGCGAGTAGCATAGCTGCGCCACACTGAGTTGGTGCTGAAGTCCTCATCCTTGCCAAAGTTGTCATCAGAGCTGTCTTCGTTGGACTCCTCCTGCTCCTCTGAGCCCGTGTTGTCATCATCATCATCCTTCAGGTCCACGCCGCTGCTGTCAGAAGAGCACTTGGCATCGCTCTCATAGCCCTCCTTGAAGTTCTCCACGCTCTCAATGTGGTCCAGGTTGGCAAAGTACTCATCACCCATCTCCAGTCCTTCCTTGTCGGCAAAGTCATCCGTCAGGATTTTCCCTGGGAGCAGGAGGAGGAATAAAAAGAGCACAGAGTTGTTTTAAAGGGATATGGGAGTTCTGCACTGGGTTTGCTGCCCCCGAGAGCTCAGGGAAGCTGACCCAGACAGAAAGCACTCTACCACAAACTGGGCTCTCACAAGAAACCATGCCATCCTGAAATCTAAGGCAACGTGGGACCACAGGCCAGCAGGGGGGGAGTGGTTAGTTAGCAGGGCTACCTTGGCCCTTGTTCACCTGGTCTCTGACCAGGAATTGTGCAACTTGCTGACAGGGACTCAAAGCTTTTCCATCTAAAGGGCTTCAGCTGCAGTGTTCTCACAAAAAGTATCGCTTTTCAGGGAACAGCCTGATATTCTCAACAGGATCATCAATTCTCAAAGGTCACCATGGTGCCTCCTTAAAGCTGTAGGATTAAGTGCCTCATGTCCTGCTCTCCACGGTGGCTGGGATTCCTCCCCCTGTGTGCCTCATCTGCCACACTGTACCTTGTCAGCTAAGAGGCCATGAGAGATGTGGCCCAGCTCAAGGGCAGAGACACAAGAGTCTTGCAAGACTACAGCCAGGAAACCACAGCATCACTTCCTCCCAGTTTCACCACTGATAGGTCACTCAGAGGTGTCACAGCCAGCAGGAAGGACCTGACCCCAAGAACTAGCCTCCAGACTCAGACAGTTCTCTCAATAGGCCAAGAACAAGTCCATATGGGAAGCTATCATTGGGACAAGGGTAAGTACTCTCTACGCAAGCAAGCAAGCTGGCATCTCTTCAGTGCCAGACTCCACCCCAGTGGACAGCTTCCGTGTTTTACAATGTCAGCCAACAACACAGCCCTTAGAAGCAAAACAGGAAGCAGATGTGGGCAACCAGATGACATTAGAAGCCCTCATCTCGAAAGCAGACAGCTAGATTTTTGCAGACCGGGGTCTCTGTGTTGTTTCACTGGAAGGAGAAGTGATGGTGAAATTGTAACGTTCTCACAAAGGCTGAACAATACCGTTTAACATGCCTGGGAAAAGTTCAGAGATTCTGATCGGGTTTTCACTGTTATCCACTTCAAAACCACACTTCTGGGCCAAGACTAGTGAATACCGTCAGATTTTAAAACACTAACATATAAAAAGAAAAGGCTGGTTTCATACTTGGAGTGAGAGGAAAGGTCTATTGGGAGACACTGGACGTGGTCAACAAGGGAGCAGATTCTGAAATCACAACTTCCTAAGCCTTGAGAGGTAGAGAAGCAGGTGGAAAATTGTGGGCATGCCCTCTTCACTCTTCTTCTCCACATCCACTCTGCCACTATATGAGGCAGGATTATGGGCTACATGGAGCTATAGTCTACCTAGGAAGTGGCCATTCTTATGTCCTCAACGTATGAGACTGGTAGAGCGTAGGCTCAGGGCCCCCTGTCTCCGAGAGACTGGTCAGAGCTTTTCCATCTAAAAAGTTTTGGCTCCAGTACTCTCACAAGAAGCATTGCTTTCCAGGGAAAAATCTAACGTTTCCAAGAGGATGATCAATTCTGAAAGGCCACCATGGTGGGAAAGAAGTAGGGGGTGGAAAATTCTGGACACACCTTGAGGAATCCTCTTGCGTTAATCATACACTATTTGAACTAGAGTGTTCGCAGGACAGGTGTCCTACCTGCATAGATGCAGACAAAAGAGCCCTTAGCAATGTCATCCAGGCAGCGGATCCCCCAGCCTTTGTTCTGTGTCTTGAAGAGCTGGAGCCGGACCTGGAGCCCATGCTGCACCAGACGGTTGGTGCACATGTTGACATTGCATTTGCATCTCTTGTTGCACTCGTAGACCCTGGAAGTGGGGGAGAGCAGGCCGTTAGCTCTGCAAGCTTTGAAGTCCGGAGCGAGCTCTTCCAAACCATGGAAGTGCCTTTAAGTTCCAAGGCTGTTCTACTCACCCTGTTGGGAGGCATTCATCCAGCCGCTTGTACTGGTAGCCTGAATTATGATTGATCTGCCCACCAGGAGTGCAGCCTGTCGCTTGGACTGTCAGCTGGTGACAGGCACATTTGGATCTGAAGAAAGATTCCCCCACCCAAGACTGACTGTTACAGATACGTTGCATCAACACAAGGGTCGGGGGGCAAAGGCATTTGGGGGTCTGGGGCTGGGTCAGGAGATCGAACTCATAGTAACCAGGTGTAGTTTGGATTCAAGGGTCACCAGTTGTCTTGGGAGCAGGCTCCCTACACAGGCCGGCTTACAATGGAGCCTGAAAGCTCATTGCACGTGTCCAAAACACTATTCCTGGCTTGCCCATCTGCTTTGAATGGGTCTTATACGTAGCCTTAAAAGGGACCCATCCTAAAGGGAAGACGCCTGTTTGGAGATCCAAGTCATCCTCTGAGCCCCAGGTGCACACAGAATTCATAGATGTTGCACATATTCAAGGGCTTCATCTTAGGGAGGTATGAGATAAGCAATCCCAGAGCTGGGGGACACAAGGGCCTTGGTAGTAGTCCCTGCAGGGATCAGAGAGAACTGGGTGCTCTCAGTGACTGAGGGAAGCCCTGGGGCTGGAGCAAGTGATAGGACAGGTCACCTACTTGTCTCTGCAGCCATCTTTGCAGTCGCAGCCAACAAGGAACTCCCAGCTGGTGTTGATATAGACACCCTTCCCAGGGATGCGCTCCTTGCTGTAAGCCACCTGTGGGGGTGGTGTGCTGTCAATCTCATTGACGCAGGACAGGGGCACATCCTCCTTGCCCTTGGTGATGTCAGCTATGTAGTAGAAAGGCTTGTAGGGCTGGAACTTGCGGTCCACCAGCACATAAGGGTCCAGGCAAAACATCTCCAGGAAGAGGAAGTCACAGTCTGTCTCAAAGAGGTAGCGCTCAATCTCTTGCATGGTGCGGAGGCAGAGCCCACATGGGGTCTTGTACAAGACGTGAAAGCCCATCTTGCGGTTGATGCGGCGCCTGGCTGTCATGCGCCGGAAGTCATAGAGGAGGGGGATGAGCAGAGGGTTCTTGCTGCGGTACTGGTCGCTGCGGATGGGGCGGACACGTGACAAGCAGGTGAAGCTGCACACATGGGGCAGGTAGAAGAGCTTCTCCATGGGGGCACGGTACGAGGGCTCGTTGGGCACCCGGTCCATTATGCCATGGAATGATGGTGCCACCCCACTGATTGGCTGCGATGGAAGAGGTGTGCTTGGGAACCTGCCATGGAAGAGATGTCCAGCAGGTAAGATTACACCTAGCAGTCTCTAGTGGAGGCCAGACAGCACCAAGGGTTTTGTTCACTCCACCAAGAAGGGTCTCCTAAGGGAAGCAGCATCAACCACGCTGCATAAGAGCCAAAATGGCATGGGGATCACTATATGGTGGCCGAAGAGGAACAAAACCTTTGCACTGGGAGCTGCTTCACATGCACTGTGCCATTGTGAAGAGATACAAATAAACTCATGTTATTTAGACTGAAGTAGTCTCCAGGAGCCCATGTGACAAACTAAGTCCCTCCTGTGCTCTATGCTGTACAAAGTTAGACTAAAAGGCCCCCTGCCCTTTTTTTATAACCCAACTAGAAGTCTCCCAGCTTTCTGTAACAATGTAGAGATTGTCAGAGGCTCCTTTGGAGATAAGCTCCACTGAAGACAGAGCGATGAGACTGTTCCCACCCAAGAGGACAAATATGTGCAGGGCTGAGCAGAAGGTGAAAGAAACAAGTACTTGGTGCCTACCCACCCCACAGCCTTCTCTAGGCCAGACTCAGAGCCATTTTATCATGCAGGTCACAAATCATCCATGTCTAAGTCAACGGTGTGGCCTGCTGAGCAGTTATATCATCACCTCGAACACAAAGGGAGGGAGCTTACCACTCTTCCACTCCAACTGACAGCCACTTCATCTGCCCACTCTGATCTGCCAGATGTGGAAGCCAAACTGATATAATGACGTTTCCCTCCACTTCATTCAGGGATAAATTCTTGAGGTTTTGCTTCACTTTCAGCAGAACAGGCACAGACCAGCTAATCCAGCAGGTGACCCTGGCAACCCTCTAAAAGCTGCAGAGCTGTGCATCAATCCACTCTTTGAGTGTTAGAAAAGCTGCTACCATATTTCTCTGTATACAATGCATTTTTAAAAAAGAGCATCTGCTGGACACTGGAGTGTATATTATACACAGGAAAATACTGTAAGACTCATTTCTGCCGCTTACTGGGCAAAGGCAATAGTAAAGTCTGCACACAATCCACAGAGGGCAGAACAATGAGCAGGCTTCAATCCCTTGCTGTTGCTACTCAGTTATTTACTACAGGGAAAGAACTTGTTTTCTTTATTCTCCCTTTCAAAAACAAGGGGCGTGTGTATGCAAGAGAATACAATAGTACAAACGATGATCATTAACATCGGAATCAGTCATGGACCAGGATGCAAGATGGAAGGCACTACATAGACAGGCACAGATGTCCCACAAAGCATGCAGAGACCCAAGGGATGCGCTGCTGAACACTTAAGGGCGGATGACTTTGACCTGGCTTACCGGTAGACTTGCTGGTTCACTCCGGTTCTTCCAATGGGGGGAGTCTCACTTAAGACAGGAGAAGCAGGCGATGACTGCCCAGACCCCACCGAGCCAGGACGGAAGGAAGTGCTTTTTTTGGCCACTTGCTTCCTAGATTGAGCCAGCTGACTGTCAGAGCCTCTACATAAAGGAAGAAGAAGGGGGTATGATTTCGAGACTGTATGTGCCAATAGGGTTTAGCATCCAAAAGTACCCCCACCCACTCCAAGATCTGGCTCATCACAGCAATATTCAAGCAAAGGTTTCTCTGTGGGGTGATATAATCAGTGCAACTTTAATAGGATGTAGAACAATGAATGCCAAAAGTCAGGTGTTTTAAAATACCATTTGATGTTTCTTATTTTAGAGGCGGGGGGGGTTCATGCGCATGTTTGACAGTAATAATTTCAGTAGTTCAGGAGAAAGCTAGACATGGAAAAAGGCCTGAGATAGCAGAGATGAAGAAAAGCTCTTGAACTTTAGCAGTGGATGCTCAGAGACATCCAAATGAGATTCCCAGTTGGGATGTTCGTCTTCCAGGGTCTGCAAGCACCAAAAGGAGAGGAATGCACATCTCCTCTCCACCCTGCCTGTGTGAGAGTCAGCTCTACAACAAAGCACATGCTGCCAGGTGAAATGCACAATGACTGTATGGGAAGAAAACTACTGCTTGGAGGATGTGAATCCTCGCTCTACAGAGACAGTGGTGAAGGCTTCCAATCCATTCGTACCTGCCAACAGAAGGCACTGCTGGCTTTCACATGCACACATCTAGAATGCGAGTGTGGTTTTGGGGGAAAAGGAGATAGGGAGTGCAGCTGGAGTGCATCTGCCTCAGAAAAGAGGGAAGTTTCAAGTTAACACATTTCCACCGATCTAAGAAAAGGGGCAGCATGTCCAGAAGCATATAGCCTTGGCATTATATATCTCAGCCCAAGAACCTGAAGACACCCATAGCCAGACACAACAGCAGAGCAATGCATCAAGGAGTAAATCATACACCACAGCGAACAAGGCAAATCCTTTAGCTTTAATAGCCTAGTGCATTGTGACTTTAAAATGCCTCCACTAACATAGTTTTGGAACCCAGCAGGGTTCCACTTTAACAGCAGCAACACCAACGTGGGAGGCTTTCAGTTAATATTACAACCATGTATAAAACTCCAGCTTCGCCAGAAATGGGCTGGAAGAACAGTGACAGTGCCAGCCACCCAGGTGCCTATACCTGAACCAAAAACAGGCTCCTGAAAAAATGATTTACAGTGCAAAACCTTAAGGTATCTTTGCAATCGCCACAGCGATGGTTAAACAGAAGACTGTGGATCAGACAACACAAGTCTCTGGCCTGGTCACTAGAGTAATTCAACTTCCCAATTTATGGGGGCACCTTTGTTCTTCCTTCCTTTCCCCTCATCAGTTCAGGTTACTTTAGTGTTAGCAACAAAGATCTTTATTCCCAGGGCAGCCTTCTCAGGCTGAAGACAGCTGAGAAAGCAGATTTGCGTTTGTCAAGCTACTTAAAAACAAAGAAAAGGGGCCAAGATTAGAGAGTTCAGCAGGAACATTTAGCCAGGAGCCAGTTAGATTCCCACTACATGGCCATTTGGGCAGTGATAGATGGACAGGGAAGGAGAAGAACAAGTGGCCTAGGCTTCCTGCATGTTGCTATGCTTGGAATGACTCTCGTGTGTAATGCTCAATTTGCTGAACAGGTATATCACAGTCTGGGCACTTCCTATTTCCCCTTTCCCCATACAGGCTGGCGCAGTCATAACAGTACACGTGCTGGCAGGGGATCATGCGTCCATATATTCGGATGGGAAATCCACACTGGTGGCAGAAGTGAACTGGGATGGCATCTCTCTCTCCTAGAAAGTTTATCTTAAAGTCCCAAAACACTGGCTCGGGCGAGCTGGCGTTCTCATGCATATGGCTTCCATTGTAATGCTCTTTGCCTTCTTCATGCAGTCTGCCCTCAGGACCAGTATATGCCTCGGACACTATCCAGTCCATGCTTCTTGGGTGGTAAGGTGCATGTTTGGGTATGTCGGACGTTAGCTCTAGAGGGTTTGGTCCATAACCATCAAGACCAAACAATGATCCTGAGCTCTCAGTGGCTCCAAAGTCACTGGGGTCCACAAGCCGGTCAGTCCAGGGTGAAGAGAACAAGGCAGCAGGGGGCCAATGCCTGGATCGTGACATGAGGGAGCAATTCAGATTTTCAGAAGAGAAGCAGCGCACTTTGTAACTTGGAAATACATCAAGTGTGAAGCATTAGGGCTGAACAAGAACCAGGACATTTGGCTCACTGGGTGCTGCATAGTCAGTGTTCCCCACCCCTAGATGTTCATCCATCTACAGTTCCCCCCCCAACAATGGGGTAAGAACCATCATGCCTCCAGGAAATGAGCCAAGCGCTTGAAGAAACCCACAGTTAGAGGATTCCTCTATGTGGGAAGGGACGAAGCCAGTAACAGCCAAGAACCAGAGCTGAAATGCAGAGGAGACATCAGCAGAGACAGAACAAGCAAGGAAAGAAAGAGGTACTTACTCAATCTCAGCAGGCTGTGGAGAAACAGGCTGAGAGCCCAACACTGTTGCTTGCATCTGTTCTATGGGCTTATACTGAGTGCCGGTTCCTGTCAGGTCTTGGGTGTATTGTACAACAGGCCCCTTACTCCGCACAGCGCCTGGTTGGCAGAAAACAAACAAACAAACAAAGAAAAAAAACACACCAAGATGGGAGATAATCTCTACAGTAACCAAAGTCTGTGGCATTAGCTGCAAAATGGGACTTGGATTCCTGTTACAGAAGGATGTACATGCAGAGTGGTGAACAGCGAGGCCATTACCCACTGCATCCACCCTTTGGAAAGGCTCCAGACTTCCATTTGCACAGAGAACAGCTAGCTCACAGCTGTCTGGCAGCTGGCTGGAGATGTGAGGCCTCAGGGAAGTCAAGTCTCTGCTCCTGCCCTAACAGGTAGCTGATTCCCCAACTGTGGCCTTGGATCAGGTAACTTGGTCTTCATGTCCTGGACCTTGGCCCAACCTCTGTTTTGGACTCTGACTTTGGATCTCTCTTTGGATCTGGTAACTTGGTCCCCAGTGTCAGCCCCTTGACAGGGCCTGTGGTCTGGCTTGTGCCCTCCCCCTGGGTCAGCCTGCCTGCAATCTAGTCCACTGCAACTAGCAACAACCCCACTGCTTAGGACATTTGTCATTGCTGGCCATCTCCAAAAGATGCCAGCTATTTAATGCCATTTTAACTTCCATATGTTGCTTTTAAGGCGGCAACTAGACCAAGCTGTGAATTATGAAGATGGTTGTAGATCTCTACAGGAGTGGCCTGAGAAACAGTGTGGGATCAGGCCCTAGGGTAGAGCTCCAACTGACATACCGACATTGGGCCGCGTCCTCGCTTGCCCACTCTGCTTCTTTTCCTGAGTGGAGGCTGTGGAGGTTTTCATGCTGAACATGGGTTCGAGGCGTGTGGAGCCACGGTAAATCCACTCACAGCGCTTGTCATCCTGCAGGAGAGAGAGGGGGGATGGTCATGTTCTCAACCTCAGCCTGGAGACAACATACATGCAATGGGGGCCAAGGATTAGCAACAGCAATCCTATGGAAGTATAGGATCATGAGAGCACAGGGCTACCAGGGCCCTCGGGATGTCCCACCTAGTCCAACCCCCTGATCCAGGCATGATCAGCCCTGACCAAATCAGCCCAGTCAATGCATACCTAACCTGCTCTTAAAAAGAAAAAGTAATCATGAAGGACAGAGATTCTACTAGCCCTCAGGGCAGCCTGCTCCAAAGCTGAACTCCCCTCAGTGAAAGAAAACTTTTCCTCATCTCCAATCTCAATTTCCCCTGCTGCAGCCTGAGGCCATTGCTCCTTGTCCTGTCCCCTACAGCCAGAGAACAGTTGCTCTCCAGATGTGGAGGATGACAAATCTGGGAGAGGACACACATGGCCACAGATGTACCTGTGTGTGGAGGAAGTGAAGGCAGAGCCCAGGAAACACCCTGGGCCAAGGCCCCCGGCTAGCCCCTGGAGAGCTGGCTTCTCCTGGCTTTACTGCTGACTAACAGTGGGACCTTAAGCAGCTCAGTCACCCTTGGCCTCCAGCCTATCTATCAAAACAGGAAAACTTCCTGCTATTCCAGAGTACACTCACTAGTAAACGAGCTCATTAGGAAAGTACAACCCACTATGGAACTACTTGGATTCAACAAAGAAGGGGATGGGATTGGAAGGCTGAGAAGGGAGCAAGCAGAGGGCACTTAACAAGATGAAAGTGACAGAGCCTCTGCCCAGCTTCACCAACCTGTTCTCTTGCTCGTGTTTGGATTCCAGATGCCACCAGAGTTTGCAGCTGGTGCGAGACCAAGACCAACTCTGCCAGGTGCCATGTTCTGGTTCCTTCCCATCCAGCAATTCTGACTTGCTCTCAAGTGTTAAACCCCAATTTTAGAAGTGACCCAGGCACTTCTGAAGTGTCTGACCTACTTCCCAGTGCAAACAGAAGTCTCATGTGACATCTTCAAGTCTGCTACTTGGGCAATATTAGAGCATGTTAGGCAAAAGCACAACAACTGTCCAGACGGGCTCTAAGCTATGACTCCTCTAGCCCTATGCCCTGGGTGACTGACTTGCAGAGCACTGCAAGGCTGGGAAGGTCATTCAGGCTGGCCAGCCTGTGGGCCCCGACAGGAGCTATGTCAGCACCATACCAAGAAGAGGATTTTGACCAAGCTGCCATCCACTTCCTCCACTCTGGATTTCCACCATGTCCCTTCCCACTCTGTTTTAATCAGCTGGCCGCTCTTCAGCAGAACCATGGGGCGGTTGGGGTAGGCTGTGATGTACTCCTCAATGAAATCCCGGCAGGAAACATCCTCAATGTCTTCCCAGGTCTTCTTCACTGTTTGGGAAAGGAAGAGAGAGAAAGAGAAAAGAGTTTTGGCACAAGGCTTTCAGCTTCTTCTTGGGAGTTTGTTCCAGATGGATTTTAACACAACAACCAAACAGGCACAGCAGTGTGACCATCTCATGTAACTGAAGGATTATTAAGAAAACATTTGGTTTGGCATATCCTGTCTTCAATCCACTCGCCCACGTGAGAGGAAAAAACTGTTCTTCCCCATTTCACAGATGGGCACAGGGAACCAGAAGGATGAAGCAACTGTTCCAAGGCCACATACAGTCAGCATCAGGGACTGGATTTGAAGGTAGGAAGTTCTGACTCTTCTGTATTAAGGCCAGAAGGGAACGTTATGGTCATGCAGGCTGACCTTCAAAAGCCTCCACTGCTGGAGCTATATAACTAGCACTAGAGGAACCTACAGGATGGTCCACAACTACATTTGAGCAAGGATAAAAATTGCTGCAGCTGTATTTGAAATGCTTATAGCAGCTGGAAGCTTAAGTCCTTTCAGCTGCATCCCCATGTACTATTTGTTACTTTCCCAGTCTGCGTCTTAGGCAGTGTTGAATTCCAGCACTAGGGTCCTGCCCCAGAAAAAATCATGGGAACATGCAAGCTTAACTCACGTGGCCTGCAGACCAGGTACAGCTCTGGCTGGGTGACATAGGAAGCATAGCCGTCATCAAAGAAGATAAGGAACCTGGAGCAGGGCAAAGGAGACATGTGTAAGGTAGTGCTACATGAGATGGGATAGTAATCCAGAAAATAGCTGGAGATGCCCCATATGCAGCCTCTGGTGTTACAGCAGTACTGGTTTTGAAGAGCACATGCATGTTTAGTTATAGTATGGGATGCTGATGAGTCCCAACCATAGACTAGCATTTTTTGGTGCTGTACAGATGAGCCCTGAATCAATTATCTCTACCCAGGAGAGTTTACTAGTCACTGGGTAAATCAATTTCCCCATTAGGGATCTGAGAGACATCCTGCAAAGCCCCAGGACTGACCCTGGATATAAACCTCCCACTCAGCCATACAGTTTGCTAGGGAGTTTGCTTAAGGGTGACAGACAGGGAAGCGGGAGCGGGTGGTTTGCTGCAGAGCTTTCTAGTTCTGGGGGATTTGTGGAATTTACTGTTGTTTTTCATTTGTTGTAAGCTGCTCTGAGCCTTTCAGGATAAAGGAGGATATACATCTAAATCATGATGATGATAACTCACAGACCAAGGTGAATGAGGTGTAGGGAAACACCCAGCTGCACCCCTTATCTCTGTGAAACAGAGAGATCACAGCACATCTTTCAAGACTGGGCAATGGCCCCTAAGCCAGACAAGCTGCAAGGGACAGCAAGCATTGCAGTACCCCATCCTCAGAGGGAGACGCATGTCTAGGGGAGGAGAACATAGACAGACAGCCCTGTGCTGGCAGGAATTTCTTGCACAAGGCTAGATGGAAAAAGGGCTTTCTATCCTTAGATCTCTCAGAAAGGCAACGCCCTGCATTATATGTATGAGACCTGCTTGGTGTCCACACCTGTGCATTTGTGTACTCAGTTTTATGTTCAGCCTCTTCCTCCAGTATTTTACAGGGAAGCGATATGGGAAATGTTGCTGGGCATTAGAGCCCATATTTTTGGTAGTTTAGGACATCTCTTGGGTTGGCCTGTGTGGGGACTTTGATGTGTACAGCCTAGCAAGAAGCATCAGCACATGTGAATTCAGACTGTGATCAGCAGAATGCAACTCTCCTCCCTAGGCTGCTAAATGGGCTGTTAAAGAATTAACACCCCTGATTATCAGGAAGGTTAGAAGTCATGATGCCATTCTCACAGCACTTTGGCTATTTGAGAGAGATCCGTCCCTCAGCCAGAGGCTGATGCTACGGATAGACTTTTATTTTTACCTCAATTTGTTCTTCACATTGGGGGTTTCAGCCACGATACCAGCATACAACCAGACTTGATTTCCATCCTTATATTTGGCCACGACCCGGCTCCCAACATACAGCTTCTCGGGAAGGGGGTGATAGTCATAAGCAATGTGATTGCCAGAAAGCAAGCTCTTCCCTTTGTTGTCAAACTTCACTTTATACTTCTTGCCAGCACCTGAAAGATGTTTGGGAAAGGGCTAATTACAGATCAGCTATTGCTTCACATGTGAAGTCCCTGACCAAAAAGAACTTGTTTAAGGCTGCAATCCAGGTTAGTAAATTAATCTGATTCTCTTAAAGAGACTAATTGAGGCATTAATGGTTATATTGATAGTATATTGCTTCTACAAGGAAGAGATCATCCATTTAGTGCAAGGTTGAAGATAAACCCAAGAAAGTCTGGATGCTGGCTACTTCATTCTGGCAGCCTGAGCCATTTAAAAACCAAACCGTGGCAATACTGAGATTAGCTGAACTGGAAGAACACTAAGTTGCCAAAACACTGATTAGAAGAATCTAAAATCTTTTGTTTCAGGGCACAAGACAGCTGCTTTTTTAACTCAATCAGCAGTTTTCTCCAACGGTAAATTATTCTGCAGTTTCTCGCTCCTTTCCTTGGGCAGTCCCTGCGATACTGGATGCTGAAAGAAATGGAACTGCTGTTCTGACCTGAAACACCATTCTTAACAGCATGGTTCAGCTCTCTCAAGCACACAAGACTCTAACAAGGGACCGGATTCCAAGTGGTGATGAATGCTGAGCTAGGGTATGTTGAGCAAAAAGTTCAGGTCCCCTGCTTGACCTTAAGACAGGGGTGGGCGAAATATGGCCCATGGTGACTGGATCTGGCCTATGGCTCTACACATGGAGCCAAGCCCTGCCAGCTCATGCCAGGGCAGTCCATGCCAAGCGCCCACCAAAGTCCACATCTTGGTCCCAGTCAGCACGCACAGCTTCTGATAGGGCTGTTCCCAGTGAGGCTGCAGCCAGTCAGGTACTTTTCTGCTCCCCTGCACCTCCAATGGCAGCTGCTGCTTCTGATTTTGCCCCTGCTGCTCTGGGTAAGCAGTTTTAGCTGGGTGGCTCTTGCCCCAGAGCACAGGGCTCTGGCTCCAGCTCCCCGTTGCCTTCCACCGGAAGACGGCCAGGAGCTGAAGCCAGAGCCCCACACAGAGGGAGAAGCTGTCCAGCTGAAGTTGCCAGTCCACCAGTCCCCCCGGAGCGGCACACTACAGCATGGCAGGGGCAGGAGCTGCTACTGGAGGTAGGGGGAACAAAGCAGAACACAGCTGGCTATAGTTGCACTGGGAACAGCCTCACCAGAAGCTGCTCTGTGCGGGGCGGGGGGTGCGGCATGGTGTAGCAGGGGCAGGAGCTGCCATGGAGGCTGAGGGAGCAGAATGGCACCTGGCCAGGCTAGGCTGTGGGTGCCAGCAGGAATGCGGTGCAAACTGCCTCAGAGGGAGATTCATAGATTGTAGAGTCAGAAGGGATCCTGAAGGATCATCATGTTCGACCCCCTGCCCCAGGCAGGAAAAAGGACTGAGGTCAGATGACCCCAGTCAGGTGCCTATCTAGCCTCCTCTTGAAGACCTCCAAGTTAGGTGATAATATCACCTCTTTTGACAGCCTGTTCTGGATTCTGGCCACCCTTACTGTGAAAAATCGCATCCTAATGTCTAACCCGAATCTACTCTCCACTAGTTTGTACCCATTATTCCTAGTTGCTCCTGGGGTGCCCAGGTAAATAGTACATCTCCAACTCTCTGTTGTCTTCCCTTGATAAACTTATACGTGGTTACAAGGTCTCCCCCCTCAGACGTCTCTTATGAAGGCTGAAGAGATCCAGATCTCTCAACCTCCCCTTATAGGGTCTTACATGGAGGCCACTAATCATGCGAGTGGCCCTCTTCTGAACCCTCTCCAGCTTCTCCACATCCCTCTTAAAGTGTGGCGCCCAGAACCAGATACAGTACTCTATGCAGCATTGGTCAGGCTGCAGTTGGAGGGGGAGCACCACCTCCCTCGATTTGTTGGTCATGCATCTGCTAATGCATGACAAGGTGCAACTGGCTTTATTGATGGCTTTGTTACACTGCCAGATTATGTTTATCCTGGAGTCAACTGTGACTTCAAGATCCCTTTCAGCTGCTGAGGAGGTCATCCTCCAACCTATAGGTGTGCTGGGGATTCCTCCTCCCTAGGTGGACTACCTTGCATTTGTCTTTGTTGAACTGCATCCTGTTTCATTCTGCCCAATGTTCCAACCTGTCCAGATCTGTCTGTATCCGATCCCTGCCCTCCGGTGTGTTAACTTTGCTCCATAACTTGGTGTCATCTGTGAACTTGGACAGGGTGCTCTCCACACCCTCGTCCAAATTGCTGATGAAGATATTAAATAGTACTGGTCCAAGGACCAAACCCTGTGGGACACCACTGCCCACCTCCTTCGAGGTTGAAAACAACCCATCCACCACCACTCTCTGGGTGCGCTCCCTAAGCCAGTTGGCCACCCATCTGACCGTGTAAACATCCACTCCACAGCCTGCTAGCTTCCTTATTAGAATAGGATGCAAAATTGTATAGAAGGCCTTCTTAAAGTCCAGGTAGATGACATCTGCCTCAGCTCGTGTCAAGGCAGTGCGTTACCTGGTCATAAAAGGCTACAAAGGTTTGTCAGGCAGGATCTACCCGTGATAAACCCGTGCTGGTTTCTTTTCAACATAATTTCCCCTGCTGGGCCTTTACAAATGCGCTCTTTAATGATTTTTTCCAGTGCTTTCCCAAGGATAGAGGTAAGACTGACTGGCCTAAAGTTACCTGGCTCATCCATTCTCCCCTTCTTAAAACTGGGAACCACATTGGCCCTCTTCTAGTCCTCAGGGACCTGGCTGGAGCACCATGAATGCTCAAACAGCCATGCCAGCAGCTCAGCTATGACACTGGCCAGTTCCTTCAGCACGCATGGATGGAGGTCAACCAGGCCTGCTGACTTGTACCCATCCAGGCCCTCCAAGTGCTACTTAACTAAGTCAGCACTACCCATTGGCATACTAGTGCCTCTCGGACATCTATCTATGTTCAAATTGGGGGAACTGTCTTGGTCAGTACTTAGGAATACTGAAGCGAAGAACTCATTGAAGAGCTCCACCTTTTTTCCCCGTGTTGGCCACCAACTGTCCTGATCTGTCCTGCAGGGACCCTATGTTACTCTGTGCCTTCCTTTTGCTCGCTATGTATCTGTAGAAGGACTTTTTATTGTTCTTGATTTTTGTAGCCAGCCTAAACTCCAGTCCTGCCTTGGCCTGCCTAGCTGATTCCCTGCAATAGCGCGCCAAGGAGGTGTATTCCTCCTTGGTGGCTGCCCCCGACTTCCACTGCCTATAAATCCTTTTCTTTGCCCCCAGTCTTTTCTGGAGTTTTCTGTTCAGCCAAGGGGGCTTTTTTGTCCCTGTGTCCCCTTTCCTGCATAATGGAATAGTCTTCTTTTGTGCCCCAAGGATCACTCCCTTGAGAAACCGCCAACTCTCCTGGACCCCCCCATAAGCTCAATGCTCTTGAGTTCAGCTACCTCACTAACTAGCCTTCTAAGTTTACTAAAATTGACCCTTCTGAAGTCTAATGCTTTAGCCTCACTGATTATTTTTCCCACCCTTCGCTGGATTGTGAATTCAACCAAATGATGGTCACCATCTCCCAGGTTACTGTACACTCACAGGTTACCCATGAGATCATCCCCTGTTGCTAAGACCAGGTCTAGCAAGGCATTGCCCCAGTGAGACTGAACACCTCCTGGGTTAGGTGGAGATCCTGCATGCAGTTTAAGAACCTACGTGAGCAGTCTGTTTTGGCCATTTGTTTGGGCTCAGCCTTACAGAGCGCTGCTGGGGCAGTGCAGACCATACTGCCTGGGTGAGCTCTGCTGCATATGCCCCATTCCCTCCCCTCACCCATGGCAGGCTCCTGGGACCTGGCACCGAGGCAGCCCCCACCCCCCTCCCAGACACACACACATGCCCCCGACCCCATCCCCTTAATCCCATCCTCACCCCCTGTCCCCAATCCTGAACACTGCTCCCCGCCTGCATGCAGCCCCATAGGGAGTCATGGGAGGGGAAGTGGGGGTTGAAGGGTGCTGACTCAGCCACAACAGCTCATTAAAACTCCTCATGTGGCCTTCCAGCCCAATAAATGCCCACCCTGCACTGAAACTTAGACTGGTGTAAGTAACAAAGCAAGCTCTTCTGCTCCAAAGCTGGAGAGAATGAATAAACAATTAATTTCAAGGCTTTTTAAAGAGAGCATTTCATTCTCCAGAAGGGCTGGAGTTTTGATTCTGTGGCAACAGACAGCAATACAGAACAGTGCATGGCAAGCTCAAGGACTGTCTGGGCATGGAAGAGCAATGCTGGCACTTCAGTGCACAGCTCACTGAACCCCTGCAAGTCAAATAAGATGGCATTTCAAATCTAGGTAACTGCACCCCCCAGTCAGCACAACAACAGCACACACTGCACCAGCTGGGTGCACAAAACACTGCAAAGCTAAGGTATCATAGATGCTGACTTCCCCTTGAAGTCAAACATGCTGCCTGCACTGTAAAAGGCAGCCAAATTACTTACCCCCAGGGCGGCGGGACTCGCCCACTGATTGGATTGCAATCAGGGTTCCCTTGTGCCATGTCTTGGTCCTTTTCTTGCCCAGGATGCGCATGCCAACTGTGAGATCACCATCCTTGCTGAGATCGCCCCCAGAGTTTGCTTGCTGGGATGCATTTGCTGAGCTCTGCTGAGAGGAAGCCCCATCTATCCAGAGAAGAAAACATCAGAAGCCATCAGGTAGAGAAGTTGGGGAGTTTCTTTGTAACCAAGTGCCTGAGTTTGGAGGGGTGTAGGTTGTAGCGGTGTTGATCTAAGGTCATAGGAAGACAAGGTTCTTTGGGTAAATCCGATATCTTTAATTAGACCAACTCAAATTGTTGGAAAAAAATATTTTTAGAAAGCTTTCGGGTATGAATGCCCTTCAAAGCCTAACAAAGTGTGCTTGAGCCCGAAAGCTTGCCAAAATATTTTTTTCCAACTGTCTGAGTTGGTCTAATTAAAGAGATCAGATTTACCCAAAGAACCTTGTCTGAGTTCTGAGGAGCTGTCAGTTACTCAACTTCTTCTAGTCAGTCTCACCTGCAGTATCTCATACTTCAGGTCAGTGCTACAGTGTATGGGGGGGGCAAGACCTGCCAGGCATGGATTAAATATAAGGCTTTCCTCTTTAAAAGGTATCCAGATGCTGCTGCTAATAACTAGGGTGACCCTATGGGACAATGTGGTACCTGGGACACTGCCTGCTCCTCCCTCCAGCCCTCCACTGCTACAGGGAATCAATGGCCTGTTAATGAGACATTGTTCTCTACTTCACAGCTGTTAACAATCACCTGTGAAGTAACAATTAGTGTTAATAGGTCTTCCTATTTCACAGCTCCTGTAGTGCCCCCCTTCCCCTACCCCCGACACTAGTTTTAATTTTCACCTGGGACCAGCCTCTGAAATCTTGGACATATGGTAACCCTACTAATAATATTAGCTGGGGAGAAACAGTAAAAAGACACAACCTCACACTTCAGTATTAACCACCCCAAGAGTTCTTTCAAGCAGTAAAGTAGCAAAGACAAGCCGGTGATGGCCTTTCTCTACCATTCTGAAGAACTGCTAGTTTCCTCCAACTAGCTAGAACCAACAGCCCTATAATTTCAATTCTCCATCATTTTTCCCTCTTTGGACATTAGGACAGACCTCTGGGGAAAAGGCAAGTTGTGAGGGCAGCTCTCAGCCACTAACCTCTCTGCGTTTCCTGGGTCGTTTTTTTTTTGGTAATGGCATCCATGAATTTCTGAACATCCTGGGCAGATTTCCTCATCGCGGCCATGGCTTCTCGAAGCTACAGGGAAAGACAGGCGGGGTAAGAGAGCACTAAAGATATTCTTCTATATTATAAAACTAGTTTTGGAGCAATTGGGAGTTACAAATCCAACTTGTCCTGCATGTTTCTCAAGGAAACATGACAACAAGCCCTACACAATTTAAAAACCAAACTCTCAAATGCAAACAAAGCTGGCTTTTACTATATGCCAATACAACAGGGTTACAGGTTGTACAGATGGGATAGAGTGGAGGGGCGGGGTTGCTCTTTCTGTTAAGGAACAATGTACATCCTTTATAATCAAGATGGGATCAGAGGAGGGCCAAACTGAGGTACAGGTAACCCTCGCTATTCGTGGCTTCAAATATTTGTGAATGCTGAACCCACATTTTAAATACATTTTATACACTTACAGGAGCTCCTCAGCTCTGCCCTCGCTGCTGCTGGGCTCCTGCTGCTGCTGGGTTCCTGCTGCCACCGCCAGAGCCATGCCCCACCCCAGGGGCACTGCATTCATGAACAGTGCCTTATTCGTGGATTTCGCCATTTGCAGGGAATACAAGACCGTATCCCCCACGAATGGTAAGGGTTGCCTGTATTGTGGGTCAGGATATAAGGGGGTCAGGGTGGGAAAGGGACTTGGTAGTGGGGGTCTACTATAGACCGCCACACCAGGAGGATGAGCTAGACCTGGAATTTTTCAGACAGCTCTCAGAGGCTGTATGGTCGAGAGAGATGGTTGTCATGGGTGACCTAAGTTACGCTGACATATGCTGGGAGGAACAGCCAGCCAAATCTAACCGCTCACATAAGTTCTTAACCTGCATACAGGACCTCCACTTAATGCAGGAGGTATACAATCCCCCACTAGGGGAAACGCCTTGTTAGACTTGGTGTTAGCTACAGGGGATGACGTGGTACAATGTAACCTAGGGGACAGTGACCATTGATTGACTGAATTCACTATCCAGTGAAGGGTGGGTAAACTAAACAGCAGGGTTGAAGCGCTAGACTTCAGAAAGGCTAACTTCAGTATGCTCAGGAGATTAGTTAGTGAGGTGTTAAAGCTCAAAAGCATTGGCACAATGGGGGTCCAGGAAGGTGGTCGTTCCTTAAGGGAGTGGTCCTATGGGCTCAGGAGACAATCCTGTTGCACATAAAAGGGGCAAAGGGGCCAAGAAGCCCTCTTGGCTGAACAGGGAAGTCCAGGAAAGCCTAAGGGCAAAGAAAGAGGCATACAGGCTATGGAAACAGGGGGTAACTACCAAGGAGGAGTATACATACCTCCCTGGCTCACACTTGCAGGGAATCAGTTAGGAAGGCCAAAGCAGGATTAGAATATAGACTGGCGACAGAAATTAAGGACAATAAAAAGTCCTTCTTCAGGTATACAGGCAGCAAAAGAAAGGGGCAGGGTTGCATAGGACCCCTACAGGACAAACTAGGGTAGTTGGTGACAGAGAGGGGATACAAAGCTGAGTTCTTCAATGAGTTCTTTGCAGACAAATCTCCCAATTGGATCATAGACAGACCCAGGAGAGATACCAACCCACTAGCTGTTAGTGCAGTTAGTGAAGGGACACTTGGAGGGGCTGGATGTTTTCAAATCAGTGGGCCCGGATGAACTTCATCCAAGAGTACTGAAGGAATTGCCAGCGTCATAGCAGAACCACTGGCGTGACTGTTTGAGCACTCATGGTGCTCTGGTCAGGTCCCAGAGGACTGGAAAGGGCCAGTGTGGTCCCCATTTTCAAGACGGGGAGGAGACAGGAACCAGGAAGCTATAGGCCAGTTAGTCTCACCTCTATACTTGGGAAGACATCATTAAGGATTACATTTGTGGGAGGCCAGCAGGGGAAATAATGCTGAAAGGAAAATCGGCACGGATTCATTGCAGGTAGATCCTGCCTAACTAACTTTGTTTCTTTTTATGACCAGGTCACAAACTGCTTAGACGCAGGAGTCGAGGTAGGTGTCATCTACCTAGGCTTTAAGAAGGCCTTCAATACAGTATTTCATTCTGTTCTCCTAAATAAACGGACAGGCTGTGATGTGGATGATTACATATTCAGGTGGGTGACAAATTGGCTTAGGGGGTCACACCCAGAGAGTGGTGGTACGTGAGTCTATATCAACCTGGAAAGACATGGGCAGTGCAGTCAGTGTCTTCATCAGTGACTTGGATGAGGGCGTGGAGAGCACCCTGTCCAAGTTCACAGGTGATACCAAATTATGGGGCAAAGTTAACATACCAGACAGTAGGGAATGGATCCAGGCGGATCTGGACAGGTTGGAAAGATGGGCAAAACGAAATAGCGTACAGTTCAATAAAGACAAGTGCAAAGTGCTGTACCTGGGCAAAAGAACCACCAACACACTTACAGGCTGGGGGATGACTGTCTCAGCAACACAGCAGCGGAAAAGGATCCTGGAGTCATAGTTCACCCCAAGATGACCATGAGTCATCAGTGTGATGAAGTGATCAACAAGGCTAACCGCACTTTATCATGCGTTAGCAGATGCATGATGAACAGGTCCAGGGAGGTGATGCTTCCCCTCTATGCAGCACTGATCAAGCCGCAGTTGAAGTACTGTGTCCAGTTTTGGGCACTGCACTTCAAGAGGGATGCAGAAAGTCTTGAGAGGGTTCAGAGGAGGCCACTTGTAGGATCTTGCCTGCAGGCCTCTAACCATACAAGGGGAGACTGAGGGACCTAGAGCTCTTCAGCCTTCGTAAGAGAAGGTGGAGAGGTGATCTTGTGGCTGCCTATAAATTCATCAGGGGAGGGCAATGGAATAGGAGATGCTCTATTTACTAGGGCACCCCCTGGAGAAACTAGGAACAACGGCCACAAATTGACAGAGAGCAGATTTAGGTTGGACATTAGGAAGAACTTCTTCACAGTAAGGGTTACCCAAATCTGGAATGGACTTCCAAGGGAGATGGTGCTCTCCCCTACCTTGGGGGTCTTCAGGGAGACTGGACAAGCACATGGCTGGGGTCATTTGACCCCAGAGCTCTTTCCTCCCCAAGGCAGAGTGGCGGACTTGATGACTTACTGAGGTCCCTTCTGACCATAACATCTATGAATAGCACCCCAAAAGGTACTGCCATACAAATAAGTGATATTATAACAGAAATCTTTTCCAACTTACCAGAGTCTGATCCTTCAGGTTTTTACTTGTATCACCTGGGTTTAAAAAACAAAGCAAAGCAGAAAGCCATTTAAAATGTGGACAGATCCCCCCGTGGGGAATCTAAACCATATTAGAACACCTCCTGCAAAGACATCAAACCAAATGGAAGGGTGTAAAAAATGGCAGATTCTAAGTTTTCCTCTTGCTTTATTCAGAAAAGCATTGAATTAAACCAGACATTTGTGATTCGGGGAGCAGGTTGCTGGAGTCCAGGTATGCACTTCCATGGAAATACAATCACTTATGAAGCATGAGACACTGTTTTGGGAAGACAAACCTGGGACAACCAGGAGGGAGGCAAGATACCCAATCAAGTTCTGACCCTACAAGCTTTGGAATATTTGGGACCAGTGCAGGCTGCATCTTTTCCTGCACGGGCTCCCCAAAAAGCAACTATACAGTCATGTTAATGCATGCCACTTAACATGCAGAAGGATTGGAGGATGAGTGAATCCTTCCAGGGTTAAAACGTGGCGTTCCAAGGAGTTCTAATATACTGAGCAGAGGTGATGGCTACTCAGCTACCTCCTTGCCATAGGAAGACCTTATAAACAGCTTTAACACAAAGCCAAATGCCTGTACTCCTTACTGACTTCAAAGGGAATTTGAGCCCTCAGGATAGCAGGTCATAGTCCAGATTCTGCCTTGATTTTTTTAAAATCTTTTTTTGGTGATGTGAGGCTTTATCCTATTTTGCCCTCTCCGCTCCCCAGCAGGCCACACCTTTGAGATGACTCAACATCCCCATGGCCACTGGATCCTGGAGGCAGCTTAGCAAGACCAGGAGCAGCAGGAGGCAGGGTAAAAGGGATGCACATAAGAGCTTTCCATTCTGTTCAGGCTGCACTGACTTTGCAAGCACCACCCTATTTACTTGCCCCAACAAAGCCTTCCTCCTGAGCCCCCTGGGTGTAAGGAACAGTGGTGTCAGTGTATATCAAACTGTTCCTTCACATCTCCCCCCCCCACAAACCCCACTGCCATAGGGAACACAGAACTGTGTTTCCGACCTGAATCAACACTCATGACATCATCATCATCCTCATCTGGAATTTCGATCACTTCCGTGGGCTTGGAAGCCGAGTCCTCATCTTCAGAGCTGCTCTCGCGATACTGAAGCCCCAGCTTGGAGTAGAGATCTTTTACCAGTACCTCACATTTATTGATGGCTCTGTGGTATAGTGGGAAAAAAGGAGGAAGCAGAGACCGATTCATGGTGAGTGCAGCTGTTGTCTCTCCAGTAATCACAAAAAGAGGAGACATTTTGTGCATAGCAGCATCTGGGGCTACTCAGCAGCTGGTGCTCCCTTAAATCACTCAGCAGAAATAGGACATAGCCTCAATCATAACTGGACATTCAAAGCCATGGCAAAGAGATCTTAGCCATCCATCTCTGAGAGTTATGCATGCCGACAGCTGAATACTGCACCACATGGTTCTTGAACCCCTCCTGGAAAAGTCTGGCTACAGGAATACTGCCAAAAAAGTCAGTGGTAGAGCAGGAAATAGGAACCGGGGGTACCTATATACGAGCAGTGAGGCTGCTCTGACATGCTATAATTATAGCTCATCAGAGTAAGACTGGACTGAGTCTGCTGAAGCATGGTAATTATTGCGTCCCAGCAGCCTCCAGCATCTCGTGTATCAGTGTCCCCCCACTTAAAAATGGTGGCAGGGGCACTTTATCTAAAGCTTGTTGAATGAGCCCCTGCCACCATTTTTAAGCGCAGGGATGCTGATGTGCAAGATGCTCTGGGCACTTTAATTAGAGTGACTCTTGTAGCTGCTCCAATTAAAGCGCCTCCACCTAAGCACGTGTATAAATGCCCTTTGAGTCCAGACACCCTAGTCCTTGCTCTGCCCATTCCACCAGACACCGGCACAAAGCCACCACTGCCCACCTTGAGGCATCATCAAAGAGCTGGTCCACATGAGCCACTTCTGCCTCTTTCTGCTTAACGTTCTTTTCCAGCTCTTCCAGCTGCTTCTTTCGCTGCTTCACACACTCGAGTTTCTCCAGCTCCTCGTCAATGAACTGCTGGAGATCTTCCATGGAGATGCCCAGCTCCTCCATTACTTCCTGCTGCAGCTCTCCAATCTCTTGGGAATCCATTTCTGCTGAGAGTGAAGCCAGGAGGAGATAAGAAGCTCTTGAGCTTTCCAAACTACATTGTACATTCCCTGATCTGCAGCCTTAGTATTTTTTCTCTCTGCTGTATGGACTACACCACACAGACTCCTCAACTCATTCACGGGGAACAGATAAGTGCTTCACTTAAGGTGTCTGGGTAACCAGGCTTGTAGCTTTATCTAGGTGAAAGCCACCTGCCCTGGCAATGCCTGCTGCTGCATCAAGGTGAACTGCTGCTCAAAGCAACTTGATGGAACAAGCCACGAAGTCTGCTTTGTTTATGGCATCCTTTCATCTACGAGAGACAGCGGATACTGCAACCTATGACGCAGATGGTTTGCAATGTCTCGTGCAACTGAATAGTTCAATCTGAGATCTGCATGATTTGTGGCCACAAAATCAAAACACATCTAATACTGCTACACAGCACAATGCTTTTCTCCAGCCCAGGAGTTACGGAGGCTACTCTGGAAACGGTGCCTGAGCACATTACGTGGGCGACAGCTCAGACAGCAGCAGTTGGCGCCCCCAGAGCAGGCTGGAGTCCTCCAAAGAGAAACACTGTTTCGGTGCAGGCAGCACCTAGCAGGGCCAGCACCACGGCCAGGGAGACGCCTACAACAGGGGGTAGGCAGACAAACGAGAAAGCTGGGGGCATAGCAGACAGCCAGGAAGTCGGTCCCAGCTTGGGCAGGGTCTCCCCTCCCTTTCCTCCTCCACTGTGCCCTCTCCACCCTCAGCAACCTTCTGGCCAAGCCCCTCACCCCCTCCCCCAAAACCCGTGCTCCCAGGCTCCTATTGCCCCCTGCAGCCGCTGGCTCCAAGCTCCGCCCCTGGCCTTAGGCCCCACCCCTGTTGTCCCTGACTGCCCCCTACAGGCCCCTGGTTAAAGGCCCCGCCTCCAGCCCCGTTTCCCCCAAGTGCCCCTGGCCCCAAGCCCCGCCCCCAGCCCTTAGGCCCCGCCCCCAGCCCCGCCTCTTATTTCCTTCGGGTGCCCTACAGTCCCCGGCCCCGTCCGTAGCCCACTGCAGCGGACCCCCCAGTCCCCGCCAGCCCAGTCGCAGCCCCCGGCTACGCTCACCGCTCCCCGCAGCGAGGCTGACAGGGGCCGGGCTTGTTTCAGGGCGCTGCACTGAGGGGCCCCGACACCACTTCCGGCGACGGTGGCCCGAGCAGACCAAACCTCCCCCCGGGAGGCAGGCGCAAAGGCAGGGGACAGCACTACGCAAGCGCGCTCGGGCGGAAATACCCCCGCGGCGCCAGCGCGCATGTGCCAAAGCCGGCGACTTAAAGGTGTAGCAGCTATGTTTGGTGTCGGTCGGTCTGATTGGAGGGAGGAGGCTTCTTGAAGGGGTAGCGTAGGGGTCGAGGCATTGGGAGCGTTAAATAACCTGCTCAAGGTGATAGACTGAGTCAGTGGTAGAGCCAGGAATGGACCCCAGGAGTAGCTCCTGGCCGGCCAGCTTAGGCACCTTCCCTGAAGTCGCTGGGGACCAATCACTGGAGAGGACTAAAAACACCAGATCCCAGGGTAGGTTCCCTGCAAGGGGTGCATCCTGCCCTTGCTATAGAGCTTGGCTTGCTCCGGGGTAACAACCTACTGCTGCTGCTAGTGCTGGGTCTCTTCTGTGGGCTTAAGCGGTCTGGACTCCACATCCCAGATGTCCTGGGTTGCAAGCCCCTGTAGGCCCTGCGTCATGGGTGTGGGGCAGTACCTGAGCCCCGTGTGCAGAGAAAGAGGAGACCCTCGTGTGGTGGATGCAGTCACCTCCTGCAGAGCTGCCATTGCAATGGGTGCAGCAGAATAGAGTGGAAGGCACCAGGTCCCTGCACC
This sequence comes from Crocodylus siamensis, assembly GCF_052110815.1. Classification (NCBI taxonomy): domain Eukaryota; kingdom Metazoa; phylum Chordata; order Crocodylia; family Crocodylidae; genus Crocodylus; species Crocodylus siamensis. Next base: position 15,247,906 of record NC_143400.1, on the reverse strand, counting down.
CTGCCCAGACCCAGCTTCTCCCACCTCATCAGACTGCTGTGGCAGGGGATGCTCACCTCCCCAAGGTTGCACAAAGCTGGCATCATGACATCTTCCTCTACAGGCTTTGTCCTCAAAGCCGGCACAACTGTAGGCAGAGTTGAAAGCAGGGGATCATCCCTCTGCTGTAGCAACAGGGATGACCGGGATGGTAGGAGCCTGAAGAGCTCACTTCACAGAGCCTGACTGCCAGCTACCCACCTGTGTAGGCTGCCGATCAGTTGATCTGCTCCTCTTCCCAGGTGGAGGTTGGGATGGCACGGTAGGGGTCCACCACCAGCTTGGCGCACCGCACCATCATGGCCATTAAGAAGAGGCACATGAGCACGACAAAGCCGATGGCAAAGCCTTTGTCTACATCAATGTACGGCTGCGCAGTGGCGGTCTCCATAGGGCCCTGGAGGTGCTCTCACACCTGGAGCAGCCCCTGGGGCCTGGTTGATGCCTGCAGGGCACAGTAGGGGATGGAAATTAGCACTGTTGAGTGGGACACAGCTGTACTGGGGAAGCATTAGGTCCCTGCCACAGCCTGGTCATCATGGGAATGGGAGCATTGTGACAGAGCTAAGTGGCAGTGCCTACTGTCTCCATTGCCCATTATCTCCAGCCCCAGCTGAGAAGCATGTCCTGGCACTCCCAGGACAGTGAGCTCAGCCCCTTGCAGATGCAGCTCCCAAGGGGATAGGGGATCCCTGCCTGCTGTGCCAGCCATGTGCCCAGCCTCTTGGCAAGGGACAACCCCTACCTACTATGCCCCTCTGTAGTATTTTTCCTTAGTTAAAAAATTAGTGAAAACAAAGCTGGTGTTTTTTGAGCAGGGCTTCAAGCCTGTCAAGGGGTGCCTTGAGTCTAAAAAGGTTGAGAACCACTGAATTAGCTTATAAGGTGCACCTCTACCCTGTCTTTTAGCACTTACCTATGGGCATGGGTGCTCAGGAATAGGTGAAGTTCCCTGATGGGTTACCAGGGACAGGTAAGGCAGCTGAGATGATGGGAGATGGGTGATGGGAACAGCATCTTGAGTTCAAAGTGGCAGAGTGGGGAGCTTCTCACCAATCTGCACCCGCTAGGCTATGGCCCTGTGCCCTACACATGCCTCCCTCTCCTGCTCTAGCTATCTGCCCTTCCCCGCCCCTTAGTCAAGGAGAGAATTGGGGTAAATTAGAGCAGCCTTCAAGCTGCTCCTTCACTCAGCTGCTTGCAGCCCCAGGCCAGAGGTGAGCAGTGAGCGTGGCAACGCTGCAATGCATCCAGGGCTGAGTCTGGGGAAGTCCAGGCAGGAGTTGGACTTTGGTTCTCTTTTGGATGTTGCTGCTAAATCTCCTTGATCCTTAATTATAACTAGGGCTTCTTTGGCAATCCTTAGCAGATTAGACTGGATTGAATTGGATAGTATCGTGTTATCAGGCATTGGTTTATTAAATGCTGGCATGTTCCAGTTAGAGATGAGGTAAGTGGTTTAACAGTGAAGGTGCTTGACCCCTGAGACCAACAGCTGGGTAGGAAGGCTCTGATCCAGACTGGAGCCTTGCTGGAAGACCAGGTTAAGCAGCCAAAGGTGTTGCTACCTCTGCAGGAGTTCCAGGATGTAACGCTAAAGTTCAGAAGAGATGATCTACTGCAGGGGTTTGAAACACCCCATGCACAGGGCTGGATCTGAACTGGCAGGTCGGCAGCGCTGGGTCATAGAATCATAGAATCGAAGGACCAGAATGGACCTGCAAGATCACCAAGTCCGGGCCTCCGCCATGGGCAGGAAGTTATTGGGCTCAGACAAGCTCAGCAAGGTGCTTGTCCAGTCTCATTTTGAACACCTCCAAGATGAGGTGTAGCAGACCCCACACTTGGCTTGCCTTGCCCCCAGCTTCTTAGCCCCTCCAGCTATGAGCTGAAGCCCACGGGCCATATGTTTGACACTCCTGATCTAATGGATACTTTTGATCTTAACAAAAAGGGAACAGAACTAGGAACAGCAGCCTCAAGCTGCAGCAGGGGAAATTGAAGTTGGAAATGAGGAGGAACTTTCTGGTTCTGAAGATGGTGAAGCATTGGAACAGGCTGCCTAGAGAAGTGGTGGAGTCTCCATCCTTGGAAGTTTTCAAGAGCAGGTTGGACAGATGTTTGGCTGGAGTCATTTAGTCAGGGATGCTCCTGCCTTGAGTAGGGGGCTGGACTAGATGTGGCCCTGTGAGGTCCCTTCCAGCCTAACTTTCCTATGATCCTAGGATTTCTCGCAACCCCTTTTCTGTGATGTCAGTTCAAGGTGCTTGGTTAGGGTATGTGGACAGGATTAGGTTCATGCAGGTGCCAATAAGCTTCATTATCTGCTGGAATCAAGATAACAAGCTTGTATTTCTATATTACAAGGCAGTGCACAAATGTGGAGTGAAGGATTTGAGGCACTGTTGCAGGCTCACAAGTGCAAGAGGTCCATAAAGGCTAGGAACGGGCACTGCATTTGTCCCTGAACACGTTTTGCCCATGTTTTTCTTGGGATTGGTGTGTATACATGTCACCTTTCCCACTGGGATTTAGTGAGCAGCTAAATGTACTGCTGCTTTTCTGCCATTGATTCAATTATATAATCCCAGGCCATCTGTTCAGACGCATTTTGCAATGTCTTGGGATAAACTGTTAGTGTTTCTCATCCCATTGACCTTTTTAGGATTTATCCCAGGACAACAGATGTGGATGTTGCACAATTGTGCTTTGTCCCAAGATAAAATGATTTATCCCTGGAAGAACACAATGTCTGTTTGTAGCCAAAGAAAACCCTACTTTCCAGAACAGGCCGGTAGTGTTGCCAGCTCTGCAGGAGTTTCAGGATGTAACGCTAAAGTTCAGAAGAGATGATCTATTGCAGGGGTTTTGCGATGATCTTTGGCATCGTTCTTAAAGTCTACGCTTTGGGAATGTGAAAAACTTAGGTCTTTTTTTTATCTATAATATTTATATATATATATATATATATATATATATATAAAAGAAAGATAGGTTTTTCACATTCCCGAAGCGTAGACTTTAAGAACGATGCCAAAAATCATGAGAGGTGGCAATAGGGGACATGAGGCAAAGTAGAGGAGCAGAGCAGGAGATCAAGCAGGGGAAGAGGATCCAAGTGACAGGGTGTATGACTTACCTTATGGCAGGCCTGCCATTCAGTTGGCCCCACTGGACTAACTGCTACTTCAGACACAGGAGTCTGCCTATCTCTCTCTTCCCATAACAGGCTAAATTTTCCCAGTGAATTACAGAGCCTTTTACTAAACAAATCGAACATTTACCACCAAAATCTAGGCCTAGTCTACACTGGAAAGGACAGGCCTGTATAGCAAACTGTTCTGATCCAGCTGTGGGTTATTGCTGTAAAAGAATACCGCTTGTACCCATTTGTGGGAGGAAATAAGCCATGCTACCAAGGGGATTTTTTTTTTGAGTGCTCTGTGACTGCATTCTCTCTTGATCTTTGACTAGGTGAATGCAGTGTCTTTCTTTTTGCATTCCTGACAGGGCCTGGCAGGCAAAGCTGTTGGGTGTAGATCAGTGGCTCTCTACCTTTTTAGACTCTACCACCCCGCCTTGGGAAATGCCAGCTTTTTGCTCTCACTCATTTTTGACACCAGAAAAATACTAGAGCAATTCTTCTGGTGCAAAAAGCTCAGAGAGCCCACAGCAGGGCAGAGTATTTGTGACATTAATGGATTTCTATTTGAAATCTCTGGGTGTGTGTTGTGTGCAAATGTTTGTACACCTACCAGGGCTAATACTGCATGGCACCCTTAAAAGGATCTCTCAGCACCCCAGAGTACAGTTGAGAATCACTGGTGTCAATGCATGGAGCAAGCTTCAATGCTTTGGACTGTTGATGAAAGCTGTTGATTTGAAGCTTCAGGTATCGAGCCCAGAAGCGTGTCCTTTGTGACTTTGTTATTGATCTGCCATTCTTTTAGTGATGGTTGCGTTTTGTGCCCCTGTATTCTGTGTGAATGAGTTGAAAATGGCCCTTCTTTTAGCCTTACTTCTTTCCTTATTTTTGAGATTCTCTTCTAAACACAAAAGCATCAGCTTGTGTGATAATAATTCCCTTACAGCAGTGATTCTCAGCCACGGTACTCTGACACCCTAAGGTATCTTGAGGTCATTTCAAGGGGGTTCCAGAGTGCCCCTCAATGTTAGCACTGGTCACTGTGCAAAGGTGATTTGTGAGATTAACCCAGAGATTTCAAAGAGGAATCCATAGCGTCACAAAAGTTCTGCCCTGCTTGCTGTGAACTTACTGCCTTGTAAGTCAAAAAGCAAGTGAAAACTAAGAGCTGACATTTTCCAAGGGGGATCTCAAGTCTATTGAGGGCTGCCTTGACTATAAAAAGGTTGAGAGACACTGCCTTATGGTACTGGAAACATAACCGTGACTGTTTCTGGCTATGTGGGAAACCAGAAAATGAAACTTGATTAGAGAGAGAAAGTGAAACTACTTAAGCTGAAATAAAATATAAAGAACCACAATAAATAACATTAAAAAGTAAATAGAATTTTAAAATGTTTTCACAGTCTGAGGTGTCACTGGCAAGAGAGAGTGAGCTGTATGTGTATATACATACAAGCATTTACCTATATCGATCTATTTTTTCCTATGCAATGTCCTGTATGTTTACAGTTCGGCCCATTTGACACACAGTACGTATGTGTGTGTCTTTTATTTATTAATTAATATTTGTTTGTTTATGTGTGTGTGTGTACATATGTGCACACACTTGTATACATGCATGTAGATACATACAACTTACACATTACATCACATATGTTATGTATCAAATAGGTCTACTTCTAGACACAAGACGGCACGTGAAGAAACAGAACCCACAGCAAGTCACTGAGTACATTGAGATTATACCAGTGTAATGTAAGCTGGGCTTCCCTCCGCCTGCCTACCTGTTGGGCTTTCAGTGACCCTGCATGTTCTTTTCCTACCTTGAAGGGTCTCCTGGCAGGTCCCATCCTCTGCTCCAGGGCACAAAGCTGCTGTTAACCCCGGGTGCTAGGAGCGGGGCAGCAGGTCCGTGGCGTCCCTGGGTGCTGGCCGTGCTTGTTGTCCCAGGCAGTTCATGAATACTTCAGGAACACGCCAGCGTTGGGTTTCCAGTGCTTCCAGTAATGAGAGCAAAATGATCTCGCAGATTCAATTCTAGCCAGGGGCTCTGAGAAAATATTTCCACAAGTGTCTTTCCACAGCCGTCAGGTGGTGAGCTGGCTGGGCCAGCTGCCTCTCAAACTTGGATCACCCTACTTTGGACAGCAGGAGGTGCTGATGTGTCGTTTCCTTCCCCTGCCAAGGGCCGGATCCTGCAGAGACAAACACTCTCACCCAATTACTGGGGCATAAGACTGGACTGCTGTATAGCGCTGCATGCCCTCAGCTCCTACCCATCTGAATGAGAGGTGAAAGTACTCAGCATTTGGCAGGACTAAGCCTTTACTTGGGCACAGTTGGAATTACTGCACAATTTTCTTGCTTGAATCAAGGAAGAGAAATGTACTTCAGAGTATTAAGGGTGAAGAACATCTTTGCATAGAGGAATGGTCCAGAGCCTGGTTCACTGGGTTACCTGTATTGCTATGGTGGCATCTTTCTCTTTCGGTTTTGCTTGGAAAATGCTGGCAGCAACCAGGAAAAAAAGGAACAGTAACAGCAATTGCCATGATAAGTAGCAAGGTGACCATGGCAGCAACTTTCCATCCTTATGCTTCAGGGCATCCTTTGGTCACCAGTGGTGGGGTTAGGAAGGAACATCCCTCCTTCCTCACTCCGTGGTGGTAGGATATAGTTTCTTGACAGGAGCTGTAGGAAAGAGGGGTAAGCACTGTCTTTAGAACAAGCCTCCCATTTTCAAGGGAAAAAAGGCCTTAGGGCTAGTTCTAGTTACCATTTAAGTACCTGAGTATAATCCTAGTTTGCCCCATTCATGGCCCCGGAAGCCAGGTCACATGGAAGGTGTGTGGGTGTTTCTCACTGCTGCTTGTGATTTAGTCTCAAGGCAACAGCATGGTACAGAAGTAGACACATCCACGGTTTTTTAGGGACTTGAGCAGGGTGGAATAGAATCGTACCCAGGAGCTGGAATAGGATTGGACCCAGGGTCTCAGCTCTGTTTTGGGAGGAAGACTGGATTTAGGGTCCTCAGCCTCTTCCATGGGGGATTTGGCCTCGTACTAGACCAGGCTTTATCAAGCCAAGGCCTCTGGGGCAGCAAAGTCCTTGGGGGAATCCAGGTCCAGATGATTACACAAATGCTGCCAGATAAATAGATTAGCTTCCGTATAGCTGGATCAGCAAGAGCAAAGGTCAGTGTGTCAAGAGGGACAGGTGCTCCTGGAAAACCCCAGGGAATTGGCACTTGCTTTGCTGGATGTGGTATGCGAGAGGCAGGGGAGCTCAGCACACTGGTAATTGTGCAGGTGGGAATACACAGGGCCCTCCCCTCCAGCCCTCTCTGGGTTCATTTCAAAGCTACATCAAAAACCACTCAAAAGACAAAGCTTTCTTGCTCCAGGTGCTGTACCTACCCCTCAGGGGAGATGCTTCTGGCATTAAAACTGCTGACAGAGTAGCCAGGAAGGGGAACTGAGGCGGGGCTGTTATGCAAATAGCATAAATACCTGCTTGATGTTAGGTAAATAACATGGAAATAGATTTTTGCCTGTTGCTTTTAATCTTGTGTACTTTCTTGAGTTTTGCATTGCCTTGAGAAACTCCATTTTGTATTGCTCTGTAGCGGGAGGTAAGTGCTTGACCTTTTACTCTTTTGTATGCTGTATGGGTGAGAGTGTGTTTGTGGAAAAGGAAAACATCAGCTGGCGACTGGCTGAAGAACGCAGACAGATAAAAGACTGAACAAGAAGAATCCGTCCCAGAACAGCGAGAGAACAACGACAATTGACCTTCAAGAAAGAACATAGTGATAACCCAGCAAAAGCCCAGGGGACTGGGTGAATTGACAAAGCTATAAATGATGGGGTGAGATGTATCAATTTTGGGTCTTGTCCTGCATGTCATCCCAGAGCATCGGTTCGTCTGACAAGAGGCACCAGCAGGCACCTGGCTCCCACTTGTGATCAACTTTGATGACCACTGAGTTGATCTGAGCACCAATAAGACTGATAATGCATACCAGCGCAGAACAGAAATTGGGGTATGAACGTGGTGTGTGGGTATGTGTCTATAAAGCGCTTAATCAATAAACGTGGCATCTTTCCTTATCCTCCCTCATAAGGTCTTGCTCATGATTTGAGCATTTGGCAATTTGTGTAACGGCGGGGGCAGACGCACACACCTGCTAACTGCTAGTAAGAACAGGCAGGGCAGGAACTCACCAGCGTGTTACAAAGAAGAAGCATTGGTGGATGTGCAGGGACTTGAGCAAAATAGCCTTTAGGTGCCTAAGTCCCTTTAGCCTGGGGGTTGGCAGTGCATCTGTGCTTCAGCATCTGGCAGGATGGAAGCTGGAGCTGTTTGAACGGCTCCTCCCAAACAGAACCAGCTCCTAAGGGAGAGCTCGTGGCCACACGCCCACGGGAGCCACCTTCACTTCCACCCCTGGTCTGTTCCTATGACGTGTTTCCGAGAATGATTTGTAGTGTGCTTATCACCAAGGCAACCAATGATTTATTTACCACATTAAAACCACACCAGGGAGGGCACTCCTCTAAGCCCAGGCAGCATCGTGGCAGCAGCTGCCACCAGCCACATTTGAGAGAACCCCGGAGTAACAGAGGAGAGTCAGTGTGCCAGGTGCTTAAGCAGGCACCTACCCCTAGGCCCTGGGGACACACACTGGGGGCAGTTTCCATGAAGAAGCCCTCTGTTTCCAGCTGCCTATGGGCACTGCCTGGGTGCAGCACAGAGGGTGCCCCGGTAGGAGGGATCTCCAGGGAGCCTGAGGCTGATGGAGGTAGCAGTGCCCCAGCCCTAGGGATGATTTGGTCTCAGGTGAGGGGGAAAGGCATGAGCCCAACTGCATGTATGTGCATGCATGTGTGTGTTCACGTGTGTTTACGTGTGCATATATTTGTGTGTGCATTTGTTTGCTTGTGTGCATGTGCTTGTATGCACGTTTGTATGTGTTTGCATGTATTTGTGCATGCATGCGTTTGTGTGTACGCGTGTGCATGTTCGCATGTGTACAAATGTTTGCATGTATCTGTGTGCACACATATACAAGGAGAATTCAGTCCTTGGGAGAAGGCCCGGAGACTCCCGGTAGAAGCAGCATAAACTCACTTCCTTGGGGGTGAAAGGTCAGTCCCGCATTGGGAGAACCACGTGACCCGCCCCCATTGGGGAAAGACTAAATCCCCAGACTAGTTCTTGGGGAGGAGCGGACAGACTGGCGCCTGCCCCTTTAAGACTCTCCAGCCCCTCCCCGCCGACACCACAGCTCACAACAAACCCGCCCTTTAAATGTGCCCCAGCCGAGCACCACGCCCCCTCGGGCAGGCCGAATGGGTGAGGGAGTGGGGGGAGCAACCAACTCTGCCGCTTGGATTAGCCCCACCCCTTTTCCCCCGTCTGCCCAATGGGGGAGGGTTCGGAGGCGGGTAGGCTCGGTTACGGCGCAGCGCCGAGGGTTTTCCTGCGCCGCCATCTTGGCATTTGCCGCGGGTCCGGGCGGGGCGGAGCGGAGCGGGGCGGGGGGGTCATGGCTGCCGCTGCCGCCAACCCCGGTGAGTGCGGCCAGGGGCGGGAGGCCTGGGGGGGCAGCCTTGGGGGCCTGAGGGGGGTTGGGGGCGGGTTTAGGGAGCAAGTTTGAGGGGGCGAGGGAGGGGCAGGTGTAGGGGGTGAGAGGGGGCTGGTGGGGGAGGGGCAGGTTTAGGGGAGCGGTGGGCAAGTTTGGAGGGGTAGGGCCTGTGGGGGAGGGGCAGGTTTAGTAGGGTCTGTGGGGGCAAGTTTGGTGGGGCGGGGGTTGCGGGGCTGTGGAGGTTCTTGGGGCTGGGTTGATGGGCAGCGGCCTGGTGGGGAAGTCCTGGCTGGGGGGTAACGATGGAGGTGGGGAGTTGGGAGGAGAGGGTGGCGAGTCTCGGGGGCCACTGCCTGGCTGTACCCTCGCCAGTGCTCTCTTCCCCTCCCCAGTCTACCCCTAGGAAGATTCCCACTGTTAGGGAAGTAGTTTTGTCTGCCCCTTGGGGTGGCTCCGCAGTGGGTCCCAGCCTGTTTCTGCTCAGGGTGGCTCTGCGTGTTTTGCTCTGAACTAGCCAGAAGCAAACCTTGGTGGGATTTATAGTGGAGCAGCTGCGAGATGCTCAGTGCATCTCTTCAGACAGAGTTAACGGCGCTTCCCAGACCTGCCTCGCTCCGAACGGCCCCTCTCTGCAGCCCTCCTTGTCCCCCCGGCCGAGATCACTGGGTTCAGCGCAAAGTTGACACCTTCTGCTTCTGACTTTGTTCCACCTCTTTGCTTTGTGGTTCGCTTTTAGCCTCCACATCTCATCCAACCCCAGTCTGTGCCAGGGACTGACTTCCAGTACAGTGACTGAGATCGCAATTTGAGCAGCTGTGTGTTCTGGCTTGTGGTTTTTGTGTGCTTCTTGCTTGTGGCTTGAGGCTCCTGGGTTGGGTGAATTGTTCAGGTTTATCTAAAACAGTTGAGTAAAAGGTTTTGTGTTGGGTGGTTTTTTTTTTTTAAGAGCACCATTTTGCAATAACTTGGTGATAGCAACCCTCTGTGGCTTGAAACCTTCGGAGGAGGCGTGTTGGGTCACTGGGGAATCGGGAAAGGATGCAGCGCTGACGTCTGGACGCGCGTGGCTGCGGTTTCCTGTAACTTCAATTCTCCCCCCAACCCAACTTAGCAATCGCTATACTCAAGTTGCCCTTTCCCTCCAGTGAAAATATATCTGCCATTGATCTAGTGTCTCGTCCTGCAGATAGTGGCACAAAAAGCCAAACTTCTTATTCCTGTGAGTGAAAATTAACGAGGCTCTTCCAAGCAGCCAACATTTAACTGTGCATAAGCATTTCATAGCTGTTAGGGGCTGGAAGGGACCTTGCAGATCATCGGAGCCAGCCCCTGGTTTGTGGGATTAGGGTCTTAATTAGGATACCAGTTTATTCTGGCATTCCCAGCCTCTTGGTGGATTTTTATTCCGTTTCTTTTGCAGTGTAATGAACAGAAGGGGTGCAGGATAACAAGAATGACAGCAGCTTTTGTTTGAGCTAGAAAATGCCTGTGGTAAGCTAAGCTTGTGCCGGAACATTTCAGGGAATTAAAAAAAGGCAGAGGGCATCAGGTATTTGTAACTGGTCACACACTACACAACGTCTGTGTGGCTTCATCTGACTCTTTTTTTTAATAGTACTGGTTTCGTGCGTGGAGAGTAGGTTTTTCCATGACAAGCCGATCAGTGTGAGCTTGATTCTCTAAGCAGGAATGAATGCTTACTCTTTGGTCATCATTTGTCATATACGCAAAGGATGCTTGTAATATGATTTGCCTCTCACAGCAATGACAAAGATTTCTTAGGGTAGTGTCTTTTGTTGGGTCCACAGTGTAGCTGGGTAGTGTTAGATGAACTTTCAGATGCAAACTGTTCTCCACCAGGTCTGACCAGAACAGCCAAGCGCAGCAGAATAAAGGACAGGTTGATGGGTTTTTTGTCACAGGTCTTTCTCCAAACCCCATCAGTATTACAAAGCAAGCTGCACAGTTTCTACAAGCATGGAGCTAAGCCCAGAAATACATCCTGAATGTTTCAGTGCCAAACGGGAGCTAAACAAATTTGAGTTGAAGCTTCCTGTCTTGGTGTCATTCTCTCCCGGGTTCTTGACCCTGCCCAGTGGCCCCTACAACCCTCTGATTCCTGTTGAACGGCTCGGGTCTGTCACCTGGATATTACCAAGGATATTCAGTGCGGGCTTTCATATTAGCCTTGTTAGCGAGTGCTTATAATTCAGAAGGAGAAGCCGTGGTGACCTATGGCTGTGTGGGCTATAGGGAAAGCACCTCTGTGTAATTTAAAAAGAAAAATAATTAAAATTTCTTTTTTGTAAAGCAATATTGCTTTATACCCCATAACCACTTCCTAGTTCATTTATAACTGTCTCATGGTTTGAGGTTTCTTTGCCCTTTTTTGCAAGGGGGGAAGAGCTCTTAAGAAGACCGTCTTGTGAAATATTATTAAAGTTCACTGTGATCACACTGGTTTTTATCCACTGAAGACTTTTGATTGGAGTAGGGAAATAATGTCTTGTGAACAAAAGGAAACACTGAGGGCAAGATAACTGAATTGCAGAGGGAAGACTACAGTAAGATCTGCTTTGCTGAAATTAAGTTAACAAGCTTAATATTTATGTGGATTAAAGGGGCTCTGTTAAGGTTGGCAGGACAAATATTTGACCTACCAGACTTGTTTGAGTCTCCATTCCCTCTTGTGCAAGTCTGCTTTTTAATGTTGGTGATTAAATGAAAGATGCAGTATGTGTGTGCATGCACATGCGTTTATATGCATTATATTATATAGAACAATACATAATACAATGTGCATATATTGTAGTCATATAGTATGAATACACTTACACGATATATTAAAATACGTTGGAGGTGTGTGTGTGTGTATATTTACACTTGGGGGGTGGGGGTGTTGTATATAAAAAAGGTGCACATAAAAACGTGTGTGTGTGTCTGTATATTGGGGGTCATCACTGACCACAAGATGAGCATGAGCCTGCAGTGCGATGCTGCGGCTTCTAAAGTGACCAAAACGCTGGCTTGCATCCATAGATGCTTCTCAAGCAAATCCCTGGATGTCATTCTCCCCTTGTCCTCGGCCTTGGTGAAGCCGCAGCTGGAGTACTGCATCCAGTTTTGGGCTCCACGTTCAAAAAGGATGTGGAGAAGCTTGAGAGAGCCCAGAGAAGAGCCACGCACATGATCAGAGGTCAGGAAAACAGAGCTTATGATGACAGGCTGAGAGCCATGGGGCTCTTAGGCTGAAAAAGCGCAGGCTCAGGGGTGATCTGATGGCCACCTATAAGTTTATCGGAGTGACCACCAGGATCTGGGGGAATGTTTGTTCACCAGAGGGCCCCAAGGGATGACAAGGTTGAACAGTCATAAACTACTACAAGACCATTTCAGGCTGGACATAAGGAAGAATTTCTTTACTGTCCGAGCCCCCAAGGTCTGGAACAGTCTGCCAGCGGAGGTGGTTCAAGCACCTACATTGAACACCTTCAAGAGTAAATTGGATGCTTATCTTGCTGGGATCCTGTGACCCCAGCTGACTTCCTGCCCTTTGGGCGGGGAGCTGGACTCAATGATCTTCCGAGGTCCCTTCCAGCTTAATGTCTATGAAAATAAATATATATATATTTATATATAATATAAAATTTTAATTAGTGTGGGTATGCTTATAATAGTGTATTTTATATATATTTTGTGGTGTGTGTGTGTGTGTGTGTGTGTGTACAGATATATATATAACTCTTTTGCTGTTGATTCCTTGTCATCTTTCTTCCTACAAGCCTTGTAATAGGGTCATGTAGGCTGTGATATATTTATACCAGGGCAGTTCTGGTTGCTTCTGCAGTCTGATGTAAATGACTGTGTTCCTGAGATGTGCAGCTCCTTGTGGTGGGTGTTGAAAGTCCCTTGCCACTAGGTGTCAGGGGAGCATGTAAATAGCCTGTTCTAGCAAAGAGTTACCCCAGGATGGAAGTGAATAGACAATACCTGTCATGGTGTAACTTAACAGAGTGAGTTTTCATAGGGTAATGCTCTTGCATTTGGAGGCCATTGCCCTGGTACTGGGTTTTTGTTGTGTGTCTACTCTTCGTTTGCACTGGTAGAAAGGCAAACTTTCCTGTGTAAACATGTGTGTCCAAGTCCGTTGGGATGGAAACCTGTTTTGTATGGGAAGGCTGTAATGAACCATTTTGTTCTTAAATACCCAAGATGCTTAAGTTGATTGATTTGTGGATCATCAATTCTTAACCACTTACATTCATCAGAATGTGCCCCCCCATACCTGACTGACCTGGAGGTCACCTCAATAGGAGTTTCATGAAATGAAGCACTGATGCAGTTCCATGAAGCTTTTTCTTTTCAGGTTGACACAGGCGTGCATGCCATCTGAAATAAATGCTTGCATGCAAGTAAAACCAAAGGAGGCTGTGAACGAATTCTTCATCCACTAATTAGGTTTGCCTGCTTTCTGGTTGTATGGCATTAAGGTATTTTGTAGTCAGTCCATTGCTGATGAGAAGTTCAAAGTTTTTCTATTTTTGTTGTTCCTGATGTTTAGGGGTTTTTTTTTCTTTTGTGATCTCACTTCTGGGATGTGAATTGGTTTTAAATGTATGTTGAGAATAAGCAGGAAGTGCTTCCAGAAGGCTGGAAAGATTTAGGGTGAGGGCTTAAATTATTATTCTTGTTATGTGGCCTTTTAATGCTGTCTTTTAATTCATAGGGGGATTTAAATTTTTTTGTGGGGTGGAGAAACTTTTTTGAAGAAATGCGAGTACCATATTTTCTTAAACTCGTGCACTTTTTGTTCCCAAAATCAGCTCTTGGAACTCAGCATGCACATGTTGTGTGAGAAATAGGGTGGGAGCAGGTTTTGCCACTTTTGGGGTAAAAGGAAAATCTGCAACCATCCCCAGGGAGCAAGGAGCAGGCTCTATGCCCTTGCTATTTGCCGCAAGACAAGATTTTTTTTTTCCCCCCACCTTCATTTCAAAAACAAGGTGTATATTATATTCTGGGGCATGTAGTGTGCTAAAAAATATGGTATTTCCCGTCACTACTCAAAACTTGGCGATACTGAGTTTGTCTTAAGAAAACAATGTTTTTTTACTGCTGCAGTCCATTTATTCAGTCCAATAAATAGTTAAAGGCATTCAAACAAAATGGTTGTTGCTGTTTCAGTGGCCTGACTCAGACCTGTGAGAGCAGACATTTGGCAATATCTGGGCATCTTTGTGCAATATTGACCTGCAGCTTTTGCACTTACGACCATTTAGGAGAAATGGGTTGGCAAAATGAGCACTGAAAAAGATGACCGTGACCAGCTTTTGGTGGGCTTTCCTCTCTCCTTTTTTAGAGGACAGTAAATCACTTCCCTTTCTGGTCAGAGTTGATGCTATCCAGCAATGTCCTCTCCAAAGCTTCCAGGAACTTTACCCGCCCTCCTTCCCCTCTGAGGTTTTAGCTGCCTCTATGACCTTAATATTTAATAAGTGCAAGAACAGTTCTTCATCACTTCCCTTTTAATTTCAGGGTCATATTTCTGTTTGGTTTCAATAATGCTGGGAAGACCCTACACCAGTGGTTCTCAGCCTCCGTAGACTCCAGGCCCTCCTTGGAAAATGCCAGCTCTCACCTTTCATTTAATTTTTGGCTGTGGACAAATAATAAAGCAATTCTTCTGTTGCAAAGAGCTTGGAAAGCCCACAACTGGGCAGAATGCTTGGGATGCTGTCCATCCCTATTGGAAATCTGTGGGTTTAATTGTGAATTGTTTAGGTGTTTACACACCTAATAGGACTAATATTGTGCCCGTATGAGGATCTCGTGGCACCCCAGGGTGCTAGAACACGCAGGTTGAGAATCACTGCCCTAGAGTCTTAGCATTCAAAGTGGAGGGTAATAGTGATAGAAATATGTCAGCAATAAGACTAAAAACACGGGGCCCATCTTGGGAATTAGGGCAAATGGATTTCCCCCACCTTTTTGCCATCACCCCGTTACCACTTAAATCTAGAGGACTTGCCCTTCTGTAGTACTTTCTACTAAGGATCTCAAGCCAGCCCTGGAGGCTTTAGCTCCTTTGGCTTCCGAGTAGTGTTTCTGCTTGTCCGGATGGGGAAACTGAGGCATGGAGTGAATTGGTTGCCCCCAGGTGTCTCTCTGAAAGCCCTGATCTTCCAGCTCTCAGTCCTGGCAGTGGTCCCTAAGCTGTGCCATAGACAGGCCAAAGGAAGTATCTCAAAAACTTAAAACTCAGTTTTCCCAAAAAACCCCTCTTAAAAATGCCAAATCATTTCCTTCCTCTGCTTTTAACAGGAAATAAACTTAATCAGTTGACATGCATTGTCAGCTGTGAGGCCCCAGAAATGTAAATACTATGGTTTATACAGGATAGCTAAGTCACACATACAAGTCTAGACAAACCCAAACCCATCCTGGAAGACTTTTCTCTTGTGGGCTCCCCTCAAACAAAAGACTTGGGTCTACTGAAGAAATGAAGCAGTGTTAACTCTGGATAACCAGTTGCCCCGGTTTAGATCCCAAGGTATAATAGGAAAAGTTTTGAGATCTTAAAGGCTGAGAATTAAGTTATCTCCATTCTGCAAACCCAAACTTTTAAGCTGCCAAAGGATTTGAGGTTGCCTGTGGCAGAGGTACATAAATGATCTGTGCTGGGCGACAGCCGAGATGTTCTGGATGCTAAACCTAGATGTTGTTAAAAGTCTGTTAGGCCTGAAGGGCAGCCTATATAGGAGCCCACCGGCTTTCTGTGCCTCTGGAAATCTTTTTCATATTAAATTCCTCTGCAGAATGTGCTTTTCATGCTGTCTCAATGTCTCCAAGGCTTTCCACTGCCATTATTTAAAGGCAAAGTACCCCGGTGTCTTCAGTCACCAAGTTGGAGCTGGCTGCAATGAAAATTCCCACGCTATTGGCAGGGCTGAGAATAACAGCTCCATTAATTGTCAGGCGCCAGGCTGAACGATTCTTCCACTGAGCTGGCGTCCTCGGGGAATACTCCAAACTGGCAGGGAGGATTGTTTTTGGCAGCATCACGGGCCAATGTCGGCTGCGGGGGGGATGCAACACAGACAGCAGCATGTGCTAGCAAAGGGTTTGGGAAGAAATGCCTCGCAAACAGGAATGCAGAAATGGAGGCAGCCATTAACATCTGCAATTCCTGCTTTTTAAAAAGGGGAAATGAGCTCTTTACAAAATGACTTGGAAAAAACCCAGCAAACTACTTGGTTTCTGTCACTCACCTCTTGCTTTGAAGCTAGATGTGGCATAACTGATTGTTATCTTAGCAAGATGATTTATGGCAGCGTGCCATCCAAACGGGTGTTTTTTATTCTCTGTTCCATGACGAGCTGTCTTGGTTACTCCACATCTGGCTAGTTAGCTAATGGAATTACTGTAATGAGCTGCAGCAGTATGAAGAAAACTTCTATAGCATATTGCATGCTGTGTCGTGCATACGCAATGGGAGAAGGGAAAACATACTACGTGGGAGTAATGCGAGCTGCCATATTCCTGCTCGGTCGCCCTTGCTGAGAGGAGGTGGTTAGGCCCTCTGCTAACTTGTAAGAAAAGCTGCTTGCTAAAGACAGTGGGAGGGGGGAAATGGAGCTGTGCAGTGACGTGGAAGAGCTGGACATAGATCCTGGGGTGAAATCGGAGCTAGGTTATCACCCTAGCCTGGAGGCCTAAGCCAGACCTTATCTAAGTGATTCTCAGCCAAGGCACTGGGAGATCCTGTTAACAGTGCTGTGGGGTGCAAACTTGTACACAACTCATAAGATAAATCCAGAGACTTCTGAAATTCATGCTGTGGGCTTGCTGAGTTCTTTGCAACAGAAGAATTCCTTTTACTATTTTTCTGTAGTCAAGAAATGAGTAAAAGCAGAGAACTGGCATTTTCCACCCTGGGGCGGTGGGCTAGAGTCTGAAAAGACCAAGAAACTCAAGTAGACCAGGCAGACTACATTGCGTCTTCTTGCCTGCTCCCAGGGGTCTGATAAGGCAAAAGCCTGGAGGGAATATAACTTAAGGTGCACTGCAAGGTTTGTAGCTGGGGGCAGCTGGGAGTCTCTGGACAGTGTAACTTTAATGGTTGCTGACTAATGGATTAGTAGTAGTTGAATGCCCTCCTTTTGTGGGGTTAGTGATCATCATTCATTGCAGAAAACAGGAAGGATGAAGTCTCATGTTAACTTGCGCTGTATTAAATGGTGCTCTGGTTAGTAGGCTGTTTGCATAGCTTCGTTGTAAGCCAGCTTTGGCCTTGCTATAAACAGCATTGCAAAGCGTATTCTAGATTCTGCACCAAATGGGAATATGGAGATGTCCCTTTTAAGGGCCATGGAAGTAGCACTCTACCTCCCTGGGAAATCCTGCATCCAAACCTGTCCTAAGCTTGAGAGGATCTGAACCCTTGGCTCTTATGGCTTCCACGCTAACTGGGAGCTCTTAATGTTTAACAGGCTTGTGCCTAGGACTTGAAAGCATGGGCTTTAATGTTCCTGGCTCAAGAACATTTCTTTCTTTGAGGAAAGACATGTTTTACTTGTGTCATAAATGAATATTCAATTGTGGTGCCTCTGGGGTATAGAAGTTCCCTTCTGTCCTGTTGAGGACCACAGTCTATAGAGACCGCAACCATTTTTTCCATCGCATTTGTCTGCTGTCTTCCAACTGGGGTTGCCTGCTGTGTTCTAACCCAGAGGACCTGCTTTCAGTTTTGATAACATTCAGGAGGGATAGCTTATGCCTTGATTAGCACAATAATTGTTTCTAATTGGGGCTGGAATCATTTGCATCTTCCCTTAAAGATTTTTAGTATTTCATTGCTTTGCTTTATTTTATTTTATTTTTTTAAACACAGTATACAAAACCAGGAGCACTTTTCCATGTTAAATCTCCATCCAGTAAGTACTTAGAAGTACTGAGAAGGGCAACAGGCTGTCTTTGTTCTTTGTAATTGTCGCAATGATTTAAATACTCTTTTTTTAAGTCTCATTGCTGTAAAGTTCCTGCTTTCTCAAAACTGCAAAAGTTTTGATATAACGTTTTTTTTCTTCCCTTCCTCCCCCAAGCTTATTGAAGCCTTATACTTCAGGGATAGCTCAGATGCCATCTCTGTGGTATAAGCGGCATCTTTAATGTGTTAATTTTGGGATGCACCAAATTTCAATTGCAACCGAGCCATGAATGGGTTATTACAGGGTGGGTTGTGTATTGGCGGGGCAGAAACCAACTCATTAAATTTAATGAGCTTCTCAACTCCACAAAATGTGATTGTGCCATTAACTTGGAATACTAACCAGCATCTTTAATCCTGGCTTTTTCCTTTAAGCTTCCACACTGCTCCTGTTTTTTAGCACTTCTAATTCAAGCTGGAGGCTCGCAGCAGAAGCTTACAGCCATGGTTTCTCCCTCATGGAAAGAATTTGCTTATTCCATGTATTTCTCTAGGCTTGACTAGCTTTGTTGCTGACATTGGGATAATCAGTGGTATCCCCTGATGAGATGCTTAAAGTCAGTGAAGGCGTGCAGTTAATATGTTTGGGTTCAGATGGAGTCAGTGTTGCTTGGCTTTGTGCTCTATGAGAAGTTACGTTGGCTTCTCTGAAGCAGGAGGTGCTGTCTTGCTTGTTAACAGATGCAGTCCCTTGATCTGCTCATCAGGTTGTATCTGGTTTATGTTGCTGAGTGGCAGCACCTTTGGTCATTGTGTTGGGTGGCTTGTTCTGGAAGGAAGTAGTTGACAAGAGCTGTGGGCAGTTGTATCGGAGAGTGTCCCAGACTGAATGGACCGAATATGAGATGGAGCCTTTCCCAAGCATGTATATCATCTCTGCTGATTCTCAGATCCCTTCTTGCCTCTCCCTTCTGCATACCAGAGAGGCCCGCTAGCTTCTGAGAGCCAGCCTCTAGTCGAGACTATGCCAAGCTCCTCCTCCGGGTAGAAGGAGCACTCTCTTTTAGCTGAAGCAGTGAAATGCCTGAATTCATGAATACAGCACATGCTTAGAGCTGGAAATGAGCTGTGTGGTGTGCTGGGGATAAGAGCTGTCCATTCAAACAGCAAACATAACTACATGGTGACTGGGTATAACCGGGCCTATTGGAAGGGTAGTACATTGTCGATTCAGAACCTGGGCTGTAGCAGGGCTTGGTGTAACTGAATTTTCTTGCCTAGAAATGACATCAGACGTTCCGTCCTTGAGTGCAGCTGTTGCTTCTGGGAATCCTGGACCGGGCACGCAGGCTGGAGGAACCATTGTTCAGAGACCAAGCAAGAGACACCCAGGGTAAGTCCTAATGAACTCCTTTGCATCATGGTGTTCCAGACATTGCCTATTCCCCCTTACCTGCCTCGGTGGAGAACAATCCATCCTGTAATGAGGAAGCTTGATTGCTGTTGGCTTTGGGTGGCTTTGACTTCTGGTTGCAGGCTGGTAATGAAAGAGGTTAGGAGCTGCAGGATGAAGGAGCAGGACTGGGAATGTCAGCAGGGCAGAGGACAGAAACTGCAGAGCCATTGGGGGACAAGCTCCTGCACCAGTGGTGTTGTCCATGGATGGGATGGCAAGTCCCATCTGTCTGTGGTGTGGTAGCATTGCTGTAGCTGTCTCCTTGACTGCTTTGGTTCTCCCATAGGAGGCTTTGCTGAAAGGTAAAAGCCAACCTTACGTTGCATGCAGCAAGCAGTTGGAAAGAAAGCTCCTCTTTGCAGATTAGCTGAAGGCCTTCCCACAGGCTTGCCTCTGTGACTGGTTCCATGTCTATTATTTAGTGACACACATTGCTGGACTGGGTCAGTATGCCAGCTTCCCCTCTGACATGGCGCACACGCGCAACATGCTAGATATAAGAAGCTTTATCTAACGCAATGTTGCTGGCTAAAAATTAAACAGAATGGACACTTATTTCACTACTTTTTTCTGAACTCCACAGAATTTTTAAAGTTGTAAAAACCAGCCCCTCCACTTGGAGGATATTGCTCATACCAGATCAAGGTGGCACATCCAGCAGTCATTGCATCACTTGCTGTGCTGAGGAATTTCCCTTATGCTTGGAAACAAAGGCGGATAAATAGTAGGCACTGGGGCAAAGGCTGGCTGGGTTCCATGTCAAGGCACACTCAGCTTCAGAGCAGCACAAAAAGAATCATAGAATCATATAGTATATAGAATCATAGATTCATAGAAAATTAGGATTGGAAGAGACCTCGGGAAGTCATCTAGTTCAACCCCCTGCTCACAGCAGTACCACTTCCAACTAGATCATCCTAGCCAAGGCTTTGTCTAGCCTGATCTTAAAAACCTCCAAGGATGGAGAGTTCACAGCCTGTCTGGGTAACCTGTCCCAGTGCTTCACAACTTACTTCTAAAATCCCTGCTACTTCTCAGCATTGGTTGACCCTCAATTCTTAGTTAATCTAGATGCTGAGAGAAATACAGCTATATCTCAAAAACATAAGGCAGAACATAAGGGAAGCTTGAGAGGGGAAAACTGCTTGCTTAACTGTTGCTTTTTGCTTGTGTTTTTCCAGGCTTGATTTTGATGATGATGGAGAAGGGAACAGTAAATTCCTCAGGTGAGTAGGATCTTTCTTTGCACAGACTATGGTGAGAAGGCATGTCCAGCCATTCTTAACTGAGGGAGACTTGCTCTGGACCAAGGTGTATTGGACTGAGTGTGGGCGGTGAAGCTTGAGGTTAGGCTAGCCAAAGCCAGAAGACTCATAAATTATTTCTGTGCATTGAGCACTCCCTTCTCTGCTGGTCTGAGACATTAGAAGCCTTAGAGCAATATCTGCCATGTATATCCCTTATATAGTATAACAATTAAACCAGGGACATGCAAAGCTAACGAAATGAGCTACAGTAACGCATGCACCCATAGGTGAGTGGCACACATGTCCTGGTCAGAATTACAGACTACAGTGCATTAATTAAGTGATAGAGATGAGATGCCCGTGTTGCATTGTTCAGGATGGCAAGAAAGACAGCCCAGTGCATACAGCTCAAACACAACCACAACAGAGACCTTTTCAATGGGTGATTTTTAAACTAGAGAGCCCCTTACAACTTGGGACCTGCAGTCTGAGTCTCACTGATCTGAACTGTGAGGTGTATGAGTCAATGGAGATGACTTCAGCTCTGCTTTGAAATTTGAATTGTGCCCATTCAAACCCTGGGGTGGTATCTAGGTAACTTCCATGCATGACAGACCCAGTATCATTCCATTAAACTGCAGCCCTGTGTTGCAGTGGTTCTGCGTAGTTTAATGTAAACCCTGTGTGGGCCAAACACCCTGGTACTTTTTGGATTGATTGTTGGCTGTTCAGTGCTACAGATGGAGCTGCAGAAGGATGGGAGTAGACAGATATAAGTTAATACCAGAAAATGCTGAGCTACTCTACTATTCATATTCCTTTAAGAGTCCAGGTCTGTCCAAACAGTGTGACAGATCCTCATGCTAACAAGCAAAGTCCCCATTGTTGCTTTAGAAACATACAGATGCTCTAGGCCAGCTGCCAGCAACAGCTTATGACATCGGAGTCTGAGTGGCTACAAACATCCCCATAGATCATTCTTATGGAAGACTGGAAAGTCCTGACCATCTTATGACATAGGTAATAGTCTAGTGCAGCATTTCTCAACCCGTGGGTCATGACCCAAAAGTGGTCACAAACAAACTTTAAAAATGGCTCAACAGACTTTAAAAGTGGGTTCTTTTTAAAGGAGAAAAATGTGGGAGATCATGGCTTTTCCCTTGCAGGCTGACTTGGGGCCCCACTGCCCCATAAACTGGGAGGCTGGGGGCAGGGGGCAGTGAGTCGGGAGTGAGAGGCACTGGGTCGGGACTGGCCATCAATGTTTACAAATGGGTCCTGGTATAAAAAAGGTTGAGAATCACTGGTATAGCGACATGAAGTGTTTCTCTGAGTCAGATCTAATGACATCCAAGGTATTGGTGTGAAATGGTCCTGTTGCAGCTAATCTGTATTTTGGTAGACTGCTGAGAGCTGCTCAGACTGAGATGTCTGTTAAGTTGCTACCTTGGTTTTTATTATTTAATGGAATGTAGATTTATGTGCAGAACCCAAATGTAGGTTTATGTGCATTTGAAAGGATGGATGGCGAGTGCAGGAATAATTGTGTCTTTAAAACATATAATAAACAATCATATTGCTCGAGTTACAAGTACCTGGGTTGGTCTTGGAATAACAGTTTCCTTATTCATTACGCGGGAAAAATGCAGTTAGGCTTTAGGCGCTTAGCCATAGACAAGCTGTGACCTCACTCTGTCAAGGTTCCACAGGGATTTTATGCAAATCTTGTTTGTTTTTTTTCTTTTCCCCAGCAACTGACTCTGTCTTGCAGGCTTTGATAAACCTTATCACTTTACCTTGAAGAAGAATAAACATAAATACTTTTAAACCAATTATTTTCCTCTTCCCCCTTCCCCCCCCCCCAGATGTGATGAAGACCAGATCCCAAATGACAAAGAGAGATTTGCCAGGTAAGAATTGACAGTACTGTGCCTCTTAATCTACAGTCAAACTGCTTATAGATAGGGAGTCTCCCCATACTTGCATACCCTAAAAAGTATCTCTCTTCTGACTTAATGTTCAGATTTTGGGTGGGTTTTCCCCTTGAATGTAAAGTAAGTCTGCAGTTTGCACTGGGAGTGCTAGAAATTTTTGCTCACTTGGTCTGGAGCAGTTCAACACATTAAAGGTAATGAGATCATTCAATGTCACTCTTTAGCAGTGCTTATCTCAGCTTCCAGCTAGGATTCCTCCAGATCTTACTGGAATGCAAGTGTGTGGCACATTTGGCAGGCATGCTAGCCTGTGGCTTCCCAGGGGGATGTTATCAGTACATGGTATGTCTTCTATGGGCTGCCTGTTTGTATTCTGTAAGGGGCTTTTTTTGCAAAAGTGGAGGCCCCAGCAAAGATTAGACCAGACAGCCATGGAAGGCAATCATCCTCAACTACGAGGGATTGTCAAAGAATTTTTTTGCAAAAGCTTTATGGGGAAATGCAGATTTCTTGGAGATGGGAGTGTGCAGTAGGATTACTGTAGAATACTGCTTAATCTCCCTCAGTCTGCTATTGCTGGTCCTGTAGGGTTCTTTCCTGCAGGGTGCCAAGTGTGCCCACCTACATTGAAGTCTGTGAGAGCTGGTGTTACACAGCTTCTTGCAGAAATGATGCTCTTAGCATGTTTACAGTTGGGCATTGACACTGCTTTCCCCAGCTCCCTTGGGCATTGATAAGGGCCTGGCCAGCCTGCCAGGAAGCTCATCAGCTTTTGATCTGAAATGTTTCATGGTTTGTGTGTGTCACGCTAATGTTGCTGAATCTTCAAGTTCTCTGTGTTTGTTCTAGATGCTGTTATTTTCAGTCTGTGTCACCAGTCTGAGGGCGCATTTTGTCTTCTGCTTTTTCTTGCTAAGGGCTTAGCAAAAGTAAGCCACCCTGGAGCACTGGCAGTTGTCCAAAACAAGGCTCTGTGTGTACAACTAAATATTTCAGCCATGTCTGGACTTGGTCTGGCCTTTGGATTCTGTCTCAATGGCCTAAAGGTGGGGTGGATGTTCTGGGTAGCCTCCACTCCTCATACTTGTGCCTAGGCGTGTATGTTGAAGGTCCTAGTGACACCCCCACATGCACACACTGATCCAGACTACTACCATTTAATCAGAAATGGCTCTGATTTGAGTTGGGTGTTAGGATACAACCTCAAGACTTGGGCTCATCTTGGCACATAGCCTTGCTACTGTACTACAGTGCTGAGAGGTCTCTGAATGCTAGCATTGCTCTGGGGACAGCAAGGGAGGTACTTGAATAAAAACTTTCACCCACTACCTTCACTGGCTCAGGGCAATACATTGTGTGGTCAAGTATCTGGGGTAGGGTGGGGTGGGGCTAACAAGGCAACATCTCATGCCTGTTTCTAGATTTTTTATTTTTTTCCCCTTCTCTGCATACCACGGAGGTGTCACCTGGAGCCCGATGCCCAGTTTTAGGCTCCACACTTCAAAAAAGGTGTGGGCAGATGGAAAGAATCTGATGCAGCACAACCAAAGGGATTAGAAGCCTGGAAAATGTAACTGATAAGGAAAGGCTGAAAGAACAACGATTATTTAGTCTGGAGAAGAGAAGACTGGGAGCGGGGTTGATAACAGTCTTCAAATGTCTGAGAAGCAGTTACAGAGGCTGGAGATGGGCTTTTCTTTGTGGACACGGGAATCAGGACTATGAGCAACAGCCTCAAGCTGCAGCAGAGGAAATTGAGGATGGAGATTAAGAGCTTTCTGGTTGCAAGCAGCAGAACAGGCTACTTGGAGAGAGGTAGAATCTCCCTCCTTGGATATGTGTAAGAGCAGGTTGGAGAGACCTTTGACTGTGGCTTGTTTAGTCAGGACTTCAGCTGCCTGTTCAAGGCAGGATTGACTAGACATGACATCTGGAAAACCCTGCCTGCTCTGCTTTCCTGTAAAACTGGCGTGGAGTGACCCTTCCACTGGGAGCTGCTGTAGCTCTAAACCAGAGAACATGGGCCCCTTGAAGGGGGCAAGATCCCAGTGATGGTGGTGGAGTTGGGCGTTAGCAAAACTCCTTTCAGATTGTTTTGATGCACGAAAGTTTCCATGCTGAAATCCTGTGCTGCGGCAGTTTCACAGCTGTGAAGAGTTTTTCAAGGTTTTCAGCCTAATCCCTTGTTTCTATCCCCTTCAGCCACCTGAGCTGCAAGGTCTTGGAAGGCTCCGAGTCCTGTGCATGTATACAGTGTCTTCCCTAGAATTTCTAATCTCAGTGTGATTCTCTTTATTTCTCACTGCAGTCTTGATGTCCATGGCTTCAGCTTAGAACTGAAATACCCTGACTTCTGTTGCACTTGATACCTACTGATGCCTCATGCGGCACCTGTTATTTATAGCATTGTGCATATTATGCCCTAGGAGTGCTTGAACTGGATACACAAATTCAGTCCCTGACTCTTCAGGAGTTATGAGTCCATTAATACATCTGGTTATTCAGTGCTGCATGGGGGTTGGGATGGAAATGCTTTTTCACCCTTTCTAGCTGACCAGCTTATTCAAGCCTAAGATCAGGTTCTCCTGGTTTTGACATGCAGAACTATAAATGTTAGGCAGGAATCTATTATTAGCCAGGATCAAATAAAAAGACTACAGCGTTTGACCTCTACTGTGATGGCAAAACAGGGCACCAAAACACCCAAATCATTGAGGTTTAACAGCAGTTGGTATACATGGTCACTCTGTTCACTAATGGGATTCTTCTGCGTAACACTTATAGCATGCATTCATTTTGGACTTTTACATGCACTCTCCCTTGTGCTTGCTGACCAAAGTGTAATGCACAGGGTGATGGGTTACTTGAAAAGTAGAATAGGTCCCCTAACACCTGGGTGTAACTATCAGGAAGCATATGTGGGAGAAATCTGCCATTGGAAACCTTTTTGGTAACAGTGGAAGGTAGGTGAGAAGAAGGCTTAGCTTATACAAAACTTGGGGAGAACATGCCACACAAAGGATTTCATCCTATGGGTATCATTGCTGCATTCATGGAATTAAAAAACACTTATTTTGCATTTCCTCAATTTCAGTTAACCCATTAATCTTTCTTTCAGGCCTCCATGTATCATCCCAAGTCTCTGATTAGCTTTCACGTAGCCCCGTTTTCCGAAAAAGAACTTTCTTCCCTCCTCTCTGTCTTTACTAAAAGCAGTGCCTGGTAGTGAAACATTAGATATTTGGCATAGTTCTTAAGATGTTTTACGCATATCGCAATCAGGTAGTGATAGCAACACATTTTGCTCTGTGAATCCTGGTTGTGTTTTGGATAGAAGAGCTCTTTTTATGGCTAGGAAGTGAGGATGATTGACATGGAGAAAACTCTGATCTGCAGTGGTAAAGGTGGCTTTTGAATTGCGCTAGCTAAGATGACCTGATCAAAGAATACAGACAAATGGAAAACATATCAGTTACCTTTGAGAAGCAAATGGAGTTGGGAAAACAAAGTGTTATGTGCCTCCATGTTGCTATGAAAGATTTTTGTAGGTACTTTTTGAGATGACTTGCAGAATACTTTTGTATGCTCACATGCCCACACATGAATCATGTAGATGCCTCAGATGTGTACGTGCTCCATCTCGTTACACAGCATTTGTGTATGTTTTAGAGTGCGCTTGTATTTCTACCTGTGACTCTCTTGACATTTGTGGATAGCTGTTGGTCTTCTGTCTAGTTCTTTTGTGTGTTAATGCTGGAAGATAGCATGTGTATTGAGCCTGAAAAAATATCATCTAGCCAGGAAAGCATAGTCTGTGACTAGAAAAAAGATTCCCACCTCTGCTATTATCCCTTTGACCCGAGGCAAAACCCTCCCACAAAAGCCACTTAGTTTCTGTGTCTCGGTTTAATCAGCTGTAAAATTAGCCTTATTTGCCTACCTTTTTGCATCAGTAAAAGTTTTGAAGTGCTCTGAAAACATTTTGGAGACATCGGTGTGTGTGATTCTGCAAAATTTTACCCCCTCTGTAATATTGCCCCTTTATAAAGCTGATGTCTGTTGGCTTGTTTTTCTAGTACATCTACCCTTTTTTTTTATATATATATATTTCTTTTTTAAAATTTTTTTTCTGTTGTAGCTTAGTTCACTGATTTTATTTTTAGGTCTGATGATGAACAGAGTTCAGCGGATAAGGAAAGACTTGCCAGGTAGGAGAAACGGAGATTTTAAGCATGACAAAGCAAGTTTTCCCTCTCCTCCATGTTCTTCCAGGCATCTCCCTTTTTATTTTCTGACCTGCTGCAGTAGAAGCTTTGAAACTAGACAGACTTCGGTGCAAACTGAATTCACAGGGCACCCAGGGGAATGCCTTCAGTGAAATTTTGTTTTACATTCAAGCTCAGACAGCAAGAAGACAGGCCACAGCGCAGCCAGTTCATCACTTGTTATAACTTTGCTAGCCTGCCCTGTGGAAAGTAAAAACACTCTCGTGTCAGACAGAAGTTAGAAGCCAAATATCACCTACTTGTAAGTCCCTGTTATGGTTTTTGCCATGGTGCCTTCACCCACTGCATGAATAGACCTAACAAAAATATTGGCTGGTCTCTTTGCAAACACAGTACAAGGACTGCATGATGCTGCCTTGGTCCGTGGCAAAACTGAATAGGCGCTATGCCGTTTTCTTGAAGTCGTTCCTCTTAAGCAAGATCATACTGGCTTGGGTGTTGGTACCCTGTGATCTTTTTGGTTGGCTTATTACTATGGTCTGTTTGGTTCTTTTTGTGTGGGGTTTTTTTTTTTCTTTTAGAAGGCAGGCATACCTTCTGAAGGGCAGACTTGCATAGCTGAGATACCTGAGGAGATAAGGATGGGGTTTGGTGGGTTTAAAGGAAAACCAGTGAGTGTATCTGTGGTGGGAGAAGAGGGGGTTTTCTACAGAGTAGACAGTAATGTTTTTGAAGAGCTTTCCTTCCTCTGACATTAAACAGTGACCCACCTCCCTTCATCTCTGTTTAATGCCCTCTTGCAAAATCCAGCTTATTGTCAAGAATAGCTTGCAAGAGAGCAGGTAAAGCCCTATTGCTCACTTCCCTATTCCCCTGACTCTATACCCGTATCTGTAACTTGGCAGAGCTGAAGGGGAGGTGAGTGGGGTGCTCCAAGCACTGTTCAGAAGGCCCTTTTCCTCTGCAGCGTGAGATGAAGCCACCACCGCAGAAGCCTAAAAGGTGACAGGCTTCCCACTGGTTTTCCTCTCCTTACCAGTTCTCTCCCAGTATTATTTTCTACCATTCTCCCCCTGCTCTATCATCCATCCACTTTTCATTTTTTCCTTCATGTGCTTCTTTGCATCTGATCCAGCTTTCTTAAAGGAAACTTGGCGTTTTAACCTGGCGACAGATCTACCTTCATCACTCAACTAACATCAATCCAAGTAATAACAGCTACATTGCACTCGGGCCATAAGTAGGATTCCAGTTCTTTCTGCTCCGGCCTGGGGGAGGTGTCATTCGGCTGTTTTCCCCCCCCCATCCCAGAGAAGATGTTTTGTGAGCTGTGTTAAGCCTAGTATCACGAAGAAATCAGGAGCACTCATTCAAATGCATCTCTAGAACTCTTCCTTTGCTGTGGCAGAAATCTGTGCAGATATTTTGTACAGGCTGGTAAGGGAGATGGCTTCATAAAAGCAGTGGGCAAAAACTCCCGTGTGCCTCCTTCGTCTTCAGAACAGAATCCTGGAAACTGCAGGGCCTTACTCTCCTTTACGTGAAGCCCTTTTGAACAGAAGCTGCCATATTTTTCTCTCACATGATGTTCCCTGGAATATAATCTGCACCTTGTTTTTGAAAGGCAGAATGAAAGAAGAAAAGATCTTTCCTTGTAGTAATAGACCTGTGTGAAGTGGCAAGTAATCGCTTTGGATTTGGATTCAGCTGATTTGGAGGACAGTGATTCGATTTAGAGATTCGAATCACTGTCCCGATTCGATTTGGCCAAATTAAATCTCAAAGATTTGGCACCGCTTCGGAGATTCGGCCATAGACTAAACAGAGAACTGACACAGCTGCTTCCAGCTGGTAAATCTGTTGAGGTTGGAGGAGGGAAGGATTTGGGCTGGGACTGCAACAAGCTGCCCAGCGTGTGCAGGATGCAAGCACAACAGTGCTTGGAGCAGGGGCTTTGCCCTGCTGCCACTTGCCCAGCCAGGGTGGGCAGAGGACACAGGCACAGCTTGCTTCAGATGGAAGGGGGCAAGCAGCAGCAGAGCATAGCCCCTGCTCTCAACACTGCTGAACCTGCCCCACTCCATGCTGGCTGGGCATGCAGCAATAGGGCATTGCACCCGCATCCCATACCCCCTGCCCCTCCTGCAACCCCAGCAGACTTACCAGTTGGAGGCAGCTGTGTCAGCTGCCTGTTTTAGTCTTTGGCTGAATCAATTCAGATGCTTCAAATGGATTCAGAGGTTTTAATTGGTCTCCTGATTTGATTCAGATTCAGAGATTCAGTCCCCCGAATTGGGCCAAATCTCTGAATCTAATTGGCTACTGAAGCTTCTCACAGCCCTAATAAGTAACTAGGTAGCTCAGCCTGCTTGTTCTGTTCCACGTGTATTGCTGCAGTATTTACTTCCCATTTCAGCCCCTAAGCAGCAGGGTCTGCTCTTACCCTATTTATCGCATATAATATACACTCCAATTTCCAGCAGGATTTTTTTTTGGGGGGGGGGAGTGTTGTATGTTGAGAAAATAAGGTTTTATCATGTTTCCGTCTCTTCATGCTACCAAAATGGCATAGCTGGCCTGTAGTTTACCAGCACAGAGACCCACCACAGTCACTGTACAAGGCCTGCTGTGGTGGGGCCAACTGCTTGCTGCAGTAGTGCCTTCATACTGTGGTAGGAAGCTTCCTGTACTAAAGTAGCTCACTGTCTTCAGAAAAGCTTGAGGATAGATGTACCTTATAGCAAGAGCCTGTCATACAGGGCAGCCAGTCTCTGACGTGAGCTCCTCTTCCTCAAACTTGTTCCTGTGTCCTCTCCTGCATGCCCAGTATGCCAGGCTATTGCTGCCTTGCTACCTTCTGAAGAACCCAGCACCTTCTTTTCGGTTTTGCCCTCCACAGAGAACCCAGGGAGAGCCACTGTGGCCAAAGAACTGAGCCACTCATTGCCTCTCTGATCTCTTTCCACTCTCCACCCCCAGGGAGAATCACAGTGAGATAGAGCGGCGACGGCGCAACAAAATGACTGCCTACATCACAGAGTTGTCGGACATGGTGCCCACCTGCAGTGCTCTGGCCCGCAAACCGG
Source organism: Crocodylus siamensis (assembly GCF_052110815.1). NCBI lineage: Eukaryota > Metazoa > Chordata > Crocodylia > Crocodylidae > Crocodylus > Crocodylus siamensis. The sequence continues at coordinate 15,218,257 of NC_143400.1, read as the reverse complement.
ACAAGCTGACCATCCTGCGTATGGCCGTGTCGCACATGAAATCCCTGCGGGGCACCGGCAACACCTCCACCGATGGCACTTACAAGCCCTCCTTCCTTACGGATCAGGTCTCTGCTTGCTTGCATTGCTAGGAAGCCCAGAGGGGCTTTTGCTGGTTGCCTCTGCCCTGTGTCAGGGTGCTGTTGAGCCTCCCTCAAAGGCATTGGGTGGTGGCTAGAGCCCAGGATGGGGATGAACACTGGAACATCCCAGTCTCCCTGCTGGGACCAACGCTTGGAGGGTCCTGGCAAGAGGCTCTTGTCATTCCGTTCAGTGTCAGACCAATGCCATATTTGGGCTCTGGAAGGACTTGTACCCCCGGCCCGACTGGTATGGGTTTGCTGAGCCGTTGCCTTCCTCTGTAGTGGGTACAGCCTCTGCCTGGGATCTCTTGAGTATATATTAACAACCTTTTATAGAAGCAAGGTGTTGGCCGCTGTGGCCCCCCTGCTTTCCCTGTGGTAGGTTCGGGTGTGATGTCTTGTACCAGGGTTGACAGTAGTTTTACAAAGAGGTTAGATGCTGAATGTGTTTGGGATGGTTTGGACAGGGCTGATTGCATGCAGTGTGACCTCTGGAGGTTCCTTCAGTCTCACTTCTCTGATTTTCTATGTCCAGCTTGCAAAAGTGTGTCTGGGGTGGGGGTGGGAAGAGAGCCCAGGGTCTGGAGGTGGTTGACAGGCAATGAGTGCCATAGTTGCTGGATTAAGAACATCTTTCTGTCCTGTGCATAGGAACTCAAACACTTGATTCTAGAGGCAGCCGATGGCTTTCTATTCATAGTGTCCTGTGAGACGGGAAGGGTGGTCTACGTCTCGGACTCGGTGACTCCTGTCCTAAACCAGCCCCAGTCTGAGTGGTTTGGCAGCACCCTGTACAACCAGGTGCACCCAGACGACGTGGGCAAACTGCGGGAGCAGCTCTCGACATCTGAGAATGCGCTGACGGGTAAGCCAGCCTATGGCGCGAACCCCTGTGCCCGTCTGCCTGCCACGCGCATGCCCTTGCCAGGCCAGGCCTGAATCAGTGGCCTTCTAGACAAAGCAGACCATAGGTAAATTGGGCTGGAAGGGACCTCACAAGGTCCCATCTAGCCCAGCCCCCTGCTCAAGGTAGGATCATCCCTGTCTAAACCATCCCAGCCCAGTGTCTATCCAACCTGCTCTTGAAAACTTCCAAGAGTTTTCAGATGGTGTTGAACAGACTGAGATAAGCCATGATCCCAGTGGGCTGATGTTCCCCCATCCTGGTTAATGGTGCTAAACCTGTTTCCAGAAGGGTTGCTCTATTTACATGCTCCAGCAGTTGTGAATCCCTTTACCCTCCAATGCACAGATCATTCCCCAACCCTGGAGGTCCTCCTCGATGGGAGAAGCCCGGCTAGGCAGATGCTACCTGTGTAACTGAATGCTGGAGGCACCCCTTCGCAATCTCTCTAAATATTCTAGTTAGTTCTGGCATTTGATTTCTTTTCACCTCCTCCCTCTTTGTGCTTACTCTTGATTTTTGGAGACAATATGAGCATCATGCTGTCAGCTACTGGAGTAGGGAACTAGCTTCTGGGAGATACTGTAAACAAGGCATGGCCCATCTGCAGGATGTGTGCTTCAAACTTGTGTGTGGCACAAGACAAATTGGGAAGGGAGCAGAAAGCAGAGCAGCAGCTCAAACGGGGTGTGTGGAGCAGAGCAACGTCTGTCAGGGGATGGAATCAGAGCTGCGCTCAGGTAGGGGATGGGGCTAATTTGTGGCATGGTTGCCCCTGAATTCTCTGGTACCTTTCAGTTCCAGGAAGGGATGGGTCGCAGCTACATCCTATTCTCAAGCTGGTAATATGGAATTTGGCTCTTAAGAAAACAGGGTTGCCCAGTGTATGGGCTGAGGCATCCCAGTGCCATAGTGAAAGCGTCCATAGTTGTCCTGTAGACCATCAGCACATTGCCTTTTCTCTGCATAGGTCGCATCCTTGATCTGAAGACGGGGACAGTTAAGAAGGAAGGCCAGCAGTCCATGAGGATGTCCATGGGCTCCCGTCGGTCCTTCATCTGTCGAATGAGGTACTAGGAAAAGCACAGCCACAACTGTGGCATGTCAAGTCCTCAGCCAAACCCCACTGCCTGCCTGTCTTGTTAGCATTAAAGCGGTGAAGCCTTTGCTTTGCCCTTCCATGCTAGATAAGATCCGAGTCATCTGATTCCCTGCAGGGAATTCCACTCTCAAATGAGCCCATAGTTTTTTTCAGCCCTGTGCTAATAGCCTTCAGGGATGTTTGCCGCAGGTAATTTTATAATGCCGGCGCTGCATTCCCGCCTTCCTCTGCGCTTGCTCTGAGTCGGGGCGTGACTTTTCACATTCTGTGCCCATAAAAGGGGCTATTTATATTTTTAAAGCAGGGGGAGGGAGTGTAAAGGCAGAATTTGTGTTGGTAGTGCTTCATCTTCCAATTCAAGGCTTTGCAGGCTGTATCAATGAGGATTAAAGCTTTCCCTCTTGACCACAACAGGTGCGGCAGCAGCTCGGTGGATACTGTCTCTGTCAACAGGCTTAGTTTCATGAGGAACCGATGCAGGTAAATACATGGGGGGCGCCTGTTGCACTGTGCTGGGAAACTGGATGGTTCCAACATTATGTTGGCGGGCAGTGAGGAAAGGTGCTGTGGTGAAAGCGTGTATACAAGGAGATGTAGCACAGGCTATTTAAGACTCCTGCTGTGTCAGAGGAAAGAGGCCAGGCCTTTTCAGTTTAGAAAAGAGACGCTTGGGGGGATGGGAGAAGGGTTTACAGAATACTAAATGACAAAGTAAATGGGGATCCCTTGTCTCTTCTCTTTCTACAAGAACTAGGGGTCACAAAAATGAAACTACTAGGTTGTAAGACTGTAACACAAGGAAGTTCCTTTTTATACTGTGTGTAATTAAAACATGGGATTCTTTGCCCCCAAGATGTGGTAGAAGCTGCCAGTTTAGCCACATTCCCAAAGGGGTTGGACACATTCTTGGAGGAAAGGGACACCAGCAGCTATTGAGTATGGGAGTGAGGGATACAGCCTCTGAATCAGAGCTTCCTGGACCTTAGATGAGTGAGAGAGGAACAGGGGAAAATACCCTGGTCAGACCCAGTTCACTCCCTTTCAGCATCTGCTCCGTTGCCCCTGTGCGACACCGAAGACTGGGCAACATGGACCCATGGTCTCACCCAGGAAATGGCACTTTTGTACCCTCATCTCTACCTTAACAAGACACCTTTCCACAGGTGCTCTGAATATGCCAATCCTCTTTTTTGCAGCATATAGTTTAAATGTCTAATTAACCTTAATCCAGGCTGAGATTCTGCTGCTCTTTGTTCTTGAAAGTCTCACAGGGGTCTTACCAAGTAGAAAATAAAGCAAGCTCCACTCTCTTGTGTCCCTTGAAATTGCAGCACTTAGAATCGTTCACTGCGCACGCCCTGGACTTTTCAAATAGGTGTAGCTCAATATGTCGTATCTGGAGCGGCATTCCTTGCTTGCAGGGGTTTGGTTGTGCAACAAATTGGAAACAAGTTGGCCCATAAGACATATGGACTAATCTCTCAGTAATTTTTTCTCTGCCCTAGGAATGGATTGGGTGCAGTGAAAGATGGTGAGCCTCATTACGTGGTGGTACACTGCACAGGGTATATCAAAGCCTGGCCTCCAGCAGGTGAGAAATAACGGCATTTATCAGTTGTTCAAGTCAGCAGCAAGTTGGCATCCTAAAGTCAGACTTTAGGATGAAAAGGAATCCCACTTTCTTAAATGCTGGGTCTGGATTCTTGCAGGTTGTGGGCGTTACAGTAGGCATTCCAATACTTGTGCACAGTTAATTGGAGTGTAACCAGACATGGGTTGCATTATCCAATCCTGTGAACTCTGGATTAGAGGTTGAACTGGGAGAGGGTGGGGTGCTTTTAGTTTGAGGTCCTAGGAGAAAGAACTCGGGAACAAATCAGCAAGGAGTTCAATACTTCTAGTCTTGCTTCCCCGTGGTGGAATTAGCGGCCTCTCCTACAGACGCTGCCAGGATTCTTTCAAACATTCCTTTTCCTTTTGGTCCCAGGCATCTCGTTACCAGATGATGACCCAGATGCTGGCCAGGGAAGCAAATTTTGCCTTGTGGCCATTGGCAGATTACAGGTGGGTACAAACTCTTGTGATTCAGCAGATCTTGCAGAACATGGCAGTTGTGAGAATTAAAGCCCCATTCTACATGACGGGGGTTATTTTATTAGCCAACCAATTCTGCTTTTCCTGAAAGATCTTATGCCAGCATATTCTCCATGTGTGATCCTCCTTGTTTCCTTTCAGCAGCAACGTCTTCTCTGGCTCAGGATAAAGCAAATACCATGTCTGCTGTCTGAAAGCTTCCAAAGCTCTGGCTTGCAAAATGTACAAGGAACTGTTTCCCGCAAGCACCAGTCTCCCAGACCAGTGTTATATGGAGCTCTGGCAGCTGTCAGAGAGGCCTTCTGGGAACTGTTGCGCCAGTAGATGTATCAAATGCCCTACTTGGTTTCATGATTCCTCCTCTGTGTCATTCTCACTAAATAGGGATGACAGGAACATGACAGGCCTTTGGAAATGTGTGGAGGGTTGTTTAAATGCTAGTAAATAATTTCACTAGCCTTAGAATTGGTTACATGTTTGCCTGGGCTCAGATGAAGCAGTATCTCACCCCTCTGACATCCCTTGTCAAATTGAGGTTTTATTACCTGCTGCTTGTTCAGGTAGTACATGATACCAGCTCCTGGGCACGGGGCAAGAATGCTATGGTTCTGATCTAGGTCAACGAGTGAGTGAGTGAGAGAAGCAGAGTCAGTTAACATGGGGTCTGTTTCTCCCCAGGTCACTAGCTCACCCAACTGCACAGACATGAGCACTGTTTGTCAGCCAACAGAATTCATCTCCCGACACAACACTGAAGGCATCTTCACCTTCATAGATCACCGCTGCATGGCGACAGTTGGCTACCAACCACAGGTGAGACACTTTCCAAGAGAGTGCAGGGTCAGCTGGTCTTTTCTCCCCACACCTTGTGGCTTTGCTTATCTAAATAAAACTGAGCTGAAACAAAACAGTGAGGGTAGAACCAGACATGGCATTCTCCACTGCCTTGCTTAGAAAAATAGGCAAAAACTTGCTTTGATCTGTACAGGGTAGTGGCTCTGGATTATGTCTAGATCTAATCGAGAGAGTCTTTATCTCCGCATCTGAATTGATTATTCAAAGGGTGAATTTGTACTGCAGTGATTTTCAGCCAAGGGGCCACAAGATCTTTTTACGAGTGTTATGTGATATTAGCATTGGGAGGTTTGCAAACAGCCACGTGGTTTACAAGATGAACCTAGATATTTCCAATAGGTACCCAGACGGTTATAACCCTTCTGTCCTGCTGAGTTCTTTGAATGGAAGAATTGCTGTAGCATTGTGCTGTAGTCAAAAAATAAAAATAAAAACGGCAAGTGAAAGTGAAAAGCTGGCATTTTCCAACGGGGGACCGTAAGTCTACTAAGGCTGAAAACCTCTATTCCATTGTGCTGTTGCTGAAATAAGTTCTTATCTTTGGGCGTAGTGTGGGGAAGAGAAGCATCTCTAGCTGTACTCCACTGCCCAGGGTAGGTAGGAGCCCAGGGAATCATCTTGCCAAATAAAGACTTATTTGAATTCATTTTCTCTCCTCTTTTGAACTAGGAACTTCTGGGGAAGGACATCGTAGATTTCTGCCACCCGGAAGATCAGCAGCTCTTGCGGGACAGTTTCCAGCAGGTTTTTAGCTTTTGCTCCTCTCCTCTGCTTGTGGGTTTGTGGCAAGCCTGCAGCGTGGATGGCTATTTCTGTTAGCCATCAGCCTTGCAATGGTGGGAGGGTAGGGAAGGCAGCTCTGATTCTTATCAGCACAAGAAGTGAATGGAGTTTAACTTTTATATCACTCCATTAATGAGTGGCAAGTGGTCAAATAGATGACTGTTCTTCAAATTTATGGAGAGGCAAGCAAGTCCACTCCTTCCCTCTCAATCACCATGAGAAGTAGTAGCTCCTTGTTCATTTGAACATAGCTAATTGAGTGAGTGCTTTGAGAGTAGCTAACATTTTAATGCATCCCATCATCGCAAAGACATATCACTGAGGGTGTAAAGGAAGTGGTATGTCTGCTCCTATAGCATCCTAAGCCTCATTAGAGGAACAGATGAATGGAGTAGCTAGAATATATCTGGAAGGTGTAATGCAGTAGCATGGCCTAAAGTCATAGGGCACCCCGGCCAGCTGCTGATGGGGTTGGATGCCTTTATGCTTATACTTGAGGTCACTCCATATGTCCATTATCTGGTGCTAGCAATAGCCTTGCTTTTTCTAGGTGGTGAAGTTAAAAGGCCAGGTGCTGTCAGTCATGTTCCGCTTCCGGTCCAAAAACCGCGAGTGGCTCTGGATGCGAACCAGCTCCTTCACCTTCCAGAACCCCTACTCAGATGAGATTGAGTACATCATCTGCACCAACACCAACGTGAAGTACGTACACACAGCTCGCAAGCACTTTGAGTTGTACCACAGGCATCATGTTGGATTCTGCATCTCCCAGGCAGAGAACCTGAGCTCTCAGGGTCCTCGCTAGTCTTCTGCTCAGTTTAGACCCCAGTGAAGTCACTAATTACATAGTTCACTCTGTTCCCTTGACCAGATTTTGCCCAGATATTCTCAAACGGCTATTTTAAAATGCATCAGCTGTTGCTATAAAGTAAATATTGCCATCTCCCTGCAGCAGCATGCCCCAGAACTTGGAGACCTCTCCCCCATTGTGATGTTGCAGTAAGATTGCTTGTCTGCCCCACCTTGCCTGTTCCCTTTGTGCTATCGTAACTGATTCTCCTTGGGAGCAGTCAAGGATACTGTTCTCCTTGGGAGCAGCTCAGGGCGTCATTAGAGGTGCCACATTTGTGCTGTGGAAGGGAAATGCTGCTGAGCAAATGCATCTCATAGTTACATGGCTAATACTAGCCATGAAGGATGCCTGCCCATCCAGACTGTAAACAGAATCAAGGCTGGATGTCCAATTCCCTTCTAGGTCTTTCTCAGTTGCAGAGTACAGGCAGCAACTCGCCCTACCCACTTGCTATCAGGAGGTGCAGGAGCAATATTGCCCTGATTCCTGCTGCTGTGGCTTCCCTTTGTTTCCCTAGAGCAGTGGTTTTCAACCTTTTTTCATTTGCGGACCCCAGAAAATTTTTGAATGGAAATGCGGACCCCTCAGAATTGTAAGTATAGGTATCCACATTCTTTTGATTGATCATAGTCATCTTTTAATGGACCCCTTAGACATAGTCTGCCTAACCCTCAAGGGTCCTTGGACCACAGGTTGAAAACCACTGTCCTAGGAACATGGTCAACATCCAGGAGTCTTGTCTTTATATTATCTCTGTCCTGGCATTAGAAGCATCTCTTTGAACTCCTTCATTCCCCTTAGTCCAGACGCATCGATTCCCATTTCCATGTTTTGACCTAAAAGTATGTCATGCTGTTCCAGCCAAGATGTCATCTGGCTGGAGGGGCTACACTTTTACAGCCTGTGAACTGTAGCTAAATGTGTCTTATTTCTCTGAGACTGAGAACTATCTGTGGCGCAAAAGGAGTTGCATTTAAAAGCCTTGGTGAGGGAACATGGGGAAGGGTTTCTTGCTATGTGGAGAGAAACTGATTAATTTGAGGTACTGGCCATTATACTGTCTTCAGCTCATCAGAAGCAGAACCCAGAGGTGCTTACCAGGGATTTAATGTGAACATCTCTCTGCAGTTAGAAGTCCCTAGCGCTTGTCATATATCTGCTGAGTTGAATGGAGAATCTCAGACCTTGTTTTAGGTATCAGCATGGAGGTGCTTGTGGTTTTGAGAGCTGTATTAGCCTGGCAAGGCTTCTAGCTTGCCCTGCTGAAGAACACCTCTGATGGGTACTGTGCAGAGGCTGTAGTCGTCTTTGGCTCATGGGTCTTATTGTGTTCAACATCTGACCCAAAGGACTTTGAAATAGGAGGGATCTTTCCATTGACTCTGGGCTTGCCACTACAATACATCCTGCTGCGAGTGAAACCCAGCCAGCTTCTCCATGCAGCGACCAGCTCTGAACTCTGCTTGTATCCTTCTTTCCTCAAAGGAACTCAAGCCAGGAGTCACGGCCTGCCCTGTCCAATGCCGTGCCAAGGCCACAGCTGGGGCAGAGTGCCAGCCTTCCCCTGGAGATGGGTGCAGCGCAGCTGGCCTCAAGGTCAGAGGAGAATGCAGTGCTCTTTTAGTCTTCTCTTATGTGGGTTATCTCCTCTTCTCCTGGCCTCCTTGTTTGTATAAACTCTGTCAGGTGTCCTTACATTCGCTGTCCCCAGAGCTGTAATCAATCCTTCCTAGCTAATGCCTTATTAAACACACAAACCTTGTGTCTGCTGCCTTGGTAGTCTGCTGGTCTGTTTAAGCAGCAGGGCTAATTCTGCAACTGGCAATTAAATTTTAACTGAGCGGAAGCAAGGGAGTATCTGCCCAGTTGTAGTTCAGGCAGCTGCACAAGTTTGTAAGGGTGTTGGCTGGCAGACAAGGAGAGCTGTCAACTGCTCTTGTCACTAGGAGCTCCCTTTTGGGGTCTGCCTGTGCCATTTGCAAGGCACTGGTGAGTAGCCTTTGGCTATTTTTGTATTGACCATAGCACTGTCTCTGGGAACACAGGTCTGGGTCCTGCTATAGCAAGAGTGACCAAGATCCAGCCCCAGAGCCTTGTCATGCAGCTCACGCAGCTTTCTGTGGCTTCAGAAATTTGGTGGAAACCTTGTTTCAATTCCCAGAGCCCCAGCACCAAATTTCCAGACCTGTGGGGAACTCTGAGGGGTCGTGTCCTCTGACCCACAGGCTTGCCAGGCACTGCTATGCTACAGCATTCAGAGAGGCTTCTCTTGACATCCACTGGGTCCAGGCCCAGCACTGTGGTTGCATTTAGCCAGACGCTGTTGTCTTCTCACAGTTGTTTCTATTTTAGACAGCAGCAGCCGCCACAGCAGCAGGCAGAGCTGGAAGCAGTTCCAGGGAGAGAGAGCCTGTCTGGGTACGAGCACTCGCAGGTAATTTGGCAGGGAGCGGGAAGGCTTCCAGCAGTGTGTTTGTTGTCCTGGGTGGCATGATTGATCCTAGCCCAAAAACTGGCCCTCATGGGAGTGACCTAGAATGCTCCTGCATGGAAGGCACTGCCTGGGTGGGTACACATGAGGGTCCAGGCTTTGAGCCTCTCAGCTCTTTTTCTTGTTGATCAGGGGTGCTTAACCCCCAGCCCATGGGCCAGATCCAGCCCATGGCTCCATGTTATCCAGTCCACAGAGGTCCCCATGGGTCCAACATTTAGCAGCTGGAGGGCATTGGTACCATCTCTTTCCCCCACTCCCACCATTGCTAAATTGTGCTGGATCAGGCAGCAGTCGGTGCTGGACAGAGGCTGGGCAGAAGCAGCACCATTAGGATGCCATGGCTCAATCCCAGTGCACTGGGGGCTGGGAGGTGGCAGTGTTGGGACCAAATCCCAGCACATAGAGGTGGTGCCAAGCCTGTGGGGACCAATCCTGTGGGGGACAGGGTGATTCCAGGACCTGATCTAGTCATGGACCAGCCCTATGCCAGTCCTGTGGCCCGTTAGGCCAAAGGGTTGAGCTCTGCTGCCATAGATGATATGCTGTTAGCGGGCTTGCTTCGTGTCCTTGGGGAGGTATCCCTGCCTCTGCCTGCTAGTTACCCATGTTTGTGTCTCCAGGTCTCTGTTCAGCCAGTCACGGCAGCCGGCCCGGAACACAGCAAGCCCCTGGAGAAAGCAGAGACCCTGTTTCCGCAGGAGCGCGACCCGAGGTTCAGTGAAATCTACCCTGGCATCAGTACAGGTAGGGGGAGCTGCATACAGCGATGGGGTGGGGATGACTGAGCTCAAATCAATATTGCCATTTGTCCTATTCATTAGGGACATTCTCTAATGGGCACCTGCACACTTGTTTATCCACCCATAACCTTTTGCCCCAGACTGTTGCCCTGACCATGACCCCCCAGTGCCTTCCTGTCTGCAGCCGGGATCCTGGTCATGCTTCTTTGGCTGGGGAGGGGTGGACAACAACTGTTTGCCCTACACCCAGAACCAAGTGCCCCAGGTCTGGAACCTCCAGTGTCACCCCCCGCCCACTTTTGCCTCTTCACAGCTGAGCGCTTTTCTGTTTTCCTATACTCTGAGATCAGATCTCAGCAAACCTCCTACGCTCAAAGGATATTATGCAAAGTTTGATTAGACAATTGAGAGGAAATCGAATTAAACAAGCTGTTACAAAACCATCTGGCGCCTGGATAATAGCATGGCTAAGTGACAAATGAGCTTGTTGTAGCAAGCCAGGGCAGATCATCAGATTGAATGGGAAGTGCTCAGAGGTTCTTGCTCCCTCCCATGGGCATCATTGTCTTCCAGGCCCTAACCTGAATTTGCTTCTTTCTCAGATCAGAGCAAAGCCATTCCTGCCAACACCGTGCCTACCAATCAGCCGCTCTTCCCTCAGGGAAATACTTTCACCCCTACCCGGCCTGCGGAGAACTTCAGGTGAAGCTAGGGCACTGGCTGGGGAGTGGGATAGCTGTGAATTGTACCTCTGTTTGCACTTTGACTGTGGACTCTCCAAAAAAGGAAAGCGCCAAAGGTGTGACTGTGGGGGTATTAACTGATCTAAAGCGATTGAACTGTAATCACCATCCAGGAAGCACCAGCTCTGAACAGCTGGTATGGGAAACAGGCCACTGAAGTGCGCCAGTTCTGACTCAGCTTGTCTCTGGGCAGCCCAACAGAGGAGAGCATCTGTGGCCTATGCATGCAGGTTTTGGAACATACCCATGTGGGGGAGTTATGTACACCATAAGACGCTTGGTCTTCCAAGACCAGCATCACTTTTCATTTGCTTTACTTCAGCATCACTTTTCATTTGCTTTACTACAGCTGTATCTAGGTACTAGCCCAAAAATGAATGCAGCGATGCGGGGTACAAGTGTGGGGGTGTAAACCATTGCTGCAGTTGAGCAGGGCTGATAACCCAAGAAACAGGATTTTTTACTGACAATCTGCAAACTTTTTACTGACAGCCAAAATATTTTTTTACTATGGGTGGTGTTTAACTTTGAACCCCACCCCTGTCAGTGGCTTGGCCAAAGGGTTATAGTTACATTATGTAAAATAAGCGTCAGTACAAAAAAGTTTGGCTGTCAGTAAAAAGTTTGTAGATGGTCAGTAAAAAAAATTAATCTTGGTAAATCTGTTTCTGTGATGCGCTGTTTAATTACTGCTTAACACTTGCTGTCCTCCACTCTAGGGGCAGTAGCATGGTACCACCTGTAAATATTATCCAACATCAGTCTGCCTCCACCGGCCGAATCTTAGCCCAGATTTCTCGTCACTCCAACCCCACTCAGGTCAGCGGAACCAACTGGCCGGCTGGGTCACGGCCCTCGTTCTCAGCACAGGTAATAGCTCCTAGATGTCTGCCATGGGTCTTCTGCCAGTGGCAGGGACTCATGCACATGCACACCATGTAAGCGGCTTTTTTGGGAAATGTTCTTAATCTAGTCGTTCCTTTGAAATAACCAAGAGGGTGGGAGGAATTCCTTAGGGATCATGTGGCTGAGGCAGGTCCAACAGCACCGATGAACCTGGCCTGAAATGAGGTTGTCAAGCCCTGAGCATTGAAGCCCCAAAAGCTGTGGGGGTGAGATGTGGGGAGACAGGGTGTTAATCTTCCATGCTGAATACTGCTGTCACCACCTTAGTCTTGGTCTGCAGGTGAGTGAATCCCGGACTTGAGTGCTCCCATCTCCTGTGTAACTTCTTGCTCTGTCAGTCAGAATGAGGCCCCTCTGTTACATTTTTCCCTAAAGAGCTCTCATCCCCTGAGGGCCTTCTAGGTGCAGCAAAGGGCAGACCAGCAGTGGTAGGGCAGCTTGCCCTGCTTATACTCCATCTCCTTGGTTGATGAAGGATCTCTGTCTCCAGTGCTGGACCACATGATGATGAGGAGCAGAACGTAACCGTGTTCCCTTCCATGTCCCTGCAGCAAGTGGCATCCCAGGCCGCGAAGACCCGTTCCCCCTCATTTGGGATGGGCACCTTCCAAGGCACCCCCTCCTCCTTCAGTCCCATGTCCACATCGGGCTCCACTGTCTCGCCTGGCGGCGCTGCATATCCCAACATCGCCAGGCGTGGCACGGGCTTCAGTAAGTGCTAGTTCTTTTCTGTGAGGACCTGGGAAACAGGGTCTTGAACCAGGAGCCCTAAAGAGTCTCAGCCCAGGGTGGGTGGGGGGTGAAAGGCACCTCTGGAATCCCACAACACTTGCTATCATGATGACTTCTCCAGAAACCCGTTCTGGGTAGTCTTGTCTCCAGCAACAAACCCTTACTACATGGGGCTGTTAATTCTACGCTCTAATTGCCCTCATGGTTAAGTGGCTGACGATGGGAGGCCGTCCTCCACCCCCAGTTACTTCAGTTCCTTGCATACTACACTCACCTTTCCTCTCCCAAAGTTCAGTCCTCCAAAGTTGATAGGGAAGCTAATCTTTATGGCTGGAACAGAAGCATGGAGGCACTGTGCTATAATGGCTTCTGCTTGTCTCTGGGCTGGCAAGCAACTAGGGAAGAATCCAGGTTTTCAGCCCTCTTACAGCCTCTGCCAAGTAGCTTTTGGCTGAGTAGCCTAATTTGGCAGCAGCTGAGAGGGTTAATTCCAGAGCTTTTGCCCTGAAGCAACCAATGAGGTGGCTGAGGGTGAGCCGGTTACTGCCTGCAATTGGCTTTTGGCTGTGACTAGATTCTGCTTTCCAGAAATGAGGTGCATGTCTTACTGTGGGGGGTTGTGGTATGCAGGCAATTACGGTACTGGTCTAGTTGGCTGGGAGCATAAAGTGGTAACATCCAGCTTCCAAATCTTGCCTTTGCCAACCCCTTGATGGCCCTTGGGACCAGCAGCTGTCACTCCCGGTGGTCAGAGAATCTCACATGTATAACTTACTCACCTGTTCCTTGTCAAACAGCCACTGAGACTGGGCAGACGCCAGCCCCGTTTCAGGCACGGACGACAGAAGAAGTAGGCATGTGGCCTCAGTGGCAGGGACAGCACCACGGGCCGGCATCAGGAGAGCAACACGTGCAGCAACCACCCACCCAGTCGGAGGTTTTCCCGGTAAGAGGGCGCCTGTGGCAAGCAGGGCCATGAGTTCAGGCGGGTGAGCAAGCTTTGGGGCCATGGCAGATTTTGCATTTAAGGTGTGATTTGCTGGTTCATCACTTAAGGAGTGACCTGACCCCACATTCAATCGATGAATGGGAAAACTAGGAATAAATCGCAAAGCTGTTGCATGCAATATGCATAATAAGTTACGGCTGGTTCTTACCACACATGGGATGCATGGCCAGTGCTCCCAGTTCCTTCCAGATGCCTGTGTGCTCCAGAGTCTGGGAGCACACGTCAGCTGATGGGGTACTTTGTGCTCCTCTGACTGAGAGCTCTAGGTAGCTGATAATAGCTCCTAGCTACAGAAATGCAGGAAGCCAAACTTGCTGATCCTGGACTCCTCCTGCACCAGGTGCATCATGGCACGATGGGATCTGTGGTAGGGTTTTGTTTTGTTTTGGTTTTTTTTTTAAATAAACAGAAAAGCTCTACTCGGCTCCATCTCCCCTCTGCCCGTTAGAGACTGCCCGGGCTACGGCTTCCTGCCACCTGCTCTGATGAGTGATATGACCCATTAACTGTTAACCCTCCTTCCAGACTGCTCTGTAAGCCTTATCAACTTGCACCCAGCAGGGCATTTGCTGCTGGATAGGGCTGTGCAAAATTTTGGCAGCCATCTTGTTTCAGAAGTGTCTTAGGCCATTTTGGCGCCTGAAACACCAAGTCGAGATTGAAACAGAAGGCTCAGAAACATCTCTGAAATGAAACGAGGCGTCCAAAATGTTTCGGAACACTTTGGAGTTTCGCAGCTGGGCTTACAGGAAAACAGCTATATGTTGCTGCCCTGCCATGCAACTTGGCTCCACAGGGAGCAGAGATCTGTTGCTGGGGTCTCCTCACCCCTGCTGTCCACCCTGCACTGCCCTGGCAGTCCAGAGCTGCATGGGGTGGGCAGCGGCAGCGAGGAGACCCCCAGCACAGATCTCTGGTCCCTGCAGAGCCAAGTCATGTGGCAGAGCAGTGCTGGTCCTTGCTGTGTTACCTGGCCTGGGCTGCACTGGGCAGGCAGCGGCAGGGAAGAGACCCCAGTATGGAACTTCCCTGGCGTGCAACCTGGCGTGATGGGGATCAAATCTGCATGGGGGGTCTCCTCGCCTGCATGGAGGGCAGTAGCCCTCCCCCAGATGAGCCACCCAAGGGCCCGATCCTGCTCCCTGCTGGGGCCTTGCAGTCCCTGGCCCCAGGCACTATCCAGCTGGGTAGAGCTGTGCAAAACTTCCCTTGCAGCCCATTTGAAACAGATTCGGCTGCAGTGAAACAGGACAGTGATCCAAAACAAATTGCTGTCCTCTGAAACAGCTGTTTCGCACAGCCCTACTGCTGGACTTCTTTTGCCTGTCTGTAGCAACCTCTTCCTGCTGTAGCATGGGGGACACAACTCTGTCAATTGTGGGGTGCATTTGGAAGCGTCTGTAGCAGTCTCTTCTTGCTGTGGTGTTTTTACAGATACCCTCTTCCACACAACTAAAGAAAGAGGTTCCTCACCTCTGCCTTAGATTCCAAGATGCAGCAGCTGCCCAGATCCAAAACTAACCACGTCTTTTGTCTTTCCAGGACATGCTGTCCATGTTGGGAGACCAGGGAAGCAACTACAACAATGAAGAATTCCCCGAGTTAAACATGTTTCCCTCCTTCTCGGAATAAAACTCTTGTAAGTAAGGACAGCAGCCACCATCCAGTTCTCGCGTATCTCCGTATAAAGGAAAAGCACCTACAGCTTTCTTCCAAGACTGCTAGACTTTGGAAACACTTCCTTCCTCCCGGTGGCTGGGAACATGCCCCCGAGAGCCCCAAATGGATGATTCGCTCTGGAGGAGGCACCCATGCCTCTGGGGTGCCATAAGCACCGATGGTACTGGTCACCAGAAGATTTCAGGACTGGAGTGCCCCCCTGTGGGGAAGTTCTGGTAACGCTTCCAGCTTGGGCAGCAGGGTGCCCTCAGCACAGAGCTTACACATCTTTTCTTCAGTCCTTTTTAAGCTGTGTATCAGAGCTGTTTTTAGACTTCAGCGGAAGGATTCCCCCGCCACACATACCCTGCCCTGATTGACACCAGGAGGGTAGGAATCCTCCTCATCTTCTCCAGCCCGTCGTGTGGGGTCTGCACATTGCCCAATCAAGGAACTCCTTCTTTGCCATCTCTCCAGGAAGTCAGGAGCAAGCTTGTTACAAGCTCCCCAGCTCGTGAGAGTGGTGCTCCGTTAGACCTCCATGCACACGGCAGCATGGCTGCTTTTCAACCCAACCTCGTCCATAATCTGTGCACTTTGTGTGAGTCTCTTAGCACAACCTATAAATGTGTGGGGGACTTTCATTCATGTACACATGGGATAATGATGAGCCATAACGTAGCTTTTGTGGGGCAGGAGTGAGTGAGTCAGGCCACAGCTGAAGGTGTCAGCACTGCCCTAAACCAGTGTTTAAACAAGTTCTCTGGAAGTCCATCAAGGGGGAAAAATATCCCCATGTCTTTCCATGCAGGTTCAGCTGTCTGCATCTCCTTCCCTCCCTTCTCTTTGGTAAACCAAATCTCAAGCGTATGGATCAAGGATCCAGGTAAAAATAGCCAGGGGCTGGTGCTCACATCCCCGAGGTGTTTCATTCTTGCCTTCAAGGGATCCCGTTAAAGAAGTCCTTCCTGCCTTACCACGATCTCATCCTTGGCCTATGAGATGGAGGATAACAAGAGCGAGAGCATTTGCTGGAATAGTTTTAAGCCTTGTGTTCCCAGTTTGTTGGCATCTTCCCTGAGGGGGGATAAAAACAAGAAGCGTCGGGCCCTTTCTCAGTGGCTCCTGTAGACTCTTGGGCAGGCACCTCCTGGGTCTGGAAGCAGCAGAGCCAGGCGCTCAGGTTTTTCATGTGGGTTTCTGGGTATTTCCAGAGCACTGATGACTCTCTAGCATCAGGATTTTAAGGTCTGCCTTCTCATGCTTTTTTCACTCAGACGGTTCAGAAACTAACAGCACAGGGCAATGCTTTGCAAAGGCCTGAGAAATTGAAGATGGGGGCGGATCCTGGAGACGGAGGTTGGAGATTAACAGGAGATTCTGGCTATGAGGGTGGTCAAGCATTGGAATGGGTGCCTAAAGAGGTGTTGGAGTCTCCTTCCTTGGAAGCTCTCGAGCAGGTTCAACAGATGCTTGGCTGGGATGGTTGAGTCGAGGTTAGTCCTGCATTGAGCAGGGCCTGGACTAGAAGTGACCTTGTGAAGTCCCTTCCAGCCTCACCCCCCCACCCCCCCATCATCCTCAGTGCTGTTTTCAGAAGATTGCTTCAACATTGAGGAGCTTTGCAAAACATCCCCCCCATCTGCATCTGCTCCGTGCTGGGTTGATTATCAGGGTTGCCAACAGCAATAATGATACATGGCTCTTCTCTCCAGCTGGCTTTCCAAATACCTTCTCCAAAGGTCTTGGGCCTGCTGGGCCAGTGCTTTCTCAGGCTGAGAGCAAGTCCCCTATGCATCAAGTGTCCTACAGATCTGGATCCTAGGCACATGTGAACCAGCTGGCAGGGAGTGTTCAACAG
The DNA here is from genome assembly GCF_052110815.1 of Crocodylus siamensis. Lineage (NCBI taxonomy): Eukaryota > Metazoa > Chordata > Crocodylia > Crocodylidae > Crocodylus > Crocodylus siamensis. The sequence goes on along the minus strand of NC_143400.1, from coordinate 15,201,400 downwards.
CCCAGCAGCTGCATCTGTGTCTTCACTTTACCAAACAAAGTCAAGGGAGACTAGCCTGGGAAGCATGGACTGGCAGCCAGTGCTCTTCCTCTCCACAGCCATTAGGAATGGACCAGCGTTGCTCCCCCAGCCAACATGTACTGTGTGTGCATCTTGTAACAAGGGGCTAAAGTAGAACTTGGCCTCTTTAGTATATGGTGAGCATCAGGCTGAGGCTGTGGCTTCATCGCTCCTCCCAGGGGCAGGAGGCTCGCTTGGTACTGAGCAGGTACTAGCAGCTCAGTGGAGCTATAAGGAAGAACCCTGGGTCTTGCCATGGGGAGCTGCTCTCTCAACTCAGGCTCCAGAGCCCCCAAAACAGACAGCTCCTGCCAAAGAGCCCCATCACTAGCCATTAGCTGGTGGTGGTGGAATCGCTGGGTGCCCAGCAGCAATCTCAAACCCCCAGTGAAAGTACCTGGCCAGGCTCATTAAGCAGCACTAATGCACCTAGGCCTCTTTAAGCTTGTGCACATCCAGGTGCCATGTTAGGAAGCACCAAGATGGGGTTTTGATCCTGTATTTCACACTGCCTGATGGATGCAGGATGAGGCCAGGAGGGTGCTAGCAGCTGGGGAGAACGGAGCTCAGGTCCTTGGTGCTGTTAGGATGTGATAGGCCCTTCAAGATCTGCATATCCAGTCCCTAGGCTCACAGCCTTGGCTGGCAGGTCTCTGGGGAGGGCCCATCTGGTCCAGCCGCCTGCTGGGGCCGGGATCGCCCTGTCTGAACCAGCCCGGACAAGGGTTTATCTGTGTCTGGCAAGTGAAATGCCAGCCAGCAGCAGTAAGAACCCAGCACGAAGCCTTTGTGCAAGAAGAGCCCTGTTCAAACGCAGAGCGCAGGCGAGCCCTATGGGCACATCCACCTGGGCTAGGGAAAGGCTGGGTGGCCCCCTCGGCCTCCTGGTTTTGATAATCTTATTTTTTAAATGTGAGCAGGAATATTTTATTGTACAGTTCGCTTAGGGGGGAGGGGGGAGCTTTAGCTACAGCTCTTTTGGAAGTCTTGTGCCCTGGCAGGGGCTGTGGGGTTGTATGTAGCAGAGATTTTACACCAAGATATTTTTTTTTCCAAGTGGTGTGGCTGTCTGTCATTTGGGAGGGCGGTGGTCTTGCTCACCTCCTGCTGGCCCCAGCCCACAGGGCCCTGAGGCTGCTGTGAAACCCTGAAAATAGTGGATCTCTAGGGGTAGCACCCCCAGGCTAAGGAGAGCCCAGGCAGACCGTGGTTCTCCGTCTGCTTCCACCCCACCCTGTCACCCCCAATCCACAGGCCCTGGTGGCACAGATGGGGCAGGCAGCTGGATACACTATGGGTCTGGTTCTCGGAGGGGCTTTCCCCCATCTGCTGGGAAGCCCAGGGGCCTGGCCTGGGGGAGGCCTTGACATGTGGCTAGAGGGTCTTGGTCTCATGAGCTCTTGCCTGTGCCGTAGCAGCCAGGATGTGCTGCCAGAGGGGCCTTGCCTTGGGCACCCTCAGAGCAGACAGACCATAGGGGCAGGAGCAACCACCACCACCTTATGGACAGGTGAGCAGGGGCTTGCCTGGCCCTGGCTGGCAGGTCTCCTAGGGTGCCCTCTGGACTATTCTTGGCCCTTGGCTTTGCCTGGCTGGGGCTGGTGGTTGCTCCCAAGTCTTTCCATGTCCTGAGCAGCGAGCCTGGCTTCCACCCTGACCCTCCTCCCCGCCCGGCTCCAAGCTGCCCTCTCCCGGCCCCGAGTGCTAATGCAGCCGGTCCGGAAGGCAGCATGTGTTACCGGCCCCTTTCCAGCCTGGGCTTGGGGCGCTTGTCCCTGAGTGTTTGCAGTGGGAAGTCAAAGGGCTGGGACAGGTGGGGGACTCTGCAGAGGCTCTGTGAACTGAACTGTAGCCCAGCCTTGAAACATGCAGAAGTCAGGGCCACAGAGGGTTTGGAAGGGGGAGAAGGATGTGCCCAGCTGGTGGGGGAATCTTGTACTGCTGGAGTTATCCCCACTGGGGGGCTGCTAGCAGCAAGCACCTCCAGGAGTCTCCCATTTCGATCCCTGTGTGTGATACTTGGCCCATTCTCTCTGGCTGTGTAGGCCTGGGGAGGCATGGGGGGTGTCGTCTGGTTGTGTGGGTCCAGCTGGGGCCTGGGGCTGTGTCAGAAGGGCCTCAGAGCTCAGGCTGGCTGTGGAGATTTGATGGGAGGGAAAAGAGGGGGTCGGGGAGGGGAATGCAGCAGTGGGAACGTAACTTGGCACCTCATTCCCCCTGTGAGATGGGGAGAGCAGCGCAAGAAACAGGTGCCCCAGAGGGTGTTGGATGTGGCATCCAGGGATGATAGGGGCAGGCCCGGTAGCTGGGCCTCTTCCGGTTGGTGCTCCAGGGTGCTGTCCTAGTTGCATCCCCTGAGCTGGGTCTTTTGTGGGAGAGCCCAAGCCTGAGGCTGTGCTGGTGCTACCCCCCATCCCCATCGCATTGCTGCTCATGAGCTGGCCAGCAGCAAGGCTCCATTGTGGTCCATCGGCTTTGGCCATGTCACTGGTTCCCCACCACCTCCGCCTGTAGCTTGGGGTAGCTGCTCAAGGAGCAGACACCCACATGGGCACCTGGATCCTGCCCTGGAGTAGACCTACCCGGAGGAAGAAGCAGGCACACGAGCTTTGTGGGTCCAGGCGCTGTGACAGCAGGCTGAGGGCCCTGCCTGAAGCCCCCCCTTCCCCCAGGGTCTGGCTCAGCTGGTAAACACCTCCTGGAGTCAGGGCCCCGTGACTTGCTCATGCGCTCCCCTGGCTCTACCCCACAGGTCCTTCCCCTTGGCTCCAGCTCTGGTAGGGATGAGTCCCAGCCCCGGGGCTGAGTCAGCCTGGCTTCTTACAGGCCACTGCATGTGCCTGCCTCACGCTCAGGAGCAAACAGCCCTGTCCTGCTTGGGGGGGTCCAAGGGGAGAGGTGGAGATTAGGGGTGCCAGGTGCTGCACAGAGCTGGGCGCAGAAATCAGGTCCCCAAATGCTAGGGGATGCACAAAGCTAGAGGCAGGGCAGAGATTGGGTGCTTGTGGCACCAGGGAGCCTGGCCTGCCATGAGCCTGTGCCTGATTGCACCACTCTGGGGGCCCTGGGCAAGGGCCTGGCCTTGAGCTGCTTCCTGGTAGCAAGACCCCTCGCTGCCATGCTGCTCTCTTTCCAGGGCTTTCCGTGCACACGTTGGAGCAGCTGTCAACCAGAGCAGGACCCCCGGGGTAGCACCACCATGATACTGGGTGGGGTGGGGGCATTAGGAGCCCGGCATCTCCTGGTGCTCTACAGGGCAGTGGTCTGGAAGGGTGTTGTTTCCCCCACCCGCCAGGCTGCTGTGCCCTGTGGGCGCCCCGCTGCTGTTCCCAGCTCTGGGTGCATGCGTCAGCGGGAAGCCCCTGTCCCCAGACGAGGAGTCAGACTATCCATCCCGGTCACCCTTTGCGTGCTGGGCAGCAGGGCCCCGGGCCGTGTCGGTGGTGCCCACACCGGGTAACCTTCATTCTGCCCGCACGCAGCAGCCCGTGGGTTGGGCTCAGTCGCCAGTGCCTGGGCAGCTCTGGCTCTGCCCAGGAGCACGGCATAGGCTTTGTTCCCACTGATGAACCCTGGGAAGAGGAGGGGAAGCTGGGGCCAAGGCAGCGTTCTCCCCTAGCTCACCAGCCTGGGGGCTCAGGCTGCAGCCAAGAACCCTGCCATGCTCTGGGAGCCATGGGCCTGCATAGGACAGGGGGGCTCAGGCTGCTGGCAGACACAGACCCTCCCTGCCCCAGGTTCTCCCCTGGGCCAGGACAGCCACCCAGGGCCAGGATCAGACCTGCTCCCTGCGGCAGTGACTCAGGCTGCCATGGATCATGTGAGCCCCAGAGCCGGGGCCAAGCCCCCCCTACACCTCCCCCTCCAGCCACGTGTGAATGTGAGCCACCACCCATGCAGGCGCCAGCCCAGATTTTCCAGCAACTGTCAACTTCCTCTATCCTGGAGACATAAAAGGCTGTGGCCGTGGCTGCTGGAGGAACCACCTCTGCTCTGCATCGACCCAGGACTGACAACAGGTGAGCACAGCCCGGACCCCCTGGTCCTAGCGGGGCGCCAGGCTGCCCCCAGCACCTCTGCCCTGTGCGGGGGGGCTCTGCCCACAGCTGCATCCTAGGGTGCAAGGAAAGGTTGCAGCATCACGGTTTCTGCGGCCTTTTCCTGGCTGACAGGCCATGGGGGACATTGATCCTTCCCCTGCACTAGTCGAAGCAGCACGGGGGCAGCTGGGATCCCGCAGATCCTGGGACCCAGGCTCGCCAGAGCCTGACAGCAGCCCCTGGGGCCTTCTGGGGTCGAAGGGAGGGTTGGCACTTGCCTGGAGGAGCCTAGAAGGGCAGAGGGGAAACTGAGGCACAGACCAAAGGTGCGTCTCATCCAGGGTGACTGTGAGCACCTTGCTGAGCGGAGAGCTCAGGCATCTGGCGCCTTGGAGCTGGCTGAGACCAGCAGGGGTCCCTCTGGCTGGGGTGGGGGGAAGGATGGAGGGGCACTGGCTTTGCCTCTCCCCAATACCATGGGGTGGGGGGCAGCACAGTGCAGGGGCCTGAGGCCTGATTCCTTGGTGCCTTGCTGCATGACCCTGCCCGCTCCATGCCTCAGTTTCTCAATTGTCAGCAGAGGCCCCGGCCAACACAGAGCACCCGCAACCGTGACTCCCAGCTGCCTTGGGTACAGCTCAGGCCCTTCTCCAAAAACCCCAGCCCACATGCACGCAAGGCCTAATGCAAACCAGCTGCTGCATGCACGTGACACCGGCTTCCTCCCCCACCGGCACAGGGCCAGGGCGGGGAGGGCTGGCCCCGGAGGGGCAGGAAGGGGGGTCTGTCACCGCCGGCTCTTCGCCAGAGCTTCAAAGATTCGTAGCTGCCTCTTGGCCTGGCCTGCCTGAGGCCCCACATAGGCAAACTGGGATCACCGGGTTGAGCAAGAAGCAAGAGTCGTGGCCCCTTCATCCCCCATCTCAGACCTGGCAAATGTTGCATTAGTGACCTGCTCCTTCAGCCGGGGGTAATTTAGCCCCTCAGCCTCTGTCTGCAGCCCAGACCTTAGCAGGCAGCAGTCGGAGGCTCTTATCCACTCCTCACCCCAGCCTCTAGCAGCAGCTCGTGGCCCACCCAAGGGTCCTGCAGGCCCAATGCCTGGTGGTAGCTAGAGGATCTCATTGCTCCCCCCACACCTGGCAGGATGTGGTGCATCGGCCTCTTCACTCTGCTGCTCCCAGCCATGGCTGCCCTGCTGCACCCGGACCCGGCACTGGACTCCCAGTGGGAGCTGTGGAAGAAAACCCACAGGAAGCAATATAACAGCAAGGTACCGGGGGCAAGGGGGACAGAGATGGGAGTGCAGGTCCCAGCTGGGGGCTCTGTGGTGGAGCCCCATGGAGAGCAGTGAGGTGGATGCCAGGACAGGCTGCAGGGCCTAGGGCTGGTCGGTCTGGAGGGAAAAGCCCTGGTAGGGGGGCGGTCAAAAGGGACAGATGGGGTTAGGTATCAAGCCAGCTTTTGTGCCATAGGTGCCAAGGGAGTTTGGGTCACCTCCAGTGCCAGGCTGGGCTGGGTGAGCCAGGCTGAGGATGCCAGGATCTCAGTGCAGGGGGGATTTAGGATCCTTCCCAGCCCTGCCTCTCCTGTTGGGGACTGTGGTGGGGGCTCCCAGCCCAGACGGTGACCCTGGGTGCCTGGGCCTGAGCCCTCCTTGCCACCCCACTGCAGCCAGATGAGCTCTCGCGGCGACTGGTGTGGGAGAAGAACCTGCACTACATCGGCACCCACAACCTGGAGGTCTCACTGGGGCTGCACACCTACGAGCTGGCCATGAACCACCTGGGCGACATGGTAGGTGTCCCCCCGACTCGCACCCTTCTGACCCCCGGGACTCAGGGCTGTTTGGGCTGACGTCTGTGCATGTGTCCGTCTGTCCTTCCCCCTCCCCAGACCAGCGAGGAGGTGGTGCAGAAGATGACAGGGCTCAAGGTAGCACCGTCCCGGCCCCGTAGCAACGACACGCTGTACGAGCCCGACTGGACGGAGCGGGTGCCAGACGCCGTGGACTGGCGGAAGAAGGGCTACGTGACGCCCGTGAAGAACCAGGTAGGAGGGCTGCGGGAAGGGGCAGTGTCCAACCAGGATTGACACCCGTTCAAGTCCGGCTCGAGGCCCACCCCCATCTCCGCCCCTTCCCTGGCCCCCGCCTCTGACCCCAGGCTCTGGACAGGGTCAGTGCGGGTCGTGCTGGGCCTTCAGCTCGGTGGGGGCCCTGGAGGGGCAGCTGAAGCGGCGGATGGGGAAGCTGCTGTCGCTGAGCCCCCAGAACCTGGTGGACTGCGTGACCAACAACGACGGCTGTGGTGGTGGCTACATGACCAACGCCTTCGAGTACGTGCGCACGAACCGCGGCATCGACTCCGAGGATGCCTACCCCTACGTGGGCCAGGTGGGTCCTGGGCTCCAGCCACGGGGGATTGCGCCAGGCCCAACCGTGCCCCCCGGCCCAGGGGAGACTCTGGGGCCTGGCAGCTCCTGGCCCCAGGCCCTGACCCTGTAGTGTCCTGGGACCTGCAGGACTCCAGGCCAATCACAGCGCATGGCGTGGCTGGCGGGAGGGGGAGTGGCTAGTGCTGGCTAGTCAGGACACAATTGGTTTCCTCCCAAACTTTCCAGTTCCCAGCAGGTGGTGGAAGGAGGCAAAGCTAGCATTGGCCAATCAGGAGGCAGCTGATGGGAGGGGGTGGAGCCTGCATTGGCCAATCAACATGTAGCTGGCCCCCTCCCAAACTTTTCCCCAAATTCTTTTTTCCCTTGGCGGCTAAAAATTGGGTTTTTCCCTATCAGAACCCCCCCCTCCCCCCCCCCCCCCCCCCCAAAAAAGCCATGAAATGCCCTGAGACTCCCCTCCTTACCAGTGCCGCTGTCGCCCCCGCAGGACGAGAGCTGCATGTACAACCCGACTGGGAAGGCAGCCAAGTGCCGGGGCTACCGGGAGATCCCAGAGGGGAACGAGAATGCACTGAAGCGAGCCGTGGCCCGGGTGGGGCCCGTGTCGGTGGGCATCGACGCCAGCCTGCCCTCCTTCCAGTTCTACAGCAGAGGTAGGGGCCGGGGGATGAAGGGCCCAGCTCCTCCCCCTCCGGGGTTTGCTTAGGGGCAGGAAGGGCCCCAGGGTCATCACTGCTGTCACTCTCTGTGCCCGGCCCTCGCGCCATCTGGCTCGTGGGACCTACAGCATCATCACATCTCTAGGCGCCTTCCCTGTCGCATCGCTCCCACAATGGAGAAACCAAGGCATAGTGGGGGAAGGGGGAACACAGCTGTATCCTGCTCAACCTTGCTGCATCTGTGGTGGCACAGATGTGTCTTAGCCACCTGGTGGGCACTTGCTGGGGCAGGTCATCCCAGCTCTGCCCCTGCTCTGTTTCCTACCCCTTGAAGCCCAGGGCAGTGCCAAGACCCTGGTCTGTGTGGGTCAGGGTTGGACAGAGAGCTGCTGTGCACGAGGCCAAGCAAGTGACGCCCCCATCTTCCCCCTCCTCCCCAGGCGTGTACTATGACGAAAGCTGCAATCCCGAGAACGTCAACCATGCAGTGCTGGCCGTGGGCTACGGGGCGCAGAAGGGCGCCAAGTACTGGATCATCAAGAACAGGTCAGGAGGACAGGGAGGCTGGAGGGGAGGCTGGGGTGAGCCAGGCACCTGGCAAGGGCAGGGTATTACCCCATCATTGCCCTTTTGAACCCTGGAAGCAAACTGGACCCCTGCCCCCGCCACCTTGGGGAAGCTGCGAGCTCACCCCTGCCTTCCCTGTCCCACAGCTGGAGCGAGGAGTGGGGTAACAAGGGCTATGTCCTGATGGCCCGAAACATGGACAACGCCTGCGGCATTGCCAACCTAGCCAGCTTCCCCAAGATGTGAGTGCTGTGCTGGCCACGGCCCCGGCCCCGGGCTCATGTCGCCGGCTTCTGCTCTGCTTCATCCCCATCCTCACCGTACGCTCTGCGCCTCCAGCAACATGAGACTGTGCCTCCCCTCTGGCCCGGGAAGCTGCGCTCTCTGCTCCCCGAGAGGTAGGGTGAAAGGACCGGTGTCTGCAGGGCCAGGAGGTGTGGGCAGACTGAGCATTTCTCCAGGAGCAGGGATTCGGGCCCTGGAGGGATTCGATCCCCTGCCCCTTCTTTGAACCTGCCCTGTGGAGCCAGCACCCTTCATCCCATGCATGCAGCCCGCCGCAGCCACCAGCTGTGCCCATTTCTGAGACCCGTGTGGAGCCGGAGGGCTGGACCCAGGTTCTGAGGCCTCCCCAGGGCCCGGCAGTCAGTGGGAAGAGGTTGCAGGGCACCTGCACCCCGGAGAGCTTCTGTGGGTGGCTTTCTGTTGCCTTGTCCTGTGGGACCTGGGGTGCAGCAGAGCTAGTCTCCTGTGGTCCCGGGCACCCTCTGTATCCCTCCCTCCGCGATGTGGCGGGTTCGGGTGAGACCAACACGACTGTATTGTGAATAAACGCAGTGGGGAGAAGTTGGCATCTGTCCATGTTGTCTCCATGTCCCGTCCTGACTTGCCAAGTGGTGTCATCACAGATTTATCAGCCTTTAGTTTAGAAGGGACCTCAAGAGACCAGCAAGTTCCTCCACGGGGGAAGGAGAGTCCAGACCACCCTAGCCAGCTGGCCCGGGGCTTAGCTAGCCCCTCAGTTGGAAGGTTTTCCCCACATCCAACCAAAATTGTTTCTACCGATTCAGCTGATTTCTTGGGCTCTTCCTCACAGCTGTGGAGGAAAACCTACCAGCACCCTCTTTGCACCAAAACATCTCGGTATGGGGGAGACAGATCTAGTGTCATCCCCCCTTCCCCAGACTCTGCCTTTCCAAACAAAACAAACCCTGTCTTCATCAGCCTCGGCTCCTAAACCCCCTCCTCCTGTCATTCTCCTCTGCAAGGGCTGGAAGGGACCTCGGGAGATCATCGTCACACTAACATGGCTGCCACCTCTCCATTAACATCCAGTGCCTGCCCAGCACTGGACCCAGTGCCCCGGTGCACCACTTGGGGTTGTCTACAAGTCCAGACCTCGCGGCAGGGTGTGGGGTTGGCTGGGACAAGGAGGTACTCGACCCAGCTTGGCCACCAACTGAAATGGTTTCCCCCCACACCAAAAAAGTGTCCAATTTTCATGGAAAACATCGAATTTGGGACATTTAAAAACACAGATTCCTGGAACCTGAAGGTCCATCCTGGCAGGCTGCATCTGGGAGTCCCATCTCCTTTGCTGGTGGGGCTCTCACCTGGACTTTGTTTCCCATGATGCACCACAGCCCAGAAACCATGGTGGATCATGGGACATATAAACCAAGCAGGGGGCAGCCCCATAGAGGCAAGGAGAGGCTGGGGGCTGGGACATGCTGCCCTTCCAGTCTGAGCGGTCCTGAGTAGTTCTCCCCTCTGAAGTATCAGCATTACCAGCATTGGTACTGGGGAAGTCAAAAATTACATACCAGTTTTATATGCACCTAAATCCCCAGGTCCTGGAGTCATGTGCTCCCCAGAGGAGATGCAGCGTAGGCCAAAGTGGGGGTGCTTCCTGCAGGCGCGATTAGCTCTGGATGCATAAGCCACGGCTGCAAGAGCCTTGTGTGGGCAAGGACATTTGAAGGTGCAAACAATTTGTCCTTTAGTCTGAGCTGCAGGGTTGTGCCCACACATTGACCTGGCAGTCTCAGCAATTCATCCTGCAGGGCTAGAGGGCATGTGCTGCCCCACTACCGCCCATCCAACTTCTATCTGCACCGATCCCGGCCCTAAGAGCTCATAGGGCAGCACCAGGCGTGAGGGCCCCAGCTCCAGCCAGCAGCTTTACACTGACTCTGGGGATGCGACTGGTGTGACCATGATGGCACAATGCAGAGATTGGGGTGGGGTATCAGAGAAGGGCATCCAGCTCCTTGCCCCGTGGCCCCTCTTCTCACCTGGTTCTTGGACTTGGGCTGGTGGAAGGAGGAAGGGAAGGAGGAGGCCCTTCCCTTTTTTGGCATCCCAGACCCCTTCCCCCTGCCCCAGCTGAGCCCTGCCTTGTTCCTCTTTCGGGTGGTGGGAACAGCTGGGTCTGGAGAGAAATGGGGATGAAGAATGAGGCTGTGGGAAGGGGGAGATAGGAGAGATTGTGTCCAAAAGCAGAAGTGGATGCCCCCAGCTGCAACCCCAGAAGCCACTGGCGCTGTTCTAGCTGACGGCTGCTTTCCTGGTACAGCTCAGCTGAGCTCAGCTCAGCCTCTGGGTGAAAACACTTAATGGTGAGGTCTACTACAGGTCACCTGACCAAGGGGAAGAGCTAGACCAGGAAATCTTAAGTCAGCTCACGGAGGCAGTTAGGTTTCATAGATTTCATAGACATCAGGGCTGGAAGGGACCTCGGGAGATCATCGAGTCCAGCCCCCTGCCCAAAGGGCAGGAAGTCAGCTGGGGTCATAGGATCCCAGCAAGATAAGCATCCAATTTACTCTTGAAGGTGTTCAATGCAGGTGCTTGAACCACCTCCGCTGGCAGGCTGTTCCAGACCTTCGGGGCTCGGACAGTAAAGAAATTCTTCCTTATGTCCAGCCTGAAACGGGCTTGCAGGAGTTTGTGACCGTTCGACCTCGTCATCCCTTGGGGCGCTCTGGTGAACAGGCGTTCCCCCAGATCCTGGTGTTCACCCCTGATAAACTTATAGGTGGCCATCAGATCACCCCTGAGCCTGCGCCTTTCCAGGCTAAAGAGTCCCGTGGCTCTCAGCCTGTCATCGTAAGATCTGTTTTCCTGACCTCTGATCATGCGCGTGGCTCTCCTCTGGACTCTCTCAAGCTTCTCCACATCCTTTTTGAATTGTGGAGCCCAAAACTGGACACAGTACTCCAGCTGCGGCCTCACCAAGGCCGAGTACAAGGGGAGAATGACATCCCGGGATTTGCTCGAGAAGCATCTACGGATGCACGCCACCATTTTGGTCGCTTTACTAGCCGCAGCATCGCATTGCAGGCTCACGTTCATTTTGTGGTCAATGATGACCCCCAAGTCTCTTTCTTCTGTAGTGCTAACCAACGTAGCACTGCCGAGCCTATAAGGGTGCTGCAGGTTTTTCCTCCCAAGGTGGAGAACCTTGCATTTTTTGGTGTTAAACACCATGAGGTTCTCGTCTGCCCATTTGCTGAGCTTGTCCAGGTCAGCCTGGATCACCCGCCTATCTTCTGGCATGGATGCTTTGCCCCAAAGTTTGGTGTCATCGGCGAACTTGGCCAGTCCACTCCTGACTCCAATGTCCACATCGTTAATGAAGATGTTGAACAGTACGGGTCCCAGGACAGAGCCTTGAGGGACCCCATTGGTCACAGGGCACCATGATGAGTGACTGCCATCAATCACAACCCTCTGGGTCCGATCACGAAGCCAATTTCCCAGCCAGCGGATCGTGGTGGAGCCAAGGCCACAACTGGGCAGTTTGGCCAAGAGGTGATCATGGGATACCTTCAAAAGCTTTTTTGAAGTCAAGATATATGACATCAATCTCTTCTCCCTTGTCCAGGTGATAGGTCACGTGGTCATAGAAGGAAATGAGATTGGTCAAACAAGACCTACCCGCAACAAACCCGTGCTGGCTGTCCCTTAGGATGTTAGCCTGGGCCAGTCCCTCAAGGATGGCCTCCTTAATAAACTTTTCTAGGATCTTCCCCAGGATAGAAGTCAGGCTAATGGGCCTGTAGTTAGCCAGATCCACTCTCCTCCCTTTCTTGAAGATCGGCACCACATTGGCCTTCTTCCAGTCTTCCGGCACTACACCAAAGCGCAAAGGATGTGGTCATCATGGGTGACCTGAACTTCCCGGACATCTGCTGGGAAGAGCAGTCAGCCAGGTCTGATCGCTCACGTAGGTTTCTAGCCAAAATGCAGGACCTCCTTCAAACCCAGAAGGTGCACAGCCCCACCAGGGGAGACACCTTGTTGGACCTAGTGCTGGCCATGGGCGACGACCTGGTGCGGGGGCTGTGGGTACTCGACCACCTGGGTGACAGCGATCATCGCCTGCTGGGATTCACCATCCAGCACAAGGTGGCAAAGGCCTGCAGCAAGGCAGCAGCCCTAGATTTCAAGAGGACAGACTTCAATGAACTAAGGAGAATAGCTGGGGAAGCGCTGAGGTCCCGGAGGGCAGGGGAGCCAGGTGTCCAAGAAGAGTGGTTGCTCCTTAAGGAGACGATCCTCCAAGCCCAAAGGGAGGTAATCCCAACACGGATCAAAGGGGGCAGGAGGGCGCAAAAGCCCCCATGGCTCACCAAAAGCATCCGGGAACGTCTCCTAGCTAAAAGGGAGGTGCACGCCCAATGGCAGGGAGGGGCCATCACCACGGAGGACTATACCTCGGTTGCTCAGGCCTGCAGAGGGCCTGTCAGGAAGGCCAAGGCAGAGATGGGACTGGGACTACCTTCCCGGATCAAGGGCAACAAGAAGTCCTTTTTTAAATACATAGGGGGCAAAAAGAAGGTACCGGGTAACGTGGGGCCCCTGCAAGACATACTAGGAAATTTGGTCGTCACACTAGATGACAAAGATAACCTGTTTAACAACTTCTTTGCCTCCATTTTCCTAAGCAGGGACCAGATCAGCCCCCACTGGGCTCCCCCCAGGCCCCAGGGGAGGCGCACCTAGGCCAGGGGCCAGGGAGGATCTAGTCAGGGAACTTCTGGAGGGACTGGACGTATTTAAATCAACTGGTCCAGGCAATCTCCACCCAGAGTGCTGAGGGAATAGCTGAGGTCATTGCGGGACCCCTGGCATGGCTGTACGAGCACTCGTGGTGCTCTGGTGTGGGGCCAGAGGACTGGAAGAGGGCCAACATGGTTCCCATCTTCACAAAGGGGAGGAAGGAGGACCCAGGAAACTATAGGCCAGTTAGTCTTACCTCAATCCTGGGTAAGCTTTTTGAGAGAGTTATCCTGGTGCATGTCCATGAGGGGCCAGCAGGGAGATCATGCTTAGGGAAACCAACACGGGTTCATTAGAAGCAGGTCCTGTCAGACCAACCTGGTGGCCTTCTACGACCAGCTCACAAAATCCTTAGACGTAGGGGTAGCAGTGGACGTAGTCTTTCTGGACTTTTGGAAGGCCTTTGACACTGTCTCTCACCCCGTTCTCATTAAGAAACTGGGGGGCTGTGGTGTCGACACCCACACAGTCAATTGGGTCGCCAACCGGCTGGAGGGCCGCACCCAGAGAGTGGTGGTGGACGGGTCATTTTTGACCTGGAGGGACGTGGGCAGCGGGGTCCCCCAGGGCTCGGTCCTCGGGCCCGCGCTGTTCAACATCTTCATCAGTGACTTGGACGAGGGGGTAAAAAGCACCCTGTTCAAATTTGCTGATGACACTAAGATGTGGGGGGATGTGGACACGCTAGAAGGGAGGAATAGGCTACAATCGGACCTAGACAGGTTACAGGGGTGGGCGGATGAGAACAGGATGGGATTCAACACCGACAAGTGCAAGGTGCTGCACCTGGGGAGGAAGAACCAGCCCCATACCTACAGGCTGGGGAGCTCCCGTCTCATCAGTGCAGAGGCAAAAAAGGATCCTGGAGTCATCACTGATGCCAAGATGAACATGGGCCGGCAGTGTGGGGACACAGTCAGGAAGGCCAACCGCACCCTGAGATGCATCTTGAGCAGGTCCAAGGAGGTGATCCTCCCCCTCTATGCGGCACTGGTCAGGCCGCAGCTGGAGTACTGTGTCCAGGTCTGGGTGCCGCGCTTCAGGAGGGATGTGGACAACATGGAGAGGGTCCAGAGGAGGCCACACACATGATCAGGGGGCAGCAGGGCAGGCCCTACGAGGAGAGGCTACGGGACCTGAACCTGTTCAGCCTCCATAAGAGAAGGCTGAGGGGGGATCTAGTGACCTGTTACAAACTAGTTAGAGGGGCCAGCAGGCACTGGGGGAGTCACTGTTCCCCTGAGCACCGCCAGGAGTGACTAGAAATAACGGCCATAAGTTGCTAGAAAGCAGGTTCAGACTAGACATGAGGAGGCGCTACTTCACTGTCAGGGCGGCTAGGAGCTGGAACCAACTTCCAAGAGAAGTGGTGCTGGCTCCTACCCTGGGGGTCTTCAAGACAAGGCTAGACAAACACCTTGCTGGGGTCATTTGACCCCAGTACTCTTTCCTGCCATGGCAGGGGGACGTACTCGATGATCTGCTCAGGTCCCTTCTGACCTGACCAACTATGAAACATCCACTCTCTGCCCCAGTGAGAGCCAGGCCTGTTATGCATTGGCAGTGGGGCTGAGGCCTACCAGGAATGACAATGGTTGGAGGGAGGCCAGACAGACCCTTGGGCCATCCCTTCCAGCCTGGGTGGTCCCTGAGCCCGAACACCAGCTGGGCTGAAGGCCCTGCCAGGCTGTGTCGTGCCTGCAGACCCTTCACACTGAGACACTTCATTCCTATCTCGGGGCTGCTGAAGTTGGGCACAGCAAGAGCCACTGTCTGCACTCGGAGAGGAGCAAGATGGATCCTCTTGCCAAGAGGTTGGGGTCCCACTCCCTGCAAACTGGCCAAGGAGCAGGTCTGCAGAAGCGGGGGGCTTGGTTCTACCTCAGCAGATCTGCCCCCTCACCTTGATTGCCGACAGGCCCATGCCAAAGGGATGGTTGTGCCAGGTTGGTCAATGCCAGGAACTCAACTAATGGCCCCAACTAGCTTAGGAACAGGTTTGTGTGATGTGGCTGCCTGCAAGAGCTGGGGTCTGGTGTCATCCACCCTGGAGGCCCCTTCCAGTCTGGGATGCCATGTCCAGAGCTCAAAGCGAGGGGCTTTGCTTTTTGCCCCAGAGAGCCAAGCTCCAAGCTGTCAGTATTGTGTCCTCCGCAGGTTGACTGCTATGTGGGATGTGAGTTTTACTGAATTGACTTTTAACTTAAACACTGGTTCTAAGAGCAATGCCTGGACCAAGCCGCTTTCCCACCAAGCCCATCATACCAGGCTCCTCTGCCCACTTAGAGAGAGCAGGCTCCTCAACTCTCCGATGCTCCACATAAACTCTTACGGGTTGTGTAGCAAAACCTCTGCTGGACTCAATGCACCAAGTGTTATTGGTCCAGTGAGGCTGAGCAGGCCTAGTCCTGGTCAGTGCCTGGAGGGGAGACCACCTTGAAATCCCATGCCCAAGCCAGGGAGCTGAGGCTGGACAGGCATCTGGCTGGGGTCATCTGAGCCCAGCAGTCTTTCCTGCCCAGGGCAGGGGGCTGGACTCGATGATCTGTTGAGGTCCCTTCTGACCTCAGCAATTGTCAGCCAGGATGCTGCACCCTGGGTGCTGTGAGTCCCCTGAAAGGCTGCCATGTGGGTGTTGCACTTCCACATGATTTAGGAGATAAACCCAGAGATTTCCAATAGGAATCTAGAGTCTGGCACATGTTCTTCCCTCTCACGGGCTTGCTGAGTTCTTTGCCACAGAAGAATTGCTGCAGTATTTTTCCATAGTCGAAGAATGAGTGAAAGCCATGGGCTGGCATTTCCCAAGGGAGGGCTGACAGAGAATAAGGTTCAGAATGACTGCCGTCCTGGACGTGAGCCTTCAGAAGCCATCGCGGGGCGCTTGTACACAATTGTTTGGATACACGTTACAAAACAGCACGAAAAATCAGTGAATTGCTCTGTTGTTGCCAGGGAGCTGATGGACAGGAACTATCAAAAATATAGGTGGATGGAAGCCATCCACCTCTCACCCCTTCGCAGGCTACTGGGAGAAGACTCAGCCAGCATTTCCCTGTGGGTGAAGCGACTATTTGCTCCTCAGCCATCTGGAAGGCTGGATCCTGGGAGAAGAGTTGCTTGTGGCGAGTAGATGCAATCCTGACCAGTTCAACTCCTCTGAAAAGTAGCATGTCAGCGGATGTATGCAATATCTGAGGCCTAGCATAAACTCCCCGCTCAGTCATTTAAGAATGACTGCTGATGAATGATCAGCAGCTCGTGCTTCAGTATCTCTGTAATATAGAAACTGAAGTGTGTACCAATCCCGGAAGTGAGGGCCTCTGGGATTTGCCCAGCATCTCAGAGTGGGGCAAGACTGTTGTAAAATTTGCCCTCCAAATATGCATGGTGGGTGGGGAGAGGTTGAAAGTATCACTGAATCATGGAAAATGAAGGTTGGAAGAGGCCCCAGAAGGTCACATGTAGTCCAACTCCCTGCTCAAAGCTCGACCAGTCCCAGCTACATCATCCCACCCAAAGTTTTGTCAAGCCTCGGTCTTAAAAACCTTCAAGGACTGACACTCCACCACCTCTCTGGCTAACCTGGTCCAGTGCTTTACTTCCGTCCGAGTGATACAATTCTTCCTAATATTTAACCTAAACTTCCCTTGCTGCAACTGGAAACGGTTGCTCCTTCTTCAGTATAAATGGATTTGGGTATACTCACATGGGGAGAGGATCAGGAGTGGGTAGAGGCTTTTGGAGGAAAACCTGTTTCAAAAGCACCTGGCTTGGGATTTGGGGGAGAAGGTGCTTTGGTTTTTCTTCCTGAAACAATGGTTTAGAACTTGTTTTTCCCCCCCAAGGGTAAAAAAAAAAAGAGGGTTTTATGTTTTTTTTAAACTGGAAACAAAAGGAAACTTTCTGTTCTGGTGCTTTGTGCGTTCTAGGGCAGCTGGCAAAGCAGTGTTCTTCCGATAGATAGATAGATACCCATGATTATTGAAACCTTTTGAACTTCCAGAGAGACCTATTATCCTATAACACATGCCAAGGCTGATGTTCACCTTGTGGACATTTTTAGTAGGGCTGTGTGAGGCTTTGGACAGAGCTTCGGATCCGGAGAAGCTTCAGACCCTTCGGTGTTTGAAGCAGCATGTCCAGATTGAAGCGCTCGCCTCATCAGGCTTTCTGAAGCGCTTCGGAAAAGCTTCAGAGCCACTTCAGAGATCTGGCCATAGGGTATAATGGGGAATAAATGAAATATTTATAACTTTGTTGTTTTTTTTTTCTCTGATTTGGATGAAATTTGCAAGGCTGGTAGCTTCTGAAGAGGACATGTAACCTACCAAGTTTCAAGAAGATTGGTGCATGGGTTCAGTCAGACCTGCACCCCAAATTCCTGAAAACAAAACTCATATCACGTGTACGTGTTACACCACAGGGGGGTGAAAACTGCAGGAGCGGTAGCCCCTGGTGAGGCCACAAAGCCCGCCAAGTTCCAAGAAGATTGATGCAGGGGTCTGCAGGGGGGAACTGCGTGTAACAGGGCGGGGTCCTAGGGGTGGCCCTAGTGCCCCCTACTGTGCCAAGTCAGTGTCAAAGTGCCCTCACCATCTCGCCCATCATGTCTTTGATGTTAATAATGTTTAAGGGAGGCTGCCCCTAGTCCTCTTTGACACGGTGCCCTGATGTATCCCAGTCTGTATCCCATCTTGGGTGACTCGGTGCACCCCAGCCTTATGGGCTATGCGTGGCTCCAGCCCCGCCTGTACCACGCCCCAAGCCTCGCAGATGTACCGGACTTTGTTGGGTCAGTTTCCCTTTCTGCGCCCCACCGGCGCTCTCTGGCTTGTCTCGCAGCCTGCGCCTTCCACCGGCGCTCTCTGGCTTGTCCCCCCTTTTGGGGCTCCTCACAACTGCCCGCTCTGGAGCTGGGGTCAATACACCCCTGAATGCTGTGCCCTCTCTGGCACCAGGGCCCCCACGCTGCCGTGGAGCCCCTATGTGGCCTCCTCCAGCCCCTATTAGCCTCACCCGGTCTTCCGGTACAACAACAACAACAAACAGTAACACAAGCCCCCGGGCTCTAACATAAAGCTAAACCATCCGGTCAGAACAACATTCAGTCCCTACCGGGAAATACTCCAGCCCATGGCGGCTACCAGGGGATGCTCATGCAGTCAGGCTTCTCCTCTCCCTGCACTGACCAAGCTCCCCCCTCCTCAGCCACCAGAGGGGAACTGCCCTCCTGGCCTCATGCCTGGGCTTAAGAAGGGACCAAGCCCTGCCCCTTCCTGTCAGCTGGTTTCACTGGTTGCCCTAGCAACCAGCACCTGTGCTGCCCAGGTGACTGGCAGCTGAACCTCCCCCTTCTCCCCACTAGGGGTCTCTCCCGAGCCGTTCCTGCTTTCAGGTGCAGGGCATCTGAGTGCTCTGCAACACTGCCCCTCAAGCTGCGGACAAGCAAAACTCATGACATGGGTGACGCTGCATGTGTTAAGGGTGACAGCTGCAGGAGTGGTGGCCCGTGCTGCAGCCACGAAGTCTGCCAGCTATACAGAGATTGGTGCAGGGCTTCTGGGGCCCTGCACTTCTGGCTGCTGACAGGCAAAACTCAAGACATGGGTGCTTGCGCAACTGACTGTGTCTGTCTTGGGGCAGTTGATTGTCTGTATTGATTATTTCCTCTCCTTAGTTTGTGGTTTTGTAGGTGTTAACGAGTTAACTAGCAATGATTAACACCTACAACATCACAAACTAAGGAGAGGAAATAATCAATACAGACAATCAACTGCCCCAAGACAGGGAAGGTTTGGAGTCATGTATACGCCCTTGGCCTCAAGGCAATTAAATGGGCAGCCTCACACCTTGTTAACAATTTCCAATTGGTTTCATCAAAGGCATGGCAGATGAGCCAGGTGGGCAGTTAGCCCAAGACAAGTGGGCAGGCCAACAACTAGACAGGCCCTGGGATACCCACTTGTTACAGGCTTCCTCAGGGTGGATCCGTGACAGGCTCTGATTGCAGGAGGAGGAAGGGGCCCGGCGCAACCTGGGAGCAGAACCTGCGGCTCGTGACGCTGCACAATTTGGAGCACTCGCTGGGAATGCACTCCTATGAGCTGGGCATGAACCACCTGGGGGACATGGTAAGTGCCACGTTCAAGCCATGGCGGGTGCATGGAGTAACCCCATCCTCTGGGGGCCAGTCAGCACAGAGTGTGACTGAGTCAGGGGTGGTGGCATGGACAGGGAACTCTAGTAGGGGCTGGTCCTGATTTGAGCAGGGGGTTGGACTAGATGTGACCTCCTGAGGTCCCTTCCAACCTGCATTTTCTCTGATTCTGTGCTTCTATCTCCACCTCTGTGTCCTGATGGCTCCTGGATTCTGATGTGTCAAAGGCCGTGTTTTCATAGCTAATAAAAATGCAGCTAAAGAAAAGAATGGTTGCACTGTTTCCGAGATCCCATGACTCTGGCAGCTGGGGCTGGGAAGGAGCTGGACCCACAAGGGCAGGTGCCCCTATATGGGTGTGAGGACTCACCCAGGGTCCAGCCTCACTGGGTTTGTACCCACATTCTCCCAATATCCGGTGCCAGTCTGTGCAACAAAGGGCCTGTCAATCTGTAAGGCGGGGTATACATGTGCATGTGTACACATGTGGAAAGGGTGTTCTTGTGTCTATAGGTGTACAAGTCTGTGTCTGTGTTTCTGTGTCCATGTATATGTGGGCATTCACATATATCTGTGTGTGTATGTGGGGGCATCTTCCTGTGCATGTATGTGTGTATGCACATGCATGGAGGGGGTGATCACAAAGGTGTGTTCATGTTGCTGGGTATATTCCCACGTGTGTTCTCTCCCCCAGACCAGCGAGGAGGTGGCTGCTTTGTTGACAGGAGCCAGAGCTCCTCGCCAGCCACACAGGAACTCCACCTACTGCCTGGCACCAGGCAGCCACATGCCAGATGCTGTGGACTGGCAGGATTAAGGCTGCATCACAGATGTGAAGAACCAGGTAAGCGGATCCCGTGTTTCTCTCCTGATGGGGGTTTCAGGTGGCAGAGTCCAGGCCATGGATGATGCTCACAGTGCAGCACTCACACCTGAAACCACACAGCTTGTGCAAAAGCTCCAGTCAGAGGCAGTGGTTGCCCCCCAGTTCTGACTGTTGCACTTGGAGTGCTCCAACCTGAGCACATCTCTTGGGCTGTTCCAGGGGGCCTGCAGCTGCTGCTGGGCCTTCAGTGCTGTTGGGGCCCTGGAAGCCCAAGTGAAGCTGAAGACTGGGAAGCTGGTGACCCTGAGAGCTGAGAGCCTAGTTGACTGCTCCACCATGTATGGGAATTATGGCTGCAGTGGCAGCTACAAAACTAAGGCCTTCCAGTACATTATTGACAACCACAACATAGATTCGGACAGTGCCTACCCTTACACTGCTCAGGTGGGGCCCAGCCCCGTGCCGGCATGGGTGAAGCAGAGACTCGGGACAGAAGTTTCATGGCAGGATGGGACCCCTGCAAACCTCTCCTTGGATCCCCTGCAGGGCAGGGCATGAAGCCCCTCCTAGAAAGGCCGAGGTCCCTTGATCCTTTAATTCCATCAGCACGTGGGGCAAGGGACAAAGTAGCCAGGCAGCATCTCAAATGGTTAGAGCAGAGGAAACCATCGGTCAGGACTCCTGGGTGAATAGGCCTCCCTGCAACTGAGGCTCATGCCCCAAGTCTGCTGTACCCATGGGCCATGGCCTGGATGGCTCCCAGAACGGCTGGTGATAAAGTGGGAGGGGGCAGGAGCAGGGTCCAGCCTGTGCAGAGGGAAGCCCCCAACCCCACATAGGTGCATCCTCCAACAGGCAACACCGCCCCCCAACTGATGATTGTACAGGAGTTAAGAGCCATCGGGGAAAAAAAGCAGGTGCCGGATGTGCTCTGCAATCTCTTGTAGTGGGAGAGGCCCCTGCTCCCTGGTTCCTCTTTCTGGTCACAGCAAGTGACTGGACTGCTCATACAGTCATCCCATGGGACCACCGGTCCCTGCCGTTTTCATCTGTTTCCTCCCTCCCCGCTTTTGTCCGTAGTGCGTTACATTCAATCACTTACATGCCAGAAGATTGAGACCCTAGGCTGTAACTTCTTTGAGAGGCGATGTCTTCTTATGTGTTCGTACAACATCTAGTCCAGGGGACAGTGCTCTTGGCTGAAGCTGTGGGGAGCTGCTGTACTATAAATAAAGAAATAATGTGTCATCTGGAGGTGCATCAGCAGCTCGTGATTCAGTCCCTCGGGAATATAGAAATTGAAGTGTGTGCCAATAGAGCATCCAGTAGAGGTGAGCGGTGAGGGCCTCTGGGATCTGCCCGGAGTCTCAGAGTGGGACAAAACTTTTGGGATGGGAAGTCGTAAATTTGCCCTCCAGATATGCATAAGCGGGGCGGGGCAGGATGGGGGGGAGGGTGAAAGTATCATTGAATCTTAGAAAATGAAGGTTGGAAGAGGCCCCAGGTCACATCTAGTCCAACTCCCTGCTCAAAGCAGGACCGGCCCCAGCTACATCATCCCAGCCAAGGCTTTGTCAAGCTGTGTCTTGAAAACCTTCAAGGTTTGACGCTCCACCACCTCTCTGGCTAACCTGGTCCAGTGCTTTACTTCCCTCCTAGTGATAAAATTATTCCTCGTATTTAATCTAAACTTCCCTTGCTGCAACTGGAGACCATTGCTTCTTATTCAGTATAAATGGATTTGGGTGAGCTCATGTGGGGGAGAATTGGGAGCGGGTAGAGGCTTTTGGAGGAAAACCTGTCTCAAAAGCACCTGGCTTGGGATTTGGGGGAGAAAGTGTTTTGATTTCTCTTCCTGAAACAGTGGTTTAGGACTTGTTTTTTTTCCAAGGGTAAAAAAAAGGGGATTTTTAAAACTGGAAAGAAGAGGAAATATTTAGTTCTGGGGCTGCGTGTTTTCTAGGGCAGCTGGCAAAATAATGTTCTTTCAAGAGAGAAAGAGGGACAGAGAGATCAACTGATATATCTAAATAAAAACACCCATTATTATTGAATACCTCTTGAGCTCCTAGACAGGCCTACTACCCTACAACATATGCTAATGATGATGTTCACCTCCGGGACATTTCTAGCATCTCCCTGTGAGGTCCCACCAAACCTGTGCGTTGGGGAGGGAAGCAAATCATAGAAAGTGAGGGTGGGAAGGGACCTCAGGAGGTCATATCTAATCCAACCCCCTACTCAAAGCAGGACCATCCCTGACTGGATCATCCCAGCCAAGGCTTTGTCTAGCCCAGTCTTGAAACCCTCCAAGGATGGAGACTCCAGCACCTCTCTGAGTAACCTGTTCCACTGTTTTACCACCCTACTCATGAGAAAATTCATCCAAATATCTAACCTCAGCTTCCCTTGCTGCAACTTGAGACTGTTGCTCCTCGTTCTGTGCCCCCACTGAGAACAAGCCAGTTCCATCCTCTTTCGAACCCTCATTCAGGTAGCTGGAGGCTGCTACTAAATCCCCTCTCAGTCTCCCCCTGTCTAGACTAAATAAGCCCAGTTCCCTCAGCCTCTCCTCACAAGTCCTGTCCCCCACCCCACAAACCATTTTTGTCGCCCTCCACAGGACTCTCTAATTTGTCCACATCCCTTCTGTAGTGGGGGGCCCATAACTGGACACAGGACTCCAGATGTGGCCTCCCCAGCGCTGAATAAAGGGGAAGAATCACTTCCTTTGACCTACTGGCAACATTCCTACCAGCACAGCCCAGGATGCCATTGGCCTTCTTGGCAGCAAGGGCACACTGCTGCCTCATATTCAGCTGATTGTCCAATGTCACCCCAGGTCCTTCTCTGCAGACCTGGTGCCCAGCCAGTCAGCCCCCAGCCTGCACTGGTGCATGGGCTTGTTCTGTCCTAAGTGCAGGACTCTGCCCTTGTCCTTGTTGGACCGCATGAGTTTTCTTTTGGCCCAATCCTCCAATTTGTCTAGGTCACTCTGAATCCTAGCCCTACCCTCCAGATGCCAGCAAAGAAAATGTCCTGGGTGCCTCATTTGTACTTCAGCAGCAGTACCGGGGCACTGGTGGTCGGGGCACCTTCGTTTTTCCCTGCCAGCCACTGACTTGCTCTGTCACTTTTGTCTCTCAGCGCCTTTGTTCCCTGCGCTGCGTGCCTCGTTTCTGCAGCTAGGCAGTCTGCATGGCCCACATATAGCACCTTGCGCAGTCAGGCCCAGATTTCAGCTGAGGCTTCTAGGTGTTACCCTCAGCGTGGTGAAAACCCCACACCCAGAGATGGGTGGGGGGAGCACCAGGGACTGTGTTGCACCCATCCCTTCTTTGAACAATATCCTGTCTTTAAATCTCTGGCTGCTTTTAGGCCACAAGAGAGAAAAACCATTTGGGTTTCTAAGCTGGCTGGGCTGTGGGAGCCAGATTGCAGTTGTAATCAAGGCCCCAGATGAGCACAGTCAGAGTGAAAGCAAAATGAAGGCTGTTGTTTCCTCTTTTCTTGTCCCATGTGACTGCCCGGAGCCTTTATCAGAGTACAGCACCGGGCACTGGAGAGGCCATCACACGGTGGGAGACGGCCGTGGGGCATCTGGCTGTGACTTCTGCTCCTGAAGACTCTGCCGTTCCCTGCTAGGACCAGCCCCGGTGCTTGCCCTCAGGTAGGCTGCACCTCTCCTGGCTCTTCACCTCTGTTTGGAAACGTCTCTGTCTCTGGGCTCCCGGGAGCAGGAGGGACAAGGAAGTAGAAGCCTGTCGTGATTTGTCTTATCACCAGCCATGGCCCTGCCTGCTGCCTAGCTGAACCCATCTGGCCTTGCCTGCTCCAGCGATGGGGGAATTTTTTGGCTTGAATAGGGATTTCTGCCAGGATATATGTTGATTTGGTCAGAAGAGAAATTGCTGTGAGCAGGGCAGGCCAGGGCTGGGCTCTCCAGACCAGGAGGGGAGTTCTGGCTGGAGGGAGACACACAAGTGTGCCCTGACTAGCCGGTCGCCCTGGGGTAGGGGCTCCCCCGGGGGTTTGGGGACACAAGTTTGAGTGCTGCTTTGTGTGTTGGTGTCCTCCCGGGGGCCGCCTGGTTGCTCCGTGGCCGGGGGCCGCACCTCTCCTGTTCCACTTGGATGAATAGCTGGAGCAGGCACCAGGTTCCCGTGCCCTGTGGGTACCCCATCCCACAGGTTACCATGGGCAGTGTGCCACTGATGATACCCGCTTTGCAGCACTGTGCCAGGCAACCCTAGGGCACAGGCAAGTTCTCTGTCTTCCGGAGGTCCTGGCTCAGCTAAGGAGAGAACGGGGGCAGGGAGAAGGGGACTAGAGTCACATTCCAGTGTTTTACCACCCTACTCATGAGAAAATTCATCCAAATATCTAACCTCAGCTTCCCTTGCTGCAACTTGAGACTGTTGCTCCTCGTTCTGTGCCCCCACTGAGAACAAGCCAGTTCCATCCTCTTTCGAACCCTCATTCAGGTAGCTGGAGGCTGCTACTAAATCCCCTCTCAGTCTCCCCCTGTCTAGACTAAATAAGCCCAGTTCCCTCAGCCTCTCCTCACAAGTCCTGTCCCCCACCCCACAAACCATTTTTGTCGCCCTCCACAGGACTCTCTAATTTGTCCACATCCCTTCTGTAGTGGGGGGCCCATAACTGGACACAGGACTCCAGATGTGGCCTCCCCAGCGCTGAATAAAGGGGAAGAATCACTTCCTTTGACCTACTGGCAACATTCCTACCAGCACAGCCCAGGATGCCATTGGCCTTCTTGGCAGCAAGGGCACACTGCTGCCTCATATTCAGCTGATTGTCCAATGTCACCCCAGGTCCTTCTCTGCAGACCTGGTGCCCAGCCAGTCAGCCCCCAGCCTGCACTGGTGCATGGGCTTGTTCTGTCCTAAGTGCAGGACTCTGCCCTTGTCCTTGTTGGACCGCATGAGTTTTCTTTTGGCCCAATCCTCCAATTTGTCTAGGTCACTCTGAATCCTAGCCCTACCCTCCAGATGCCAGCAAAGAAAATGTCCTGGGTGCCTCATTTGTACTTCAGCAGCAGTACCGGGGCACTGGTGGTCGGGGCACCTTCGTTTTTCCCTGCCAGCCACTGACTTGCTCTGTCACTTTTGTCTCTCAGCGCCTTTGTTCCCTGCGCTGCGTGCCTCGTTTCTGCAGCTAGGCAGTCTGCATGGCCCACATATAGCACCTTGCGCAGTCAGGCCCAGATTTCAGCTGAGGCTTCTAGGTGTTACCCTCAGCGTGGTGAAAACCCCACACCCAGAGATGGGTGGGGGGAGCACCAGGGACTGTGTTGCACCCATCCCTTCTTTGAACAATATCCTGTCTTTAAATCTCTGGCTGCTTTTAGGCCACAAGAGAGAAAAATCATTTGGGTTTCTAAGCTGGCTGGGCTGTGGGAGCCAGATTGCAGTTGTAATCAAGGCCCCAGATGAGCACAGTCAGAGTGAAAGCAAAATGAAGGCTGTTGTTTCCTCTTTTCTTGTCCCATGTGACTGCCCGGAGCCTTTATCAGAGTACAGCACCGGGCACTGGAGAGGCCATCACACGGTGGGAGACGGCCGTGGGGCATCTGGCTGTGACTTCTGCTCCTGAAGACTCTGCCGTTCCCTGCTAGGACCAGCCCCGGTGCTTGCCCTCAGGTAGGCTGCACCTCTCCTGGCTCTTCACCTCTGTTTGGAAACGTCTCTGTCTCTGGGCTCCCGGGAGCAGGAGGGACAAGGAAGTAGAAGCCTGTCGTGATTTGTCTTATCACCAGCCATGGCCCTGCCTGCTGCCTAGCTGAACCCATCTGGCCTTGCCTGCTCCAGCGATGGGGGAATTTTTTGGCTTGAATAGGGATTTCTGCCAGGATATATGTTGATTTGGTCAGAAGAGAAATTGCTGTGAGCAGGGCAGGCCAGGGCTGGGCTCTCCAGACCAGGAGGGGAGTTCTGGCTGGAGGGAGACACACAAGTGTGCCCTGACTAGCCGGTCGCCCTGGGGTAGGGGCTCCCCCGGGGGTTTGGGGACACAAGTTTGAGTGCTGCTTTGTGTGTTGGTGTCCTCCCGGGGGCCGCCTGGTTGCTCCGTGGCCGGGGGCCGCACCTCTCCTGTTCCACTTGGATGAATAGCTGGAGCAGGCACCAGGTTCCCGTGCCCTGTGGGTACCCCATCCCACAGGTTACCATGGGCAGTGTGCCACTGATGATACCCGCTTTGCAGCACTGTGCCAGGCAACCCTAGGGCACAGGCAAGTTCTCTGTCTTCCGGAGGTCCTGGCTCAGCTAAGGAGAGAACAGGGACAGGGAGAAGGGAGAGATTTTGCAGTTCTCCAATTACCTATTGAGGAAAACCCCTCCTTCCTTTGCCTCCAATTCATCTGGGCAGCAGCATTTTAGACTACAAAGAGGGTTTAGGCATGGAGTGAGAGTGGCTCGACATTGTTTTGGGGCTGGTCCTATGGGTTTATACCCAGCTCAACTCTGAGCTGACCAATTTCATGCTGCTGGCATCACCCCCTACCCCAGCTGTCGACGCTCCTGGCTGTCTCCCTCCTGATCTATAACCTTTGTGTTGCGCATCAGAGCCTTGTGCCCAGGACAATGGAGAAGGGGAACTAGAGCCACACCATAACCTCAACCCCTCTGTTTCCAGTTCCCCTTTGCGACTGGGGTTGGCCTTGCAGATCCCAATCCCTGCTCTTGCCCAGAGGAGCTTGCTGGCTCAGCTTGGCTTGTGCAAGCCACATTTCACAATAGGAGTGAGGAATCTTGGCCGATAAGTGCTGGTTGGGGTGGGAATGGGGTGCAGGTGGGAGCTAGGCAGGCCACTCTCACCTGCACCCTCCTCTGTCCCATGAGTAGGATGCTGCTGCTGCCTTGCCTCTTCCTGGCCTCCATTGTGGTGGCTCAGGGGCACCCGGACCCAACACTGGATGTGCACTGGGAGCTGTGGAAGAAGGCGTACGGCAAGCGGTACCGGCATCAGGTAGGGTGGGGGGACACAGTGTGGCAGATACCGTCTTGCCCCAGGTTGGGGATGGGCACGGGCTGACCCTAAGATGTGACTCTGCTCCCCCCCGCCACACACACACACACACTCTTGCAGCATGTTGGCTTCAGCTGGGTCCTGCCAGAGTTGCTTTGTGGCCTTTAGTGTAATCATACCTCAGCCCCACTGTCCCACAGACCCAGGAACCAGGATTGCCTGTGCTGTGCTGGTTCTCATTAGTGCCACCATCCAGCTGGCCAATTAGCATGGCTAATTAGGGCTCATTCATCCAGCCACAGCAGCCATGGTCCTCCCAGGGAACACGGCTGCCTCCAGAATGGATTCAGCATGCTGAGGGGACCCAGGACTGTCAAGGGCAGTAGCTTTGGGAATATCCCAGTACTCCATGAGTACTGCTTTGGCACAGATCTGCCCTAGAGCTACTAGTTCCTCTCATGTCCCAGGCAGATCAACGCTGGTAACTCCATTCTGTCTCCTGGGAGTTACCCTGTATCAGGGGCTGGTGCACAAAGGGCTCCAAGGCGTTGCCACGTGCTGTTCCACACCTGCAACACACCTTCCGAAGTGCCTGAATTTCAAAGGTGGTGCCTGTATTTCAAGGGTGGTGACAGGCCCTTTGTTAAGGCAGCAATTGATTTCCCGGGAAAACTGGCTTGAGTGAGGCCTGTGAGAGCCAGGCCTCCCAGCTCCTTTTGGGGAGTATTGTTGCCACTGCAGAGCGTGGTTACGGACAGGGCTTCCTCTGGGCGGATGCGTGATGGGCTCTGATTGCAGGAGGAGGAAGTGGCCCGACGCGCAACCTGGGAGCAGAACCTGCGGCTCGTCACACTGCACAATTTGGAGCACTCGCTGGGAATGCACTCCTATGAGCTGGGCATGAACCACCTAGGGGACATGGTAGGTGCCATGTCCAAGCCCCAGGCCTGCAAGGAATAGCCCCCACCCTGTGGGGTCCAGTTGGCCTAGAGTGTGACTGCGTCAGGTAGTGGGTCTCTTGGGTCCAGGCATGGAGAGGGATCTCCACCTCTGTGCCCTGATGGCTCCTGGATTTTGATGGCCAAAGGCCGTATTTTCACGACCAATAAAAATGCATCCAATGGAAGGAATGGCTCCAGTGTTTCTGAGATCCCATGACTCAGGGAGCTGGGACTGGGAGGGAGCTAGACCCACAAGGGCAGGTGCCCCCATAAGGGGGTAAGAACTCATGCTGGGGTCCAGCCTCACTGGGTTTGTACCCAAATTGCTCCAATGTCCAATGCCACTCTGTGCAGCAAAGGGTCTGTCCTTCTGAAGGGTAGGCTATACGTGTGTTCCCAAGTCTGTGTGTGCATGTACATGTGTGCATTTGTGCACGTATGTGGGGTGTTCTTGTATGTACACCTACATGGGTGTACATGTCTGTGTGTGTTTCTGTGTCCACATGTATGCATATATGGGTGGCACTCACATTTATCTGTGTGTGTATGTGGGAGTGTCTTAGTGTGCATGTATGTGGGAGTGTCTATCTATGTATGCACATGCATGGAGGAGGTGATCACATAGGAGTGTTCATGTGGCTGGGTGTATTCCCACATGTGTTCTCTCCCCCAGACCAGCGAGGAGGTGGCTGCTTTGTTGACAGGAGTCAGAATTCCTCGCCAGCTGCACCGGAACTCCACCTACCGCCTGGCACCAGGCAGCCACGTGCCAGATGCCGTGGACTGGCGAGACAAAGGCTGTGTCACAGATGTGAAGAACCAGGTACGCGGCTCCCATGGTTCCCTCCTGATGTTGGCCTGTCATGACCCACAGCTGGAACCACATGGCTTGTACAGAGATGATCCCAGCAGGGCATGTGGCCGCAAAGCAGCCTGCATGGAGACCCCCTTCGTCCCATGGCATGCTTACACTGGGTCGTGAAAGCCCGGCATACCAGATGCAGTGGAATGGGTGGTGGGCAGAACTTCTGGCCAGAATAAGCTAACAACCGTCCAACCAGCCGGGTGCGCTAAACAGCAACTGTGGCTTCCCAAACTGGCTTAGTGGGGCCCACCCAAGGTGTGGGGCCCAGGGGACTTGCCCTGATTCATACCCCACAAGGACAGCCTTGGGTACAAAGGCTCCAGCCAGGGGCAATGGTTGCCCCTTGGTTCTGTCACACTGCAAATGCTCCGGCCTAAGCGCATCTCTCGGGGTTTCCCAGGGGGCCTGTGGTGCCTGCTGGGCCTTCAGTGCTCTTGGGGCCCTGGAAGCCCAAGTGAAGCTGAAGACTGGGAAGCTGGAATCCCTGAGTGCTCAGAACCTGGTCGACTGCTCCACCATGTACGGGAATCATGGCTGCAATGGTGGGCTCATGACTGAGGCCTTCCAGTACATCATCGATAACCACGGCATCGATTCGGACAGCGCCTACCCCTACACTGCTCAGGTGGGGCCTGGCGCGTGCCAGTCAAGCAGAGGCCAGAGCGGAGGTTTCAAGGCAGATGGGACCCCTGCAATCTTCCCCTCTGATCCCCTGAATAACGCAAGGCATGCAGCCCCTCCTAGAAAGACTGATGTCTCTTAGTCCTGTTTATTCCATCAGCATGTAGGGCAAGGGATGAAGTAGCCAGGCAGTGTCTCAAATGGTTAGAGCAGAGGAAACCATCGGTCAGGACTCCTGGGTTCTCACTGCAGCTCTGGGATGGGCGTGTTAAAGCATAAGATCTGGGTTTTAATCACAGCACAGAGCGGAGTGTGGATGGTAGTGGTTGGAGCCACAGGACTGGGAGTCAGGCCTCCTGGGTTCTCATGCCAGCTCTGAGCACTGATTGGACATCAATGATTAGGGCAGAGACTGAGGACTCGGGCACTGCAGAGGAAGAGGCTGGTGAGTAGGGTGGGTGGTTTGGGAGCTCCAAGGTGCCCTCCTTGCATCTGTTCCTTGCTGCTTCAGAATGGGACGTGCCACTATGACCCAGCCAAGAGTGTCACCACCTGCTCCAGATACTATGAGCTCCCATATGGCGATGAAGCAGCCCTGAAGGACGCCGTTGCCAACATTGGACCCATCTCGGTCGCCATAGATGCAACTCTGCTTTCGTTCTTCCTTTACAAATCAGGTGCATTCCCTACCCAAGGCCACAGCATTAAACATTTGGTTTTCTGTGGATTGTGTCCTTTAAACGTAAAGAGGCAGCAGTTGCCATTTCATGCCCAGAGAGGCTAAAGCATGTTGTCAAGGTTGCCCACCCCTTTGCTCTTGCTAGAGAGACATTTCTTCTTTTCTGATCTGTTTTCTGTTTTGGTCTCTGTGAATAACCACAGAGCAAAAACCCTGAGAGTCAGAAAGGGGCAGTTTGCTCTTCCCCAAGGGAAACAATACATGGCCCCTTAGTTTGATGGATACAACCTACTACTGCTGAGAGGTGAAGATGGCTCTGGGAGTCATTTTGGAAGAGATGGCAGCAGATGGCAGCAGATGGCAGCTTACAGCTGGGGTGGGGTGGATCTTACCCAGTTCCATGCCAAGGGAATTTTTTCCCTGAACAGATTATGAGGCTTTTAATTCAGCCACGTGAGCAGCGCACAGCAGAGAGGGGATCCATGCCCCATATTACAGGAGTCAGGATGTTGCAGTGGTACTGGGAGGATGGTGGAGCCTTTTGCTGCTGAGTCTCAGGCTCAGCTTTACTGTTAGGATGTCATTTCTCTCCAACAGCACTTGGGTGGATCAGAAAAAATGAACTGGGTGAGTTTTCTCTGGTGTCCATCCCACCAGCCAAGCTGGCAGCCCCAGCAAGGGCGGCAGGAACTGTCCTGGGGGTTAGACTTGCCTCCGAGACAGCTAGGGACTAGGGCAGAGAATGGTGTTTCCAGTCAGACTGGGTGGGCTGGGTAAGGGAGAAACTACTACTGATTTTTTTCTTCCATAAATTCCCTAACTCCTTATTTGCAGGTGTCTATGATGATCCAAAGTGCACCCAGCATGTGAATCATGGGGTCCTTGTGGTCGGCTATGGCACACTCAATGGACAGGACTACTGGCTCGTGAAGAACAGGTAATGAGAGTCTGTCACTGAACATTTTTTTCCTAATCTCATTAATAATCCATCTCTGGCTCTGGCTGTTCATAAGAGCAGGAGAAGTGCCATACTGGGCAGACCAGTGGTCCATCTACTGTGAAGCCTATTTCTTCAACAGTGATTGCAATGGATGCTATAGGCAACCACCATTTATTGGGTGAGAAGAAACATCTCCAACCATTTTGTTCAACACTCATTGACAAATCTATCATCCAGGAGTTTATCCTGTCCATTGCTGAACCTGGCTGTGCTCTCTGCCTCCACCCCATCCAATGGCAATTAATTCCATTAGTTAACTACACTTTTTATCATAAAGTCAGTTTTGAACCTGTCAACTACTAATTTCAGCAGGTGCCCTCTAGTTTTCTTATTTTTAGGAGGCAACGGTGTCTTTTGGTCCGTGTGGATTATTCATGTCTGTCTTCCAGCATTATCCTCCCACTGTAAAACACATTTGGTGCAGTGGCTGAAAAATAACTGAAAGAGGCCATGGGGGGAACATATTATTGAGAGACAGATCTAGGAATCAGGATGAATCCAGCTTGAACGGATCAGTTGATTTCAGGGTATCTGTGGCTGAAGGACGTTTTCCATGCCGATGAAGAGGAGTGGTGTGTGTGACTGCACCAATGGATGTTCATTCAGCCTCTGTGAAGCACATAAGGAAACGTGTGTTTGGGGAACCATGTTTATAACAAACGGGGTTTATTTTGCTTGTGTCTGATCCTGCTGTTTCTCTTTCCAAAAGCTGGGGTGTCTACTTCGGTGACAAAGGCTACATTCGCATGTCAAGGAACCACGGAAACCACTGTGGCATTGCCAGCTATGGCGTCTATCCCCAGATATAGAAGCGCTGTCTGCTTGGAGATGAACTCTTCAGACTGAACTTGTTTAAATTACACACCTTTAGCTGGAATCTTTAATCTGCTTGCTATAGTGAAGGGCAGTGCTGCTGACTTGAAAGACAAGACTCTCCTGTCACCTCTGCCTGCTGGATCTGGTCTGCACAGGGGAGATAAAGAATAAGTATGTCTGGGTTGGGTTGACTTTGGCAAGATTTAGGCACTTATTGCTTGCTCCCCTCTACAGCTCCAGGGGTTTGGAGGTAGAATTTGTCTGTGTTTGTACTTAGCTTTGAGCCTAGGATGGGCTCGGGACAGAAGCTATTTCAGCCCCATCATGGAACAGGCAGGAGCCACCTCTGACATGGCTGTGCCAGGGAGGGGGCTCTGTGGATGTCCAGCCACTGCTGATCTGCAGTAAAGCTGCCAGTGCAGACACTGGGTCCTTCATCCCAGGTGATCTTTGGATCCAAGTTGTGGGCAGCAGGAATCAGGGTTGAGGTCAGATGATCCCGCTCTGAGAAAACCAGGACCCAAAGGGACCCCCCACCCCAACCAGTGCATCCACCCCCCTGCAGTCATGTCCTCTCCTCCTGCTGGGAGGCTCACGGCCTGCTTTTGCCCCTTTGTTCTTGTGCCAGCCTTGTCCTTGGGTCAACCCAGTATCCCCGCTATGCCTTCAGCAGACACCAATAGGACCCTTTGTACTGTGACCCCTTTGCATGGGAAGAGCAGCATGTACAGGCCTCCTGATCACTGAAACTTGGGCCCCAAGGGTGTTGTACCCACAGGCCATGGCCTGGATGGCTCCCAGAATGGCTGGTGACAGAGTGGGAGGGGGCTGGAGCAGGGCCCAGCCCCACATAGGTGTGTCCCCCTGAGAAGCAACCCCCTCTCCCAGCTGATGACTGTACAGGAGTTAAGAGCCATCTGGGAAGAAAAACAGCTGCTAGATGTGTTCTGCAGTCTCTGGCACCAGTAGAGGCCCCTGCTCTCTGCTTTCTACTTTGTGTTTAGAGGACGTGACTGGTCTGCTCATACAGTGAGCTTGCAGAACCACTGGTCCTTGCTGTTTTCACTTTTTTCCTCCCTCTCCCTTTTGTCCATAGTGCATTATATTCAATCACTTGCATGCAACAAGATTGAGACCCTAGGCTTAGGCTGTAACTTCTAGTCCAGGGGACAATGCTCTTGTGTTGTGGGGAACTGCTAGAATAGAAATAACTAACTAACCTGGAGCTGTGTATTGTATTATGATTCACAATGCAATTTTTCAAATATAAGCCATGCTGTACTTGTTGGATATGGTATAGAAAGAAGTATGCCATGCAGGCTCATCCAAAACAGGTAGAGATCATTTTCTTTAATGAAAATATATTTTCTAAATATTCCTAAATATAGCAACTCAAACAAACTCTTTTTTGCTTATTGTTTCTCTTTGGCAGCTGGAGTAACTAGCTGGGCTGGAGGCAAGAGACAGGCGATCATTGTGGGATAGGGTCAGATCCAGTTATCTCCCAATGCAACAGGTGGACTCTCTCCTGAAAAAAGACAGAAGCGTTAAACTTGATATCTCAGACCCTACTTTCCTCTTCATTTTTCTTGGAAATTAATGTCTCAGTATATAACTCCCAAAGAGCTGTATTGCAGAATGGTTTCCCCAGTTTATTTTTTCAAACATATTGTCACACAGTCCTAAAAGAAATACTTTCTTAAAACTTATTTAAAGGCCTGATTGCCAGACTTTCCACATAAGTCCTAGCTTGTATTGATCAATGTCTAAATAATGTCTACCTAATAAGAGGCTCATGTATTAATGAGAATTAAGTTGATTGCAAGTTATAAGCTGATGCTTTGTCGACATTTTTAAGCTAAATTTAAAAAAAATCAGTAATGATCTTTTGCTAGTCTGTAAATGTTGTAAAATAAATATATTTTGCAATCCAGTTTAGCATAGAAATATGAAAAAGGAATTGGAACACAGCGCTCTCTAGATGCTTTCCAGCTTACGTGACCACTTACATTACGGCAGTGTAAGAGTGACGTTATAGCTGTGATTGTCCAGAAACTATGCAAGAGGCAAGGATTTTTTAGGGCAGTATCTTTTTAGTAGACCAACATTATCCCAAATACACAGTTCAATAAAAGATATCACCTTAAGAAATCCTTGCCTCTTCCATTATGGTATAGTTGTCTCTCTGGGCTCCTGCCAAGTTTCTCCATGCCATTCCCCTCTAAGGCAGTGGTCTCCAAACTTTTTTGACCCCATCAGTAAAAAAATGTTAAGTACACCCCCCCAATATATGTACATTTATTTATTTATAAATTATATACATGTACTACTATACTAATATATTATGTATATTATAAAACATACACAAAAAATAGAAATTAAATCATTGTTTTTACCTTGTAATGGGGCTGATGAAGAGCTCGTACTAGGAGTAGGAGAAGAGTCAGCTCTGCCATCTTCTTGTTGTTCGCTTGTGTTTGCATTATTAGTATTATCTTCAATCCGCGGTTTCTTTGCAGGAATCTTTTTAAGCCACTTGTCCATTTTGTGAGGGTTAGTTTAGTTAAAACTAGATAATATAATCTGTAAATCCACTTAACCGGGCACATGTAAACTGCAATACATCACAATATGCTGAAAGCAAACGAACCCTTCTTCCCTCAGGATACCTCACGTACTGTATGTCCTGAGTGAGGGCGCCAGTGTCAATCTGTATATTAAATATTAGTGAAGCTTAATTTTTCTTATTTTTTTAGATAAAAAATAAATAAAAATGCAAGTTCTAATATTTTCTTCGCGGACCCCCTGGGATCGTCTTGAGCACCCCCTGGGGTGCACGCACCCCACTTTGGAGACCACTGCTCTAAGGGATGAAATACCTGACTTGATCAAATGTTTGATCATCCTCCTATGGTCTACAGCTAGTACAGGGCACAAGCCCTAAAAATATGGGTATGGCGATGGCTCTACATGCTGCACTTGCCCCTGATGTGTGAGGGCTAACGCTTAAAGAGGCAAGTGAAAACTTTTATTTGGCTTGGGAAGCAGTGCTATAATGCTTGAGAGGACAGAAGAAAATCTTTGCACATGGCCCTGGATGAGAGGAGAGGCAATGGGATGAAGCGGGGGAAGTCTGAAGAGCCCAAAGGAGGTATTAGTCGGAGGTAAGGCTGCCAACCCTCCAGATTTGCTCTGGAGTCTCCAGGAATGAGATATACATCTCCAGGTGGCTGCTGGGAGTCACCCCAGAGAGAAATTTAGGGGTGGTGTGTGTGTGGGTGGGGTGTGTGTTGGGGAGCAGGGGCTGCAGGTTGTCATATACACTCAGAAATGACAACCCCTCATGTCAGCCACTGAGCTTACGCTCACGGCTGAATGGGGGGAATTGTCAGAAAAACAATATAACCCGTGACAAGCAGATGACCCCTTGCTGAACAGATGATCTGATACTGAACTTAAAGATAGCCTTTTGCTGACAGTAAGCAAACTTGTTCTGTGTATTTTGTAACTCTGTAACAGCAAGCAAAAAAACAAAACCCCAAAGCTAGTGAAAATTCCCCAAAGATGCACACGCATACATATGCCTTATGCCTATGTATACCTATATTTGCATATGTATGACTTGTTAGTGTAAAAAGTGCTACCAAACTCAGATCCGGGGAACTCTTGGTCTACGAGGCCCTGAGTAACCCCTCTGCAAAGAAATAAATCAACTTGCCGATACCCCCTCGTTCTCTGCCTAATTGGACGGGAGGTGGCCAGTGCTCCTCAGTGTATGAGCACACCCTTCGGTGCATGGGTGCTACACAGTAGCTGGCTAATTTCCTCAGGAATTAGGAAATTAGGTCAGAAATGCAGAGCACTGGCAGCACTGGGAGGCAGGGGGCTGTGGGTCAGGAGGGAGGCAGGGGCTGAGTAGGGAGTAAGGGGTACCACCAGGGGGGCTGTGGATCAGTGAGGGGCACTGGCAGAGTCAGTGGGTCCAGAGCGAGTGGCAGCAGCAAGGCCGGGTGGGAGGTGGCTTGTCAGTGAGGGGCAATAGGGGCAGGGGCAGGGTACCAGCATGTCACTGCCCCACCCCCCATCTAACCCTCCTGCCCCCCACCTCCAGGTGTCCTCTTTTTTGGACCTGGAAATATGGTAACTCTAGCTAGCAATAGGGCATTCATTAAAATAAATATTAAATGTTGAATCCAGTTCGTAACAGTTGCCCAGTGCATTTTTTAAATGCAATAGTCATGTGCATTCACCTTCCCCATGTGAAGCCTGCACGCACAACTCATGTACGCAGGTACGCTGGCTAGCTCCGCAAATAGATTCACACAGAGTTGGCAACCCTAGTCTGGGGGGAGGGGGAAAGCATGAAGGTGCTTTGTCTATGACCCCAGGGAGGAAGGTAGGCAACACCATGGAGGTGCAAGTGGCGCCTGACATCCCGGGGGGCGACAGTGCAAAAAGGGTGTGTGAAATGCCTTGGCAAGTGAGAGAAAATAATGGTGGGATCGGAGAAAATCGCCCAAAAAATCCCCCGTGCCAGCTAAGCTGGGGTGGGAGCTGTCTGCACACGACCCCTCACTGGGGCTCAACAATCAGCGCCCGAGCCTTTGCGCACGACCCCTCTGGGCAGCGTGAGATCAAAAGGCGGGAAAAAGCTCCCGGCTGTAGGCGGCTGGGGGGAGGGATCGCTTTGCGCACTGCCCTGGTGGGCGGGGCCGCAGAAGCTGCCCTGAGGCGACTGGATCCCGTCAGCCTTCCTTTTTCCGCCCAGCGCCGTATTTCCTCCAGACCCTTCAGTCTTCACGTGCCCCTCAGACCCCATTTCTTTGTTCCCTCAAGACACTGACCCCCCCCACAGCATCACACCAACACACTAACGTGTAATGTAGTCCTGTCTCTACCCTCCCCGCCCCCGGGCCCTCATTGAATCTCACTTGGGAAGATGTAAAAGCTTCCTCATTCCACATCGCAGAGAAGGGGCTTGTGCCTGACACAACCAAAGCAAAGGGGAAGCTGTGAGAAAGGTGTTTTGCAGGATCAAAACAGACATAGGCAAATTTATGCACCCAAAAAAGGGATGCAGTTGGTAGGAAAACACATTTGTATAGGTTTTGGTTGGTTGCTTTTTTTAATTCCTCCTTCAAAATCTTTAAAAACAATAGACAACCTGATGGTGCTGCATTACTTCAGCGAGTGGCTCGGTTGGAGACACGCTGAAAGGAGTCTGCTGTTTAGCAGAGCTGGACATTTACTACTTAATACACTCCACTTGATGCATCCCAACCAGTGTTTTTTTTAGGCTGGTTCCTTCTGACCATTTTTTTATAGGCAAAAATATATTTCATAAAGCATTTTAATTTTTTTTTGTGTGTGTCCCAAATGAGGTCCCTCCATAGGCAGGCATGAGGGAGGTGATGGTCCAAATGGGGAGCGATAGAGAACAGCTGTCCCGGTCTCGCATGTGTATCTGCCTCCTGAGTTTTGGCCGCTCTGGAAAAAACCTCCCACAGTTTAATATATTAGCCCTGGAACAAGCTTGTATGTGAGCAGTCCTTGGGCAGCTAATGGCATGGAGATCAATGGGTTTATTTACATTAATAAAGAGTAGTCACATTTACATGGATTAAGGATTACGTACTGTGTTGTCAAAAGTGAATGGATAGGCTCTATATATGGGGCATCAAAGTGCAGTAGGATGTGAACTGACATCAATATTTTATTAACAGATAGAGGTCTGTCAATATGGCAACTGCACAGATGCAGAGAAGCTCTATGGTATGCTATACTTCCATTTATCTGAATGTGTTTTTAAAAGAGTTTCATAGTCGTTAGGGGCTGAAAGGGACCTTACAGATCAAGTCAACCCCACCCTGCATGTGGGCAGGAAAGATGTAGATTATTACTGTTACAAGACCCACATTATTAATTTTACTCCTATTTCATTGTCCCCAAAATGTACCTTTAAACTCTCTACTTGTGAGCAGTTGAGAGTCAAATAATTTATTCTTGTATAAAGAAATACGTTATTCAGGTGTAAAATTTATTTTTAGTCACCTGACATATATTTATCAAGGATCAGATAAACACTAGAAAGAAAGAAACACTGGAGTCAATGAAACTTAGTCAAAATGTACAAAATCAACATCATATTGTAGAACTGTATTGGATCAGGGCCTTTGACATGCTATAAAATAGAGATTATGTTCAAGGAAGTAAGCAGGAGAAGAATGAAGAGTATTCTTTTATGCTTCCTGTTAGTTTCTTTCATGTTTAAAAAAAGTTGGTCAGGGATTATTTGACTAATGAAAGAAAACACATTTGATTGGCTTTCACCATTATGTCTGAAAAGCAAATGAAAAAAAAAAACCAACCCTATATATTAGAAATTAATTCCTGTCTTTCTCTCTAAATTTTAGAATGCAGTAGTATTTCCTAATAAAATATCCACTGAACAGCAGTCTTTGGTATTAGTAAAAAGGCTTTTGGCAGTGGCAGTGTCATGTATCACTTACCTAAGAGGAATCTTTCCCGAATGTGCCTACGGAACAAGATATCTAGATGGTAATACACTGTTTCTAAGAAAGCTGTATTTCACAAGGTCACTGGGGAGTCTTAATGAATTCTTATAAAGTGCTTTCACATCCTTGAATGAAAGTTGCTAGTGGATGTCAGTGTGTATGGAAGGTATTAGTGAGTGCTGCTGGGTGGGTGTACAGTAAGCCCTGGTTAATTCATGTATATAGGATAATTTGGCCTCATCAGCCGTTTTCCTACAGGCAGATAAGACAATCATGGAAGATAATCACCCTCCGCTGCCAGGGATTGCAGAAGGGAAGGAGGAATTTGCCCCCATGTTTTTAATTCAACATTTTTTCCAATTCTCTGCAGTGCCACCCTCCAATTTACTAACTGCTGATTACTGGTCTCTACCAGATAATTCATCATTATTTGCATTCCTCTTGAAGTACACACACACAGTATATGAAAATAAAATAACACTGCACTTCATTTATACACATATGAGATGCATTGACTTAATTGCATCACATGATGCTGGTCCCAATTTTTTGCCTATTAACAAACATCATCTGCATATCGGTTAATTGCATAAACCCCTTAAGTGCATAAGAGCTCTTGCTCCCACTGCCTACTTTGTAATGTAACTGTATCCCATTTAATTGCATAATTGATTAAACTGTCTAGGAGTCATCCATTTCTCAAGGCTTCTAAAAAGTAACCCTGAAATCACTAGGTCTTGTGGATTTCAAGGCCCAAGGTGCTCTGACAGAAAGCAAAGAGCCTTAATGAGGTGAAAAGAGGAAGCTTTTCCTATTATTAAAAAATTTTGTTTTCACAGGGCATGGGTATTTGCATACTTATCAGCTTCATCTCTACAACAGCAGTAATACACATGCCCCACACAGTATACTGTATTTAAACTACAGCTTCAGGATTGAAAAAATATTACGCACTTAAACAGAGCATACTGCTTGTGTCTGTATTTATATAGTGTTGCTTCTGTAGATGAAGCTAATTCAGGTGTTTAACAGCTAAAAATGTCAGTAATGCAAATTCTATTATCTGTGTTTATAACAAAGAATTGAAAGAGCTTATTCTAGCTAACCTGGTTGTTCTGTAGTGTAACAGCATTTTTTCTGAATAAAACATCATTTTTCTTTATTTGAGATCTCTGTGTCAAAATTTTGAGGGAAGACAAAACCTGCCCTGGATCTAGTCAGTTGGTGAAATGGTATGTCCATTACAACATGTATTATATAAGAAAGTTATCACATGTAAAGTCTGAAAGTTGGCTCTCTAGTTTTCTCTGGTTATTAAAAATAGTTTACTAGTAATGAATAATGACTGCTCAGAAAGTGTTTGTAATACTTTGTATTTATTGTTTCCTCATGGACAAATCAGGATTTGTCCATTTCAGTCCCATATAATAGTCTTACCTTGTGTATATCCATTTATGGAAAGGTTTACAGTCTGAGTACAAATTCAGTATGTCTGCAACTAAACATGTGAGTAGTTCCCAGTCAGTGGGCCAACTCACATATTTAAAGTTATGCCAGACCTTAAGCATCCTTTTAAAGCCAGCAAAGACAAGTTCATGCAAACTGACTCTGGTATCAGGTATGTATCTGAACAATCGTTATTGACTTTTCTCATTAATCCTTGAGCGGCCTGCTTCTGTTTTCTTCCACCTTGCCTATTAATTTCTGCAGTACAGGAAAATTGCTGTCCAGGAAGAACGGGGAGTGATGTACATGCACTTTCCCCTGGTGTAAATAACTGCCCAAGGTGCTTGTGAATGGAAAATCCAGCCCTTATTCTTTACTGGTTGTGGCTGAGATATGGTATTTGTATAAACTTTCCATAACTAAACATGTATGTGCACATAATGCAACAAGACTGATTATTACTTTTTTTCCCCTAAAGTGCCATTGGGATATGGCAAATACCAGATACATTGTGGCTCATTGTATATTTTGGTATCTCTTTTTTTTGCCTATTTTCATCACGATGTAAAATACATTTTCAACTTTTAAATAACGAGCTAAAACAATAGTTTTCTTGATTTTTGTCATTAAAAAATGTGGAGACTTAAATGAAATAGACAGTTACACTTATTAAATTACTTATGAACATAAATGTTAGAAAGTGTTGGAAAATTGTAGATGCACAATTTAATTATATTTTTATTCATCCTTTGAAAAGTCTGGCATGTTTGGGGTGTTACAAACATATAATTAATTGTATCTATTACGAGTAATAAGAGGACAAAAATAATGGAATAAACCTTGTTTATTACTTCTGTAATTTAATATTAAAAAGCATTAAATGCAAGAATTTCATCTTGAAGGAATATTTTATTTAATCAGAAGCAAACAAATGATAATTAATAGCAGATAGAAAATATTATTTGATTTTTGCAGGATGTTGGGATGCTATGATGCTTTGCAGAAAAAATATGTAAGTCTTCCCGAATAATTTTGTTATATTTTAATAAACTGAAATATTGCTGATTTGTATAATTCCGATAGCTGACACTGTGGGTATGGGGCTTACTAGTTACAATATAGCAACAATTTAATAAGGTATAACAAATAATGGTGATTTATAATGCTCAGCATCTCACAGGAAATGGCCCATAATTCTTGATGCTAGAGATTTGTGTCCAGTTTATATTAGCTGAGGATCTGGCACCAGAAGATTGGGAAAAAAATTCTGAAATCCTAATGTAGAAAAAGTACTTGAAATCAATTGTACTCACACACGTGCTTAACATTAAGCATATGCATAAATAATTTACTAATTAGAAATGGAAGTAAATACATATTTAAGTGTTTAGCTGAATCAGGGCCCTAAATCCCACCTGTTGTTTTATTTCAGCCTATGATCTACAACAGTTTGTAGATTAAAAAAAAAAAAAAGGTTTTTAAGCAAGATTATCTTGGAGGATATATTTAATTGATTGTTCCTTTCTTAATTATATCTTAAACAGCTACGAATGATTGTCCTAGCAGTAAGTACCTTTATAGTATTTACCCTACCTTTCAAAATAAATGTATTTATATGTATTAATTTGTTGTCTCATATTTATATGATTTATTTTTAAAATCCAGGTTTATACCCATCCAGAAGATCCTCAGGTAAACTTAATATGATATTGATGTTTGACTGATGCTAGTACATTTACAATAAAATGTATGTATAGAAACGTCACAATACTTAACATCTGGTGCATGTTGATGCTGCTATTTGTATAAAGAAACATGGTAATATAGGAATTGTCAGACCTCATCAGAACAGTTAGACCAGTATCTTGCATCCAACAGATGTTGGAGAGGAAGGTGCAAACCCCATAGTGAACGCTTAGGGAGTATGCTGTTGTAAGGGAAATTTCTTCCTAATTGTACAGCAAATTCCATGTATTTTTCCCAGTCAAATGTAATCTTACTTATCTGGCCACTGGGTGTCACCAGAGCTCTGTTTTGATGTGGATGAGCTAGCACTGATACTAGCTAAGGAGGTTATAAAATAAGGAATGCAAAAATCTAGAACTCTTGGTTCAGAGATGATACCTTTTTATTAGACCAACTCAGAAATCTCAAAAAAAAATCTTTTTCTGCAAGCTTTTGGACACACACGCCCTTCATCAGGCCCAGGGAAAACTAAAGATGGTAAGAAGTCCCCATAGGTAGGAAATAAACTTTATTTCTGCACGTATAATGAGTCCTTTTTGTGGGTTTTTTTGTAAAGAAAAACCTTCCACTTCATTTTTGTCATAATGTTTAATAGTCACTTATGTAGAGCTTTGGCTAAAAACATGCACCTAGTCAGACAATAAAATTACAATTTACAGAGTTTGTTAAAATGGTACAATAAAAGTATACAGTCTATTTAATTTTCTTTCTCATCCTTTCTGCAACAATGCAAATACACCTGGTGAATATAGGATAAAAGGTAGGGTAGAAATGCACCTTTTATAGATTAACTAAATAAAACAGAGAATGAA
Organism: Crocodylus siamensis; assembly: GCF_052110815.1. NCBI lineage: Eukaryota > Metazoa > Chordata > Crocodylia > Crocodylidae > Crocodylus > Crocodylus siamensis. The sequence continues at coordinate 15,159,199 of NC_143400.1, read as the reverse complement.
CACAAACTTTCATGAACAAGTTCAGTTTATTAGATGCAGTGAAAGGACCTACAGAAAGCAAGAGTGTAAGGAGAGAGGTATTAAAATACAAAAGACAAGAAGGTGGGAGAGAGAGATAGTGGGGAGGGGGCCAGTGCTTGAAGAGGAAAGCAAAGGAGCAGGAAACCCATAGGAACTTCCAAAGGGGTCATGAAAACTACTCCAGGTCATGAGATAAGAATCCCAGTTGATCCTTGTTTCTTATATAGGGCAAGCTGTGACTCATTAGAGAGAAGCCAAACTGTTTTTTCTTAATTGAAACAGAAAGATCCATTCTCCTCTTTCTCTCATAAAAATAAACAATACCATAAATAATAGTTAAATCATATATTTGATTCTTATCTGAATATGGAGTCTGACACCATCTACTCATAACGACTGCAAACCTCATTAAAGTGGAGGACAGTCTAGTATTGGCCTCCTGTTGTTTATCATTTCCTAGAGAAGACAAGTAGATTTCTAAATTACACTTTACTAATCTCAAATAAGAAGTCTGAGAAAATCTTACTGTTACATATCTGTATGCTGGCATCTTTAAATATGAAATTAATAATGTCAGATTGTAAGAAAAGACTATTGACATTGCTTTTGATGGTTAAAAAAGTATATAATAAATTGGGCAGAAAAATATCATAACAGGGTATTATGAAATTAGAAAATTGTAGTCCCTGGAGATCACATTATAATGATGTATCATGACTGTTGTTTGACATGGACATTTCATTTAAAAGGCATGAAAGGTTGGTATACTCCAGACACAGGGAACCAGGAACAATCCTGTAATTTCATGTAGCAATTGGTACTTTATCTCCTGCTTACATAATCATGGTGTTTTATGTTTAGACAGTTACAGAATGTTATCAATTCAAATTCAAGTACACCAACAGTGGGCCAGTCATGGATTTCAGCAGGTACTGTTCTTCTTATTGTTTTGCAGTTTCCAGCGTATTTTTTTAGGAAACTGAGTGAAAAACTTTAGTGCCCTCTGTTATCTGCTGTCTGATTTCTGGAAGCTGAATATTAAGATTTAAGTTTAATAAGGGAACATACTCTCCATACCAGAGAGTTGCAGAACTGTTGAGTGAAGTGAATACCAGTTTTTGCAGTGAGGCAGTTAGCCTTGTTAGTCTGAAGTTAGGTAAAAGGCAAAGTAGAGATGCACCTTATAGATTAACTGAATCAGAAATGCATAAGCTTTCTTGAGCAAAAGCTTATGTCAGCATCTGATGAAGTGAGCTCTTGCTCATGAAACAGTATGCATCTCCAATTTAATTAGTTTATAAGGTGCCTCTCAAACCCTAATTTTTTGCAGCATGTGAGGGTAAGCTCAGGTGCATGTCTCTGCATGTTTGGAAACTTGAAATGTACCAATTTCTCCTTGGGTATTTGGAAGGTAAGGTTTTTCAAGCAGCACGTATATTGCAAAGTACAGGAGTGGGTTTTTTTACTGTCTGAACAATGACAGTATCCTAGTGTTGCTTGTTTCAAGTGTGATCCCAACTTGTTTTGAGAACACTCAATTGTCTTAGAACATACACGTACTCACAGCTTCTTGAAGTCAGACCTGTATAATGATAATGTGATATTTGCTTCCTTGACTTATTTAGAGAAACTTAAATTAACTTTATTAGTGTAACATTAGAAACAATGCAGTCTCCATAGAAGATCTGAATCCTTTGCTCATTCTTAGTAAAAATAGAGGAAATGACTCCAACATCACGTGTGCAGACACCAAGAAAGCAAGCATCCTCCTCATTCGCAAGATTTACGTTCTGATGCAGAACCTGGGGCCATTACCTAGTGATGTCTGCTTGACAATGAAGCTCTTTTATTATGATGAAGGTACTGTGTCTACATAATTTTTGTTTATTTTCTGTATAAACAGTCATTTTCGATGATTGTAATGCTATTGTTTCCATATATCGTTACCAATGTTAAGGCTAAACAGCTGTGAAGGTTTTTTTTCCCCATGTGTCTTTTTGCTTGTGCAGTCTTGAATTTTTTTAAGTTCTAGTGAAAAAATATTGACCGTTTTGAAGTCAAAGGAAGTTTTGCTATTGATTTCAGTGAAACCAGGATTTCACATTTTTATTTATTTTGATGTGCTGCATACATGTCATAACTTAAACACAGCTTGTGATTCAGCTTGGCACATGCAAACGTACTAATCATGCTCAGGAGGGCAGCATTTGGCAGCCAAATAGAATTGCCCAGGTACACGGATGAATCCTGAAAAGTGTTGTCAGGTGGGAGGGAGTAGGATGTCCTTGCCATCTTTTAACCCAATAGTCTGGTGGTTAGAGGACCTCTAGCCTAGACTGAATTGATCTGCTGTTTCCTAGAACATTCTAATATAACAAAAGACTTTGTCTGTCTGTCTGTAATGCTTTATTTGCACTCTGCTTGGTTGTCTTGGTAGCCAATCACAATGCTGACTGAAACGACCAGAGTGCTCCAAGCGTATTCCGGACAAGAGGCAGCAGCATGGCGGATCACCGCCATGATGGTGGGGATGGAGCGGATGGAGTAGGGGGGCGCCAAGGCCAGTGCTGCTGGCCTGGCTCCCACTCTGGCCCTGCTCTCCAGAGGTGTCGGCAGGACGGGGTGCTGGCCAAGGGGGATGGCGGGGCAGGCTTCCCCCCACCTCCTCCTGCTCCTGGGAGGTAGTGTCAGCAGCACAGGGTGGTGGGTGGTGACGCTTCGTCCCTGCCCACCCCCCACCTCATTCCTGATGGGCAATTGGCTAGTTTCCATATAACAGCATATCACATCCATTCTTTTCTACAGTTACACCACCTGATTACCAACCTCCAGGTTTTAAAGAAGGTGATTGTGAAGGAATGATTTTTGAGGGGGAACCCATGTACCTAAATGTGGGTGAGGTGCCAACTCCATTTCACATGCTGAAAGTTAAAGTGACAACTGAGAGGGAACGAATGGAAAATATTGATAAAACCATATTAAAGCAAGGAGACACTAAGGTGCCTCTTCAGGCAATAAGACGGGACAAAGATGGTCCAGGGGAACGGAACAGGCACACAAATGTAAGGGCTCAAACACTAAGTGCAATTGGTAATTAAAATGGTTTAACATCTGAAGCCTATAGAAAAGGGTCACTGATCAGTTATATTGTCCACTGAGTTTTATTTAAAGCATTATGTTGCCAAATGTATCCAGACAAGATTATTTCTATTTATTTACATTTTTTTCTTAACTTTACTGCTCAAACTGGAGGTATCTGTTTTTAAAATACATGAAGCTGTGCGTCAGGATAATGCAGGTGATCTTTGGTATAAAATGCCATGGGACATTTCACAAGACAGAAGGGTAGGGAACAGGTAGTTGTTATGATGTCCTGGATACATTCCAACTTCATTACATTCCAACTTCATTACATTATATCTACCTAAATCTTCCCATTCATTTGAAGTGAATAAATTATTTTTCATTTTATGCCCTAAACTAACACAGTATTTCTAGCACATACACATTTTGTGCTGCTGTGTCCATGTATCCATTTTCTTCTATCCATGATCTTGATTTTTGCCAGCACTCATGCATGAGTCCTGGAACTAGCCACATCAGTAAAATTATCCATATGCATAAGAATTTGTAAGATTGGTGTCTAAATGTTGAGAGATTGTTAGTTCTAATTTTGAACCCAGTCTGAACTACTTATGGTGGAGCAATAATGATGCCACAGTTAAAAATTGTGCCAGAAATTGTATTTGACAGTGACCTTAACAAAAACCCGGACAGATGAACTCCCCAGAGGCATGACGTGTGACAGTCACACACTGCTACCAACAGCTAGATGAGTTTAAGGTTATGATTCTCAACTAGGGTGCCGTGGCACCCTGGAGAGCCTTGAAATCTTTTCAGGTGTTCCGTGGGATGCCACAAAATGTTAGCACTGCTAGGTTTGCAAGCGTGATTCATAAGAATAAATCCAGAGATTTCAAATAAATCCATTTGTGGTCTTCCTCAGTTATACCAGAAAATCTTCTCTCTAGCCCTGTTTCAATTATTTCAATATTTTGGGTGGTTGGGATGTCTCCTGATTACTAAATGAAGTTCCTTCTTATGTTAATAATTACAGTGTCAGAATAAAAGACAAGATTCTTACTCCTAGCAAGGCCAAATCTCATTAGTTAAGTTTAAGATTTTTATTCCACTGAGAATCAATGTACAATTTACAGACTATCTGTTTTCTTTCTCTCTCTTTCTTTCTTTTTTTTTCCTTAGGAAGATTTTGTCACAGACAATAAAGTGGAAGATCAGAAAAAAGCAAATAGATATTTAGAAGTTGAAGGTAATATACATATACCTCAAGTCAGATCATCAGCTCTGGCCTCCCTGTTCCTATTTTATTGAACAAAGAACAAAAGTCTGCAATATATTGCACTACTATCAATATAATATTGCACTGCCTTCTAATGTATAATCTGTGCCTTTATTTTATACTAGCAAATTGCCCTTCAAAAATGATGGGCAGGGTGGGTGGCGGGGACAGAGCCCAGCGTTCGGTCCCGTGCTCCTGTTTTTCCCCCCCATTCTGCTGTGCTAATCCAGCCCTGCGCCCTTCAGGCCCAATCCTGTCTCCCTCCCCCACCCACCCCCAGCAATTTGGGTTTGCAGCCAGGGCCCCTCCCACTCCTTCCCCACCTTCTGCCCTAGGACTGACCCTGGTGCCACCCCCACCACAGCGGCCCTGCCCTTGCTTTAGGACTGGGTCCACTCCCGCCACTGCTTTGGCGGTTTCCCCTCCTCGCCGCTTTGGGCCTGTTCTGTTCCCCCCTCCAGCAGCAGTGGTGGCAAACCCAGGTGCAGGCCTGGCAGCAGCCACAGACACAGATCTGGCAGGGTAGACGCAGGCCCGATGTGGCAGCTGCGGGCCTAGGGTGGCAGCCACAGTGCCATGGCTACCAGCAACCTCCCCCTCCCTTCCCTGCTACCTCTTCTTGGGGCAGGAAGGCGGGGGTGCTCTGGCCCCTGGCTCCAAGGAGCAGATCAGGGGGACAAGGCCAGTGCTGCTGACCTCACCCCTTGGCTCTGTCCCCTCTGTTATGGTGGGGCTCCAGTCCCCGTCAGAGTGGCAATCGGAGGCAGCCAATCAGAGTGCGAATAAAGTGTTATGGACAGACAGACGGACAGACAGACTAAGGCTTTTATAATATGTTTTGTTAAGTTTTGCTTCCTGTTGTTAAATGCACTTTTTCTTTGTCTCCATTCTATGCTATGTTCCATTCATGAGTATTTCAGTGCACTTAAAACTCAATTGAAATAGGTTAAATATTTATAATACAAGATCACTATATATCACTTGAGTTTTATCTAAACACTCCTTCTATCCCCTGAAACAGTACAGAAGAAAAACAAAAGACTACAGTACTTAATACTGTTACCAGAACTCTTAGTCTCTGTCCTCACTCTGACGTAACACTATTTCTCACAGTAACAACTGCTCACATGGAAAAAGGCTTGATCCTGCACACTATCAAGTCTAAGGAAATGAATGTACAATTATTTAATATAAATATGATTTTTCAGGTGTTTCTGTTCTAAGGGATAGCTTGATTCTCGTTTCTACTAAGCCCCTTTACATCAGTCTGTCATTATCATGGGGCTACATCAGGGTAAGCAAACCCTGGCATGGGTACCACAGTGTGGCACGCAAAGGCATTTTGTATGGCATGCATGCCTCAGGGCAAATAGAGAGGAAGGGGTGGGGCTGTGCTGTCACAACAAGGATCGGATCCCTCATGGCTCCCCTGCTGCCTGTCCCAGCAAACCAACATCGGATGAGTGGAGGTTGTGAGTGATTTTGGCACTCTGCCCAGAAACGTTTCCAACCCCTGGGCTACAGCCTAAATAAAAATTGGGCCCAATGTGGTGAAGACCTAAGGCACTGTAATTCCTATTAATAGAGTTGCTTTTGCACAGATGGAAGAATAGAGGCTTTTTAAAGTATCTGTTTCTTGATTTATTTCTCACCTGAACAAAATATACATCACTCATATCTAAGAACCAAAATGTAAAAATGTTTTTAATTCAATGTATAATTTATTTTATTATTCAACAAACCTTTCACAGAACTTAGTTTAACTTGTGAAGAAGATGAAAACATGAAGGCTGGAGAAAGCCAGAGTCCATCCGTTTCCAATTCTCAGGTATTCTCTTCCAATCTCATTTTTTAATATTTTCCCAAAGTTCTGTGCTCTTTTGTTTTCACACTAACATTTTCAGTTTTAAGGCACCTTGAACAATTAATAGGCAATCTCTGCAGAAATGCTTCTTTTTATGTTTCAAGCCATAATCATTAACAATAAAAAAGAAATGCAAAACTCTAGAACTCTTGATTCAGATATGATATCTTTTATTAAACCAGCTAAGACATTGCAAAAAAATTATTTTTTTGCAAGCTTTCAGGCTCACATGCCATTTATCAGGCTCAGGGAAAATTAAAGGTGGTAAAAAGTCCCCACAGGGAGGAAATACATGCATTTATATTCTATCCTTACACTGCATATTTTATAATAAAATATGTCTGATATTTAAAGTTGTAAAAGCACTCAAAGGCATTTCTATAATGGTGCTAAATATTGCAATAGAGCATGTAATATGATTAAAAATAGAAATAGATTTTTTTCACGGTTGCAAAGCATCATCACTGAAGGCTCTCCCTCCTTTTAAAGAAAATACTTATACGTCTTTCTAAAGAAAATATATTGAATCCATTTGCAAGTAAAGAATTTCAGTGGTCAGATCTTTAAATGTATTTATGATTGATTCCAAGTCTGACTTTCTAAGCAAATGCTACAGCTCGGAATCATTCCAAAGATGATAACAAGATTAATTATAAAACCTAAAAACAAATCTGCTGTCGATAGAACATCTTCTAATTTCTTCTAAGAAGATACTGACTTGTATATAAAGGAACATCCAGACAGCAGACTCCCCTCTACAACTACTTGGAACAAACTGACAACATTTGTTTTATTTGGTTCTAATAAAACAATGCAATATTTGTAATATATGGATATTATGTAGGCATTTACAGTGGAAATCGAGGGGGGGGGTTGTTGATGAAACCCTAAGACTGTTACAAAATAATAAAAATACCCAGTGTACTCCCTGAAAACAGCACAGTGCTGTAAAAGTGTAGAAGAGTACTACGTCTAACACACATTGACCCTATGGTAACTGTCAGTGATTGAATGTATAAATATAATTAAAAGTAACTCAGGGGCTAATTAAGCAAATCCTGCACATGCCTGACTTTCAGCATAGCAGTCCCTTTGATTTTGACAGAAGTACTTGTACGTCAAGTTAGGCATGTGTTTTAGTCCTGTTGTAGACTGAGCCAGAGCACTTGATGTCATGCAGGCCCTCTGTCTTGATTTAGTCTTGTAGTTTTAAAGCATATTTTTGATTGCAGTAACATTTTCTTGTCTGGTTTTAGGTTGATCACTTAGTAAATAAGACATCAGAATTAAACATGACTGAGGGCAAAACAAGAAGTGGAAAAATATTTCACAGCAGCACAGTTAGTAGTTTATTTTTAATTCAAAATTCTTTGCATTTACAATGAAAATATGTTCTTCAATACAATTTACAGTATAAGGCTGAAATCCGGTCCCATTGAAGTAATCAGAAAAACGTCCACAGACTGAAGTGGGCAAGGATTTTGCTGCAGATTCTTTTTTGGCTCCTGTTAAGGAATATGAACAACACAGTTCGCATTTGTATTCCTAATGTCAATGCTTATTCCTAAAAATTACATCAGTGTTCAGTCCTAACTGTCCAGCCGAGGGAATTGTTTGTATTTTCGTAGAATAAACTTGGCCAAAGTCTCTGTTGGCCTAATTCCATCAGCTACAACAGTGCTATGCCAGTAGAAAATTTAGCTAGTGCATTGCTTTACGTGTCGTGTAAATGATTTTATTTATAAAGCATTGAGCCAGGACTCTTGTGCACAGAAGCTTGATTTATACAAAATCCTGAAAAGTCTATATTGCTTTCTTATTCCAGGTTCAGTGTGGCCCCAGAATTTTTTAAACTCACTCCACCTACAGAAAATGTATTTGGGCTCCATACAGCTGGGACCAGTGGTGCCTGGGGGAAGGGACTTGACTCAGGCTGCAGAGCTCCTGTGTCACCCAAGTCTGCCCCTCACCCTTCAGTGGCTATTACTCCAGTCTGCGATAACCTAGAATTGTATTCTGCACCTCTATGCATCAGTTTGTTAGGCTCATGATCTACCTAAACACCAGTTCTATGGCCCCACTGCAGATTTCTGCTATGTGGGGCTGGTACAGAAACGCTTTCCACACTGCATCAAGGGGAGCAAAATTATACCCATGTGGCTACTTCGTCCATGATTCTTCCTGCACAACAACCCTTATTTGGGAATGTTAAGCACTACAGGTGCTTTTCCCTCAGAAAGAGTTATGGGCAAAATGCTACTACTCTCAGTAAATAAAGAACACTCTTCATCATTTATAGTTGAGAGAGGAAATTACATGTCATGGCAAAGGAAAATCATACCCTCCCTGTCGCCACTGAAAAGCTCTTCATTAATTTTTAACACAAGTTAGGGAACAGCAGTAGCTTAAGGATCCACAGTGGGTTCCTAAATAGCTGTCTGCAGTCATCTTCTAAAACTAATAGTTACTTTGTTTCTCCAAAGGTTGGTGAAAATCAAGCCAGGGAACATTACAAAACCCATTCTGCAGCAGCTAAGTGTAAAAAAGAAATCCAGAAGAGAAATCCGTCTGAGTCAGAAAAACTTGTAAGTTTGTTTGTTTGTTTGTTTGTTTAAAGCTGTATTAAGAAAGCAAAGGAGGCTTTTTGTATGTTGTGCATATATGCTGACAAGAACTTCACATTTGTGTATGGAAAATAAAATGCAGAATGTAAAGCAAGATGAGGGGATTCTGCAAAATGCTAAGTTTCACCTTAGCCATCTACAATGAACATGGTCTCATGCTGTGCAAACTAAATGAAAAATTAAGATATTTCACATATTTTCATAGACAAAGGCAGAGGCAAAAACTAAAGCTTTCATTATTGCTATGTCAGACTACAGATAAACAAGTCTTAGTACTTCATACAGGCCTGAGCATAAAAGATTGACAAATAAATTTTGTTTTTATTTAAATCTCTGTAAATCAAAAGCACCTTCATTAAGGTCAATGCAGTTAAACTGATGTAAAACCAAGTGTTCTGACAGTGTGCATCACCTAGTTAACATTAGATATTAAAGCTGGACTCCTAAGAAACATCACTTTCTCTTGATGCCGTGGCACAAAGGAGCCTTAACTCTGAGTTTATAAATAACTTTTAACTCCCTTTCAGTATGTGCATGAGAGTCTTTGTGTTTGTATTTATGTTCGAGTAATGTCACTGGAGGCCTGGATATGCTGAGCATAGCTCCTTGTATAGCATGCAGTTGATTCCTATTATGAGATTCTTTTCTATCTTCGTACCTTTTTTCACACCTAACACGAGTGAGAGCGCCATGGTTTATTCAGTGCATGACCTGTAATGCAATCTGTATTTTCTCTTGGCAGGTTCATCAGTTTGAACTCTCATCTAGCCAAGATGCGCTGCCAAAAAGGAGAAAATTTAGTGAGCCAAAGGAGCAGTTTTAGATATCCATCTTTCTGCTCTTCATTTGTAGAATTCTTCTTAATATGCTTATCCTTTTGTGTGTAATATGAATATTGTTAATGTTTCAAATCATTTAGTTTTTTATTTTAAATTTTATTTGCGTAGATAATGCAGAGTGTACTTTATAGCCAAGAAAAGCCTCCATCAAGAGAGGCTTCAATTTTACATATTGTTTGTAATTTTTAAAGAAGGTTGTGTTCCAGTCTGGAGAGAGAGGAGATGTAACCATTAATCAGATCTGAGGAAAAAAAAGCTTCCTTTACAAAGATTTCTAGGAAAGTTTTCTACGAATGTCCTTCCTAAGAATTTTGCTGAAATCCCATTGATGGTATATGCTGTTCACCCTTGGAACTGAAACAGTGAGCTGCTACCCCTCATCCTTTCTTGGGCTATTTTTAAAAATATTAATTTTATTTTTTTTATCCAAGATATACCCAACATAAAAACTAAAATCACCTCTGGTATTTGGGGTTTATAGCAGGAAATCAGGCTAAGAGAGCTGGTGTGGCCATTCTGCAACAAGACTATAGCTTCCCCTTTTTATTACACCGAAACAGCAGTAGCCTGAAACTTTATGGGACCTAATCAATTTCCCCAATAGTACCATACCCAAAGTAAAAAACAAACAAACAGGATTCATCTCTTTTTAGTTTCTAATCTTACAGTGAAATGCAGGAATTCATGCGCTACGCTGTTGAGCTGTATATAAAGTTAAGTATTAATCATTATTATATGTGGCATGCAGCCATGCAGAGTACAGTATTACAGACTATAATAATGAACTACAGCCAAACCAGAAAAGCAGACCACTCGGCTTTTACATATGCAAAGTGATGAGTTGCAGCTATTAGATAGTGTCATTTAACTGTTTTTACAAAATTTAATTTTGTTTGCTTTTCATAAACTTTGTGTTCACTGAAATAATGCTCCTTATAAACAACAGGTAGCAACTACTGCTATAGTTCAACTACATGCACGTAGCTCAGTATTTCTGCCCTTGGTTTTAATTTTTACACTAAGAATATCTTGTTATACTTCCTAATTAGGACTGTGTTATTTACTAATTTGTTAGTATGCAATTCTTGAAATATGAGTCATAAAGTTTGACTTAAAGATGCTATTGATTTTAATGAAATGTCTTGGGACTTGATTTCAATGTGCTTTGCTTATTTTAAAGTGCCATTTTACAGTTTTGTTCCATTTTAGATGAAAAATAAAACTATAGAATCTGAATGTTTGGGATTAATTGACTGGATAACATATCCATTCAAACACTGCTTGAAGAGTGCACAATATTACAGGATGATGCAGTATGATGTAGTCTGAAAGAAACAGGAAAAAGCCAGGGGCATCCCAGCCTCCTCCCTTAAATTAGATCAGCAGGTTCTAGCTTTTCCTGTTTCACCTGGGGTCGGTGCTCCAGTATTAGAGCCCCTGTCTTCCCATGTCTGATTTGTACCGTGCTGTCCAACTCAGACCTCTGCTTTAGGATTAAAGGAGTTTACATGTTAATACTTGTATCTTTCAGCCAGAACTTTTATACTTTAGACTTTTAAACACAGATGAACGCAGCACACTCAGAATATTCAGAGGGTATCAGGAGGTGAAGCATAGCTATTTAGGGCTGCCATCAAGTTCATTAACACAAAATGGCATTTGGGGTGGGGGGCATAAGGAAGTGCCTGACTGGGGGAGGTGGAAGCATGAATGACTTGTGCCCCAGTGGCTGGGGGAGCATGGCTGTGGCAGTGGTGCGAGCGTGGCAGCAGTAAACAGGGAGGTCCCACAGACGCTGCCAATGTTGTTGGCAATGTGGGGGGTGGTGGTGAGCGCCAGCCAAGGGTCGGCGACCACTCGCTGCCGCCACTGGCAGCAGCCATCAAGGATTGCGGACTGCCTGCAGATGCCACTGGCCGCAGGTGGTAAGCAGTGACCACCTGCAGTTGCTACTGAAACCTTTTTGTTGGGGGTGGACTGCCACACTCAGGGGGTGCACATGCACCTGTGTGCACCCCCTATGCATCGCCCCTGGATGGAAGTGATAGGCACTGTGCCTGTGAAGACCTGGACCTCCTTTCTAGCTGCTGCTGGACAGATATGTACTGATTTCTCCTCTAATTCTCAGTGCTTCCATTGTGCAACAGGCACAGGTCTAGATATCCTGCCAGACACAGGCCTTCTGGACCATTTGGTGCTGCTGGTTCAAAACTAGTCCCTGTGACGAAGTAACAGACACAGAGGTACAGAAGTGCTCTGTATCATCTACCATCCTGGGGCAGCCACCCTGGAGCAGTCCAAATCTGGCTCTCTCATTGGGAGCTCAGTCTTCACGAGCCTACTTCAGGGGGAACAGGAACTGCTTTGTCTAATACTTCAACATCCTCAGCTTGAATCCTCAGGAGGAACAAAGACTCTTTTATGAAGGTTGTAGTGCTGACCAAGGATACAGAGTTCAAACTTCACAAGTATCAAATTAATCCCCCTGCCACATACAAAACCAATTAAGCAAAGTAACACTGAACAAGGGAATAACTTAACTGGAAAATCTGACTGTAATTTTTCCTAAGGCACAGCGGAACCACCGTTAGAATTGTTTAATACAAAAATATATCGGCAGGAAGGAAACCTACGGTATCATTCAATTTGTTTAATTCTGAAATGTTGCAGGGATCTGAATAGATCTGCTCAGTTCTGTTTCCAATGGAGACAATGACCTGACCTGCTGAATTTGGAACCTGCTTTGCTTCCCAGTGCAGCTGGACATGTTCCTTCAGGCAGACATTATACAGCTGGCATTACAACAGCACCTGTGCATCGCAACCAAGGGTAGGATCTTGCTCTGCCCAACATTGGGCAAGCGCAGAACCCGAGGCAAACAATTTACAATCCAAACAGACAAGGCAGACCTAAAATTGGGGAATGGGGGTTCTGTAGTGCAGGGGGAGTGAACAATGTCATGTTCCAAATATAATTTTTTGGTTAGCTTTTCATTTTGGGGGGTGGGAATTGTTGTTAAAGGTGCTTATGGGGGGAGAGGAGGAGGACAGGGAGTGAGGAAATGGCAAGATGGAGGAGGTAGATGAAAGTAGTGGCACAGGCTGTAAAGGGGAATAGAAGCCTGTTCAGTCTCCTGCACCTGGGCTGCAGCAGCTGCTCTCTGCTCTTACCTATCTGGCTTCTTTTTATATCCAAGCTCACGTGCTTGGGGTGGCCTGAAGAGTACATCCCTGGTGCCCCCAGAAGGGTGCTCCTTTGCAGAGTCCTGTACCCTGGGGCAGAGGAGTAAAGTCAGATTTCAGTCCCACCCTGTCCCCTGCAGCACACCGGGGTTAACAGACCTAGTATCACAACTGTTGTATATTCAGGCATGAAAAGACCCAAAGCCAAGGCAGTGCATATTCACTCTTAATTCCCTCTCTCATACTGTTGCAGCTCATCACACACGTGCTACCTCTCCACTTCCCTCTATATAATCGTACCATTGCAACCACTCCTGGAAAAAGACCGTTAACAGAAACCAGAACACTAAGGACATTTCCTGCTGCCATCACCGTGTCGTCCCAGGGCCTTCCACCCCAAACCCACAGCAATGCAAAGCTTTCAACTTTTGTTTTCCCCCTAAAAATTCCCAGAGAGGATGCTTTTCTTTCTTGCCACCTCATTAAGCTATTGAACAAAGGAGGACACACATTTTCAAAACATTCATGCTTTTGTGAAGAAAACTCATACCTAGAAAAACATCTAGTTTTCCTATACAAAAGAAAACATAGTTTCACAGGAAGTGTTCAGGAGCATGTTGCTATTTCATAGTTAGGTTCAACTTGAATATGAACTATACCAATATTTGTCCCCATTACAATGGCTATTGATTGGGTCCGAAAGTGAAGGTTGGAAGGGACTCAGGTGCCACAGACTGTGCGTTCAAGTGTTCTCCATGCTTCAAGGTAGCAGCGTGCCGGAGGGGTGGCAGGGTTGATCCTAGGAGATCCTGGGCTCAAACAGTGCAAAAAAAAAGCAGGGTGGTGCATGCAGAGGCAGTGTGCACCACCCAAAACTGGAGCCTGGCCAGCTGGAGCCACACTCCGGCTGCCAGCCAGGTTCCACATGATTGTTGTGGTTGTAGCCCTGGTAAGCTTCCCTCCACCCCCGCCAAGTAAGGCTGGTAATGTGCTGTGTGCCAGAGGGCACATGGCCCAGGCGTTCCTTGGAGACAAGCAGCAGTGGCACAAGGTGTGCCACTGCTTCTTGTCCCTAGGGAAACAAACATCCATGCTTGTGTGAACAAGGCCATCTAGTCCAGCCCCCTGCTGAAAGCAGGACCAGCCCCAGCCACATCATCAAACCAAGGCTTTGTCAGCCGGGTCTTAAATACCTCCCAGGATGGAGGCTTCACCACGTCTCTGGGGAACCTGTTCCAGTGCTTTACTGCCCTCCTAGTGAGAAAGTTTTCCCTAATATCCCTGTCTGAAACTGGAGCCCATTGCTCCTTGTCCTCGCATCTGCCACCACTGAGAACAGCCCAGCTCCATCCTACGGTCGCTGAACCTGCAATAAACTGGAAGAGCTCAGAGGAGCAGGGTGGTCTGGTAGGACACTGCATGACTGCTTACCCGTTGGCATCAGACTGTGGACTACTGGGTAGCTTTGCAACACGCGGGACGATATACAACACTGCCTGGCTGCAGGCTCCACGCCTGTGGCATGACACCATACCACCCATGCGCCACAACAATGCTTTATTTATTGCATGACAGTGTGAGATACATATATGGGGGGGGGTGGCCTTGCATAAGGCCACCCCCACAATATATGCAAGGCTACACACACAAACCCCCAGTATATGTTAACACCAACCCCCCGTATATGCAAACCCAAACACACCCCAATATATGCAAGGAAAGGCCACACACATACACAAATAACCCCCCAAGATATGTAAGGCCACTCCCCATATTATGTAAAGCCACACACACACGACCCCCGCTCAGTATATAACGCCCCCCCCCACAACCCCCCATACATGCAACCTGGCTGGGGAAGATGTGCCTAGACCTCACTGCCGCGCAGCACAACTAAAGCCCTGTGATAACTGCCTGGCTGACTACACGCCCCAAGAAGCTGCAGAGCTGCTCGGCCTCAGATCCAGCACTGCACCACCGCGTACCCCCCTCCCGCCAGCGCAGGTGCAAAAAAAAAAAGCACGCAACCTTCCCCGCAAAGTAAAGCGCCCTCCACCCCGCCACTTCCCCAAGGCTCCCACAGGCCACTGAGCTCCATGGCGCGACACCAACCCCCTCTGCTCCAGCTGCTTTCTTCGTCAGTTAACAAGAAGTAATTGCACTTTTTTTTTTTTTTTGCAGGAAAAAGAGGATCCCACCCCTCTGCAGGTCTATTGGAGGAGCCCTGCCAGCCCAGCCTCTGATTTGTCCATTATCAAGCACCAGGATTGGTTACTCGGGGATACCAGGAAGCTGATGTGGTTCCCTTCTTCCTTCTCCAGCTCAACCAGGAAGTAAAGTTTCTCGTTCGGTCTGGCTCCAAGTTTAGCACCGGGCAGAGCAGGAGAGAGGCTTGCACAGGGAGCCTGGAGCAGAGGAGAAGTCTCAGGTACTGTGGGGCTGGGGCTGGGGGAATCTCCCTCCAGGCTGGATTTCTTTAGCATTAATCATTAACATAAGTAGGAACAGCTGGGCAAGTTTCCCATGTCCTCTGGGGTGGTGGGCTTCCATTCTACCCAGGAGAGTACACAATTCATCAGCAGCCTCTCTCTCTGCCTGAGGAAGGGTGCTTGTACCTGAATGCTTACAGAGAACATTTTTTCCAACTACTTAGTTGGTCTAATAAAAGATATTGCATCTACCCAAGAACCTGGGTACATGCACAGTTCCTCTGGAGGGGTGGATTTTTGCTTCTTCACTCTTCTTCCTTTCCCCCTGCTGGGATCTGTGGTAGGAAATGAAGGATTAGATATGTCCCCAGCAGGGCACAGAGACGACTTGCAGGAAGTAGCTTTTGTCCCTTTTGTCTCTGTTCTGTGCTTGCAGCTACTTTGCTTCTTCTAGCTTCATTCCTAGCCTCTGGTGTGGCACAGCCTGTGCTGGGTGACCCTCACCTCTTCTCTAAGCTGGAGGGGAAGTTAAATTCCCTTCCATACATGGAAAGAAAGCAAGAGGAATATTGCTTTCCTGGCTTTAGGAGTTGCAAAGCTGAGGGCTAGGGTTTGGGAGGGACTGCAGGTTAGGAAGGATTTGGCTATTCCCCCCCACCCATGGCTCTTGAAATGCATTCCCTTTCCTAAGGTGTAGGATTGTCCACCAGCTAAGCCACAAGGCACAGACCCGTGAGGCCAGGAAGGATGGAAAAGACCTATGGGTCCCCTGTGGGTTTGTCCTACTGGGTGCATTCCAAGCTTTGTGCAGGTGCCAGGACATCAGTGGGTGGAGAAATCTGAGCCGGGCCTCTTCCCTGACTGGGTGAGGTAAGACTTACTTGTCCCCTCAATGCAACGAGGTAGCAGTAACCTAGCTCACAGAGTTTCTGCTTCTGTCTCAGACATCACCTGGCTGAGCTGGTCTTCTGAACTCCCAGCGTGGGGGTCCTACAGCTCTTCCAGAGCTGTGTATGCTGCTTACTTACTGTGTTAAGGAGGTGGGGGGCGCTGCCTTGATCCTGCCAGGCTTCTTGCCTGCAATTCCCTGGAGCTTAGGCTTTCAACCCTGAAATCTTGTGATCTGTGTCTCCAGCAGTCCTGTGAAAACTTGTGCTCCTAGCTGAAGGAAGATGACGACATTAACTCACAGGGGCCGGCGGGCTGACGCAGGCAAAAATGCTGACAAGCGGCCTGATGGTGAGGAAGACTCATCTAAAGACTTGGGTGAGGAGGACTCTGACGACTCCAAAGACATCCGCCTCACCCTCATGGAGGAGGTGCTGCTCCTGGGGCTGAAGGATAAGGAGGTAACGTGTCCTGTTGTTAGAAGCACTGCTGTTACCTTTGCTCTTCTGGATGTGAGCCCCCGTGGAGGCTTCTACCTAACACCTCTGGTTCAGTAACTTGGGGAAGCAAATCCTGCTGGTTTCTTTGCAGAGCTGAAGGGTTCATCTTGCCGTGGATCTGTGCATGCCTCTGGGCAAAGGGAGCATGGGAGCACAAGGCTGAGCTGTGCCTGAAGGAGAAAAGAGCAGGATGCTTGGGTCACCCCATTACCTTTCCTCCTTGCTCAGATGCTGGCTGCATTGCCCTCCTCTGGGCAGCTCCACAGGTGTTGTGCTTGCTTTGTAATGGGAGGATCTTGTAGCATTTGGGGGGTGGGGAGGGGTCTGGCTTAGACTCCAGGAGTCTCTTACCTTCTCCCTATCTTAACTCTACTGGGGCCTGATGGTAGACCAGCCCTTGGTTAAAAAGCAGAGCTACAGGTCAGATGTTGATATCCTCCCTGGACAAAGCCTCTTATTCTGGAATCCTACAGAGGTCCTAGCCCATTGTCTCGCTCTAAATGCCCATGAAGTACTGAGAGAACACTTTTTCTTGGGGCTAGTTCAAGTTAATTGCCATTTGAGCTGCCAGTGTAAACCATTGTTTTCCCACCCACCCCCCTTTCTCCACCTGTAGCCTGAGTGGATCAGACCTGGGATAAACCCAATTTCTGTTTTTACCTGAAATACAGCATAAAATAAGGCCTTATAAAAGGGCTTTTGGCTAAGACCCCTGCCTGGCCTTTGGAAGAGGCATGCCCCTGCTCCCATCTGGGGCCTGACCTTTCCTTGTAGAGAAGGGAGGAGATGCCATTTACCTCTTGTTCATTTAGTAGCCAAGGGTTACCTCTGTCCTGAATTGCTCCTTGATGGGGCAGGCTATAGATCCAGTAGCCACACCCCACCCTTTGCTTGGGGCTGTTGTAAAAGAAGGACTGGGCTATTTTGGGGCTAGACAGGTTTATACTAGGGCTGTTCAGTGCCTTTGGGAGCACAAAAAGAAACCCAAGGCACCCAGAAATTTTTGCTTCTTGGTGGCTTAGCTCATCTACTTGATCAGTGCTTATAATTTCTCTCTTGCACTTCAAAATAGTATCAGGACTCCATCACCTGGATACCAATAGGATAGCAACAGCTGTTTAAAACCCCAGAATATTTGTAAAGAACTGACGCAACCATCAATTGCAAAAAATAAAATCCAGTTGAGTCAGTGCTGTGGGCGAATGCCCCTCTGCACAAGGTTATCTGGAAGTTTTCTTGAGCTTGGAGGGGAACATTATCATTTGGCACCCAAGTCATCTTAAATACATGAGAGAGAAATGGAGCAGAGTCCTATCTTGGTGGAAGAAAGTCTGCAAGATCCTAAATCCAGATTAAAAGATGTATCTGTGAGAAATAGATCTATTCCCATTGGGTGATTGAAAGCCATCTCCAGGCTGGAGCACATCACCTGTCCAGCTGCACGCAGCTGCCCCCCTTCTCCCATTAGGATAAAAAGTTCAGATTGAATTTCTAGGTGATGGACTTAGGTTGTGTTGCTTTGTTGCTGTGGAACTGGGTTATTGCCAGATGAAAGTTGCCTTCCTCAGTCTGGTGCCAGAGGGGTTTCTTTCTTTGCAGAACTGTATCAAAGTCAGAAAGGAGGGTTTGTTTCTTGGTTTAAAGGCTGGCCTGAGACTCCAGGGTCCAGTTTCTGGTGCTGACACAGGCTGTGTACGATCCCAGGCAAATTACTTTGTCTTTCTCTTTGCCTCAGTTTCTCAGCTGTTTTAAAAAAAAAAAAAAAAGAGGGGCAGTGAGGGGGGGGATAAAACTTCCTTTGTCTGGGTGCCATCACAATGCGACTAACTCAGTATTTCATTGCAAGTTATTTGAAAGGTAGGAACTGTCTCTCATGAGGCATCTTGGCAGCATCCATCACAAGGATACCCTGATCTGAGTAGGAACCTGGAGATAATACCATCTCATTAGTGTTAACGATGTGCTCAGCTAGCCGTTCCAGACAGATCCCTCTCCACGGCAGTGTGTATTGGTCATGGTGACATTGGTGCCTTACTGAGCTTGTATAGAGGATCATACATGGTGCTCCAGGATCATAGCACAAAGTGTGCAGTACTTCCTAGGCTCTCACAAGGACAACAGTTCTCTCCTTCTGTGAAATCGCTAAACCGCACTCTGTGTGCTCTGTAACCTGGTCCCATGAACCCCGGCAGAGAGGAGTGGCTCCTGTCTACAGATTTTAGGTGGCACTGTCTTTTGGAAATGGATATTTCGGGACCTTTGATTATGAGAAAAGCTATCTCTGAGTTTTTGCTGGCAGCTTGGGCCCTGGGTATCTGAAATCTGCCATGCCAGAGTGGTTGTCGGTTGGGCTTTGTTAGCACTCAGAGGCCATGCAGTGCATGTAATGGTTAGGATAGTTTGTTTCCAGCTTTGCTAGTCGAAACAAGAGCCCTGTTGTGCTGGGCATCACGCCCAACCTGTTTCCTGCCTTGCAGAATTTTGCAGATCTGGATCTTGTGGACTGTAATGTTTATGCATGCATTTGTGCACATGGCATGGTCCCACTGACTACAGTTGGACAAAATGTGCCTCTGGGTGTGTGCTGGGGGGTGGGGAGAGGGAGTACATATTGCCAGCCTCAGGTGCTCAGAGACTATGATTATGATTATGTCCCTGAAACAGACTGGATTAAAATAAAACCTATTTAAAGGAACTGGAGTGTGGTTTTTGTTTTGTTTTTTTTAAGAAAAAGCACTGACTGCATTAAGAGACTCCTGGTCATATTGGAGTGATGTAGCTATGATGGCCCAGGAATTCTGCAAGAAGCAAAAATTTTTGTAGGTGATATTTCTTACTGGGCCAGCTGTATGGCTGGGATAAAGTCAGGCAGAAGGCAGGGTAGATGCACACCTTATTACTAGAAACAGTGGCCATAAACCGAAGGAGAGTAGACTTATATTGGACATTAGGGAGAAGTTATTTACGGTGAGGGTTGCCAAAATATGGAATGGGCTTCCAAGGCAGGTGGCGCTTTCCTCTACCTTGGAGGTGTTCAAAAGAAGATTAGGCAAGCACCTGGCTGGCATTACTTGACCCCAGTGCTCTTTCCTGCCCTTAGACTCGATAATCTAATAGTTCCCTTCTGACCCTAGAAATCTATGAAATCTTATTGACTAACTAAGAGAAAGCAGGAGCTTTTGTGAACTGGAGTTGACCTCATCAGATGCTGTGAAAGGCAGTGCAGAGCAGTGTATGAAGTGGAGTGAGTGCTTTGAATAAAAGAGAAGTTGGGGGGGGGGGAAGGGGAATAGTGCTTGAAGTAAAGAACCCATAGGAGCATTGGGGTCACCAAAGACGATCCAGATTGTGGGATGAGAACCTGTAATCCTTGCTTAAAACATACTTCATCCAGTCCAGTCTGCAGTTTGACTTTATCCTGGTTTGAAAGAGAGACAAGCATTGGATTGTAAGGCATTCTTCATCAGGTCCAAAAGACTCGTGCCATCCTCAGAGATGGCAACTCTGTGCCAGGTACATGAGCCCATGCAAGGTATTGAGGTGGCTGACCAGAACACTGCTTCTTGTGAAAACAGGGGGTAAAACCTGAGGAGGATTCTTTAGGGAAATGGTGTTTTCCTTTGGTTGCCCCAAAGTCCTGGTTAGAAGCTGGAGGGGCTGTGACAACCTCATGGGATGAAACTCCAAGGTAAAAACCAGCCCTAATTATGTTGTCAAGATATATGAAGTGCTCCCCTCCTGTGCAGTGGCAAATGTCCCCTTCCTGTCTGAGACCAACAGAAGACATAACCTCAGGTGTTCTCATGTTTCGCTTGGGTCTAGCTAAGAATCAGCGAGGGAGGAACAGGGGAAGGACAGGAGCTGGGTTCAGAGAATGCAGCTGGACCAGAAATATTGTGCAGCTGCGAGGAAGTAGGAATGATCAAAATAGCTGGACAGGATGAAGTGGTTTCTCTGCTTTCAAGTTGCTCCAGTGAGAAAAGAGGGCTGCTTATGTGACCAGAGACCTCTTGGAAGGCAGAGCAAACCCCACCAGCAGGCCTGGATTTCTCTCGTCAGCCGCATGGGTCTCTGTTCCCAGCGCCCGTGGGCAGCTAGCTGCCTTGCGGACAGACATTCTGTCTGATTGAGCAGCTCAGGTCTGGAAGGGGCTTTCTGGAAAATTGCAGTGGCTGGGAGCTGATCTTGGGCACCACGTCACAGAGCCCCATTGTAAACTGCTTGCACAGGTTTTGTGTTTGTTGTTGGGCTGTAGTTTAGCAGGAATGTGTTGTTCCCATTGTCTTGGGCTGGCAAGGTATGAAGCCAGATCGAGGGCTCTGGGCTGGTTTGGCAGCAGCACAAATGCACTGGCCATGCATCCTGATGCATGTTGGGGGAGAATACAGAATTCTGTTTGGCTTCTCACTGGAATAGCTCAGTAGGTCACCAGCTGTTTATGATATGGTAAAACCCATCCTTCAGAACCTGACTGAGACTGGCACAGCTGGATTCCAGCTAGTAACAAGCTTTGTAATTGGCTCCAGCTTGGCTTGTCCTATTGTGCATAGCTGGCCTACAAGTAAAAGGCTCCATACCCTAGTATGGAGCTGCCCAGTGAAAGTATCTGTATGGGTGGAGTTGCCTGGTTGCTCTAACCTCTACTTCTTGTTACACCTTTAGTACTTACCTGCCCCTGAGCACCTCCCAGCTACCCCTGCTGTAAGACGAGGCTCCTATCCCCATTGTACAGATGGCATCACTGAGGCACAGAGAGGCTAAGTGAGTATGCCTAAAGTTACAGCAGGCAGGCAGTGGCAGAGGAGGAACTTGAATTCAGGTCTCCTGAGTTCCAGGCTGGTGCCCTAACCATTGGGTCAGCCTCCAAACCAGAAAAGAGCATTCGTTCAGCACTTGCTGTGGTTAGCAGGGAAGCAGCAGGTGTCGAGTGTTACACAACACACTGACACATTACCCTGGGTTGAAAACTGAACCCCTGAGGAGCCTGGGAAGGGCTGGGTCTCAGAGGTGCCAAGTGCCTGCAGCTTTCAGTAGGCAACCTCCCAGTTGCCGGCAATTCACTGACATGGGTGGAACTGCCTTGTGGTCACCTCCAGCAAGAGGTGCCAGTACATGCAGCTGTTGGCTGAACCCAAGATAAGATCTTGGCAACATTGAAGTAACAGGAGATTGGGGAACAACCTGGGATGCTAAATATTTGAGCCACTCAGGTGTGTAGGGAGAACAAAGCTGCATGCTTCTGTTCCCTTTAACTTCTTTGGTGCCCTTCCCAACCCCCTTGGCTTTGTACAGACATAGCTGATGTTGCTTTAAAACAGGGGGATCTTGGGCATTTGGATGGTTGTATAGATCCCACCAAAGAGTAGGTACCTTCCCTGATGGTGCTGGAGATGGAAGTTTTGTTGGTCAGTGTAATCAAGGTCTTAGTGCGATGACCCTCTGTTCCCCTGGGGAATTTGTTGAGCTGTGAGCATTAGCTGTTCAAACCATCATGGTCACAGTGAGCACATCTACATGTTCGTTAATGCACCTTAGTTACTGTGCATTTAGTTTAGTACTTGCTTAATAAAGTACTAACTAAAATTACTGTGCAGTAGCTTCAGTACACAGGTTGGTTGTTTTTGGGTTGGTTTTTTGTTTTTTGTTTTTTTTGTGATGCTTACTGCACGTTGGCCTAATAAGTACCACTGCACAGTAGGCTATTAGCATGGTTTCTAACCGCCACACTACGGCGCAGTGTTATGAGGCTAATGCACAGTAAGCATCTCATTTAGATGCGCCCAGTGAGGACCCAGCAACCTTTTGGAAGCACAGGACTCTTTCACGTCCGCTCAAAAGGGATCCGTTGCAGTAGGGGGCATGTGACAGCCATACAGAAATGTCCCGCACACCTTCCAGTGCAGCTGTGGAACTAGGATGCTCAGCTCCCACTGTGAGTGACAGGCTAATGGTCTTCTGGGTAAATTGAGAGGGAAACTGAGGCAGGGGGCAGTCACAGAGTGGAGAATGGACTCGTGCTCCATCCCTTTCTGCTAGGCCTCTACACCCCTCCATGCACTGGGAGCAGAACTCTGTTCTATTCTCACAAGCAGGTTGTGCTGTGTCCTGACCTGTTAGATCGGAGTCAGTGGTTTAGAGTTGGCACAATGCTTATCCCCCCTCTAAAGACACCGCCCATTGGTTAGGGTGGGGCTGTTCCTGATGGCACAGATGGCAGGACTGTTGTGGTCACTGACCAGGGAGGGAGGGAACAGTCAGTAGAAAGCACCAGCAGCCTCCCTGCTGAGCAACTCTTTGGCTCCTTCAGACAGGTTCTCCCACCACCTGTAGGGGTGTAGCATTGTCTCCTGAGTTAATGTTTGATATAATGAGGGCAGTAAAAGAATTGGAGAGGGGACAAGCCAGGCCAAGAACAGTGCCTGTAGGGAAGAATGCCCTGATTAGCTTGTGAAACTTTTTTTCCTCCTCACCTCTAGCTCCTTTTACCTGCCCATCTTACCTGGCAGAGGCTGCTTAAACTGGGTGCCCATTGGGAGAGAGCCGTAGTTTGGACTATGATGCTATGGCTGCCTGTGGCATCCAAGCTTCAGGGCTTTCATCTGTTCCCTAAAACAACAGATGCTCCACCAGACACTTGGGCCGACCATGACCTTTTTTCATACCTCAGTTTCCTGTTCTGATTCTTCTTCCGATGGTAAATGAGAGTCCTTGCCTGGAATAGCTTAATGAACCCATGCGGTACCTGATGTAAAAGGACTTTGTTCTTAGTTGTAATCTCAAGGTGCTGTTGTGGTGCTGAGCCCTTGAGGGTTCAGGTGCATAGCACTTCTCAGGATCAGGTAGATGTGAGGGGGGTGGGTGGAGGATGAGGAAGGAAGATCCTGATTCAGCACTGTCCTGGCACAGAACTATTGGCATTGCACAAGTGCTCAGACTCTAGTAGGCTCACAGGGAATATGTGCTGATGACGGATGAATCTCACGCAGCCAAAATGATTGTATGTCCATGCTGTATGACATTCATTGGAGTGCCCAGAGGTAATACCTCCCATCCTAGAACAAGTGGATAAAGTATTGCATCTTCTTGCATACCAAACACACCCTTCCCCACCCCCCCACCCCTCCAAAATGACTATGAGGAAAGATCTCCGCCCTCTCCACCTTCATTTAGCCTTTCAAATTGAGGTGTGTGTCTTATTTTGGGGGCATTGTAGGCAAGAAAGTATGGTAATACTTAGCCTGAGCTCTGTAGCCCATAGAAATTACTGTAGATCTGAGCTAGAGTCGCAGACCGTGCCCCACCCACAGCTGAAATGCGGCACCTTCTGGTGTGGAAGCTGGCAGCTCTTTAACAGCACGCTTAAGTGCTTCTCTTCCCAAGCAGGCAATTATACCCTATCTTGCTCAAAGTTACAAGGTGGATTTAAGTGGGCAGGCTGTAATTAGCCCAACTGGAATCTAGAAAGGACGCTGGGGATAGTTCTCTTATCTAAGCCTTAATGGGAGTTCCACCTGCCTCTTCAAGAGGCTGCGCATTGGGCTTAAAGATAAAGCTGTGGACGGCAAGGAGGACTCTTATTACAGGACTTAGAAGCAATTAGCCGCAGTAAGAAATTGTTCTCCAGGCAGGTCTGAAGGTGTCAGGGGCTTTACGAGTTTCTTAAGCGGACTCATGTATTCATAAGCCTGGGGAAAGCTGCTCTCAGGGAAAACAATTACTGCTCGGATGATGCCTGCGCCAGCTGCTGACCCAGTTTGAAAGTCATCGCACAAGCAGGTGGCGGGTAACTTTCTGGCCTGTCTTCATGGAGCTTTAATGCTGAAGGGGAAGAATTGGTCCCTTGCTGACCAGGCAACTGAGAGGTCGGGGGGAGAACTTAATTCTGTCTCTTATTCATGAAACCTCTTTCTCACCTCCTAGCCCTGCTACATCAGGGAACCAGGACATATCTGCTCTCTGCCAGAGAGACGGGACAGGAGACTGGGCAAGATTACACCTGTGGTCTGACCCAGTAAATAGCAGTTCTCATGGTAGCAGTCAGGTGTTATACTCGCTTTTCCCTTGTGAGGGGAAATTCACCTCCCAGGAGGTTCTGTAGAAATCACTCTTTAAAATCTATAGAGAATGGAGATTTGTCCGAAGCCGTGTTTCCCTCTGATATTTTCCCCCTCTCCCATACTTCTGTTTGAAACAAGTGCTGGGTATTTCTGTAGCTGCAGCCTCTCTAATCTCCCAGCAGCCACCCTAAGAAGGAAGGTCATGCTGTACCAGCAACACTCATGGTAAGAGACCCTCTCTGAAGACATCTGTAGGGGATGGGAAAAGGTAACCCAACTTGCTGAAGCCAGTTGGGGTAATGGCACCTGCCCTGCAGCCCCTCAGGCCAGTGTGGGCTGGCCATGGTCAGCTTGGTTTTCAGAGCTCTTGTTCAAGGCGAAGTAAGACTTCAGAGGCCTGGGGTGGGGCAAAGATCCTTTCTGCCCTACAGATGCTCTCCCTTGATACCTGGAGAGCCATGATGTTCACAGGGGCATGTTCAGGTGAGCAGGAAACTGGTTATATTGTAACCAGTGCCAACCAGCTCCCTGACTTGCATGTGTCCTGTTGCTCAGTGTTTACCCAGGAAGGATTGGCCAGCAACAGTATACCAACCAACCCTGTAACTCTCTCCCACTGGGTGGCTGTTTGTGTTACACCTGCAAGAAGAGCTCAAGGTCATAATGTTTGGAGCCAAAGCTGCACCTGGGAGTGGTTCTTTTATTGCTGTAACTGTCAGGGCTGTTAGGTTATAAAGAAAATCCATTCTCAGCAGTGCTGGGTGTTGGCTGCAGCCCAGGCAGGGGGTAGTGACTGGACTATGCCAGTGCTCCTGCTGGGAATCAGACCTGGAAGGTCCTGGCTAGAGGGTCTTGCCCCTCTACTCTTGGTCAGACCAACACTGCATTGGGGATCAAGGAGGAATTTTTCCCTTAGTCAAATTGGAGCAGACTGGTGGGGTGGTTTGCCTTCCTCTGTAGCAGAAGGCACAGCCTCTGACTGGGATCTCTCAAGTACATTTAATACTCCCTCTCAAGTGGCAAAATTTGATGTCTTCCATGTTTTGGCAGTGTTGGTTATAGCTGTGTTGTTCTAAGGACGCAGGCAGACAAGGTTCTTTGGGTAAATGTGATATCTTTTATTTCCAACTATTTAGTCAGTCTAATAAAAGATACCACATTTACCCAAAGGACCTTGGCTGCCTTATGCCCTCTTGTAGTGGTAGGATGCTGGCAGCCTTCATCCCCCTGCTTTACCTGGAGCAGGTCTGGGAGTTGTTGGTGTCTTGGGGCAATGGGCCTTGCAGTGTGACAGGGCTGCATGGGTAGTTTTTTGGAACAGGTCAGACCAGGATGTGTCTGGGATGGTTTAGATGGGGCTGATCCTGCCTCAGGCAGGGGGTTGGGCTAGATGTGACTTCCACAGGGCCCTGCCAGGTTAACTGCATTATGATTTTGTTGTAAGAGCTGGCAGTTGATTCAAGGGCTGCGGGGCTTTCCCTACAAGGAAATGGAGATGGCTGCATGTCCTGTGCTGGTCTTCTGGTCCTAGCCCTCTTACTGAGATGGCAATTGGACCCCTGAGTGCAAGGTCACTATGAAACCTCTCCAAAGACCCCCTTTTTTCTGCAGGCCCCTCACTGAGGCTGTCTTCCTCTGCTGTGAACGTATATTAGAATCTGCCTCCCTCCCTCTAGCTGGGTCATGTCTATAAACCCCTTGGGGCAAAGATTTGGGGCCAGTTCTTCCCCTGGAGGTGCAGACCACCCACTGTGATCCCAAGAATCAAGGGTGTCCTGCCATAAAGCTATAAAAACCCCAGTGGCTTTTGGGCAGTGCCCTGTTCCATCAGTGCCATGGACCAGCTGGGGTTGCCAAGAGATCCCCTTAGAACTGTTCTCTCTTCTCTCTGCTTTTCCCTTGGACTGGGAACAGGGGGGCTTTTGGGTTCTGCTCCTAGCTCTGCTGCTGGCCTGTTGCGTGAGCCCGGACAGCTTGTAGCCTTGTGCTGTTCCCAAAGCAAGTGGCATCCCCTCTGGGCACCTGGGAGCAGTTTCTGGTCTGGTCGTGACCCTGCAGGCAGCATCAGGTTTGGAACTCGGGTGCCCTGCTCCGAGGCAGGCCCCTGCCACGCAACGGTAGGGGTCTGATCCACCCTCTGTTAGTTGCTCAGCAGGGAGGCATCACCAGCTCTCCTCATTCCCCAGCGAGTTTCCCTTCTAATGCCAGTCATGCTTCCCCTCCCAGGGCTACACGTCCTTCTGGAATGATTGCATCTCCTCAGGCCTGCGTGGTGGCATCCTCATCGAACTGGCAATGCGTGGTCGGATCCATCTGGAGCCTCCCACCATGAGGAAGAGGAGGCTGCTGGACAGGAAGGTGAGCTGCCCCTGGGGTGGGGGGACCCAGCCTTTCCTCTGGACCACCAGGATCTGGGGGAACATTTGTTCAGTGGGGCTGGCTGCCTTTGTGGATAGAAGGTGCCTGGCCCTCTTCTGCCCTGCAGTGAAGGTCAGGAGGTTGAAATGGTGATCTCAGAGGAACTGGGACACATGGGTAGTCATTGCACTTTTTCTAGTGTACAAAAATTGAGGATAGATGACGCATACCAAAATCAGGGGTAATCTCCTCCAAAACAGCTGAGCTTTATTCCTGATGGGATTCGAGTAAAACTCTCCCAGCTTAAGTTATACCAGTGCAGCTGTCATCTGTCCAGATTTATCTTGGGGTAGCGGCTTGCAAATGGCCAGCCAGCTGTTACCTGATTCCCTGCCATCTAGTAGTGGGGTGCAGCAGTAACCCTTTGGTACCCAGAATGAGCTGCATTTTTGGTCTGTTCCCGGTATGCATTGGCATACAAGTTGCTTAAGGGGTATACACCTGTGTCCTTGCCCTAAAAGTGTCTGTAACCCCTCTGCAGTTCATGAAGGATGCGGCGCATACTCGCTGGTGGGGATCTGGTCTGTATTCAAGGGTGGCTCTGGTTATGGGGACCCCTTTTGTGAGGGTGTTCCCTGAATCATTGAATCCTAGAGAGGTAGGGCTGGAAGGGACCTACAGAGGTCGCATCTAGTCCAACCCCCTGCTTGAGGCAGGATCAGCCTTGTCCAAACCATCCCAGATGCATCCATCATCTAAACACTTCATAAGTTAACAATCAACCCTGACCCAGCAGAGACATCACACCCGAACCTGCCACAGGGAAAGCGGGGGGTGGGGTGCTACTGCAGCCAGTGTCGTGCTGCTGTTAGAGGTTGTTAATACACTCAAGAGATTCCAGGTAGAGGCTGTGCCCCTGCTATAGAAAAAGGCAAACTACCCTCTTCCCCTCCAATTCCATACCAATCTGATCAGGGGGTAAAATTTCTCCATGACCTCAAATGGGCATCAGTCTGACCGTGAGTGGAGGGGCAAGACCCTCTAGTCAAGACCTTCCAGTTTTGGTCCCAGAAGAAGCACTGGCACAGCCCAGTCCCTGTCCGCAGCCTGGGCTGTAGCCAATACCCAGTGTCTTTTGATGAAGGCTTAAACCCCCCTGACACATTGCTACTACTAACAAGACTCTGTCAGAGCTGTATCCTTGGTGGGAGATGTCCCAAGGAGGCGGGGAGATGCCTGCATGCCCTGGAATTCTATTGACCTGTGTGTGTGTGGTGTCCCCCCCTCCCCACTGGGCCTGTCCCAATGACCCCAGTTTTGGGCTCCCCGGTTCAGATCCCAGACTGCAGGATTGGACTATGCAGAGGTAGCAGTCATGATGCTCCAGCTGTGGGGAGAGGGGCTGGTGACTGCCTGGGACCTGGTCTCACTCCAGCTGTCTCCTTTTGTCCTTGCAGGTACTCTTGAAGTCAGATACCCCAACTGGCGACATCCTGCTAGACGAGACTCTCAAACACATCAAAGCCACAGAGCCTGCAGAGACGGTGCAGACCTGGATAGAGCTTCTCACAGGTATGTGTGCTTGGGGCGTGCCCTACACTGCTTTGTGCCCTGGGGCTCCTCCCTCCCCTGGGACTGCGGGCTGAACAGGTTGGGACCTGGTGGCTGGCTCCATCTGAGCATGGAATGGAGCCAGGCAGGTGGCTGTGGGAGGAAGTGGTGTTTCCTTATCCTTTTGTTTGCATTGGAGGGTCTGGGATGGTGCTTGCACGTAGGGCTTGTGTACACTACGTCAGCACAGGTCCTGGAGAGGGCAGGGCTGAGCTTGCCTCTCCCATGCCTAGTTTGACTGATCTGGGAGTTGGCCCTGGAGCCTGTGGGTTTTTTTTTTTTTTTTTGGTTTTTTCCAGCAGTCCCTGTTGAGCACCACTTTCAGCCCTAGAGAGCATGGGCAGACTGGGGGGCCCAGAGGCTGAGGGACTGTGTTACCATAGTGCAGGATTGCACTGGGGCAAATCCCAGGCTGGAATGGTTGGGGGCTAGGCAGGGGTGCATTAACAGAGCTCTCGATGGAGGGTGGTGGTCAATTTGGGGCATGGGGAAGGTGTGGGAGGCGGGCTTGGTCTCTGCAGCTGGCTGATGCCTCAGTGTGGAAGGAAAGAGTCTCCCCTTCTCCCCCACACACACACCCCTGGCTGCCTTTCCCACAGGCGAGACCTGGAACCCCTTCAAGCTGCAGTACCAGCTGCGCAATGTGCGTGAGCGCATCGCCAAGAACCTGGTGGAGAAGGGCATCCTCACCACAGAGAAGCAAAACTTCCTGCTCTTTGACATGACCACGCACCCTGTGACCAACACCACCGAGAAGCAGCGCCTCGTCAAGAAGCTGCAGGAGAGTGTCCTGGACCGCTGGGTGAACGACCCGCACCGCATGGATAGGCGGACGTTGGCCCTGCTGGTGCTGGCCCACTCCTCAGACGTGCTGGAGAATGTCTTCTCCACGCTGGCTGATGACAAGTATGAGGTGGCCATGAGCCGCTCAAAGGACCTGCTGGAGATGGACCCCGAGGTGGAGGGTGGCAAGGCACAAGCCGTGGAGATGATCTGGG
The DNA here is from genome assembly GCF_052110815.1 of Crocodylus siamensis. Classification (NCBI taxonomy): domain Eukaryota; kingdom Metazoa; phylum Chordata; order Crocodylia; family Crocodylidae; genus Crocodylus; species Crocodylus siamensis. The sequence continues at coordinate 15,129,468 of NC_143400.1, read as the reverse complement.
CTGTCCTTGCAGCCTTCAATAAATCCTAAGCACCCTGGCTGGCCACGGCACGGAATGTGGCCCTCTGGATGTAGGATAGGACCCAGGCATACAGAACTACCCTCCATGGAGGGTGGGTTTGCACAGGTTGGCATGGGGTGGGCTTGGCAGATTTTCCCCTTGCCCCCTTCATGGCCTGAAGTGGCTGTGCTGGAAGGGGTGTGTGTGCGTGTGTGTGTGTGTGTGCGGTCAAATTGTCTGTCCTCTGTGAACTCTTAGCTACACACAGGTCTGGGTCTCTGGGCTGCTTGGCCCCATTTTTGACCCCCCAGGCAGAGACTGTCCAGGGGGGCTGCGTGCTGCTCTCTCACTTCGGAGTGAAGGGTGCCTGGTACTTGGCATGTGACTAGAGTGGGGCAATGCCCCCTTCCTGCCCCCCACAACTGAAGGATGCATGGCCCTTGGTAAGAGGTGAAGCTGCCCTGAAGCTTCTTGCCTGCATGCCCTTGCTCCTGGGACATGGAGAATATGCCTTGGGCACTGTAGCTTGGATGGGACCCATACATCGGGGGGTGCAAGTCCATGCCCCAGCTCCTTGCCATGAAGGGCAGGAGAGGCCTGGGGGGGTCTGAGTGTGGTGCCCTTGGTGGATGCTAGCATGGGGGTCACAGCCTCCAAGGCCAGTGGGGCACAATCCTTCCCCCCTCCACCCCCACCAGCTCCTCTGTTTCCTTCCCTGGTGCCCAGCTGTCTCTTACGGGCACCTCTTGGCATTTATTTCTCTGGTCTCACACGGGCACTTCTTGGATCAGCATGAAGCTGAAGCAGTGGATGAACTGGGCTGCTGGTGACCAGGGCAAAGTGACCTTCAGGTGCTAGTCAGTGCTTTGTGTGGAAGGAAGAAGGGGTGTGTGGCCATGCTGGGTCTGCCCCCCTGCATGACAGACTGACAGTGTGAGATTTGCACTTGGCAGAGGTACAGGTGCAACAGCTAAGCTGAGCTGCTCCTGTCTGCCTGTTCCTTGCAGATGAGCACTGAAACCTGCAGGCACAGCTCTGCTGAGCTACCCACTCACAGCAGCTGGGGATGTGGGTCTTAGTTTTGCCAGTATCACTGTAGTGACTTGCAACTTGCCCTGGGATGAGAGCAGAATCAGGCCTTGGCTTTTAGAGCCATGAAGTTGTGAGCTTCCTCAGGGGGACAGAGGCCTTTTAGGAGCAGCCCCATCCTGTTCCCAGGCTGGTGGATGCAGCCAGGGGTTGTGTGGGAGGCTGACATCTCACAAGGAGAGATTGTTATAATTGGGCGTGTAGGGCGGCTGCATTCATAGCCTGCAACCGTCTCTGGTGCCTCTTGCAGGTGATCTCCATCATGATCCGCTCCAGCTGCTAGCTCCCAGACTGAAGCACTGGGGCTGTAGCAGCTTGGACAGTGGCAGGAAGGGCTGAGTGGGCTGGGTGCTGGCTGTTTGCAGCTGTGCTTTGTAGGGAGAACAGATCAAGGGCTGAGGCTGTTCCTTTGCCTTTTTAAAGCGGCCCCTGCTATCTTGTCTTCTCGGGGGCATTTTCGACTAACCTTTCCCTGTGCCTCCACCTGGCCTCTCTGGTCTTGTGCACTGCGCTCCATTCAGCGCCTTATTAATTGCTCCCTTTACCCCCCAGGGTGGCATCCCTTGTCCTATGTATCACCCCTGGGAGGAGAGAGCAGTTGGAGCCCCCTTGTTAACAGGGCTCCTGGAGTGGGGAGAACAAGGAGTTTCCTTCTCAGCTGCCTCATTGACAGCAGGAAAGGGCAGGAGCTGGTTACAAGGCTCTGCCTGCTCTGTGTTCACTGCCCGCGTGCCTACTCTTGCCCTGGGAAGTGGAGCAAACTGCTCCCCTCATTCACTGGAGAGGCAGGGTGTGCAGACTGGCCATTAGCACAGTGCAGCTGGAAATCATTCATTTATTTGCCCACACCCCTGGCCACTGTCCTATGCATCAAACAGACCTGTGGTCCCTGCTGCCCGCAGCCACTCGGTCTACAAGTGAGCTTTGCAAGAGCTCTGGACTGGGTTTGGGGACAAGGGTGAACAAGCTGGATTCATGGCTGTTCTCTGAAATCTGCCTGCCACCCTCTGTTGCCTCTACCCTCAGCTGCAACAGCCTGGGCCCAAATGTTGCCTGCAGCTGAAGGGCCCTAGTCCTGGACCAGGGCAGAAATGGGGTGGGGGGCCTGTTTCCTTCCATCCAGTCCATAGCTGACTTGCTCTGGTGGGGGTCACTTGCAGAGGAGCCTCCATGCCATCTTGTTCCCCTCTGTGACGTGGCCACGGGTCTCTGCCCAGCACGGGGCCCCACGGCTCTAAGGGGAATGGCTGTTGATTTTTTTTTTTTTTATTTTTTTTTAAACTGCCCTTTCTAATAAAACCCCCTTCAGGTGCTGTCTTGTGCTCCTTGTCGCGCTCGTCTCCCCCGATAGAGCTGGGGCAACGTTGCTTTGGCACCGGGTCCTTCTTATGAATCTGTTTTAGTCTCGCCCCTATCTCTTCTATCAAGCTGAGCAGCCACAAGGAAGCACATTCCCCTCCCCCCCCCGGGGGTCCTGGGCAGGGCTCTGCATCATCAGCTGTGATGCACAGGTGGGGAAACTGAGGCACAGAGCCAGGCAGCAACCTGCACGGTGGCACCAAAGCAGGGGGCATAGCACCCAGGCATCCTGAGGCCTGGTCCACTTGCCTCTGCCACCAGAAGGACCCAGTGGCCTGTCACATGGGGACCTGCTGGGCAAGGGACCCTCCCTAACATGGGTCAAGGGCAGGGGAGTGACAGAGACAGCCAGGTGGGCCATATTGCATGCATTCCTTTGTCCTCATCACTAATTAATACTGCTAATTAGGGGCCTGGCTCCAGGCAGCCACTTGTTCACCCACAGAGCTCCAAGTGCTTGGGTCCTGGCATCTCTTCCTCTTGCTGGAAAGAGGAAGGGTCGTGCAGTGATGATGGCACCAGCCTGGACCATGGGCTTGTACCCCCTTTGCCACAGCCCCTTTGTGCAGCCTTGGGCAAGTCTCTTGTCCTGCTGCAGTTCCTTCCTCCATAGCAGCATGTGGGTCACCATGCTGTCCTGTCTCCCCAGGGCACTGCAAGATGAATGCACCCAGCCAGGGTCCTGTGGTGTGGTTGTTACAGTGTCACTTTACTTTATTGTGGGGTAAAAGTGGAGGGGAGGAATCATGCACTGCTTCACCCTGCTCTGAGCTGCCCCCCTCCCAGGAAAGCTACTGTATCTTCTAATGCACACAACACCCTCCCTTTACATTTTAGCTGCAGCAATTGGGGTGTGAAGTGTGGAAATAGGGTATTAGCAGTATCTCCCTCTGTGGGGGTGAAGATACAGCGTGCTACATGGGGCACCCTAGTACTTGCCTTTCCCCTCCCCTCTTCTCTTTGGCCCCTCAGCAGGGACTCCTGCTACGCCATCACTGAAAGCAACTGAGGAACCATCTTTTCTCCTGTCTGTCGAAAACAAGGTGCAGCTTGTATCTGGCAGTGTGTTGTATGTAAGAAAATACTTATCCCCCTCCCCCTGCCAGCCCTTTGCTCCCTGCCAGGGGCTCTGCTGCCTCCTAGTGGCCAGGTGCTGTAACAGCACTTGCTGCCCTAACATATGCATGCATCTCCACCTTACACCAGTGTGAAACCTGGGGTCACCCCCTATGGGGCTCGCAGCATGAGTCTGCACCCGAAGGGAGAACCGTGCTGCCCCAACAAGGCACCCGAGGCTCCTCCAAAGCCCCACACAGCAGCCTGGGACCCAGGAGTCCTGGGGGTCTGGCCCAGATCACCACCACAGCACAGAGCTCTGCATCTTAGGGGGCTGGTGGGTGTGATGAGTTTGCTGAGTCTCCACTCAGCTCCTCACATCAGGTCCCTTCCTTGTGGTGGGGTTGGGAAAGCAACTGAAAAGAAGCCACGATGGAGAGCTGGGATGGGGAGCAGGGTGGGGGGTTAAATAAAGATTTGGATTCAAACTTCTGGATTTGCCCTCTCCCTGAGGTAGGGAAGACTTGGCTCTTCCTGTGTAAACCAGGAAGAACCAGTAGAAACCAGCCACATGATGCCAGTAGGGAGACCCTGGCCCATCACAGCTATGGCATTGCTCTGACCCCATAGACCAGGGGTGGGCAAAATACTGACCTGCCGGGCCACTCTTTCTGGCCTGCAGTGCCCCTAAAAAATTTAGAAAATTAATATATATCTGCCCTGGCTGCCTGTCATGCAGCCCTCAATGGCTTGCCAAAACGCAGTAAGCAGCCCTCCGCCCGAAACAATTGTCTGCCCCTGCGATAGACCTTGGGTAGGGAAGTGCCCAGGCCCCTGGCTGCTCCCTGTTCCCCCTGCCCCCATCTAACCCTTAACTATCTGGGCCTGAGTTTTTCTACCCCTGAGGCCTAAGTGGGGGCAGGCTGGGCTGTGGGCAGCTGCAGTGGGGCAGTGAGGAGCTGCCTGCCCCTCAGTCCCACTGGCCCTGGCAGTGCTGGGATGTTTCAGCTGCCCCATTTTGACTCCCCTTGCCAGAGGAAATGGGATCATTGGGGCTGTGTGGCGCTGGGGATTTGTGGGTGCTGGGGGAAAAAATGAATGCAAATACACATGGGGCTTGAGCCAGCCAGGAGTGGGTTAAGGAGGCCTGGGAGCCACTTGGTTGAGTGTAATTGGGACCGACCAACCTGAGGCTGCTGCTGGGAGCAGGTAGGCCTGAAGGGGGGGCAGGACAGTGCTGGGGAGCTGCCAGTTCAGGCTCTCAACATACTCAGGCTTCACTGCACTTTGGGGGAGGCTGAAGAGCACAGCTGGAATTGAGATGCAAAACACAAATCTCCCCCAGGGAGTTGTCCTGATTGGCTGGGCTGGGCAGGTAGGCCTGCAGCTGGGAGCCCCACGCTGCTCCTTGCTTCTCTGTCATGGTCCCTTGTCCAGAGTCCAGGGGTGGTTGTGGAAAAAACCCCTCCTGACCTTGGCTCCAGGGGCTTTGGGTGGGGCATGAACATCCCCGGACACGTCTGTGGGGCTGAGCAGGAAGCAGAGCCTGGCTGGGGTTGTGGGGTTGGGAGCTGGACGCCTGGGTTCTGCCTCGGCAGCTGATGTCCAGAGGGGCTGGTGGTTGCAGCCAGCAGCTCAGCGCCTCTCCAATGCTGCAGGATCGGGCCCCATGGGTGTGATTCTGGCGTTTCTGGGAGAGGAGTGCGGCCCAGTGGAATTGCTTCGGGCTGACCCTGTGACTTCACACAGGACCTCACAGGTGCTGTGAGTGGCTTATAAGTGATGGGGAGGCCTGCAGGGTTTGGGAAGCATGATGCATGGTCTGGAGAAGCAGGGGTTAAATGCCGGGGATCCCAGTCCCTCTTTCATTGGTTACCCCTGCAGGAGTTTTGGCCCCAAGACTAGCCTTTGGCCTTTGTTGCACATGTCACGTGTACGTGCTTATGACAGGCTGCCTGGAGAGGGGAGCACTGCGGGGTTCCCACTTCACAGGTGGGGACACTCAGGCTTAGAGGGCAGAAGGGGCTTGGCTTGGGTCTGTTGTGGAGCTGGGGGTCATATCATGCTGCAAGGCTGTCTCTCCGACAGCTCTTCCGGTGCACAGTGCTGTACAAACCTCACTCCCTCTGGAAGCAAAGGGGACTTGGTCCTAAACCCAGCAGTTTGGCCTGGGTTCACAGGCACACATGGTTAACACACAGGCACACACACAGTTAACATACACACCTACATGCACATGCAGTTAACACGTACACACAGTTAACACACACAAAGGGATCACATGCACAAATGCAGAGGGGTAACATGGACATGAAGAGGTTTAACACGTGGAAGATACACATGCTCACACACTTGTACACACACATGCACACACACACTTCCAGCTCTCCTGCATGGGGGCACAGGTTACTTTGCTGCGTCCGGGCAGGCAAAGCAAGGGGAGAAGCAGGCAGGCAGAAGGAGGATGGGCAGGGAAGGGGCCAGGAGGCACGAGGCCGTCGGGGCAGCCAGGCCCCGCATCCCTGTGCAGTGCGGCCGGTGCGGTATCGACCAGCGTCTGTCGGCGCGGGGAGAACAATGGCAGCAGCAGCCGATCAATGCGCCCGTCGATACCGTGGAGCTGTGCCGGCGCCATGGCAACTGGGAAGGGGCACACAGGCCTCCTCTGCTGCCGGGATGATGAGGATGGGGCCCTGCTCCGGGAAGGCCAGACTGGGGCAGGAGAAAGGGGGTGCCCGGAGGCCACATGAGGCCCTGGCTGTGGCCCCTTGGACCACAGAGCCTGCCATGGGGAAGTCTGGAGGCCAGAAGCAGGTCTGTGGGCGGAGCCTGGTGCAGCATCAGGGTCTGGGAAATGGGCACAGCGGCGGCTGAGAGCTGGTTGTATCTGCTCCTGGCCTATGCAGCCTCAGGCATGTCATCTGGCTTCTGCAGGCAGGGTTAGGGCAAGGTGGGTGGACACACACCACTGCCCTGCAGCCTCAGTTTTCCCATCTGTACAATGGAGCTGGTGGCTTGGCCTTCCCTAACCCCTGGCTCCTACAAATACTTCAGAAGAGCCACCTGTCAGGAGTGGCTGCAGGGGGTCAGAGCACCACAGACACAGGCAGGGCCAGGGTGTGCATGTGTGCATGCACGTGAATCAGTGTGTGCATGCGTGTGTGCGCATACATGTGTGTATAATGCCCCCTGAGCTCCACTGGTAGCTCCCAGCCCTACATGCACACATGCATGCACACACACACGCCTGCACACGCCACCTGGGTGAATCTCCCTCTCAGCATATCGATTGGGGCTGCATTGATCCGCTGGAAGATGAGGGGCCGGGGGGAGGGGAAGAGGAGCAGGGCGGGGGGGTGGGGGGGGAGCGGAAAATCAATGTCACTGTGCAATATGTTTCTGGGGCTGGCGGATTCACTGGCGCACGCCGGGCGGGAGGGAATCTCACGGAGCCGGGGCTGGGGCTGGGGGCAGCAGGAGCTGCCGGAGCCAAGCAGAGGAGCCAGGCGGGGGCTGTTCCATGTGGGTGATCCTGTTTCTCCCCCGTGTGGGAGCTGCATGGCCCCGGCACCGTGCAGGCCGTGGCATCCAGAGGCAGGTGAGCCAGGGGCCAGGGGCTGATGGAGGACTGAGAGGTTGCCGTGGGCATGCTTGGGGGGCCCTGGGTCCGTGGGCCTCAGCTGCTGGTGTCAGCAGGGTGGTGTTAGCTCATCCCCCCGGGGCGCCAGGCGATGCCCCTGTACCCCCTGCATTAGGGAGCGCCAAGCTCAGGCTGGGGGCAATTCTTTCCTGTCACCCCCAGCAATCCCCTGCTTTTCGCTGCCTCTCATTGCACAGCTGAGACAGGAGCTGCGTTCCCACCCCAGAGGCAGCCGCATGTCAGTACGGAGCCAGGGCTTCCCTGGGAGGGGGGGTGCCATGGTGCTGTGCCCCCCCAGAAGTGGCTGCATTCCCAGGCCATTCTGACACACGGAGGTGGTGGCAACCCTCCTCTGCCCCCAGCCTGGGAGCATCTCAGCTCTCATCCATACCAAATCCCAGCGCAATGCAGCCTCAAGCCCTGGAAGATCAGGCAGGGGCAGGATCAGGACAGACACTCGTGGGTAGCCGGGATCCAAAAGCTCCCTGGCGTGAGTGTTTTGCCTCTGGAGAAGCCGATGCAGCTGTCAGGAGCATGAAGGGGTTGGCGGGGGGGGAGAGTCATCAGGAATAAACAGTGTCTGCTATTGATTTCGGCCTATGGTTAGGAAGAAAAATGTGCCAGCACAGCAAAGCTGGCGTGGACAGCCGACGTTGTGATCAATAGCCCAATACATCAGGGGTAGCCATGGAAACAGGAGGCGGGGTAAGGCTCCTCTTTTTAAGAAAGTCTCCTTTGCCATCAGGGCTGTGGGCACAGGGTGCGGCAGGGCAGGTTGGGTTGGGTAGACGCAGCAGCAGGCAGAGGCTCCATGATGGGGTTGTGCCACGTGGCGTCCAGGTTTGCATGCCCTGAGCCTGGTATTGAGAGTGGCCGAACCACAGGCTCCTCCTTCGCCTGTGCCCAGGTTGAAGGTTCCCCTGTCTCCTAAGTGGGAAGGTTTGTTACAGAAAACAAGTGCTAAAAGTGAGCCTGGGTTTGCACCCAGCTCGGCTCCAGCCTGGTGCCCCTTGTTTACCAGGCACAGCACACGGAGCCATCTAGTGGCCATGCTGTGCTGCACGTGAAAGGACAGTGGGGATCAAGTCCACGCAGCTCAAGCGCTTGCTGGGGGGGCATGAGTCTGCCAGGCTGTAAGCAGAAAGGGTTTTAAAAAACTTGGCACTGTCTCTCCACATTTCCTTCCACCTGTGACGTCTTCAGTCCCAGAGGCCAATGCCTCTGGGCCTGCTGGAGCATCAGAGAATGAGGGAACGGGGTGTTTTTCCCATTCCTGATGGACTGAAGCTTTTGGTTTCTACTGCGTGCACACAAGAGAAATTAGACGGTGAAACTCCTGCGGGGCTGGACCCGTTCTCTCCCACCATTTGTCTGGAAAGAATGCCCTCGAACTGAATCTGTGACTTCTTCCCCCAGCTTTGGCCTGTTGGCACAGGTTTCCTGATCCCCTTCCCAGGCAGGGCTGGGGCAGATCTGTGCAGGCAAAAGGGGAGGCCTGGCAAGGTCGGGCAGGACCAGGGGGGAGGCAGGAATCTGGAGCACACAGTGGGGATCAGGGCAAGACCATCTCTACCTGTGCCAGTAGCAGAGGCTGGTTTGTCCCTGGCTGGAGCATCTTGCCTCCTCTGCTCAGGGTCAGACCAATGCCTGTTTGAGATCAGGAAGAAATTTTTGCCCTCTGGTCAGATAGGTGCAGACTTGGGGGCAGGGCGGGGGTGCCTCCCTCTGCAGTGGGGCCATGGCCTCTGCCTGGGGTCTCTTGAGTGTCTAGTAACAACCTTTCACATGCCGGATGTCAGCTGCCACGGGCCCCCTGCTTTCCCTGCAGGTGTGAGGCCCACATCATGTCAGGGTTGCGGATAGTCTTACTAAGGGGTTAGACAGTGGGTTTGTCTGGGACGGTTTGATCCTGCTTCAGGCAGGGTTTGCACTAGATGTGACCTCTGCAAGGTCCCTTCCAGCCCTGCTGCTCTGTGCTTCTGTGAGTGGAGCCCGGACTGGGCACCTCTGGGGAAGGAGAGGGCCATGCTGATGCTGGTTCAGTTCCCCAGAGCCCAGCAGAGCCTGGGGAGGTGTCCCCAGCCCGGAGCACCCCTTGCTCACTCGGCTGCCACGCTGCAGGAGCTTGGTGCCAGATCCGTCTGGCCTGGCCAAGGGGTCACCGGCTGCTGGACTCCCTCCACACGGAGAGCACTGGGGCTGGAAGGGACCTGCAGGGGTCACACAGTCCCACCCCAGCCAGAGGCAGGATCAGCCCTGTCCAAACCATGCCTGTGAAGCGCTGGTAGAAGCCCTTCCTCCCCTGACAAGCTCCCCCAAGTGACTGCCAGCAGGGGCCACGTCACTCCCAACCTCTGCAGGGACAGCCTGGAGCCGGTGCTGTGATGCTGAAGGTCAGGCCCTGCTGCCCTGTGTGACGATGCTGCTGATTTGCACCCGGGGGTGAAAAGGCCCCTCTGGGTCCAGTGACCTGTCACACCCAGGCGACCTCTACCCCAGTGCCCAAAGATTTAACCCCATCACCTTCCCGGAGGCTGGGAGCGGGGATCCATTCAGGACCCAGGCGGAAGAGTCTGGCCGGCTGGGGACCAGCGCGTGGCCGAGGCCCATCTATTATCTGCCCAATCGATAGGCTGCTCGCCGAGATGCCGGGTCAGATGCAGTTGCTAAGAGACTCCAGCATCGACCACAGGGGTGTGTGGGGAGGGGGCTAGGAGATGGGGGAAGCAGCTGGGAGGGCAGAGGTCACCGCAGCCAGGGCTGGGGAAGGGGTTTTGAACAGACCAGGGCTGGGGCTGAGGCTAGGCTGGCGGGTGGAGTGTGGGGGTGCCCCCCCGGCTGCAAGTCAGTGACCCCAGGAGAGCTCTGGACCCAGATCTGTCTTCCCACCACTCACTGGGTGTTGCCTGGAAACTTTGGCTCAGCCTCTGGGGAGAGGAGAGAGGAGCCAATGCTGGGCAGTGCCCAGCCGTGGCCGCGTGGCTGTGCCCATCGCCAGGCCACGCACCAGTGAATGGCGAGGTACAGGCCTATGACACAGGACACCTGGGTTCCCTGCCCACCCCAGCCTGACACGGCCCCTTGCAAAGCGTGGGCCCAGAGCAAACAGTTTCCCAGCCAAGGCAGCACCAGGAAGGAGGCGTCGGGACCTTACTTGCCAGGACAGCACCAGGCAAGAGACGGAGGGATCCTGCCCCTAATTCCTTGAGATCAGCTTTGACACGAAGGTCCCGGCTGGTCGGGTCCCTGCCTGCCTGGGGCTCAGGCTCTGCTTTAATAGCAAGCCGAGGGCCTCTCTGGACTCTGGGGCTTGCCAGATAGAGAGAGAGAGAGTGATGGAGCCGGAAGAGCTGGCAGCCGCTTGCCTCTGCACCTCCAGCACTTGGCGGCTTCTCTCCGGCTCCAGCTGCCAACTGCGCCGAGCTGCGATTTCCAGTAATGCTTTGCCGCCGGCAGGCAGGTCCCTCCTTGCACGGTGACTCTGCTAAATCCCTGTGCGCTGCAGCAGCCTGGCCGGAGGACGGGGGTCTTGGCCCGAGGGATCCCTGCTCGCGGCACCAGGCCCAGGGCCCAGCCGGTGACAGCCCAAGACCCTGGGATGTTTTCCAGGCTGCCACTGGGGGCAGCGGCATTTGGTCCCACTGGATTCACTTCCTGTCCCAAGCTAGATCGGCTCATTTGACTGGTAAGTGCCTGGAGCCAGGGTCCCGTGTGTCCCCAGGGAGACAGGACCGCGATCCTGGGATCTGTGGCAAAGGGGTGGGGGGTGGATGTGCAGTGGATCTTGCCCCCTCCAGGCCCCTGCAACCTGCTCCAGGGAATCCAGGGCCTCGTCTCTTTGCATTGGGCTGGGGTAAAAGCCAGGACGGGTTTCCCCGGGGGCTGCTCTGTGAAGCTCCCAGGTGGGAGCTATTTGGGGTCTTGGGTTCCCAGTGGATGCGAGTCTTGAGGGAGATGGAGGAAGCAGGGGGTGAGGGCATTGGTAAGTGCCGCCCGTGTGCTGAGCTCTGCCCACATGACATCTCAGCTCTGCAAAATGACTTGGGGCATGCAGTGACATTGTTGTGCCTCAGTTTCCCCATCTGTGTTACGGGGCCGGTGGTGTTGCTGTCTTTGCAAAGCTTTTGGAGATCCTGGCAGGCAAGCCAAAGGAGAGTGCTGTCTGCTGCTAGTCATTGGCAGGCATCTGAGCTGAGCTGGATGGGAGCACTGAGGCCTCAGGGGTCTGGGTACAAGCCCTGGGTGGCACCGAACAGCTCCATCGCCTCATCTTCCTGGCTCTAGTATGCACAGAGCAGTGGGGGTGGGAGGAGTGTGCACCATTACTCTGCCCCTGGCACAGCCTGGGGATAGCGTAGACAAGGCCTCTGCAATGAGGTGCTGGCACCAGTGCGCTTGGAGGGATGCAGTGGAAACCCCTGCCTGTGACTCTGCCCCTGGCACCAGCTGCAGCTGCGTGGGTCCCAGGGCTTTGATTTCTGATGAGCCAACAGGCTGTGGCCTCCTGTGCCAGCCCTTGTCCATCACTGATCCCAGAAGGGACAGGGCTGAATGGTGCAGCATGGACAGGCGCCCAGGGCCAGGCCTGAAGGTCTCTGCTGTTCCCTCCTGTCCCCCCAGTGCTCGGGACCCCGACTGGTGCTCAGGGGAGGCATTTACAGGTCTCTCCCCTGCATCGGGACCCAGGTCCACATGCCCTAGATCCTGACTCTCTGACTATGAGCGTCACCCGAAGGAGTTGTGAGGACCCTGAGAACCACCCGAACATTAGCTCTCATCAAGATCCTGTGCACAAGGGCCTTGGCTTGGCCCCGGGAGCATTTTTCAAGGGCTTTTCCAGGTTTAATCTCCAGGACCTCTGAGGTCTAGTCCTGGCTTGCTGCTGCAGGGAGGGGTCCCTCACCCACACCAGGCCTCTTCGGGGGATTATTGCCCCCAGATTTTTAACCTCACTAAAAACCCAGTGGGACCCATAGCAGTTAGTGGGAACGGGGGGTATTGAGCATATCTGGACAGCCCGTCACTTCCCTCTGGGGACGAGAACGTGACAGTAGACTTCAGAGCCCCCTGGCTCCACTCTCTTTATCACCGTGGCATCATCTCTGGGAACAGACCACATCGCCCGGATTCGGCAGAGCTCTCAAACAGTTAAGCGCCTATTAATTTCCACCAGGGATTCAACACCTCCATCAATTAGCTCCGCTCCTCTAGATAGATGGACTGGATCCAAGGATGTTAGTGTCTCCTCCCCGACCCCTCGGCTCACACAGGGGGATTCCCTGGGACTCTCTCAAGGACCATAAATGAGGCCTGGGATGAAAGCAGAGCTAATAACCCTGGTTAGAATAAGGGCGACTGGCGAACCAGGAGAGGAGGAGTCTTGGCTTTAATGTTGGCTTATTAAGACGGGATGATATTTCTGTCAGGGGATTGGCATGGGGGCTCTTTCTTGGACGGGGAGGTTACCCTCATTGATTGCACAGACCTGATCCAGTCCATATCTGCGCCAGGGCCCAGTGAAAGCTAGCGCTGACGGAGAAGATTGCGGGGAAGGCGGGTGCCAGCAAGAAACACTTCTCAGCCCTGCAGGGACTTGTTTAAAGCTGTTCTATTTTAGGCTGGGGAAAATATTTCCCATAATTTAGGCTGGAAAGGCAGCCTTGAAGCCACAGAGGTTTCTAGGCCTCCACAGGGGAGGCAAGAAACCCCAGCCCAACTGGTTTTAAGATGGATCTTGGAGAGCAGATGATTGGGCTAATGCAGTATGGGGAGGCTGGAATAATAGTGGACTGTACTGGGTATCTCTTAGGGCTCCTTCTAGTCCCACGCCCTGCGTTCCTCCTGTTTTTAACGTTTTCCAGTGTTTTAAGCACAGGGTGGGCCTAACTGACTGGTTGCCCCATGGGGCTGGCAAGGAATTTAGTTTCCCTTCCTGATGCTACATGTGCCTGGGGTTTTCTTAAGCCATTTTCAGGAGCATTGGGTGCTGGCTGCAACCAGGCTGACCATAGTTTTACTAAGAGTTTAGACAGTGGGTTTGTCTGGGGTGCATTGGAGGGGGCTGATCCCGCCTCAGGCAGGGGCTGGGCTCAATGTGACCTCTGGAGCTCCCTTCCAGCATCACTGCTCTGGGATGCTATGTTTCAAAGTTGCTGCCCCGGCAAACCTCCCTTTCAATTAACTCAGTGGCTCATGGCTAGCTCGGTGGATAACTCAGTGGCTTGTGGTTAACTTAGTGGCTCATGGCGAGCCTGCTGGTCTGACCAGCTTTGTTCTGCTGCTACAGGCCAGGTTGCCTGCAGCAGTCAAAGCCCATCTCCCTCGGTGCTGAGGCCGGTCTTCAAGGGGACGTGAACCTGGAATTGAAACCAGTGGCAGCCGGTGCCTGTTGTTGGGGATCCAGGCCGCACAGTGAACACAGTAGCGGAGGCAGGGAGGAAAAGGGGCTCACCTAAAATGCTACCAGAAGTTCGGGGCTGAGCTAGGGATATCAAGCCAGGTCTCCTGGGTCCCTGGGAGGGCTCTTATCCCTGGAGGGCTTCCCCGAGTGTTACTCAGTTTCCCCTAGAATAAGCCTAAAGCTCAGCACTTCTAGCTGGAAATAATTTGCTCCAGGTCAAAAGGCTTCACAGGCTAAATCTAGGCCAGGAAATCATTCGGGCCTCTGCATCGGACATTGGAAGCAGAAGCTGATCTGCATGGATTTCCAATGGGCCCTGGGAACGGGTGCCTCCTCTTCCATGTGCGTGCGAACGCCCCTCCTTTCCTCTGCTTTGCTGCTGGGAGCTGGCAGCTCTCCCCTGCTCTGGCTTGTCATGATGCTGCTGAGGTTTATTTTTCCTCGGTGCTTTATCTGACAGCTGAGCAAAATTCAGCTGCACAGAATATCCCTCCCCCCACCTGTTGTATTTTTTTCTTGGGTGAAAAGCGAGGGAAATTATGCCAATGCTGCTTGTAATGAATCGTTTCTATCAGGGCAGCCCACAGCTGGGCCTCGCGGTACTGAGCACTGCCCTGTGTTGGTGCCCACCTTCATCCATCCTGTACCGTGCTTTAAATCATCCCCATCTCCTCCATCGCTTCTCTTCTGTGGGGATCACAGTTGAAGGGCAGCAATCTGAGCGGAGGGGAGAGGGATCTCTTCCATGGCGGCTCCTCTCACCAGCTGCCTTTCCCCCTTTTTCTTTTGAACTACTCTGAGATTTCTCTGCGTTTCCATATGACCTTATCCCTTGGAGGCCAGGAGAATAAACTCCAGGCAGGAAACCTATGGAGGGAGGTGGGGGGGAAAGAAATCAAAAGGGATCCAGGTTCCTGCTCCTTGCTCTGTAGTTTGTCACGACCTGAGTGTGAATGTACACACATCTGAGTGCCTGAATGCAGCACCCACCAACACAAAATTAACCCCGCTGCTTTCCAGCTGGCCCCCAGCCTGCAAAAAGGGGCACTGACTGCAGACATCAAAGCCAGCCCAGAGGAGGGGAGTGAGGGGGGTGAGAAGCATCTCTCTGCAACATGCCATCAAAGACATCTCCTTCTAGCTGGACCTGGAAAGGCTCAGCTCTGGTTTGGGGCTAATTAAATTGGGTTGTCAAATTAACCTGCAATAATGATTTGTTTTCATTATTTGATGGGGGTGTGTGTGGGGGGGGAGTGTGTGTGTGTGTGTGTGTGTGTGTGACCATTCCTGTCTCCCTGTTAGACTCTCCTGATTAAAATCTTATTAATGTGTTGATTAGCCAGGAACAGCCCCACACCCATAACACCCCCCCAGAGAAGACCCCCAAAGGCAGGTGATCTCCCTCCTCCCCCCACAGCAAAGAAGTGCCCAAGGGGGTGGGCAGCAAGGGAGGGGATGGGGGTGGCTGGTCCCTTCTTTAGGGGGTAAAGATAGTGGGGGGTCTGGAGGGTGGAGTGGGGGGCATCTGCGGCCTGGGAAGGGGGAGCTAGGAGCCCCACCAGTGTGCTGGGCGCGGAGGGCAGGAGGCGGCTGGTCTGGGGAGGAACCAGCGGGGGGTTTGGGGGGGACTGGCTCGGGGGTGCCCGGGGGGGACAGGGTCACAGGGGACCCCAGTGTCTCTCTCAGCTCCCTCCCCGAAACGCTCGCGACCCCGGGGACCTTTGCTGGGGCGGGGGGCCGGGCCGAGCCCCAGGGCCGCGGCGAGGGCGGGGGCAGGATCGGGCCCGCGGGGCTGCGCCTGGCTGCGGCGCGGGGTCGTCTCGATCGTTTATCTCAAGTCGTCTTATTGTACCTGGTTTGCATAGTTTAATTTTATTTGAATTTATCCGTATCTATTTTTTCTCTTTTCATTCAGTCTGCGTTCTCACTTTATCTTTATTTTGTAGTATTTGATTTGAAGCGATCTGTATCTTTATTTGTAGTGTTTGCCTTTATTTTTATGTTTTCCTTTATCTTGATGTTGTCCGGTTGATTGTGTGTGTTTATTATTTATTTTAGCTCTGTCTTTATTTGTAGGGTTCTGTTTTCTTTTCTTTTCCCTTGATCTGTTTTTACTCTTACGCTTTATGTTGCTGTATTTTCCTTTTCTTTCATTGCTTTTCTTCTTTTAGCGGCACCGCCTGCCCCCGGGTTGCTCTCATCCGCGGCCGGGGCTGGGCGAGGGAAGCCCCCCGGGCTCCGCGCGGATCCTTGCGGGGCTTTTGCGCCGCCGGGTTTCGCGTCTCGGGGGAGCCTCGTGTTGTTGCTGCTGTTAATTAACTCCGTTACCTGCAGAGCCCAGGCTGGGGGAGGGAGGGTGGGAAAGACGGGACCTGCTGGTCACAAGGGTTGAAAAAATGATCGGGACCTTGAGCTTTACACACACACACGCGCACACACACACACACACACCTCCCACATACAGGTTGTTGGCTATAGATACAGATCACGTATGTATACACGCATCCACTGGTATGGTGTGTGTGTGGGGGGGGTGTCCAAGGTACAGATCATTTTATATCTATACACACGGATCATTTATACACCCGTACACACACTGCCTTAAAATACACATGCGCGCATGCATATACGCACACACAGACACATAGTGCCTTAAAACTCACACCCACACACGCGCACGCATTCATGTAGGCAGACCTAATACAGGGACGTACACACGAGTGCCTTGAAATTCGCACACATACGTACACACACGCACACTGTACCTTAAAACGCACACACACGATGAAATAATAGGTGTGTGTGTGAATGATCTACGCGTGTGTGTGTGTGTGTGTGCCCCTGTGTATATACCCCTGTCCCGGGGGGAGCACTCCCGCCCACCACAGCCGGCCCAGGGCACCCGGGAGCGCCGGGGGTGTCGCTGACTCCAGGTACTACAGACAGGACGGGGGGGTGGGGGGGACACCCCGTGCCCGTGCCCGTGCCCGCAGCGCGAGCCTTCTCCAGGGCTGGGTGAGCTCCGGCTGTCCCGGGAGATCCCGGGGGGAGGGGTGCGGATCGAGTGGATCGGGACACAAGGCTCAAGGGGTGTGTGTGTGTGTGTGTGGGGGGGGGGTTAAAAAGCAGCGGCAGCCCAGGTGGCGGGAAGGCAGAGGTCAGCCGCTTGCAGGGAAGGGCCGGGCTCGATGGGGGCTCCGAAGCCGCTCCCCGGTGCGAGCCGAGCCGCGCCGGGCGCTGATCCTGCTGCAGAGGAGAGCGGCCTAATCCGATTTCCCCTCGCTGCTTCCTCTCGCTGTGGGTGCACTTCCCGGAGGAGCCCGGGGAATAACGTCAACCGCGAAATCGAGTTACTGCCTCTGCCTCCTCCTCCTCCCAGCCCGGGTCCTCGGCCCAGGCTGATCCGATTTGTAGCTCATTCCCTCGGCTTTTCATTAGGGGCTAGAAATGGAGAGGAAGGGGCCGGGTCCTGTGTCCCCTCGGGGCTTTATTTTTCCTCTTGTCTTTATCGCGGTGTCGCGGGAGACTCCAGTTGCCTTAGAAGGATCCCAGGTGGATCCCAGCCCGGCCTCGCCGAGCGGAGAGATCCGGGGCTGCCGGAGAGGAGAGGAGAGGAGAGCTGGGCCGGGGCCAGGGCCCTCGCTCCTTCACACAGCTCCTTGCATTTTAACTATATGATACACAGAGAGCAAGAGAGACATCCATGTTCCGTACTCAGAGATACAGATATTACGTCTACATCCTATGTCTGTCTCTCTGTGTGCATCATACATATACATACATACGTGTGTGTATAACTTGCATATAGAGAGATGATTATTTAAAGAACTTGTCACATTTTAAGTATATTAATAATATACATACTCATAGACAGACATGTCACACACACACACACACACATATATAGACACATATTTGTCACATATACACACAGACACAGAGGTACATGTTACATATACACGCAAACATACATATATGCCGCACATATACACAGGCATGTGTCATATATATACATACAGACACATTTCTCACTCTGTCTCTCTCTTTCTCTCTCTCTCTATTATATATATATTATTTATACACTTGCAAATACAGAGATGATTATTTAAAGAACTCTGTGTTGCTTTTTAAGTGCGTAAATAATATATACGCACACTATATGTATGTCTGTGTATGTATTATACACATATATATAATTTATACACTTGCATGCATAGAGAGATGGTTATTTAAAGAACTCGTCGTATGTTAAGTATATAAATAATATACATGTATGTATGTATGTCTCTGTGTGTCTATTATACATATATTATTTATATATTATGTTATACATTTAAACGATTATTCCTTAAAGAACTCGTCGCTTCAGTGTGTAAATAATATACACAGACACACTGTATGTATGTATGTGTGTATATATATGTGTGTGTGTAATATATATTATTATATATAATAATATATGTATAGTTTATATTATACACATATATATAATTTCTACACTTGCATATGCAGAGATGATTTAACTCGTCGCACTTTAAGTATATAAATAATGCGGCGCGCGCACAAACATACATACATAGACACGTGCGGACACCCTCCACACACACATTCACATGGGCACACACACTCAGACAGACGTGCACGCCCCTCCCCCCACACGTCCGCACGCACACCCAGATGTACACGCGCACCCATTGATTGCTCAGGTATCTATAGAAACGCCTCCGCATCCAGATGCCCAGAGCGGCAGCGCAATTACAAACACTTCGGCTTTTCCTATTGACGCCGTCGTCTGCCTCCTCGCAGAAAATCCGCGGCGTTTTCAATGGGTCCCGTTTGCTGGCTCGGCTTTACCACCCCGCTGCCCCCCCTCCCTTTTTTGTCTCTGATTTGGAGTCTAGACGCAAAAGGAGGGGCCGGATTTGGAGCGGGCTTGCTCCGCTGTAGACCCAGGGGAACTAACTGCCTTCGGCTTCACGGCAGCGCGATTAACCCGGGGCAATCGGGTCCCTATTTCTGCTTCTAATATCGACCGGTGTCTCCCAGGGGCGGGCGATTCAGGGCTCATTGATTTCTATACAGTATTCGCAGTCTGCCCTGAAATATTCTCTAAAACTTTGCGCTCGTCCCTCAGGCTTCTTTATTTGGAAATCTCCGCCTTCCCCTCCCCGAGCCCCCCGCGATACCAACCTAGCCTGTCCTGCGTCTAGCAGATCTGTTCACTGAGATCATAGAAATCATAGAAATTAAGGGCTGGAAGGGACCTTAAAAGATCATCGAGTCCAACCCCCCTGAGATGTCCGGGGAAAATTCATTTGAAAACGTAGCTTCTTTTCAGGGAGGTGGGAGGCTGACTGCACCTGCATGCTCAGAGAAACAAGACGCAGAGGAAGGGACTTTGCATTATACATTATTTAGAGAGGTTTGGGGGAAGGGATCCCCCCCCCCAGCTTTTCATGTCAATGTCACTTGGGATTGACATCTTGTCAATATCACCACGTCTGCGTGTGACTGCAGGGACACGTGTCCCCCGAGTGTGTGTGGAGTGTGCACACGATCCAGTGAGCACTGCAAGGCTGGCAGTCAGGGCTTGCACCATCCGTCACCATCACCACTGTGGAAGCGGGTTGCCGCCCTGCACCTGTGTCTGGTCACGGCTTTACACCGCTTTTTGTGGCCAGATCTTGGGGGAAATTGTCACTTCTGTCTGCACCCGCTGTATCCGAAGGCAGGTGTGTAAGGCAATTCGTCAGACGCCTGGATCAGAGCGCATAAATACCTGAAACTTCATGCCGTTGACTCTAAAATATTAAATTCCAGTTATTTGGAGAAGGGCATTTTTATTTCATCTCCTAAACGGTCCTTTCCCCATTGTTTTTGGATCGGCGTTTACTTCCGAGGTGAAATTACTTTTATTTAAACCTATATTTTCCCCCTGTCTTTCCCTTATTTTTTTTACATGCCCATATTGGTAGCGAAATAAGCTCCCCAAATATACGTACCAGAGCTTCATTTAAGGGATAGCAGCCTTCTTCCATGATGAGCAGCAGGAGAAACTTGGCTGGCATTTCATTAACAGTCCTGAAGCTGTTTTGAAAAGCCCTAAAGGGAGAGAAATATGACATTTATGTAATGCAATTTTCCTTTCTTTTTTTTTTAAGGGGCTAAATCGTATTAAACGCAATTTAATTTCCTCCTCGTGAATGATCGCAAAAACAGCTCGTAATTGCTGCCTTTGATCTGTTCATCATAGGATAAAGAGGGAGCCAACCGAAGTGTGTGCGCGCGTTTGTGTTTTAAAAGTATTTTGTGTCTTTTAATGGCCTGGGAAATGTATTTAAATATATTCAGCGAAGGGGCCAATGTGCCTGCCAAACAGCCAATTGATCAATAAAAAGCAATTAATCAACTAAATGGTGTTTTAAACTCTGTTCGGTAGAGCTAAAATCCGAATTGATGAGAGAAATGCCTCTAAGTGTTTCTGTAGACGCCCGATGCGGTTTCACAGGAGGTGTTCAGGAGCAAGCTGCTATTTCATAATTAGGTTTAATTGGAATATGAACTATACCAACATTTGTCCCCATTGCAACGCCTATTGATCGGGTCCTTTGTATTCATTTGGGCGCATGAGAATTTTCCAATCATAAAAAATGAAAGTTGGAAGGGACCTCAGTCAGGAGGTCACATCCCCGAACAGCCCCAGGTAGATCATCCCAGTTACGGCATTTCAGGATTTCGATGTAGATATTTTTTTCAGGTGTCCCAGATATTTAGAGAGCGTTGGTTGTAACCGTGTTGATCTAAGGACATAGACAAGGTTCCTTGGGTAAATAGGATTTCTTTTATTAGACCAACTGAATAGTTGGGAAAATGTTCTTTTGGTCTAATAACAGATTTTTTCCCCAACTATTTATTTGGTCTAATAAAAGAGATCACATTTCCCCAAAGACCCTTGTCTGCCTGGGATTTAAATGGGTTTTGCCTCTCTTGTTACAGTCTCCGAAATCCGCCCTACGCACAGAGATTGAGAACGATTCTTCTTTTGGGGCGCGGATGCTGCATTTTTGGTAGAGACGGACATATTTTGGCGGGGGGGGTTGGTTGTTTTTCGTGATTCCAATAGAAATTGGAAGCGGAATTTTGGCGTCTTTCTGTAGAGGGTTTGCGTCTAGTGTTCGCCTCCTCTACCAAAAAAAATCAGCAAAAAAACCAAAACCGTTTTCCCATGTTATTACTGGAAATACCTTCTAAATTCCCCCCATCTGCTGCCTGCGGACTTCGTGTAGCTGAGCTGCTGGAGGACTCTGAGCTCGACCCCATCCCGCCCCTCGCTCACTGCAAACCCAACTCCGAGCTGCAGAAATCAAATCCCGTTTCTTCCAAGGGGGAGGAGGGAGGAAAACCCTCGAGAAAATCGCATATTTGTAAATAGAATCAGAATAAGGGAGTTGGATCTCGATGGCAAGGAGCGAGCCTGCCAAAAATAGTAGTAGTAGCAATAATAATATAGTGATCTAGTCTAATAGGGGTAGCAGCAATAATTATGGTAATAATAAGGATGATGATAGTAGTCATAATAAGTAGTAGTAACACTAATAATAATGGTGATGGTGATGGTAATAATATAATAGTAACACTAATGATAATAGTAATGGTGATGATCACACTAATGGTATAGTAGTAGGAATAACACTCATAGTAATGGAGATGATAGTAGTAATAATGTAGTAACAGTAATGGTGAAGATATAGTAGTAACAATAGTGATGATGATCATAGCAATAATGATAATGTAGTAATTTTAATAGTGATACTAGTAATGATGTTAGCAATAATAATATAGTAGTAGTAATAATAATAGTGATGATCACAGAAATAATGAAAAAGTAGTAACCCCTGTGATACTAGTAATGATGAATAATAATAATAGTGGTGCTACTGCTCATAGTAGTAGTAGTAGTGGTGATAATATAATAGTAGTACCACTAGTGATAATAGTAATGGTGATGATAGTAATAATAATATAGTAGTATAATAATGGCGCTGATGGTAGGAATAATGATAAGTAGCATTCATGATACTAGTAATGATGATAGTAATAATAATATAGTAGTAATAATAATTGTAATGGTTATAGGAATAATGAAAAACTTGTACTAACACTAGTGAAAATAGTAATGAGGAATAATAATAATAGCAATGCTCAGGCTAATAATGATAAAGTAGTGGTAACACTATTGACACTACTAGTGGTGACAGCAATAATAGTATAGTTGTAGCAATACTACTGATAGTAATGGTAATGCTAGTACTAATAATGACAAAGTGGTAGTGACATTATACTAGTAATAATGTAGTCGTAGTAACAGTAATAGTAATGTTGATGATCATAGTAATGATAAAGTAGTGGTAAGACTAATGATACTAGCAGTGGTGGTGATAACATAGTTGTAGTAACACTAATGATAGTAACGATGAAGATCATAGTAATTAAAGATAACCTAGCAGTAATAAGACTGATACTAGTGATGATGGCAATAATAGCGTAGTAGAAGTCGCAACAATAATAAGAGTCATGATGACCACAGAAATAATGGGAACCAGCAGTAATACTAATGATAACAGTCATTCTTATCCCAGGAGTGCGCGCCAGCTAGTAGCCGCGCTGCCGATACTAGTCGTGGGAACGACAGTACTCAGGAGCAGTGACAATACTGAGCGTCGTGGCGCTGGTCATGGGAATGAGGAGCCGGTGGCGAGTGGCAGCGGCACTGGCGGCAGCAGCGATGATGACAGCCGGACGGTAGCGGTAGCGGCGACGGGGACGCGGACAGCACCAGCGCGGTGCCGGCAGTGCCCGTCGGGGGCAGTGGCAGGAGTGCCGCTAGTGGCCGTGGTGATGACGGCGGCGATGACGGCAGCACGAGCGGGGCGGGTGCGGGGCGCTGCGGGCGGTGCCGGGCCCGCGGGGGGGCCCCGGGTTCCGGCTCCCAGGAGCCCCGGGCGCGGGCGCGGGCGCGGGCAGCCCGGGGGGAACTGGGTCCCGCACCGATTCCAGTTGCTCAGTGT
Organism: Crocodylus siamensis; assembly: GCF_052110815.1. Lineage (NCBI taxonomy): Eukaryota > Metazoa > Chordata > Crocodylia > Crocodylidae > Crocodylus > Crocodylus siamensis. The sequence continues at coordinate 15,106,856 of NC_143400.1, read as the reverse complement.
GTGTGTGTGTGAATGTGTACGTGAAAGTGCGCGTGTGAGTGTACGGGTGAATGAAGGTGAGTGTGGATGCACACGTGCGTGTGCGTACTTGTGTGCGCGCATTGGAGACGGAGACGGAGACGGAGACGGAGACGGAGACGGGGGCCCCGCTACCCCGCAGCGCCTCCCCCCGCGGGTGCCGGCCCGGGCGGCGGCGGTAGGTGCGGAGGGGCCGGGCACGGAGATGCCCCTGGGGGCGCCCGGGGGCTCCGTGGAGGCACCAGACAGTGCACGCACCCAACCCACCCGTGCACACCCGGATACACGCGCACACACAACGCCGCGCACACGCATACCCAACACACGTGCACACACGCGGCACAACTCACGCATACGGACGCGCACACACACAGAGCTCGCGCGCGCGCACACAGCACACATGCATACACAGCACACACATACACGCAAGCACACGCGCAACACACGCCCACACATAGCACACATGCATACGCGCGCGCGCGCACACACCTGTGGACACGCGCACACATGCACACAGACATCACACAGGCGCACATGCACAGCGCACACGCAGGCATCCCACACATGTATACACACGCGCACGTGCGCGCAGGGACACAGGCTTCACACACATGTATACACACGCACAGAAATCACACTCGCACGCACACGCACACGTGTATACACACACGCCCGTGCACACGCATGCATACACACACGCACGCACGCACGCAGAGCCCGCTGGCTCCCCGGCGCTCCCCGCGGGCTCGGGGCTCGGGGCGGCGGAGCCGCTCGGGCCCGGGGGCCGCGCTGGCGGGCGGGGCGGGGCGGGGCGGCGCCTGCTCCGCGCCCGGGGCGGGAGGCGGCGGCGGCCCCGCACAGCGCGGGATCGGGGCTGCGGGCCGGGGCGGGGCGGGGCTGGGACCCTGCCGGCTCGCGGCCCCCCGGACCCGGGCGCGGCTGCACGGAGGGACCGAGGCAGGCGCGGGCGGACGAGTCCGGCCCGCGCTGCAGAGAGGTAGGTAGGTGAGCAGATGTCAGGCAGGTACGTATGTATCCTGGGGGCAGGTGAGGCACGGCGTTATAGACCGTTCTGTTATGTTTTATAACGCGCTTATATATTGTATATACACTGGAACTGAAATGGTAGATAGACATCGAGACGTAACTGCAGCGATAGATAGATAGAAAGAATATAATCATTGGTATTGATTTCCCTGTATACCTAGGGTACCTACGCGTAGGTATAGCATGGGATATGCCTATATTATCTAAATCTAATAGGGATATCATTGGATATAGGTCTTTGGATAGTATCCATAGCTACATCGCATTGGGTAGATTTACCTAATGGATATATCATTTGACATAGGTATATCATTGGATGTGTCTATATTAGCTATTGGATAGACCAATATTATTGATATGTACTAGGGATATACTTGGATATACCTGCATTATCTACATTTATATCTCATTGGATACACTTATATTATCTATATTTAGTAGGCATATCATTTGATGTAGGTATGTTTTTGGGTATGTCTATGATTTATATCTCATTGGATAGATCTATACAATCTATAATTCTGTATCTAATAGGGGATTTAGTTGGATATAGGTATATCATTGGATATGCCTACATTTTGTACATCTAAATCTCATTGGATATATCTATATTATATATACTTAATAGGTATATCATTTGATATTGGTATATAATTGGATATACCTACATTATCTATACCTACATCTCATTAGATACATCTGTATTATATATATCTAATATACCTAATTCAATGTAGGTATATCATGGTTATGTCTATATTATCTGTTGGCTAAACCTGTATTATTGGTATGTAATAGGGATATTATTGGATATACCTACATTATCTACATTTATATCTCATTGGATACCCCGTTACCTATATTTAATAGGTATGTCATTTGATATAGGTATACCATTGGGTATGTCTATGATTTATAACTCATTGGATAGACTTATAATATCTATAATTCTATAACTAATAGGGATATCATTGAATATAGGCAAGTCATTGGATATACCTACATTATCTACATCTGTATCTCACTGGATATGTCTATATTATATATATATTACAGGTATATCACTTGATATAGGTATATCATTGGGTATGTCTATTTTCTAGAGCTCATTGGATAGACCTATAGTATCTATACCTAATAGGGATATCATTTGGATGTAGGTATGTTATCCATACCTATATCTCATCTGAGTGGGTGTTTGTGAAATGCCCGTGGCTTTGTATAGATGTTTCCTCTCTGCTGGCACTGATCTCACTTCGCCGGGTCTTTATAGGTTAATGTATAGAGAGACTGTATAGAGATTGATTTGTGGTCTCCTGCAGAAGGAAGGGGGAGACTGTAAACAGCCTAGGGAGGAGATGCAGTCAGCTGGACTGGGCTGTGCTGCTGCTCTTGGATGTACTGGGAAGCCGCGGTGATGAGCAGATGCAGGGGATGAGGTGCTGAGGGAGCAGGTATAAGGGGGTCCAGAGTTCCCTGGCTCACGACTTAAGACAGCAAGCTGCAAAATCAATCTGGATCCCCCTCCCTTCAAAACCCCCAGCTCCCATGTGAGACCCCCCCCCCCACCAGCCCCCTGAGCGCTGGGGCCGAAGGGGTTACAGGAGGTTGGCAGCTGCTCGCACATCTGTCAGGCAAGCGATGGGTTTGCTTGGGCAATCGATGCACAGATCTGCTGGCTGGAGCTGGGGGGCAAGTGCGTGGGAGGGCGTTTGTGCGTGCAGGAGACACAAAGATGATGGCACTGAGCAAGGAGACCCTGAGCTGGGTCCCAGCCTTCCAGCTTCCTTAGATCGTGGGTAGCAGCCGGTTCCTGAAGCCCAGTGACTGCCAGGTGCAGCTCCCTGCCTTAGGCGAGGGACTCTCTGAAGACTTCAGGCAGCGCCGGCCTTTGCATTGCGATTGATTTGTCTGTTGTCTATGTGTTTTCTAGGCTCTCCGCCTTGCAAGCATGTCTAGGGGCTCCCGCTGCCAGCACTAGGTAAGCTGCATTCTGCCTTCACTTCCTTTCTGGTTTGGGGGGCTAAGAGGAGGGCATTGATCTACCCAAGCTAGACTCCATCTCCTCCCCTCGAGCCACTTGAGGGGAAATATCCCCGATCCCAGATAAACAGGTTGTTCGGGGGCTTGGGGTGGTACAGTGAAGTTCCCTCTCCTCAGGGTTGGCATTTTGCCCGCTGTCTGTTTTGGTCTCCCATCCCCAAAGAGCTGGGTGGGTGGCTTTGCCAGTCCACAGCCCCACTGCTACTAGATGTCTCCCCTCTTTTCCCCTCCCCGCTGGTTCAAGGCAAAGAGACGTCCCCTCCCAGCCCCTGACAACCCTGCTGGCCCTTCCCCGCGCTCAAGAGGCCAGAGATTAATGACTGCCCAAGCGAATAAAGAGAGGATGCACTAGCCCGGAGCCATGAATGTCCAGCTGGGCTTGGAGAACACCGGGGACCTGTCGGCCCAGGAGCAGGAACTCATGCAGAGTCAAGGCCGAGCCCTGCATGCCGCGCTTCCCAGGCCCTCGCTGGTGGCCTCGGTGCTGGAGGGCAGCGAGTACCACCGGGCTGAGCACCCCCTGGCCTCCTCGCTGCACCCTGGGCTGGGTTTTGGGGGTGACTCGCCCACGGGCAGCCCCAGCAGCTACACGACGCTGACGCCTCTGCAGCCGCTGCACGAGAAGTTCCACCATCAGCACCACCCACACCAGTGCCTGCCCGTGGGCAACGTCATCGGGAGCTTCACGCTGATGAGGGAGGAGCGGGGCCTGGGCTCGGGGGGTAACTTCTACAGCCCCTACCACAAGGATCTGGGCATGGGGCAGGGCCTCGGCTCCCTGCCCAGCCCCAACCTGCCGCCCATGCACAGCTACGCCCATTCGGCCGGACACTTGGGCGGCGAGAAGATGGTGGGCGCCAATGGCTTTGACGCCCACTCTGCCATGTTCGCCCGCATGGACCAGCCCTTCTCGCGGGAGATATCACCTTCCCAGAGCTCGGCCCTTAGCTCCCCTGGCAGCATCAGCCAGCCCCACTATGGGCACCCCCGGGCAGATGCCAGCTCCCGGCCCAACCCACCCCTGTCCACCCAGACAGCTGTACTGTCCAGCCAGCTGGAGGAGATCAACACCAAGGAGGTGGCTCAGCGCATCATTGCTGAGCTCAAGCGCTACAGCATCCCCCAGGCCATCTTTGCCGAGCGGGTGCTGTGCCGATCCCAGGGCACCTTGTCGGACCTTCTCAGAAACCCGAAACCCTGGAGCAAGCTCAAGTCCGGGCGGGAGACCTTCAAGAGGATGTGGCGATGGCTGCAGGAGCCCGAGTTCCAGCGGATGGCTGCTCTAAGGTTAGAAGGTAAGATCTTTTATTCCCCCCAACCCCGGCCTGGGCAGGCAGCCAGCCAGGGACGATACAGGGCGAGCCAGGGATGGATCTGGTGAGAGTCACCAATGGCAAAGACCAGGCCTCTCATGTCATTGCAGAAGGCGAGCCCTGGATAAAGCCACCGGGGGCGCGAGTAAGGAGGTGCATTGGAGCCGCGGATTGGCTCTCCGGCTGCAGCCGCATGCACAGAGACTGCGGGTTGCACCAGTAGCCTCTGGGCAACGCAGTGTCTCTCTCCAGCTTTGCCCTGGATTGTTGCTGGGGGGGTACTAGCATCCGCTCACTCCCCGTTATGATGTTAAAGGGGCTTATGCCTTTCCCCTCCCCTCCCGGCAAAAATCTCCCCATCCTTTGCTGCTCTGGGTTGAATGTGATCTCTCCAGTCCTCGAGGGCCTGGGCCAGGCCCTGTGGGGTCCCACATGCATCAAAGGAATCAGTGCCCCCAGATGAGATTGTGGGGGGTAAATTGTTCATGGGAAGACATGAGGGCCCCGTGCTGAGCTGGGGGTGACTGTGCAATGCTCAGCCTCTTTAGACTGGCTCGAAACCAGACACCGGCAGATCCTGGCAGGTGCCTAAGTCCCAGTGGCTTAGATGTCCTCGTGGGCTTCTGGATGGGTTTGGATGTGGGGGAGGACTGTCTCCATCCCAGGCCATGCCAAGCACAGAGGGGCTGTAGAGCAGTGAAACCATCTTGTGGTGGACCTGGGGTTCGAGTCTAGCTCGTGGCCAGAGCCACCCCCGCTGTTGTGTGGCGGGGGGAGCACAGTGATGCAGCCACATTATGCCTTTGAAGACGGGTGGGACAGAAGTCAGTGCCACTCATCCCTTCCTCCCCCCCATGGGCTTGGAGGGCTTTGGCCACCCTTCCTGCCTGGCCCCACGGCCGAGCTGGGCTCTTACATCCAGCTGCAGGCAGCTGAGAGCTTAGCCAGATTTATCTCCCTTGAATCTCTGCAGACGAGGCCCCTCACTCCTTCCCCACCTGACTCTGGGGGCTCTGTGGACCCCAGGGAAGGGTTGGGACTGGAGTCCAGCCTGGTCCTCTCCCCTGGGAAGGTGTCGGGGGGGTCTCATGTTTTATGCCAGATGATGGGGGCTTGACAGCAGGCAGGGGCAATATTCAGACAGCAGCAGGGGAAGGAAGAGGATGTTCCCACATAGCAGGGTCAGGAGGGAAGGAGCCAGCCTGTCCATGGTGAGCTCAGGCCCTGGCCCAGCCGCGGGTTCAGATGGTGATGGGATGGGCTGCCTGCCCATGGTGAGCTGCTGGCTGGGGAGGGTGGGGACCCCGTGGGTGGCTCTGGTTCTTAAAAGTGTTGGTGTAGGGACAGGGCCCTTCTCCCCACAAGCTAGGTCCAGCCTAGCCCTGGCAGTAACTCCCGTCACTCCAGCCCCTTGGCATCAGCCCGATCAGGTCTGATCCAGCCCCCTGGGTCCTGCAAAGCTGCACCCCAGCTCTGTGCTCCTGGCAGGAGGCAGCTGAGAGTGAAGCCCAGGAGGGCAGGAAAGGGCTGGTGGGTGGACACGGGGTAGGCAGGTCCCCTCTCCAGGCCCAGGGATGGTTGCTTTGCTTTGGGGTGGATAAATTGGGGTCTCCTTGAACCTCTTGCCCCCCAACTCCTCTCTGCACCGAGGCAGCAGACCCCTGCTTGGAGATCATGCAGGATAGGCTGTGGGGCTGCTGCTCTCCCTGTGCATCGCTCTGCTTCCCTGCACCTCGTCTTGCCCTTCCATGTCTCTGGTCTGGCGGCTCCTGGGCCTGGCGTGAAACAGGGCAAATGCTGTCCTGTGTGATTGTCTGTGGCTTGGCTCTTGTGATCACCCTTGCACACCCGTCACTAGTGGGCAAACACAGCGATGAACGGGCTCCTTCAGGAGGGCTGGCTGTTCCCTCTTCAAGGGACACACTCAAAACCCCCATCAGCAGCCACAAGACAAGCAGCCCCTGGGCTGTGACATATCCTGTGATCCCCAGTATACACAGGGCTGCATCCAGCTCAAAGCTGTGATGTACGGGGAGGTGTTTGGTATGTCCTGGCCAGCCCCAGCAGGCTGGGGGCACTTGGGCTGCTGCTGAGAGACCCCAAGCTCAGGGCAGCCATTCTGGGCACTGCCCAGACTCACCGTGCCCACCCCAGCCCTCCAGGATTGGCACCACATTCCCTTGCAGTAGCTGCCTCCAGACAACACACTGGCAGAGGGAGAATCCAGGAGCCTCAGGGAGCTAGGGGATGGCTGCAACCGCTGTGACCCAGGCTGTGGGGACCCAGGCTGCTGGGAAGGGGGAAGCCCAAGGGGCCTGATCCTGCAGGGATGGGAGGGAGTGATGGAAACCCCTTGAGCATGGGGCACTCTGCAGCAGGCAGTGAAGTGCTCTGTGGGGGCACCACTCTGTCTGCCTGTGCCCACCCCCCTGGCTAGATCCAGGCTGGACACATGGGACTCAGGGTTGAGTCCCTGTAACTCATCACAGCCCAGAGGGCAGCCGCTGCAGGGTGCTGCTTGCTGCCTGGGTAAAGGTCTGCCCGGTGGCCTGGCTTCCTGGGGAAGCTTGGGCCCAGCCTGGTTGCAGTGTGCTGCATTGGGCTATCCCGCACTTGCTTTGGACACAGGGGACCAGAGCACAGACAGGAGCAGCCCCAGGGCTGCTCTAAGCAGTGCAAGAGCCCAGGGTGAGTTGGTGCTGGCATTTCTGCCCCACCCCTATGCCCCAGCCAGCCCCTGTCTCTGTGCCCAGGTCCCTTTGGTGTGCAGAGAACCTAGCGCCTGGCTTTTGACCGTCTTCTGGGGGATTTCCTCGCACCCCTGCTGTGTCATTCCTGGGGGGACAAGGATACCCAATTGCTCTGGCTGCTGTAGGGCAACAGGCCCTGTCCAGACGCAGAGGGTGAGAACTGCCCGGGGCAATCAAAGCTCTGGGGAGACTTCAAAATGATCATTTGCAGGGGATGGTGGGGAGGGTGGCGAATGCCCCATCCTGACCTGGGCTTGGCTCAGAGGCATCACCCAAATCACCCAGGTCCTGGCACAACCTGGTCTGGAAGCTTACTCCAAAGTAACCAGAGGAAGGAGCGGACACTCGTCTGTGGCTCAGCAGGATGCTGTTGCAGCACCTGGCCATGAGGAGGCAGTGGAGCCGGTTGCCCTGAGCAGAGGGCTAATTCAGGGTGAAGTCGAGCAGACAGACGGCCGTTACCCTGGGAGAACTCATACCAGCGTATCCTGCCGTCCGCCAGGGCAACTTATACTGGCGCGAGACTGACCTTCTAGTGGGGTGAGATGGTGCGGCAGGTGTCCAATCTCCTGGTATTTCAGTGTCAGGACAATTTATTCCAGGGTCAATACATCGTGTGTCTGCACTGGGCCTTGGCTGTGGGGATTGTGGGTGCTAGGGAGGAATGGAGCAGTGCAGCGGTTGGGGCATGGAGGATGAGGAGTTCAAATCATCATCCCGCTCTGCCTGCTCAAGGCCCTTTGCAGGAGGTAGAGCGATGGGGAGATTTATGGGAATCACCTTTCCCCCCTCCACCCACACTGCCCTGGGGACACAAGGCAGCAGGGAGCACTGGTTACAGCAGGAGGGACTCCTGGGTTTTGCAAAGGTGAGGTGAATGTATTGGGACTGGGGCGCCAGGACTCCTGGGTGCTGTGCCCATGCTCTAGTGCTTGGAACAGGGGTGACTGTGAGGTGGGACACCGCTTGGGGCGCCTCGGCCCTACAATTTCAGGCTGGGATGTCTATCAGCGCCCAAAGGCTTTAGGGACTTGGACAGTCCCCGAGCCATCTCCCTACAGCACCCAGCCAGGTGCCTTGGTGGGGTTGTGGGGGGTGTTTGTGGCTGCACACACGGGAACAGCTGGAGCTGAGGATGGATCCTGCTCCAGGGAGGATGTGGCCTGTGTGATGTGCGCTGGACTTCTGGGTGCTCCTTCTTTGCAGCAAGAGGCGCATGTGGCCCAGTGCTTAGATGCCTGGGCCGGGGGGGGCGCTCTGGAGAGGTGCCTGGGCCTGCCAGCCTGGACCCCTGGGCTCCACCCCAGTTGGGGGCTGCGGGAGGGGGGCGACGGCTGTCAGAGCCCCATGCTGGAGGCAGGCGGTGGGGGCAGGGGTGACCTCTCAGTGTGCCCCCTGCTATCTCGGGGTGCTTCGTTTAAGAGAAGCCATCGATTTCTTCCCCCCCCTCCTTCCCCGCATGGGCAGTGACAGTCGCAGGCTGGTAGCAAGCTACCCACAATCCCCTGCACCCCTGGCCCCAGGGGCTTTTCTGCCCGGGAAGCATCGATTTTGGATTTGCCAAAATTAGCTGCTCTTCCTGCTCCCCCCACCCCGTGTCATCTAGGCCAAGCCAGGGCCAAGTCTGCAGCGTGCGTTAGGCCCCTTCACTCTGTGCTGGCGCCTTGACGCGGGGCCGGGATCTGGGAGAATCAGGCCCGCTGGGGGTGATGTCACCCATCATCCAGCCTCCTAGCAACCTTAAAGGGGCAACCTGCACCCTCGGGTCCAAGAGGAAGAATGGGTGGTCTTGTGCCCCTCCACCCACTCCCCCCAGCACTGGTGGCATTGCTATAGCAACCCCTGTCCTGGCCGTGATGTCACCTGCCATGGCAGTGGCAGTGACATGGCAGACTTCCACCGGGTTTCCAGCCTGCGGCTCCAGGCCTGGGATCCCTGGGGAGCAGCTGTGGAAGGGATCCAAGCACCTAAATCCCTTGGGCTGCCTGTTTGAACTCACAGCTCTGAATGCCCCGGTAATGGGCAGGGACCCACTGATGTCCACAGGGCCCTGGTACTGCCCAGGCCAGGGTGAGACCAGGGCACCTGACTCTAAACAAACTGCAGAGACCTGCGGGTGCCCCCTGGGACTATTTGGATAACCCCTGTCATGGCACCACTGCCACCCCCCAGGATCGCTGAGGGCCCTGTGACGGTGCAGTGGGGGTCCCTGAAAGCTGCAGATCGGGCTGAATGCAGCTGGCTCTGGGGTGAAATCCAGCCCAGGAGCTGAACCCCCTGCAGAAGCCGGTGTCTGAACAAAGGATGGTCCGGTGCCTGCCTGAGTATGGAGAGAGCCTGAAGCCCTTGCTCTCCAGCCAATCCTGCTGCCACCACGGGGGAAGGGGGTGGGGCCAGAGTGCAGTGGCGGGGCTAATCAAGGGCTGGAGCTGTGTGTTGGTGGGGGGTGTCCAGCTCAGGGCCTGGGTTATAGCTGCAGCCTGTGCTCCCCCCAACATCTCCTTCGGCCCAGCCTGGCAAGGGTTAACATGAAACCGGCTGCTGTTGCTGGCTGCGCTCAGCTCTGATCAATATTTTCTATCAGGCGCAGCGCGGGGCGGGAGGATGGGGAGGGGGCAGGCTGGGCGCTCGTGTCTCCGCGCCAAGACAGACCCATAGATCACAGTGATAAAAAGCAGTGCCACATCTGGACAGGGGGTTGTTCTCACGGTGCCTGGCGGAGGCAGGTGCTTCCCACTGCTTCCCCCTGGGGCAGGTCCCCTGGTGCTGGCATGGCCTGCGCCAGGAGCTGTGCGTCTTGGTGGTGAAGGAAGCCTTGGGCCTAAGGGCTTGGGAGTAGGGCTTGCTGTCTCATGGGGGGCCCGTGGAGGCCGGGCAAGTGACAGGGTTTGCTGGGACCCCCAGCGGATCCAGCCTGGACTGTATGAAGCCCCAGAGGCCCCTGCCAGCCCCATGGTTGATCCAGGAAGCAAAGAGTTAAGGGGCAGCCCAGGGACCCCCAGATTACCCCAACTCCGGGTGCAATATCAACTGCAGCTACTAGCAGCTTGGATGGGGCGGGGGAATACTGCTGTTATTTGTGGTTGTGCAACTCGTGGGAAAAACTGTCTGAGGAAACTGAGGTCTCTGGCCGGGCTGGGTGGAGCCCAGGGGGTTTAGACATCTCCAGAGAGACATGTGCCTGGGGGTGGGCTGAGCCCATAGTGAGTGGGAGGCCATGTGGGACTGGGACCCAGGAGTCTGGCAGTGTGAATGGGGTTTGGCTTTGAATCCCCTCACCCCGGGCAGGCTCCCGGGGCAGAGAGATGCATCTTAGGGAAGTCAGGCGCCTGATCTCACTTCCTATCTTGTGGCCTCTGCATCTTGAAGCCGACTTGCTGCCCTGGAGTGCGGTGTAGGGTTAAAGGGTTAGACCTAGGGGATTTAGACCTAGGTTAAACCTAGGGGAGAAGGGTTAAATCTAGGGGATTTAGGCAACCGCTTTCCCATTCACCTCCGAGGTGCCTTCCTGGAAACTCCCCAGGGACTCTCCCCCCGAGGGCCTTGCCCAGGCCCACACCGTGGGTTGGATAATAGCACCCAGGTGTCCTGCTTCCCCGCCCCCACACACACCATACCCCCCAGCAAGAGACCCCAGGCGTCCGGGCTGCAGCCCAGCTCTGCAGCCAAGTGCATTTCCTGGCTGCCTGCACCAATGTGCTGATCTGGGAGGATGCTGGGACCTCGCGGCTGTGGTCAGCTGTCGTCTGGCCAGTGCGGTGATGTCAGCATTGTCCCCCTGCAGCAGGGTGCAATGGGTAGAGCAGGGAGGGCAGAGACTAGAAGCCCCTTGCTCAGGGAAAGGGGTGCGGTGTAGTGATTACAGCTGGGGGGGCAGGATACCTGGGTCCTACTCTAGTCTGGAGGGGGTGGGGGGAGAGCAAGGACTCCTGGGTTTCATTGCCTGCCCCCTGCCCGGCAGTCAGCACACCCAGTTCTGCCACCACCCTGCCAGGAAACCTTGGCCTTATCCTTTTGCCCCCCGCCTCCACATGCCTCAGTTTCCCCTCCCACTGTCCCCAGATGGAGAGCTCTGTGCAGCAGGTATCTGTACAGTCCCCGGAGTGGGGTGGTGGGGAGGGGTCCACACTCTCCCTGGGGCCTGGCATGGGGTGAAGGCACCTGAGACAGCGGTGGGAAAAGCAACTGGGATGCTGCCGTGGGGCACTCCCCTCCTCCGGGGGCAGGATGGGACCTGATGCAGCCTGGCTGATCCCATCCAGAGGGCTCGGGGCGGGGGGGAGGGTGGTCCATGAGACAAGAATGGACCCCAGGAGGGGGCAGATTCCCCAGGGCAGGGGGTTTCTGCCCCTCTGCTCCCCAGCCCCCTGCATGTCTGACCTGTCTTGCTCTACCCCTGACCCTGCAGCCTGCAAGCGGAAAGAGCAAGAGCAAAGCAAGGCCGAGCGAAGCCACGCACCTAAGCGACACCGCCTGGTCTTCACGGACATCCAGCGCCGCACGCTGCACGCTATCTTCCACGAGAACCAGCGCCCCTCCAAGGAACTGCAGCTCACCATCGCCCAGCAGCTGGGCCTCGAGCTCTCCACCGTCAGCAACTTCTTCATGAATGCCCGGCGCCGCAGCCTGGACAAGTGGATGGAGGACGGCCGGACCCCCGCTGCGCCCGCCCACGCCCCTGGCACTGCTGTGGCCTGCACCAAAGCATGATGGGAAACAGGGGGCCTGGAGCTGGGGGGGGGGGCGCGAAGGGGGTCAGGATGCATCCTCTGCCTGGGCCCTGGGCCTGATTTATACCCCGTGAGGCCTGCTGAGGATTTGGCCCCTCGGAGGATGTAAATCAGCAGTGAGCTGGTGCCAGCAGGGTGACTGGGTCCCTGTGGAAGTGCCCAGCTGGGCAAAAAGTGGGGGGTGCGGCCCTGCACGAGCCAGGTGTTTCCCCATCCCAGAGGTGCTGCCTGGTGAAGAGCCCGGAGGTCTGGGTTGTGCCCTTGTCTGGGGAGGGGCGTGGGGGGGCTGCGTCATCCAGCGGTTGGAGCCGGGGCTTGGCTCTTGCCTCGAGCTGGGCATGAGGCCCAGTGGTCACAGCTGTGGGGGCGCAGGGGCAGGACTCCTGGGTTCGGTGCTGGGCTCTGGGAGGGGAAGCACGGTTGAGGGGACAGAGCGATGAGCAGGGAGCCCCGGACGCCTGGGTCCTGCCCCTGCCTGGGGCTGTGTCCGCCTTGCAGAGTAGGGCGCCCCCCCCCGGTGAGGGCTAAGAGCCCCCACCCTGTTCCTTTGCAGCTTCCACGGTGCATAGCCCCTCCTTGCCCCGTGCCTCAGTTTCCCCACCTGTAATGCATGGGGCTAAGGCACTTTACAATTCACTGGGCAGGAGGCTGCTTGAGCCCTTCTCATGGTGACAGAGGGTCTGGACCCCTCCACGTTGCTCTGGGGGCTCGGGGTGGAGGTTTCAAAGGTGGGATCGGGGTAACTATGCGGTTCACAGGCCCCTCCCATCTCTGATAGGCACTTCTGTTCACCAATCAGGGCTTGCTGGCATGTGGAATGACTCTAGAACAGACCCCTGCTTTAAGCAGCCTCCTCCTTTAATCCAGATTAAGACAAACTCCTTTCCCCTGGCCCCCATCTGGGGCTCTGGAAGGCTGTTGGCAAAACCCACCAGGCCTTGGCTTTATCTTTGTCCCAGGCTTGGCCTTGGCCTTGTGAGCCACCTTCCCTTGGGGGATAACAGCCAAGCCTCCCCACCCCAGCGGAGCCCCCTGGGTTCAGGATCAGGGCCTCTCCTCGGACCGGACCTGCATCTGTCTGCACATCTGAGCCCTCCGGGAGCTCCAGGCTTTGAAGTTGCCTGTGACTTTCCCTCCCCAGGCCGGGCGCAGTGCCAGGGGTAGCCAGGCCAGGCGGGCGGCGTGGAGGGAGACCGAGCCCGTCAGGAGATCAGAGCGACCCACAAAGAGCAGCCTGCACTCGGACCCAGCCACCCTCTGCCCCTTGGAAAAGCCGGGGCATCTCGGGGGTCATCCCCACAGGGGTGCCGTGTCCCGGGGAGTCCTGCCCAGCAGAGACTCAGCCCCTGCCTGGATCCGTCGGGTGCTGCGCTCCCCTCGCCGCTGAACCCCACTGCTCCCAGGGGAGAGAAACAGCCCCATTTTCCACCCCCGCCATCCCCCACCTGCCCCGTAGCTACTTGTCGCCCAGTCTCTAACTCTGTCTGGCAGCGGGAAACTTCTACCTCACTTTGTCTCTTGCACCAAAGATACCAAAGATTTTTGCAAGGCGTCTCCGTGTGTGTGTGCGTGTCCGTGGATGTGCCTCCCTAGATATCGATCTCTATTTTTTGCATGGCTTGTATCTCTTTCTCTCTCTGTCTCTTAAGTGCTGCATCCTGTGGAGCTCCCGGGGGGCAGGGGATGGGGCCGTGGCCTCCTCCCCGCGCCTGCTGGAATAGTGAAGTGACCTAAATGCGTCCCCTGTACTCCCCGAGAAGGATTCGGTGACCTTCCCTGCCTCTCCCATCCCACCCCAGCCCTGTGATGTGTCTGCCCAGAATATAATGCACTTTAGTGGAAGGAGCCACTGGCCGAGAGGCCGGGGTCCCAGCATGGCGGGGACAAAGCAGAGGCTGCGTGATGGTTAAGTGCCGTTCTGCTCTGGAGAGCAGCTCTCTTCGAGAGCTACTCCAGCAGGGCCTGCTCTGTGTCTCTTGCCTCCACCCCTCGGCAGCTCCATTTATGAGGCTGTTTTACAACCCCACCCCCCAAAAAAAAAAAAAGAAAAAAAGAAAAAGAAAAAAAAAGAGCTGTTTGCTCAGTGCTTTTATTTTCTGCTGGTTTCTTCCTTCCCCAGAGCTGCGGGAGGAAGGGGTGCTGCTTTTCCTGGCTGCCAGCTGCAACCTCAGCCTGAGGGCCAAGCCCAGGGGTTTGCAGGGCAGGGGGGAGATAATCCTTCCTCAGTTGCACCCTCATGAGGTCCAGGAGGTTTGATGGGTGGTGCTGGACTCTGCTGGGGTGCCCAGTGCCCAGGTGCAAGAAGAAGGGAGAGCCGGGGTCTGTCCATCTGCTCCCTGCCAGATACTGTCCCCACGGCTGCCAGCGTGGCCCTCCGTGCCCCCATCTGCCCAGCCCTGTGCCTGGGGCCGAGGGAGATACCTCCCCCTCTGCCATCTGCCCTCTCCACCCTGCCTGGGGAGGATGCTGGCTGCGGGGAAGGGGCTGGCACAGGGGAGGCCTCCCTTCTCCCCGTGGGGGACCTGGGGTGGGAAGGGAGCTGGTGTGGGGTGGAGCAGGGGCTGGAGGGCACAGGGCTGGGGTGTCCTCTGCTCCCCAGACCCCTGAGGCAGCGATGGCTGTTGTGTGCTGTACGCTGGAGGGTCTCCAGTGCTTCATGGCACCATCTCTGGCTTTCCAGGCACACCCCCAGCTGCTTCCTTCTCCTGCTCCCTGCAAGCCTGTGGCACTGTTCCTCACCCCTCGATGGTGCGATGCCCCAGCCACCCAGAGGCCGCATCCCTGGGGAGAAACACGAGCAAAATCATTCGGGATCCTTTCCCCCTCCTCTCCGTGGCTCTCAATCTGGAAAAAAGCCGGTCCCCCCAGCCCAACCCGGTGCTCTGAGACCCTGTTTGATGGGCAGTACATTATTCCCTCTTCACTTGAATGTTCCTCCTTTGTTTGGTGACTGTGCTACCCCCCGCCCCAGCCCCCCAACCAAAGTCTCTTGGCCTGTAAAAGCATTGGAAAGACGTGTCCATTTTATACCACAGGTTTTTCTCGGATACCTCATACTGTCCCTGGTCGTGGTGATGTTACACACAAAGTAAATGTCCTTTATTGACATAAACCTCCCGGCTCTGTGGGTTCATTTCCACAAGGAGGGAGGGAGGTGGGACCCTGCGGGCAATGGGGCCCAGCTGGATGCTGAGAGCAGCAGGAAACGGCTGCATGCGGAGCTGGGATCCCCGGGCTGGGATTTTGAATTGAAATCATCCTGCTCCATGTACAGCCCCTGGCGTGGAGGCAGCGTCAAGTGCCCTGTAGCAGCCTGGCTCGTTCTGTCATGGTTTTAGAGCAGCTTTAGGCCAACAGCACTTGACACCAAGGGTCTGTACTGGTTTGACTGGGAAAGAGCTGCCTTCCTCCAGGTGGAAAATATCAGATGCTACCAAAGGCAGGTAAGGGGGAAAAATGAAGCCAGGATGGGGGAGATGATGTCTGGAGAGTGGTGCGAGGGCCTGGGAGCATGGGTGAGTCTGTTATGCTCCCATGACATGATCTCTCCGTGAAGCCACTGACTCCAGGTGCTGATCATTCATGTTGAGCTAAATGGAACAAAGCACTGGATCCCCCAGCTCTGCTCTGCTCTCTGCAGCGTGCTGCAAGACTGCACTGCTTCTGGGGTGGGCCAAAACAGCCTGATCAGAGAGGGAAAATTGAGGGTATATATATGTGTGCATGTGTATAATATTTTCCTCCTTAAAATCCAAAAGGAGGACAGTTGTTTAGCCAGCTCTGTGGCTCACTGCATGGGGCAACAATGGACATTTCTTTTGTTTCCCCCAACTCTTGTCCAGATTGAAATGAGTCATTGGGAAACGCAGGTGAGCTTCTCATTAGGAAGCCAGGGAGGGAAGCAGCCCACTCACTCCAGGCTCCTGCCCTGAGCAGAAATGCCAGCAGGCAGTAGTAGCAGCCAGACTCTAGGATCTCCTTGAAGGAAGGGTCACACCGCGAGCTGCAGGGCGTTCCTTTCTCTGGGATTACGAACCTGGGGCTTGGCTGTGTCCCCTGGAGGTTCAGAAGCCAAGACCCCATGCACAGAGGTAGAGGAGGCGCTTAATACCTGAGGCCCATGGCTCTGTAGCAGTGAGATTTTTGTATCTACATGGTGGTGACCAGGTGACTTGGAGGCCTCCAATGAGGTAAAAGCCATCCCAAAATGCCCGGGGTGGGGAGCTGTGTGGTGGGGCACATTAGGGTAGTGCCCTGAAACAAGATGCCAGGTTTCCTCCTGAGCCCTGGGTGATGCCAGCTCTAGTGATTTAATCCCAGGCACTACGTTGAGCTTCCTGGTCTCCTGCAGCGGTGAGTTCCACTGAGTGCCTCTGCAGTAGGTAAGTGTTTGCTGAAGGGGGAGGACAGGGGCTTGGGGCATCTGTCACCACCCGGGGGCAGCCGCATCTTTCCAAGGGTCTGTGGTTGTTTGCAAGACCTCCGGAGGGGTCAGCAGTGGGTTGATGCCAATACAAGGATGAAGCCCGTGAAGGTGAGAGTATGGGAAGGGGCCAGTTCTCCCAGCCCCCACACAGTGTTTCACTGCGTGGCTCTGCTCACACCTTTGCGTGTGAGCATGGCACCAGCTCCATGGGTCCCCCCACCACTGTCACCATCTTACAGGTGACTTCACATCTAGCCCTGGGAGCTTTGCTGCTGCTGCCAGGCTGGTGGGAGCCGGGGTTTAAAGTTCACGGCAAAATGGGGGAGCGGTTTTCTGTCTCCTGTAGGGGAGGGGAAAGCCTGGCCAGGGGATGCTCCTCTGTGCACAGGATCCCAGAGCAAGGAACCCCCTTCTAGTGAAGAGATCGTGGAACGTGTGCCAATGCCGCCATCTAGTGCCATGGCATGTCACATTAAACCAGGAGACCATCAGGCTGGGGCAAGTGGAAGGCAGGGTAGATTTGCACTTTACAGACTAACCAAAGCAGATATAGATAAATACACACACACATATATATATATACACACATACATACATATATATATACATACACACATATATATATATGTGTATACATATACATATGTATATATGATCCCTGGTTGGACTAAATGATTTCTTGAGGTCTCTTCCAGCCTTACTTCTCTATGATGATTTTGATGATGATGGTGTGTGCGTACATGTGTGTGTGTACATTTGTGGGTATGCATATATGTTTACGTACATCTTTGTCTACACATGTGCATGTATATGTATATCACAAACACACGTGTATTTATGCGAGTATGTATATGTACGGATATATGCATGTATGTACATGTGTGTGTACAATATACAGCATGAGGTTTCGTGAGAAGAAGCTCGGTTTCATGGGATGCTATCTTTGGAAGGATGATTCTGCCCTGACCAGGGGCTGGACTAGATGACTTCCTAAAGTCCTTTCCAGCCCGACTTTCCCACGTGATGCAAATGCAGTACGTGAGAAAAGAGAAATGACAATATAAAACACATCCGGGTTGGGAGGGAAAGAAAAGGGGGGGGGGCTGGGGGGAGCGCTAGGAGAGATGAGTGAACAAGCAGTAAACCCCTTGGAATGAAAGAGCCCCCAGAGTTAACTCAGTTCTTGTCTCCCAATTTCCGGTTCAAAGTGGGTTTCAAACGGGGCAGCCAGGTTTTGTGGGGACTCCTCAAGGTGTGTTCGCCAGCTGGGAGCTCCAGCAGGCAGCAGAGAGGTTGAGTGACGGGGGGCAGATCCACCAGGCCCCGAAGAAGCTCCGATGCTCAAGCTATGCCCTCCTGGGGGGATCTGTCCTGGCAGAGCTGCCCTGGGGTAGCTGCCGTGGCGCCGGGCGCTGCACAAATGCAGCAAACAGGACCGGCCCTGCCTCGCCTCCGGGAGCTTTCCAGGGGAGGAAGCCTGGGCTTGGCTAGTCCTGGGAACAGGGGCCAGGGGTGGCCAGGACCCCTGGGGGGCATGCGCCCATGGTAGCTGCTCTCCAGGCAGCACATAGGGCCTAGGCCGGCTGTGCCCCGGCTCCTACAGCAGGACAGGGGCTCCTGGGATGCCCAAGGAGAGGGGCTAGGACTCCCGAGGCGCCTCGGCCCCGGCCCCGGCCCCGGCCCCTCCACCCGAAAGGGGGCGCTGGCTGGTCCCGCCCGAGCACCTCCTCCTGTAGGCCGCCGCCATATTGAGCCCCGCGGCTTTCTACTGGCTGGGGGAAGCGCTCGTCACCTGCCAAGGCCGGCTCTGCCCACTATGCGTCTGCCTCACTTCCCATTGGCCCCTTGCCCTCCCCCTCTGTCGTCCCCCCTCGTGCCCCGCCCCCGGAGGGCTCTGGTTGGGTAGGTATGATGTCACCCCTGCCTCCTGCGCATTGTCATTGGGCATGCTGCTTGTCCATCTCCAGGCGGAGACGTAAGGGGGGCGGTGGCGGCCATTTTGGCTTCACAGTGAAAGTGACGGGCGCTGGGGAGAGAGCGAGCAGCGGTCCCTGGCCCCGTTCGCCCCTCTGCGCTGCTGTCCTCTCCCCGCCCGCCCGCCATGTCGGACAAATTGGGCCCCGAGAGCCGCTCCGGAGACGCGGGCGACGAGAAACAGGTGAGGTGCTAAACCTGGGCCGGCCCGCGCCAGGCTTCCATTGGCCCGCCGGCTGTCGCTCCGCTCGGCGCTGCGCCCTGATTGGTCAGTGACCCGTCGCTCTTGGTAATCCCGCTCGTTCATTGGCTGTCGGCCTGGCGGGGTGGAACTTCCGGGGGTTATTGGTGGTGTAGATGGGCTTCTGTGGTGGGGGTGGGGGTGGGGTGGGGGATTGTGGGATCGTGGGGGTGTAGGAGCCCTGTGGCCTGGGTGCAGACCTGGGAGGGGAGGGGGATTGTGGGATAGTGGGGGTGAGGGAATCCTGTGTTCTGGGTGTAAACCTAGGAGGGGAGGGAGATTGTGGGGTAGTGGGGGGCTCTAGAATCCAGGGCAGGCAGAGGCGGGCAATTATTTCTGGCAGAGGGCTACTTACTGAGTTTTGACAAGCCTGTCGAGGGCCACATGACAGGCAGCTAGGGGCAGACAAATATGAATCTTTTAAATTTTTTAGGGGCCCTGGGGGCTGGATAGAATGGCCTGGCTGGCCACACCCAGCCTGCAGGCTGTATTTTGCCCACCCCTGAGGTAGGCAGACTGTGGCAGGGCAATATGGGATATATGTGGCTTTTCACAGCTGCTGGTGGGTTTGGGATGGAGACAGTTACAAGAGATTTGACAGCTGTGAGGGGAATTCCTGCTACTCCCCCCCCCCCCCAAAGATGAAGGCCTTCTCTGCTGGTCTGCAGCAGGTCAAGTGGGGGACCAGGCCGGGGAGCCTTGGGCTGTGCTGTGGTGGTGGACGGCAGCAGAAAGTTTTCTAGTTCTGGACCACAGGCCGGGAGTCAACTGAGTGCTGATGACATGGATGTCTGTTAGCATGCGTGAAAGGAGTGCTGGTTGCAGTCTGCTTCCTTGTGGGTGGGTGGATTTTCACATAGAGTCCCTGTAATCCTACTTTTTTCAGGTAGCAGAAAGCCCTGGGGTCAACCCCAAGATCCTTCGACCTCTCTCATCCCCTTCTGTTTGTCTCCTGCCCAGCTCAGGAACCTAATGCCTGTAACGGGACCGCCCCTCCTCTTGGAAGCAGATTCCTTCGGGGGAAGGCTTGAGCACGTTGGCAGGCCTGGAAACGCATGTGAGAAGCTTGCCCTGCCTGTGCCTGTCCTATAAAGAAATCTGACTTCATTTGCCAGGAACATTGCAGCTTTTTGTTGCTTCTGAAGAGGGTGCTATTGTTGGCTTGGGAATGGAGCACGTGTCGATGCCCCACCTGTTTACCAGAGGCCAACCAAGCTGGCACCTTCTCATTCTAAATTAATGTTTAGTCATTATAGCCTGTCAGTTATTATGACATGCACGATCTTTCCCACAGGTTTGCTTGGGTAAGAAAAACAAGCCTGGATCGTTGGAGAGGGGAGGAGGAGACTTAGAAACAGCTGAGGGTGTCTTAAGTTCTGGCCTGAAGTAAACAGCAGATGTGTTTTTAATCTGTTTAAACAAATATTGAATAAGTGATGGTACAAACAGCAGGAAACCCTAGGAGTTCCTGGGGGTATATCCTGGTTGGAAGGTGTTAAAAATATACATTTCTTGGATCGCTGGAAAGCCAGAGACTAGCATTGCCTCTCTGGAAAGGGAGTGAGAGCATAAACAATGTCCTGCCTGAATCTGAGGTTTGTGTCATTGTTAAAATCACATTTTGCATATATGCAAAATGCCTTGTAATGAGTGCCTGTCTCCCTTTTGATGCCCAACCCAGTGGGAGGTAAGAGGAGTACTAACAATGCAGGGAAGGGCCAGGCTTAGTTTCTTCAGTAGAGGTCAGTTCAGTTGCCCTCTGTTTGATGACTTGACTTTTCCATAAATATTTCATGATGAGACCAGATTGAAGTGAGATGGAGATGAGATTGGGGGCTTCGGAAGGAGGAATGCAAAGACAAACATGGCTGGGATACTTGTCCCAAAAGACCAGTCTAGGCTTGCAAAATAACAGCTACCCACATATGGGCCTTTGGGTGACAAAGTTAGCATGGTGGCAAGGGCTGCATGGAAAGTTTGGCATGCAAGCTGTTGAGTTTATCTGAGCAGAACTGAGGGGGCTGAGCTGGCAGAAGGTTGCAGGCACTGAGAAGAGGGAGCTTTATACCTGTGGTAGGGGGGTTGTACTGACACCGCCTCCCTGTGCTGAGTTAAAATTATCCTGCACAATTCTTCTGCCTTTTGTTTTGAATGTCTTAGCAGCTTCCCTGAGTCATCAGCTTTCTCACAGTGATGCCCATGGTGTCATGAGCAGAGTCTTATTTAATTTAAAGACCGGGGCTTATCAAAGCGGCATTGTCTTTCACATTGTTCTTTTCTTTGTGCTTCTCCAAGTGCATGGTAACAAGAGAGAAGAGATGAAGGAGAGAGGAGGCGGTAGCTGCAGAGAGAGAGAGCGGGGAATTCTACTTTCTCTTCAGAAATGCCCTGATGTTTCCATCTTGTATAGTGGCAGTGCCCACATTGTACTGGGGGATTTTTGTTTTCAAGTAAATGATTTTTTTCTTTTAGAAAAGTCTAGCTCGAAGGGACTTCCGTGGTCATTGAGCCTGTGTTCCAGGCAGGATCATCCCTATCCAACCCATCCCATGTGGGTCCTTGTTTAACCTAGTCCTAAGACTACATAATCAACCCTGCTGTCCTTTTACAAGGCCCAGAGCCCCTGAACCTGCCCCAGGTAAATCTGGGGGATGAAGGCTGGCACTATCCTGCTGCTGCAAGAGTTGTCAAATGCACTCTAGTGATCCATGAAGAAGGCTGTGCTCCCTGCTGCAAAGGAAGACAGCCCCCTCTGCCTGATCCATACCAGCCTGACCAGGGGGTAAAATTCCTTCCTGACCGCAGTGTGGCAATGGTCTGACCCTGAGTGGAGGGGCAAGACGTTCTAGCCAGGAACCTCCAGGTTCGAGTCCCACCAGGAGCATCAGCACAGCCTGATTGTAGTCCTCAGCCTGGGCTGCAACCAACACTCAGTGCTTGTAAGGAAGGAGGAGAAACTACTGTAACATTTTTAGCGACTGTGAGGTCGGGGGGGCTGGGATTCTTTCCGAGCCCCAAGTGGCAACCAGCAAAACGCAGAAGCTCTTGGTTTTTAACCCCGGGGAAAATCCTTCCTGCTAAAACTTCCACGGGTGTCTTTTTTTTAAGAACAGTAGGTTGGGGTCAGCATGAAATGAAAGCCCAGCTTGTAGCATAGCCCCATGCGGCTTTTGAGTGGTGTTCTGATCCAAAAACCTAAACTTGGGCCTGAGCCCTGCTGCAGCCAGTTTGGTGGGAGGTGCTTTTTAGCTTTGGAGGCTGCGAGTCCTTCCCTGTTTGGGGCCTTACTGGAAGCTGTCCGGTTCTCACACTGTGATGTGCTGCCCAGAGCAGATGTCTTTGCATGTTACATTGATTACGACACTCCAGTAGACCACTCTGTTTGGTTATTGCAGTTTGAAGGACAGCTGCTAGATCACAGGTTTGGGGCTTCTGAGTTCTTATCACGCAGGCAATTTTTACTCCTCAGCATGTTGCAGGCGGTTCTGAGGGGTGCAGCCCTCACTTCCCACAGCCTGAGCCAAGACTGGAAGAAGGCTGGCAAAGCTTGCTTGAAAGGAGTCTTGGGACCCCAGGTAGCACCCAGATCCAAACTCCCACTCAGTCCTGACAGCTGGGGAGTGAGAGTGTCAGATGAAGATTGTGAGAAGCCTGTTTGGCTTTAATGCTTGAAGAGGCTCTGCTGGATACAAGCCGTGGGATTGAGCAGGGTACATGTGGGTGGGAGCAGAGGGGGCTGCTGGTTGGGCACCAATCTGCCGAGCCTCCTTGATTGCAAATGAACATGGGTGCAGCTGAAGTGTCATGGCCACCTGTGTGCAAATGTTGAGTGATACAGGTCCCCCAGGAAGCCTGGCAGCCCTGGTGCTGTTAATTCTGTGCGCTGATGAAGTCAGCAAAGGATTAACGACCAGGCCATATGCCTGCAACAGAACAAATGTGCTGTGGGTGTTGCCAAGGCTGGCTTTATTTAAAGGTGTTGGGTGGGGGGAAGCCAAGCTGTGTGCATCCTGCTCACCAGGGTGGATTTGATTTTAAATCAAATTGATTTAAATCACTGGTTGGGAAGCTGCAATTTAATCATCATTTTCTACAAAAGTGCTTTCTTGTTGTTTAATATCCTGTATTCATTTATCTTCTTGAAACTTTTTGTACTTCTAGAGTGGCGTAAGGGGTTGATTGTGTGCACACAAGCTTGCAGAGGGAGGAGAGGGCTAATGGGTGGGTAATCAAGTCTGTTCTCTTGCTTCCCTAAACAGCTGTTAACAAGGATGTTTCCTCTGCAGAGGACAAACACTCCCTATGCCTGAAGAAGGGCATATGTGCCTGAAAGCTTGCAAAGAACACTTTTTCCAGCTATTTAGTTGGTCTAATAAAAGATATCACATGTATCCAAAGCACCTGGTCCTCCTATGATCTCTGGAGACACAAATCCAGAGTTTGAAAACGGACACTAAGCAGCACAGAGATACTTTATGGGAACTTCTAGACTGAGCACTGAGTCCCATTGGGTAGAGTGGTTTTCTTTAATTTTTAATAATCTATAGAGGAGCCTCTGGGAACCCCGTAAGAGGGGGTTTATAATATAATCCATGGCCTGTTGTGACCTATTTATAAAACTTTTCTAAAAAGGTTACATGAATATATTGTCTCAAAATAGTATATAGTTAGAAGTTATAATCCCTATTCCATGATCTGTTAAAGCTCAAAGATATCTTAAATCCATCCTTTTATATAGGTTTTATTTAGCATCTTAAAAATAAAAAAAAATAAAAAATCTGATTCAAATTTTAAAACTGATTTTGTTTTTCTTTTTTTAAATAGTTGATTTTTATCCACCTTGCTGTTCACTAAAAGGGAGTCTTGGGCCTGGTTCTCCTTAGTATGGGTTAGGACAAACTGCAGAGATGGGAATTAAGCTCCTTTGGCATGAAGGCAAGGAGGTTCCAAGTCCCTGGGTATAGCTCAGCTCTGGGGCAAGATGCAGCTTTCTTGTGGGGACTGGTAGCTCGAGTCTCCCCCCAGTAGGAATTGCAGGTTACATCATGCTTTGTCAAGTAGGATTACTCTGTCCATTTGCAGCCACTTGCTTCCACAGTGGTGCCACCCCGAAGTGCTCGGTGATATTAATAATCCTAGCTGGAAGTTGGCCTTTGATCTTATTTTAGAAACTTCAGCAAAGCCATTAGTTCTGGGCCTGAGTAAGGGAAGGA
Source organism: Crocodylus siamensis (assembly GCF_052110815.1). Taxonomy (NCBI): domain Eukaryota; kingdom Metazoa; phylum Chordata; order Crocodylia; family Crocodylidae; genus Crocodylus; species Crocodylus siamensis. Next base: position 15,083,101 of record NC_143400.1, on the reverse strand, counting down.
AAGCAGGGTCCCAGCTGCATGTGGAGATGTGGCTTAGAAATGCCTGATGGCAGCAGGTGGGATCAGGTTGGGGTCTGGATGACAGCTGTTCTCAAACCAGGCTTGTCACCTGGACTGTCTGCCAGTAAACTCCTGTTGTATCCCAGAGCAGAATTGTATCAGTCTCCTTCCATCTTTATCCCTGAATGAGAGCACACTGATAAGACCAGATGGGAAATAGCTCTTCCAGCCCCCTTGGACTCGATGCTGATGGGTAAAACGTCTGGCTGGATGGACACTAGTGACTAGAGCTCCGCAATGAACCTCCAGGCAGCTGTTCAGGGTCACAGTTCAGACGACTCATGGGTGTCAAAAGTGTGGGGAGGGATCTCCCCTTTCCTCACATGGCATGGACTATAGACCCCAAGACACCCCCTTGACCGTGCCAGGGGTGAGAGCAGGTTGAGCTGCCTCCATCGAACAGTGTTGGACTTAGCGCGATGCTTGGAGCTGCGTGATTTCAGCAGCTCTGGCCATCTCAGTTGGTGAAAAAGCCAGTGATGGAAGCCTGATCGTGGGATTTCTGTATTATGGACACATCTGGCTTCTGATTGATCTGTTAACCAGCAATGCTTCTAGCACTGTCACTTCACCTGTATTCTTCTCTATAACACCTAGGACTTGAGAGACCAGAAAGTAAAGATGGCAGATATGCTCAGAGGGCACCCACATTATCCAGAATCTTTAAGGCACAGGTTAGCTTGTCTGTGGCTGGTGAAGAGAGTGACCAGTGGGTTGTAGTCAGTGCTGTGGGTGGAGGGGTCATGGCTGACACAGCTTGGTTTATTCCCATACGCAGAGAAAACCCGATCCAAACTCTAAGCATTCTCAGTCCAGACCCTAAGCAGGTCCCTGTTCTAAATCTTCGAGGCCTGGATCAACAGGGCCAGTGGCCTCTGAGACAGCAGAGTTGCCACAAATAATGGAGTAGCAAGATTTCTTGGGACAGGCTGTACCATTATATTTCTGGCTGGCCGCTGTTTATTGACCCTCAAGTCCGATGAACGATGAAGCCCTAACAAAGTGGGACGCGCTAGATTCGGTAATGTGCGCTATCAGGGTTTCAGGCTGTGGGCCCCTAAGTTCAAAGCCTTATTCACAGGTTCTGAAATGACGGATATGGTGGTCGGATCTGCTGAGTCTGCTGGACTCTCCAGCAAACCAAAGAGAACTGCTGGGGAATAAATATACTCCAAGAATAATGCTCAGTGCAAGCTACAGTGCTTTGCTGTTCAGGGTGGAGGCGGTGGATTGCACCCTGGAGCTGACAACATTTGGGGAGGTGGTGTCACTGCATACTTTAACAAGCTTTGCAGCATCAGGACATTGGCCACTGATTCCCCTACTTCACCTGTGGCAGTTTCAGGTATGATGTCTTGTCATGTATCAGGATTGACCACATAGTTTTCTAACGGGTTAGACAGTGGATTTGTATGGGATGGTTTGGATAGGGCTGATCCTGCCTCAGGGGGTTGGACTAGATATGACCTTTGGAGGTCCCTTCCAGCCAGCTCCTCTGATTTCAGCATGTGCTGTCTATGCTAGGGGCCTCTGGTGGCATTGCTGTCTTGGCAGAGGCTTGGTAATATAGACAAGCCCAAAGTGAGGGGGCTAGGCACTCTGTTTTATGCAGGAAGGACCCGTGATGCTTCTGGGCTGTTGGTAGGGGGTGATGAGGATCTGGCCTTTCACATTGTAATAGCAGCCTTCATGATAATGCAGTGAAATGGGTCTGTGCAAAGAGCATCAATATTGGACACATCAAAAGCTGCTCTTACCTGTGACTTTGACCACTTGCTTGTTTTGATTATGGATGGGCTCCAAACAACCTCAGGGCTGTATGTAAATGTGCCCAGCTCTGCCACTGGCAAGGGGACTCATGCCATCTGAAAACAGCTAATAGGCTCTGACCCTCTCCTGCCCCTTCTGCTTCCCAGTTCCTCTGGAGTGTAGGGAAGTCAAGCCAACTCTGTCCCCAAACTCCTTCACCCCGTCCAGTTACCAGCCTGTCAGTCACATCTCAGGCTCTCTGATGTTGCTGGTTTCCATGCTGAAGTGTGGCCCTTTGATGTCACTCTGCACCAGACCTCATCCCTTTAAAGAGTACCAAATTTCTGCTGACGAAGACCTCTATGTTCCATCGCCCCGTGCTGACAAAGTGGCTTCCACTGATGTCAAGTCAGCCAGCATTAATATTAGGGGGCAGGGCCATGTCCTCTCATTTATACGGCTAGAAACAAACTCGTTAGGACATGCACTGGGTGGCATGAGGAAGGAGGCTAGTGGGAGTGGGGTTCAGTTGAAACAGCCTTGTTTGGGCAAAGAGAGAGTGAGGCTGGGGCAGTGAAATAGTGTCTTGCCCCAAGCTGTCCTCTGCAGCATGTCACTCGGGTGGCTCCAACACAGACGGCACTCTGGCTGTGTGGGTAGGGTGGACTTCTAGTCTGTGTACTGCCTTCTGTTTTCCTGGAATTCCCCGTGCTGGGCAGCGTTGACTTGCCCTTTGTCCTGTGATCACTTCTTACAATAAATCTCTTGTATGGGGCACTTTAAATCCATCATGCATCTATTAAACTGTCCATGATTAGCAATGTGTCATAGATGCTTGACACTTGCTGATCAGGAGGTCTGGTTATACTATATTCCAGCAGTGCAAGGCAGCAGGGCTGGAAATTACTGCTGGATGGGCTTGATCTCCATTATTCCCCTGGTGGGGTTGCTTGTAATGTGTTGAATTTCCAGGTGTGTGTTGATGTCAGCCCAGGCCCCATGGCATGAAAAATTTCAAGTTGGATGTTCCCACACCCGACTAATGGGAGTTGACAGGACTGACTCCTTGCTGACCTGTCTGCTGATGCTTTCTTGTCTGTGCCTGTCACCTCGTGGGATGTGTTTCCCTGCCTTATGTGCAGAGGTTGTACAAGACACTCCTCATGGTCAGCTCTGAAAGGGTTCACTGTGTTCTCAAAGGAGGTTTGAGCTGAGAAGGGAACCACACCTTAATTAGACACAGGCCAGCTGGGTAGAATGGCTTTGATGTGGCTCTTTGTTTTTCAGGACACACAGGAGAAGGAAGCCGTCATCCCTGAGAGGGCAGAAGAAGCAAAGCTAAAGGCCAAATATCCCAACCTAGGACAGAAGCCCGGAGGGTCAGACTTCCTCATGAAGAGGCTACAGAAAGGGGTACTTTTTCATTGCTCTTGTATTAGGAGCAACATATCCACACTGGGTGGTATAAAGGGAAGTGCAGTTTGGTATAGGCAGGACCCCATAAACTAGTCAGAGAATCATAGAAAGTTAGGGTGGGAAGGAACCTCAGGAGGTCACATGGAGTCCAACCCCCTACTCAAAGCAGGACCATCCCCATCTAGATCATCCCACCCAAAGCTTTGTCTAGCTGGGTTTTGAAACCCTCCAAGGAGATCAGTGAGATCTGTCCCCTCACTGAGAGTCTGGATTGAACTGGAAGCTTAGCTGCATTCATGCCTCTATCTGCAGGCCAAACTGGGCCAGAAACCTGTATCTTTTGGCATGCCAGCAAATTGTGAGCAGTCCTCCCTGACTACCTTCCACTTAATCCTTAAGGAAATATTTCAGTGGCCAGGCAGAGCTGCTCAGAGAACTAGGCAGATCAATATCATGGTATAGGGTGGACCTGAGAGTGCCTTTCCTTTGTATGGGCACTAAATTCCCTCTTAAGCATGAATTTCTACCAAGCCAACTGGCGGTTTCCATGGGCCTCACCAATGCCCAGTGCGCTGTTGACATCTCTGCTGTGCCTTGCTTCCAAACGGAGTCCTCCCATGCTGGTCTAGTCGTGGCCTTGTTAAGAACAGGTATTGCCATCTGCATGGGTTTGGCCCTGTCACTATTACATCCAGTGTCTCTATCCATCCGCCTTGGGACCTGGGTTGGGGGGGGATCTGGATTCCAGACGTGAGGCTGGTGCTTGAAGCCCCCAGCCCATGTGGCACCAGGGTCTTGCCTATGAGGACTGTATCCTTAGCAGCCAGCAGTCAGGAGACTTCCCAGTCCCAGTGCCCTGAGTGATGTGCTCAAAGCTATGGGCTTTGCTTTTTTTTTTTCCCATTGTCTTGAAACTTGTGTAGTTATTTTGACATGAGGCATCTGAATGCCAGTGGCTCAAACTGAGATCACTGTTCATCCAAATGTGCCTTGAAGGTGTTCAAAGGGGTGCTTGAACCGCCTCCGGCGGAAGTCTATTCCAGACCTTGGGGGCTTGGACAGTGAAGAAGTTCTTTCTTATGTCCAGCCTAAATTGGTTGCAGTGGAGTTTGTGACTTTTCGATCTCGTCATCCCTTGGGGGGCTCTGGTGAACAGAAGTTCCCCCAGATCCTGATGAGCACCCCAATAAACTTAAAGGTGGCCACCAGATCACCCCTGAGCCTGTGCTTTTCCAGGCTGAAGAGCCCCATGGCTCTCAGCCTCTCATCATAAGGTCTGATCATGCATGTGGCTCTCATCTGCACCCTCTTAAGCTTCTCCACATCCTTTTTGAATTGTGGAGCCCAAAACTGGATGCAGTACTCCAGCTGTGGCCTCACCAAGGCCGAGTACAACAGGAGAATGACGTCCTGGGATTTGCTTGAGAAGCATCTATGGATGCAAGCCAGCGTTTTGCTTACTTCACTAGCCGCAGTATCACACTGAAGGCTGATGTTCATTTTGTGGTCAACCATGACCCCCAGGTCCCTTTCATCTGTAGTGCTAACCAGTGTAGCACTACTGAGCCTATAAGCATGCTGCAGTTTTTCCTCCCAGGGTGGAGAACCTTGGATTTTTTGGTGTTGAACACCATCAGGTTCTCGTCTGCCCATTTCATGAGCCTGTCAAAATCCGCCTGGATCGCCCTCCTGTCCTCAGGTGTGGATGCTTTACCTCAGAGTTTGGTGTTGTCAGCCAACTTGACCAGTCCACTTCGGACACCAATGTCCACATTGCTGATGAAGATGTTAAATAGTATAGACCCTAGGACAGAGCCTTGAGGGACCCCACTGGTCACAGCGCACCAAGACGATTGGTTCTTATCAACCACCACACCCTCGGTCCTACCGTGGAGCCAATTCCCCAACCAGCAGATCATGGTGAGGTTGAGGCCGCAGTTAGCCAGTTTAGCTGAGAGGTGATCATGGGATACCAGATCAAAGGCTTTTTTTAAAGTAAAGATATACGACATCAATCTCTTCTCCCTTGTCCAGGTGATAGGTCACCTGGTCATAAAAGGAAATGAGATTGGTCAAGCAAGACCACCCGCAAAAAACCCATGCTGGGTATCCCTCAGGATATTGCCTTCAGCTAGTCTGTTAAGGATGGCCTCTTTAATAATCTTTTCTAAGACCTTCCCCAGGATAGAGGTCAGGCTGATGGGCTTGTAGATCTACTTTCCTCCCTTTCTTGAAGATAGGCACCACACTGGCCCTCTTCCGATCATCAGGCACTACACCAAAGCACCAAGAGCTCTCAAAGATCCGTGCCAGGGGCTGAGCTATGATGCTCGCCAGCTCCCTGAGTACCCTTGGGTGTAAGCCATCGGGGCCAGCTGACTTGTAGGTATCCAGCCTGTCAAGGTGTTCCTTCACGAGGTCAGCTTCAATGGAGGGCAAGGAATCTCCCTCACCTGGGCCTCTCTGACCCATAGTGGGCAGGGCTGTCCCATGGAGCTGATGAAAAACTGACGCAAAGTACCCATTTAGCAAGTTTGCTTTTTCCTGGGCGTCAGTTGTCAGTTGCCCCATCTGGTTTAATAGGGGTCCAGTATTGCCTTTGCTTTTCCTCCAGCTCCCCACATATCTAAAAAAGGACTTTTTATTTTCCTTGATAGTTGTAGCTAGCTGGAGTTCCATCGCAGCCTTGGCTTTCCTGGTTTGCTCTCTGCAGGTCTGGACCAGAGCAGAGTATTCCTCCTTGGTGGCGGTTCCAGTCCTCTATCCTTTGTAGGGTTTCCTTTTAAGATGCAGGAGGTCCACCAGTTCCCTGGAGAGCCAAGGGGGCTGCTGTGCCCTTTTGCTGCCTTTCCTCCAAGACGGGAGGGACTTTGCTTGCACATCCAGGATTGCTACCTTTAGGAGCAACCACTCATCCTGAACTCCCCTCTCCATTGGGTTGTGGTGTTTTAGGGCCCCTCTGACAAGCATCCTTAGCTTTCAAAGTTGGCTTTTCTGAAGTCGGGGACTTCTGTATTACTGACTGACTTGCCAGCTTTATGGCAGATGGTGAAGGTGATCGGCTCGTGGTCGCTGTCACCCAGCTCCCCTTCAATCATTAGGTCGCTCATTAGGTCATCCCCGGTTGCCAGTATGAGGTCAAGCAGTGCTTTACTTCTTGTCAGCCCATAGACTTCCTGCGTCACATAGAGGTCATCCACTCACGAGAGAGAGCTTTGCAACCGCTCGGATTTGGCTGAGCGCTCCTCCCATGAGATGTCTGGGTAGTTAGTCTCCCATGACAACCATACACCAGGAGCATGTGGCCTCGACCAATTCCCTGGCAAACTCCAGGGAGCTGTAGACCTGCTCCCTGGTGAGCTGCTGTTCTGCTGCCTCAGAAAATCCCAGAGCTTTGCTTTCACTTGTTTCTTGAGTATGGAAAAATAATGGCAGTTCTGCTCCTGCCAAGGACTTGGAAAGGCCCCTACAGGGCAGAAATGTTTTCAACCTTGTGGGATCCTACGGGAAATCTCTGGGTTTATCTTGTGAATTGTGTGTAGGTGATTCACAGTGTTGATACTGTGCAGGCACCTTTAAAAGGATCTTGCAGCACCCCAGGGTCCACAGTGCCCTGGTTGAGAATCTCTGGCTTAGCTAGACCAACAGAAGGTGTACGGCCAGATCCACTTATTAGGTACCTAGAAGTGTTCCCCATACCAGTTGCTAGAGTCCTCAAAAACCTGTTACTGCATCTGCTTTTGTCCCCTGTTGCCATCTTTGCTTCAGGGCTGAGTCACAAGAAGCTGAGAGGAGGGCTAGACCCAGCCACCTTCATCTTGAATGGTTTTTCAGGCACTTGCTCAAGTGTGACTGCATTCTTCCTGCTCATCTCATTGGTGTGATTAGGGTCTGGGCCCAGGTGGAGAGAGTTGTACCATCCAAGCAGGCCTTGTATGGGGCCAGAACCCCATTGTGCAGGTTCTTCACAAACCTGGAATGAAATGGCAGCCCTGATGACAAAATACCCGTGTGGCTAGAACAGCTGAACTTCTACCTGTGGGTAAGGTGCTGTATTTTCTTGCATGTGGTACAAGGCACCATTTATTCTGCCACATTTCTGAAAGACAGAATGGGGAGAAACAGATCCTTCCTTGTAATAAGTAACTGAGTAGCAGAAACAAAGGAGCCAAGGACTTGACTCTAGAGGTGTTGGATCAAGGGAGTGTGTTCATGGCTGGTTGGTTTTGCATCTTCCAGCTAAATTTGTAGGTTGTGTGCTTCCTGACGGCTCTTTGCAGTAACCCAAACGCTGTCCTTCTTTCAGCAAAAGTACTTTGACTCTGGCGATTACAACATGGCCAAGGCAAAGATGAAGAACAAGCAGTTGCCAAGCGCGGGGCCAGACAAGAACTTGGTGACAGGAGACCATATCCCAACGCCCCAGGATCTCCCACAGAGAAAGTCCTCACTTGTAACCAGCAAGCTAGCAGGGTAAACCTGCACTCCTGATGGTTTTTTTCATTTAATTTTTTTTGTTGATGTTGTTAAATGGATTGAACTTCACTGTATCATAGGGCTGGGGTGACCAGAATTAACCTAATTATTTGAACACAGCACTCGCACGGACAGAGAAAGAGAAAAGCAAGTGAGATGTGCGGATCACCATGGGCGTGTGGCTGGTGATTTAGTGAGCTGACTAGTCCCTTCCCATATCAAGCTGGTTTGCTGCCTTACTTTGCATATGGTTAAAACCCCATCATTGGCAGAAGCAGTTAGCATCTGAGATGTTGGGCTGGCAGGACTCTCACCTGGTTGCATCTAGTTCTCCTTGAGCTCTGTCTAAACCAGCCCATCTCTTTGAACTTTGCCTTCTCATTAGCAAAGGGAAGAAGCTTTCCTAAAAGCAGAAAACTTCCCCAAGGGAGTGGCCTGCTGTTTGTAGCTCTGAAACAGCCTGGGACTGATGTCCTGCAAAATCCAGGGTATGAAGAGATTCTGTGTCTAGAAACTTGTGGTGGAAGAAGAAATTGGGAGTAGAGTGATGGCAGACAGGGCCCACGGGGTATGTTTATGGATCCGGGAGCTAAAGAAGCAGTCGAGATCCTGAATGGTTAATAAATAAACTCTGGAAAGCAATTGGACAGAATCATGGCTCTTAAAAGTCAGCACCTTGGAAACTGTTTCATGCTCACACTTACCAGTGTGTCCAGCAGGGGTCATTAGAAGGCATTCGTATTCCTTCCCCCAGACTTTCAGAGGAAGCCATGCTTCCTGACTATCGGTGTGTTATGCCATCCGCTTTGCTTAAATGAGAGCTGGCTCCTGCACTTAAATTGCCTTTTGTTCCAGCCCTATTACTGCTGCGTCAAAGTTGCTCACAATTCTTAATGCATCAATCCTCCAAGCACCCCTGTAACAGGGAGGTAGCATTAGCCCTATTGTGCAGTTGGGGAAACTGAGGCATAGAGAAGTTTAAGGCCATGCAGGATTAGGGAGGTGGAAGTATAAGGGTTAGGTTTCTATATTGTAGCTCAGAAAGGTGAATAGCAGCTCCAACTCTCCAGAACCCACAGAAAAACAGAGGAGTGCAGGGCTAAAAATCACCATGGGGAATGGAGGATGGGAGTGGACACAAACTGCAAGTCGATGGCAGGACACAACAGCTCTGTATTTTTGTTTGTTTGTTTGTTTTTCCTTCTTTCCACCCCTGCCTTCCCCTTTCTTTGCCTTTGTCTTTATTTCAGGCCTGAAAAAAACTGTTGAGGCCATGGCTGCAGCCTGTGGAATGCAAGATCCCAGCCAATAATGCATGTACAGTATGTCTCCACGCGACACAGGAAAAGCAGCGTTTCACCTGGGACTCTGAATCAAAGTGCGCTTGTAATCTCAGCCAAGGATATTTGTCACAGAGGCAATACTGTGTTGGTTTAGAAGGCATGTAGCTGGAACCAGTGACTCTAAAGTCTCAAGGGTCAGCTTGCTGGATCAAGAGTGAGCCTAAATCTCTGGGTTAACTTGGAAACTGTGTGTAGGGGAATCTTGTGCATCTCTATTCTGTTGGACAGGGGTGGCCAACCTGCAGCATGTGGCAGATCAGGGAGGGGCAGGGAGCAGCAAGCAGAGCAGCAGATCAGGCAAGGAAGGGGACCGGAGTGGCACTTGGAGAGGCTGTGGGGCTCAATTTGTGGCATGCATGCCAAAAAGGCTGGCCCCCACTGCTATGGAATATCTCACTACAGAAGAAAACCCAGTGAACAGTGACGATATCTGAAGCTCTGTATCTGGCAAAGACTGTAGGTTTCCTGCTCTGAGTTTAGGACTGAGAATTGCCGAGTGATCTGTTCAGAGATCACCGTAAATTGATGATACTCTGCTGCTGCTAAGCCTTCAGTGGGAAGAAAAACATGATATTGCTTCTGCTTTAGGCAGGGTGTTCCCAAGAGCAGTGACTTAACCCCCGTACCCAAGCTGGACACATCTTGCCGATATACAACCACGTTTCTGAGGCTGTAGAGAACCACTTTATTGTCACAGTGACAGGAGCGTCATCTCGGGTGACAAGGAGATGGCGGGACCCCCTCCATCTTGTGAGCACGCAACTTCATGCTTTTAGTCTCCGTCTCATGCTTTCTATCCAGGTTCTGAAGCAGTCTGGGAACAGTTGGGTGGGGGCACGCTAATGGTGTCTTGTATAATCTCCTCAAATGTTCTACTGTTTGTCCCAGCTGCATTGTAAATAGATATGAATCATATATATATATCTATATATATATATACACATATATATATGTGTGTGTGTGTGTGTGTGTGTATATATATCTATATATATAAATATATATGTATATATAAAAATATATATATATATAATTTTTTACATCTTCTTCATCTCTCTGATCTTCTAGTGTTCTAGGCTTTGTTTTATGCAGTGGGGAGGGGGAAAAAAGAAAAACCTTACACTACTGCATTGCTGGCTGCCTGTCAGCTGCTCCAATAAGCCTTCACGCTGCTGATTGTGGGCAAATGTGATAAACAGGGGAAACAGAAGATGAATGTGCATTGACCTGCTTTCCCCACCACCCTTGCTCAGGATTCAGGAAATACCAAGTGCATTTATACAGACAAGAGGAAGCAGTGATCTTTCTAATACTGGGTGAAAAACAGCAAGAATAGTTGCTTTACCAAGAAATAAAGGAATCTTGTCTCAAATGTGAACTGAAGTCCTTTTTGTTTGGTGCCACAAAACCAGATCAGTGGGGAAAGATAGAAAAGGGAGCATTGTGTACTTCATGGTGGCTTCCTTCCAGATCACCTCTGCTGCGCTGCAGATGTCAAAGGCCTGCCTTGTTCTGCTGTCTGAAGTATGGAGATGGAGGAAGGCGGCAACCTCCATTGGACAGGAGCAGTAAGTCCGCTTTGGATGCAAAGGTTCTGCTTCTTGTCACAATTCCCTTCTTGAAGATGAAACAGATCTCCGGGTTAAACACAAGCACGATTGTGTTTGTACTGTATACTCTCTCTACCCACCTCATTAGCAAGATGGGGTTGGAAACCTTTTGTTTGGGAGAGGAAACTGAATTGCCTTAATGCAGTAAAGGGCATGTGTATGTGGGTTTTAGCATCCGAGTACTAAACGTTTTGCATTTGTCCAGTCTTTCATCCATGGCTAAGGTGAATAGTGCAGTGTTCCCATTCATTTCCTAGGATGTTGTGAGGTAGCAAAATGACTAATAGGCCAGTCTTTCCACCTGAGCAGCTAAAACATAGTAAATGACTTGTGTACAGTGATAGCTGAGCAGAATCTCCAGTAATGGAAGAACAGTGGCCCAGATCCACGACACAGGTGACTTTGCTAGATCTGGGTTTTCACAGTCCTGCTTTCCAGGTTGTGGGGCTGGGGTGTTCACTTAAACACTAGTTTTAACATCACTGCTTATGCTCGGCTGTGCTGGATCAAGGTATAAAAGGGAGAGAACTCAAATTAAACTTGCCTTGAAGTTTGTATGTATACTAGTTGGCATCCAAGGAGAAATAAAGTACGCAATACCAAGTTGCAGGGCATGAAAAGCTTACCTAAAATGGCTGGCAGTTTCCTACCCAGGCTATAAAGAAGCAGCACATGTTTCTGATTGAAATGTTGATGATCGGTGGCTGGGTGAGCTAACAGAAAAGACACTGTTGTGCTTTCTTTTTTTTAAAACACAAGGAAGCCTCTATTTTTTTCATTGAAAGCAGCTGTTCGTGGTGGCAACAAAAGCCTGTTGAGCCAAGCTGCTATATTTAAAGGGTGATGCTGTGTCATGGTTTGTGATGGAATATCCATTACAGGCATGCTGGAAATGGCAGGCCATGCCCACCCCCCACCATAGCCGAGGCACTTTCTTGGATGGGGGCAAGGGAAGGACTTCGAACTCAAAGCATAGTTTGTTGTGGACAGGACACAAGCAAGGACCCAAAACAATCTGGACTTGCCTGTGTCTCAGTAAGGCTTTCTCAAAGGCAGCAAGAGATGGAGATACCTGAAGGTTTGGTCTTGACTAGCCTTTCTGATAGCATTTTGCACTAGCAGAATGCATGGGGCAGGGGAATGGATGGGACTTGCCATGGAGAGGTACCAAGAGGGCCAGGAACAGTGAAATAGAGAAATGCGATGGCAGGGGGTTGTTTTTTCTTGTGAGCGCCAGAGGGCAGAAGAAGCTTTTCAGTGTTCGCTGTATCCAGCTGTAAACAAAACCCTGCCTTCAGTTGCCCGCAGAAATGTTCCCGAAATCATCTGCAATCTTCCATCCAAACAATTCGTCTCCTTATTTCCAGTATGACCTTTAACTGCACTAAAAGAGAAACCTTTTGCTGAGAGTTTTTAATAGCTGATCCCTGCATTTTTCTTTCATTAACCTTTGCAGCCGTCCTTCGTCTTGAGTCTGGTTCTTCCCCTTGCGGAGGGTTGGAAAAAAAGGAACTTGCAGTCCCGAAGTCTGTGTGAAACCGGATGACAAAAATGACCCCAAGTGTAATTTCCACCTCCTCTTCAGGAGATGCACAGTTTTCTGCAAGGAAGTGTTGAGACCTGGGTTTTGGTTTTTGTTTTTTTTGCATTGGGTTTGGTCCGAGAGAACATAGCACTGTCTCTGCAGCCCTAGCAGAGCTTGAACTCCAGAGCGTGGCCTAGCGCAGGGCACAGTAGCAGGCTTTGGCATGGAAAGAGCCTGTGTGAGCTAGCTTTTGTAAAGTGCTGGGTGGGGGATGAGATGCAGATGCCATATCTTGCGGATTCACAGAAGTTTAGGGCTGGAAGGGACCTCATGAGATCATTGGGTCCAGCCTCCCTGCTCTGGGCAGGAAAGACTGCTGGGGTCAAATAACCCCAGCAAGGTGTCCGTCCACTCTCCTTTTGAAGATCTCCAGAGGAGGTGCCTGCACCACCCGTGCTGGGAGTCTGTTCCAGAGTCTGGTCACACAAACCATGAAGAAGTTTTTCCTTGTACCCAGTCTGAAACCTAGGCGTTTATGACTTGTTCCTAGTTTTCCCTGGGGTGTTTTGGTGAATAGTTGTTCGTCTACCCCTGATATATTTGCAAGATGCCACCAAATCCCCCTGAAGTTTTCTCTTTTCTAGGCTGAACAGTTCCTTATCTGTCAGCCTTTTCTCATACGGCTTGCTCTGCAAGCCTCTAATCATACGAGTGGCTCTTCTCTGGACTCTCAAGCTTCTCCACATCCTCCTTGAAGTGCGGTGCCCAGAACTAAATGCTGTACTCCAGCTACAGCCTCACCAATGCCAAGTAGAGCGGGAGAATAACTTCCTTAAGTTTTGCTTGAGATGCATCGGTTGACGCATGGCAGCGTATTGTTTGCTTTGCTATCTAGCATCACACGGGCATCTTTTTCTGTTACAGCTGCAGGATTGGGGCCAGCATTTGCAGTCTCTTCTGTCTCTCTTCTGTCACCCTTGAGTAGCCAGATTGCAGTGCTTCTCGGTTTCTTTTATTTATGCACGATTGAAATTTGGCCTGTGTGTCTATAAATGAGGAATGGTTGGGGGGTAGCGGTATGCCTTTTACACTCATCCAGCAGTGCTAAATTGGTTCAGTACAGGATGGTACAGGAGCAAAGGCCATCTCGCTGGAATTTTGTGGGTTTGGGCATTGTTCCTTTTGCCCATTTAATGGACCTTCTGGTGATTGCTGGAGAAACCAGCCTCATGTCTGATCTATCAGGACACATCTGCTGTTTTTCAGCATAGCGTGAGATGGTAGCAAGATCTCCAACTTGCAGTAGCTAAGCCTCATCCAGAACTTCCTTGGGTCGGACTGGCAGTGAGTTAGGCCTCCCCTGAGGTTCCTGAGCTGTGGCTTGGAGGAATGCAAGTATTTGAGACTCAAGGTCCCAGCCATTCATGTAGTGCCCTGTGGTTTGGCAGCACTGCTGCTCTGAATCTAACTTTTTTTTCCCTTCCTTTTTTGTGTGTATTTAATGAAATAACTGTGCTCCTAGACCTTAAATGCTGGCGGTTGCAAGTGAGAGAGGAACAGTGGGGGGAAAAACTCTGATTATACCCAGGTTTCTCTTTCCCTTTCAGCATTTGCTGCCTGACTCTGGCAAGATGGACCTATGGGCTGACCTGGTAAATGGCACTTTTTATGCAATGGAGGTCATGACTGGGAAACAAGCCTCCTGCAGCTGCAATGAACCCCTCAGATTTGCTTTGGAAGGCTTAATAACTATTTCCTTCCCTTTGTGATTGGATCTTATCCCTAAGTCCCAGCATGGCAGTTCATTGACATGGCTTGCTGAAGCCAGGCTAACATGACGGGTTTATGGTCAATTTTATGGCAACGTGGGTTCATGCAAATATACCATGGGAGAGGTACCTTTTAACACAGATCTTACTGTGTTAAGATCATTGTTTTATATTCCTTCGTTTAATTTAATGACTATGTGCATGTGTTCCTGGGAGCACTGACCCAGTCCCCTGGAAAGTCGAACAACTGGCAAAATTCCTGTTGATTTTAGCTCAAGAGGATCTGAGCATGACCCAAACTGGATGCCAGATGGAGCAACAACACGCTACCAACACCTTCCCCCTGCCTTAATGACAGAGGCTGGGATAGGGCCGTTTCATAGATGTGTCGAAACACGTGGCAGAGTGGGCCTGGGAAAGAATGCATGCATTTCTCCAATTGGGTGAGGGGAGACCAGTGTAATGATTAAAAAATCAGTCAGTTGGTTCCCAACACAGGGCAGGCGTTCAGGTTTCAGTGCGTTTTGCTCCTGGGCAGGGACATACTGTTCTAGGCGGGTGCCAAGCATGTACTGTGCCAGCATTTGTGTATGTACTTAAGGCTTGATACCAGAAGAAAAATATGTACCAGGGCTTGCCCTGCGTTGCTTGGATGATTGCTATGCTGCTTTTTAAGCTCTCTTTTGCTTGTGATTATGTTGTTGCTTCTGGTGCCAAGAGTTCAGTTCCCAGCAAGGCCAGATTCTTCGTTGCTGAAGAAAAGGCCCTTTTGGGCCAGCAAGTCTGTTGATTGTCTGCTCAAAGGAAACGCTTTATCTGATCTATGGAACCAAAGCCCGAAATAGCTTGAATGGAATGTATTGTTCCCTGCCAGGGCTCAGGCAAGTTTCAAGGAGTCATCCATGTGTTAAACTATAAAAAGAGCTTGAGTGGCACAAGAAGAATGGAGTAAATTGGGTGTAACTTTTATATCAGGGCTGGGCTGGGTGGGAAAGAGGTGCCCAGGCACTTTAGATCTACGCCCTAGGGAGAAAAAAATATTCTCACGGTGAAAAGATAAGTGGCCAAACCTAGATCTGCCCTGCAAACTCTTTCTGTGTTAGCTCTGTCATCAACTTAGGACTGGAAAAGTTTGCCGGGTTTGTTATAAACCTCAGTGTCCTAGGGAATATCTTTAGCTAGAGAAACCTGATAATGTATACAAGCACCCCTATAATCCCATCCCTGATTGTAGGAGGCAGGTGTGTGCAGAGGGGAGCTGTGACCAGCATAGGTGTGTCAGCAAAACTCCCTAGTGTGAATGTGGTTGCACTGGAAGACTCTGGTTTTACTGGTATGGTTTTGTTTTGCTCGGGGAGTGACTGGAATCAGCTGTCCCAGCAACAGTGTAGTTCAGCTGGTACAAGTTGTATCTTCTTGTAACCCTGTGCTGGCATGGTCTGCTGGTCTGATCCTACCACAAAAGCATTGACCTGGTTTAAAAGAGCGGCCCTAAGGGGTAGTTTGCTTGTCTTGTCCTGTGAGGGTTTTAGTGCTTGGAGAAAGGCATGCAGAGTTCAGGTGACAGCATAACCTTTCCCTGAAAAACACCCCAAGTCCTTGTCTGCCCCAGATTGAGGAAGAGGCTGATGAACAGTGTTCCTCTCTGTGCTTTTTCCCCTTGTTTCAGTAGTTGGAAGCTATTGGTGGTTTTGCATCTCAATTTTTCCTTGGCAGGGTTTAATCATGTCCGTGGAGCATTCTTCCATCTTGAACCCGGCCTCCCTCTGATCTCATTTCCTTTTTGCCCAGCCCTGATGCGGTTCTATGTGGGCACCTTTGAACATCTGCCTGCCATTGTAGGTAGCATCCCACCTCCACTCCTGTTTGCTGAGCCTTCAGGAAGAGCAAGGGGGTGACTGACCCTGCGCACTCTTCCTGCTCGCTGCAGGCAGGATGGCGTCCGTGCGTTCTTCCTGAGCTGGGCTGGCAGCATCCAGAATGCACTTTAAGCAGAGCTGTTAAATAGGCTTCTTTGCCTCCAGTGCAGGGACTGCCTGATGGGATCAGACCCAAAGATGTCTGACTGTCAGTGATATTATAGGCCTGAATTTCAATAGTGCTGAGGCCTCCAGACAAAGTGGAGATCATAGAAAAATTAGGCTGGAGGGAACCTCCTGAAGTCATATAGTCCAGCCCTCTAGAGGGTCAAGATGGGACTAAACCATCCCAGCCTCAGTGTCTGTCCAGCCTGCTCTTGAGCATTCCCACAGATGGAGACTCCACCACCTCTCCAGGGGCCTGTTCCAGTGCTGAGTCAGAAAGTTCCTCATTTCCAGCCTCAGTTCTCCCTGATGCACTTTGAGGCCATTGCTCCTAGTCCTGTCCCCTATGCCCACAGAGAAAAGCTCATTTCCATCTTTTCTGTTATCGCCCTTCAGGCATTTGAAGAATGTAATCAAATCCCCCCTCAGCCGTTTCTTCTCCAGACTAAATAACCTGGGTTCTTTTTTAGCCTTTCATCTGGAGTTGTTTCTGGCTGATGGAAATTGGACAAAAGGGGCTGCATTTGCAACTCAGTTGCACTCACAAGGCACTTTCCCTCTCTTTGGTGTATCAGATTTGCTACCAGCTTATCACTGGGCTTACTCCATGTTCCTGATTTCCAAGGACCTGCACTCCTTGGCCCTTTTGCCAGTTCAGGAGTGGAGAGGCTAGTGTTTCACACAGGAATCTTGCCTTTTATTTCATGGTGCGGGGTCTGATCTTACCCTCTCTAAACCTTACTGACACATGATGGGAGTCATTCCATTGCCCATGGGTGGTTGTATTTTGGATCAATTATCCCGCTTTGTTTCCAGGTCTCATCTTCCAGCTTCCCTTTTTTCTCATGCTTTAGACCATGTCCCATATACACAGTGCTGAGAGAAGGGCCTATTGCCTGCTTGGTCTGGGCTCAGATCCAAGAACAGGATGTCCTGTAAGTGTGGTTCAATTTATTTATTTATTTACTGGTGTAAGGAAAAGGAAATGATAAATACATAAGGCAAGAGTCACTTGTGCGTAATGATACAGGCATGTCAGCACAGACAGCTCAATACTTAAGCAGCTCAGGCTCATGAAGTTGCCTTCATAGCATCCTTGGTGACGTAAGGGCTGTACTAGGCAGGTCAGACTGGCTCCTGTGATTGTTGGTTTGGTTTCTTAGGTGTTGGCTCAGGATTGTAAGTGAAAGGCATGTTACTCAATGCCCCAGTTCACTCAATAGTGCCCAAACTAGGGGCTGTAAGATTTCTTTCCCTCGACATCTGCAGGGCAGCTGATGGGAAGGGACACGGCCACATTCCTTGCATTGCCAGGCCTCTAAGCTTTCCATGCTGCCCCTTCCTGGCCTTCCTCAGGGAATTTGATGTACCACTAGAATCCCAGAGAATAGCTGTGGTGGGAAAGCACATGTAGTTAAGATCCCAGGCTGGGATGATGGAGATCTGGAGCCAGTTTCTGGGTGCATTGACAGCTTGTCCACATAGATTCCCCTCCTGGGGATGCATCTGTCCTATAGGCACAAGACAGGGCTTCATCTGTGCCCCAGCTACCCTTATGCTCCCACACCTGAGGGCATAGAACAGAGCTACCAACTCTTCCTCTGGCCCGCCTTATCACCTGGGGCCGGGAGATGAAACCTGCTTGTTCTGCACAGCATGCCACATCCTTGACATTATCTAACAGCTCTTGTACCAGTTGGTGAACATTAGGGCTGTGCAAAATGGAAATGTTCGCTTTTGACCAGGGTTTTGACATTTTGACAGAACAGTGTTTCGTTTTGACTTTTGTTTTGAGTCAAAATGGCTGTTCCATTTTGTTCCGTCGAAGCATTTTGCTGTTTCGACCCTGTTTCGACGTTTTGCCCGAAGGATATAATGGGGAAGGTTGAAACAGGCTATACCTTGTCATTTCTGGCCAGATGTGGATGAAACTTGCAGGAATGGTAGCCCCTTCTGAGGGCAAAATACATGCCAATTTTCAAGAAGATAGATGCAAGGGGTTTGGAGAAACTGCACCCCAAAATCTTGAGAGCAAAACTTGTGTCACGTGTATGTGTTAAGACATGGTAGGGTCAAAACTGCCGGCTTGCTAGCCCCTGCTGAGGCCACGAAGCCTGCCAAGTTTCAAGAAGATTGGTGCAGGGGTTTGGGGGGAACTGCACCCCAAATTCTTGAAAGCAAAGCTCATGTCGTGTATGTGTTAAGCCACAGTGGGGTCAAAACTGCAGGGGTGGTGGCCCCTGGTGAGGCCACAAAGCCCAGCAAGTTTCAAGGTGATAGGTGCAGGAGTTTGGGGGGAACAGCACCTCAAGCTGCGGACAAGCAGAACTCGTGACATGGGTGCTTGTGCAACTGTGTCTATCTTGGGGGATGGGAGGGGGGGTTGTCTACTACTGGCCTGGCTGCTAAGCTACTGTGTTACCACTTACCAATTGATCATGATTCACTCAGGGACCAGCTCAATACACAGTACCTAGCTACTACATAAGTTAATGAGCATGGATTAACACCTACAAAACCACAAACTAAGGAGAGGAAATAATCAATATGGACAATCAACTGCCCCAAGACACACACAGTTAGTTGCACAAGCACCTGTGTCACGAGTTTTGTCTGTCAGCAGCTAGGGGTGCAGGGTCCCAGAACCCCCCTGCACCTATCTCCTTGATAGCTGGTAGGCTTTGTGGCCTGAGCAGGGGCCATTACCCCTGCAGTTTTCATGCTGCTGCGCCTTAACGCACACAGAATCATTTATGTCATAAGTTTTGCTTGTCCACAGCTTGATTTGTAGTTCCCCCCCAAACCCCTGCACTGATCTTCTTGAAACTTGGCAGGCTTTGTGGCCTCACCAGTGGCTACCACCCTTACATTTTGACCCTACTGTGGCTTAACACATACACGTGACATAAGTTTTGCTTTCAAGAATTTGGGGTGCAGTTCCCCCTGAACCCCTGCACCGATCTTCCTGAAACTTGGCAGGCTTCATGCTCTCAGCGGAAGCTACCACTCCTTCAAGTTTCATCCAAATCAGAAAAAAACAACAAAGTTATAGATATTTTATTGATTCCCCATTATACCCTATGGCTGGATCTCTGAAGCGGCTCTGAGGCTTTTCCAAAGTGGTTCGGAAAGCCTAACGAAGCCAGTGCTTCGATCCGAACATGCTGCTTTGGACGCCGAAGTTCCTCTGGATCCAAAGCACGGTCTGAAGCCTTGCACAGCTCTAGCCAGCAAGGCCAACAATATGCTGGTATGCATCAATTCATGCATCTCCAGCAAAACCATTGCAATGAAGTGATTTTCCTGCTCTACTCGGCTCTACTCAGCACTGGTGAGACTGCAGCTGGAGTACTGCGTCCAGTTCTGGGCTCTGCACCTTAACAAGGATGTGGTAAAGCTTGAGAGAGTCCAGAGCAGTGCCACTCATATGATCAGAGGCTTGCATGGCAAGCCATATGAGGAAAGGCTGAGGGACCTGGGACTCAGCCTGAAAAAGAGAAGGCTGAGAGGGGACTTGGTAGCAGCTTACCGCTACATCAGAAGTGTGCATCTAGGGCTTGGCAAACAAATGTTCACCAGGGCACCCTTGGGAAAAACTAGGAGTAATGGTCACAAACTCCTGGAAGATTGTTTCAGACTCATTTCAGGCTCAACATTAGGAAAAACTACTTCACAACTGGGGTGTCCAGACTGTGACCATTACCTATATTCTTGAAACTTGGCACGCTTTATGCCCTCAGAAGGGGCTACCATTTCTGCAAGTTTTATCCAAATCTGGCCAGACATTACAAAGTTATAGGCTGTTTTGACCTTCCCCATTATAGCCTATGGTCAAAACAGCAAACCGTTTCAACTTGCTTTGTTTTGTTTTGAGGCTGTTTCGACCATATCTGTTTCATTTTGATTTTGCTGTTTCAACTTTGAAACAGATTGAAACAGTGTTGAAACAAAACTGGTAGTGAAATTTTGCACGGCCCTAGTGAACATACTCCCACCAGTACATATAGAGGAGGTTAGTTTAGACACATCTCAAGGCGGGGGAAGGTTAGAGAGGAACGTCTGCTCTCAGCAGCGTGTCCAGTCCTGGCTGCATGATCCCTTTTTCTCCAGGCAGTTAATTTGCTTACACCACCCTCGGCTGATGGGTGTGTGTTGGACCGGGTGAATCCACTGTACCCATTAGTGATGGCCTGTTGGGGCTTGTGGAGCCAACTGGCATGCACCTGCAGCCATCCAAGTACTTCAAAAACAACAGACAGCAGACACCTGGTACTGTAAAAAGGTTCACATTTCTGTCCTACGTCAGGCTTTCCCAAAGGTGACAGCACATAGGAGTGGTCCAGGCAGAAGACAGGTCCTGTCCATGCCAAGAGAAGACACCAAGGGCCCAATCTCTTTGGCTGTGTGTTGGAGTCATCAGCCAGCTTCAAAAGAAGGATGAAAACTGTGGCTTCTCTCTCAAAACATGTCTTCTAAAATCAGGACACATACTCTTGCTTCATAGACAAGTGCGTGGAGGAGCTGAGCACTGTCACAGCTGACTGCCTAGTACAGCCTGGTCTTGTATGAGTTTCCACTGTGGCATGCACAAAGGTCATGAGGAGCTCATCAGGGCTTCAGTCCTCTGGAATCCCTGGGGGAAGACCAGGCAACAATGGACAACCCCTCATTTCAAGTAGAGAGCTTCTCAATAGCAAGCGAGATGGAGGCTCCTTCCAGTCAACAGCTATTCCGTTTCCTTTGGGACTTCATGTTTCGAGCATATAAGAGGAAGTACCCGTGACGGCAGTCCTCTTTTAGATAATTTCATAATCAGCCACAGACATATCTGCCACAGAAAGGATGATATTGGCCTTGAGCAGAATGCTGAACTGACCACGGAGGAGCATCTGCTGTCTGGTTTGGGTTTTCCCCCAAGCCATGCCTGTTGATAGCATCATCTCCAGGGTCTTTCATGACTATGTGTTTGCAGTGTTTTCCCCTTCCCAGCTACATTGGCAACAGCCTTCTGCATTCTTGAGGAGCTCAGGCTGATATTACCCCAGACCAGTGGACCAGGAGACCCTAAGAAAGGGGTGTCCTCTTTGCTTTCATTCCCATTTACACCTGAAGCTTCCACCCAAGGTTGCTCAGAGCCAATCCATTCATCTCCTCACTCAGCCCCTCCATTACACGTTTGCTCTTCCTCACTCCTCCCATGACATGCTCCACTTGGTGAGGGTTCTCCCTCTATTCAGACGGAAGGTGACCATCCCACAGAGCCATGTGGTCATGGATCTAATTCTGCTGGAGCACCAGCCACCTCCATTGCTCGTTGAGAAACGTTCCTCAACTGCATGTATATGAAACACTTTTCCTTCAGCAAGCATCCAGCTAATAACAGTCCTGGAAGGGTGTTCCCACAGCCAGTCCTCACGCCAGACTCTTGCTTACCCACTTCCAAGCAATTAGATTACTGTGTGAGAGTCATCCATCAAGGAACTTATGTGGCCAACCGCTGGAAGGATGGTCACATCTGCTGCCATAACTATGAGTCTCTAGGGAGGACATTCTCCATGTGGAGTCCGTGACATGCCGTCCTTCCCCAGTGCTGTGGAGTCCAGCTCCTTGAGGCCACAGTAGTAGCAAAGGAACAGCTAGGCCCTTTCCATCTTCATGTGCTGGTGAGGATTGGCAGGGGAGGGCACTAGAGTTCAGTTGTGGCTTTGGTGGACATTGCTGGTCAAGAGCATCTGATCTCTTGTGCACACGCAGGATGTGCCAGAAGAAACAGCACGGACATGTCTCAGAGGGCTGTGAGACAAGGACCTGCTGTTTCCGGTGACTACCTGTTGTTACCATGGCTGTTAGCAATAGCAGAAGTGTTTGTGACCAAAGAGCTCAGAGGCAATGGCCTCCATGTTGCCCAACCCTGCGCAGAAAAGGGCTGATGCAGACGCAGCCTCTGTGTGCTGCTTACCAAAGCAAAAGGGGGCAACTTGGAAGTGTCTAATGCTGGGTATTTTTCCCCTGTTACAGCCACTGGTCACGGAAACAGCTGCCGCTGTGCAAACCCCTTGTGAGCCAGGATGTACCCTGCTTTGCATGTATATCTCACAAGTGCTGAGGGGGCCTGAATGCAACTGGGGGCCCGCTTTCAGTTGGCAATGCCCACACAACCTCTGCCCCACAGCCTGTCAGACTCAGCTGGAAACCAGGGACACGCACACAGGCTAACACGTGACAAGTTGAGTTGAGAGGCTGTGAAACAGGCAGGGGCAAAGCAGCCCTTGGATGTGTTGGGGCATTGTGGGGGGGTGGGGAAGTCAGTCAGCCTTGGGATGACGTGCTCTAGGATTTGGCCTCCAGCTTTGCCTCTCTGCATGTGCGCTTGAGGAGTCACAGAGCAGTGACATGCTGTGTGTCCAGCCAGGCAGGTCTGCGGCAGCTCCAAAAATAGTACCCAACTATCCGGTGTCCCAGTGGGTTTGTTAACCGCAGTGCTGCAGGCTGCCTCCTGGCTTGAAGCAGGAGCGAGCGCCAAGAGCAGCTTTACATATCACTGCAGGAGGAGGTTTCTTCTGGGGGTTTTGCCTTCCGCTGAAGTGATCATCTGGGCATGTCTCACCTGATGATTTCCCTGGCATTAGCAATGTCCTTGTTTTTCTTGCTCTCATCCAGTGGCATGTTTGTATGGGGCACTTGTGGCTGTGATGCAGGAATGGTCCCCATGACCTATGTGCTTGGCAACTCCAGTATTGTCTGGTATCCTCTGCGTCCGTGGGATTTGGGTCCCATCATCCAGCCTTTTCTGAAACCAGGAGTATCTCTTGTGGAGATCAAGCACCTTTCATTTGTCCTCCCTCCACAGCTTACCCCCCTTCCCCCTCCACAAGCTGTGCCAGCTGTTTCATAGCATACAACAGCCCCATACGGGAGTTTCAGACAGGAAGTGAAGAACAGCTCAGCTACTGTGGGCATTCCCCAGTGGCAGCTGTGCCCCAGATGTCTCAAGGAAGCAGATCTTTAATTGAGTTTGCGGGGGGGGGAGAGGAACCTGGTAGTCAGAAGAGGAGCAGAGATGGGGAGGATATAAACAAAAGGACTCTTAAGCCACAAGATGCTGACTTGACCCTGTGGCTCTTAGATTTCCCTCCAGGGCCCAGGAAGAAAGCAAGACTATTGGCTTCCTACCTACCCTGTCCTGCTATCATCCACCCTTGTGAACAACAGGATTCCTCCCAAACCAAGAGAAATGGGGGCTGGTTGCTTTGACCTGTCAAAGATTATTGGCGTAGGAGACAACCCCCCTGCCCTCTTCGCAGGAGATCTCAGCTGCCTATCTGATTTGCCTCAGAGCTGTTTAGAGAGAAGAGCAGCCAGCATGTTTCAGTTTCAGGTTTGCTCTTTTTCCTGTCTGAAGCTGTGGCTCAGTTTAGTGAAGGGGGGTTACTGAGGCAGGGGGTGATTTATTTTTACCCAGGGCAGGTTGCAGATGGTGCTCCAGCTGGAGCTGGGCAGAGCAAGGCAGGATGCCTGGGTTCTGTGGTGGCCAGGTCTGGGGTGAATGGCTTGGCCTGGCTTGAACTCATTCTGTCTCTTGTATTATAAAGACTGTTCCGTCCCCACCCTCCAAAAGTTCCTTATCATCCTTACGTGGAAGGCAAGGCCCAAGAGCCTGCTGGCATCAGGGTCCAAGTCCTGCTCGATTACTGCCAGCTGCAGGTTGCACCTTCACCTGCTTGGCTCATGGACCCTCCTCCTTCATAGCCCTCCCACCAGTCCTGCCTCTGCTCCATTTGGGACTGCAGACACCAGAGTCTTTGCTCTTGGGCCTTGTCACACTTGAGCTTTGCTGTGGCAGATACTGGCCACCCCCTTGGGTAGGTATGATAAGCTGATTGGCATAGTTACTGGGGAAGATGAGAACAGGACAGTGTACAGCTCGCTTGGTCTAGGGAGGGTTGGTTTGCTTCCATATATTGCTCTGGGTTTCATAGTTTCTAGGGTCGGAAGGGACCTGAGCAGATCATCTAGTCCGACCCCCTGCCATGGCTGGAAAGAGTACTGGGGTCAAATTACCCCAGCAAGGTGTACATCTAGCCTCCTCTTAAAGACCCCCAGAGTAGGAGCCAGCACCACTTCTCTTGGAAGTTGGTTCCAGGCCCTAGCCGCCCTGACCGTGAAGTCGCGCCTCCTGATGTCTAGCCTAAATCTACCCTCTGCCAGCTTGTGACTGTTATTCCTGGTCACTCCTGGTGGTGCTCAGGGGAACAGGGACTCCCCCAGTGCCTGCTGATCCCCCCTGACTAGTTTGTAACAGGCCACTAGATCCCCCCTCAGCCTTCTCTTGTGGAGGCTGAACAGGTTCAGGTCCCGTAGCCTCTCCTCGTCGGGCCTGCCCTGCTGCCCCCAGATCATACGAGTGGCCTCCTCTGGACCTCTCCATGCTGTCCACATCCCTCTTGAAGTGTGGCGCCCAGAACTGGACGCAGTACTCCAGCTGCGGCCTGACCAGTGCCGCATAGAGGGGGAGGATTACCTCTTTGGACCTGCTTGAGATGCATCCACGGATGCATGACAAGGTACGGTTGGCCTTCCTGACTGCATCCCCAGCAACCTTTTGGCCAGCCTTTTGGATGACCACTTACGGATATGCTCAGAGGGACCTGCCCAAGGTCCTGGAGGACGTCATGGCAGAGTGCGGACTTGAACCCAGACTTGGCCTGCCTCTAGTCCCTACACCAGTTTGCATGGTTAGACATTGTTGATGCTGATGTGTTTTATTTTTTAAGTGGGGCCAGTGGACAATAGGAAAGTGGGGCTAAAAGGGACCTCTCAAGGTCACATCTAATCTGGCCCCCTGTTCAAAGTAGGATTGTCCCCAACTAAATCATCCCTGCCACGCGTCTGTCCAGCCTGCTCTTGAAGATTTCCGGGGATGAAGACTCCACAGCATCTCTAGGTGTCTGTTCCAATGCTCGACCACCTTCAGAGCTGGGATGTTTCTACTCATCTCCAACTTCAGTTTCCTCTGCTGCAGCTTGAGGCTGTTGCTCCTAGTCCTGTCTCCTATGGCCACGGAAAAAAGCCCATCTCCATTCACTCTGTCATCACACTCCAGGTACTTGAAGACCACTGTATCAAATCCCCCCATTAGTCTTCTCTTTTTCCAGACTGAATAACCCTAGCCTTTTCAGTTTTTCCTCAACAGTTTTGCTTCCCAGGCCTCTAATAATTTTTGTCCTTCTGTGCTGGACTCTTTCCAATCTGTCCACATCCTTCTTGAAGTGCGGGGCCCAAAAGGCAGCTCCAGAGTCTCTACAAGCTGTTCCATGTTGAAGCAAGGGGACTCCTCACTCTTTCCACACCCAGCCAGACCCCGGACAAAGAAGCACTAGCCCCTCAAAGGTGTGACCTGGTCCCCCTCTCCCTCCTCCTCCTGCAGCCAAGTGTGAAGCTCAAAGCTGACTTGAAAGCATTTCTGAGGCTTCATGTGATCCAGCAGCAACAGCCTGAGACAAATGGTCGGGGGGAGCATCCCCCGCCCTCCTCTGTCACTTAGCATCCACTAGGCTGCTCTCAAACCAGGATCTCTCCTTGTAGTGGGGGGAGCTGGGGCAGATTGGCCCTAGGACTAGCACTTAAGCACTGCCAACGCTCAGGTTTAGGGTCCTGCCCCCTCTCCTCCAGACAGGCAGCAAGATCCCTAAGGGACACACTCAGCCTGTAGGGTGGGGGCCTGGTACTGTTGATTTGGTCTGCAGCCCCCCACACACATAGATTCATAGATGTTAGGGGCTGGAAGTGACCTTACAAGATCATTGGGTTCAGGCCCATGCTGGAAGCCAGCTGCTAGGAACTGCAGAGGATGGGGTACACCTGAAATCCCCCCCTCTGGAGTTGCGTACAACTTCCTCAGAGGGTTGAGTGGAGCTTACCTAATGGCCTATAAAGTGGAGGGCCTGAGGGGTTCACACTTTTGAGGGGACCCATGAGGTTCTTGAGGGCCTTGCTCCTCTGCTCAGGGTCAGCCTGATCGTCATGGTTGGGATCAGGAAGTAATTTATCCCAAGGTCAGATAGGGGTTTTGCCTTCCTTTATAGCAGGGGCCACAGCCCTCTTCCTTAGATCTTGACCTGGGCCAAGCAAGAGGGTGTTTCCAGTACTGCCTGGTCATTTGGCATAAGGGTCATTCCTCAAGTTTTTTAGAACAGGTTAGATCATTGCTTTTCTAGGGTGGTTTAGACAGTGCTGATCCACTGGCAAATACATCTTAAGCCCCTGCCTAGGGGACAGGATAAGTGATTTTGCTGCTACGCAAGCGGAGAATTGCGTAGCTGAGCATCCGGTTTGTCTGTATCTGTGTGATGTTCCCTGGCTGCAGCCAAAAGCTGGGTTCATGCCATCACCCTATGAAGACAGTGATGGCAGATCTGTGAGCAAAGTGTATTGCAGCATGTTCCCAGTGTCTGACTTTCCCCAGCCACGAGGCAAATCTGTAGGATGACGACTTTCCTACACTGCCCATCAGACTATGAGAATTCAGCTACAATGCTGATCCTTCCCCATATATGCAGAAACGAAGATTTATACACTTACCCAAGAGGAACTGAGCCACAGCTTCTGAGAAATTACGCAACCCCAGCACCCATGTAGACTGGCTGCACCCCTGACTCAAACAGCCCTCTGAAACTCCAGTGGGGTTAGAAGTAGCTTTCCCCAAGTTGCAGATCTGAAACCCTTTAAGTGAGAGAGTGTTTTTTCAGGTTGATGAGCTATGCGTAGCTTCTCCTGTGCTTAGAGAAAACATGCTTTGGCTGGTTGCTTGCAGCAGTCAGGGAGGTCTGTTTTCTCCTCTTGAATGCTACTGATTTTGGCAGAGGGTATTTTTTTATTTCCTCTGAAGCACTGGGACCAGGGCCGCAGCCAAGGCTTGGGGGTTTTGACTGGGAAGCATTGTTGTTCCGGTACTTAAGACAGCTCGGAAGTTTCCGGATCGCGGGTCTTGCTCTTCTACTCAAAGTTAAACCAGTTGTCATATTTAGGGTGAGGAGTTCTCACCTCCCTGCCTGTCAAGTTGACCAGGCCCCTAGGGGATCTGTCTTTCTCTAGAGTCCTCTGAGCTTATGCTACCTTAACCCTGCTCTACTTTCACCTGTGGCATGGTGCAAGGCTACCCTGTGCTTTATGGCTGTGAGGGTTTTAAGTTAATGATTTTCAGGAGCTTTAAGGTTTTTGCTAATGTGGTGCTTGAAATCTGGCCCTGTGTTCTTCCGCATATGAAAACCCATGTGAGACATCAGCTATTTAACTGGGAGCAATGGGCGGCAATAAATCCTCTTAGCCCAATTGTTTACACGGTGGTCCCTTCACAACAGGCTTGTTGGGGCACAGTCTGCCACTAATTGAAATGTTCTGCTGGGATGCACGTAACAAGTAACAGGCCCATCACTCACTGGGCTTCTGAAAGCCCTCAGATAAGGTGATGGAAAGGGCAGAAGAACCGATAGCTGGAAGAGAAGTGAAACCACTGCTGTGTCTTCACCATGACTCCTGCTCCCTCCCATCCTACCTGCCCCTCTGGATACAATTTGCTGCTTAACTTCCTGCCCCCAAATTATGTCCCTATCGCTGTGCGCAGGTTCCTCCCAGGCAAGGGCAGCAAGCACCCAGCTTGGAGCTGGTCCGTTGGCAGAAAAGTTGGACCATTGGTTGCATCTGCATGTTCATTAATGCCCCATAATTACTGCGTGTTAAGTTCAGTACTTGGAAAATCAAGTACTAAATTAGTGTGCAGTAACTTGTGTGCACAGTGGCACCGGCGCACGGGTTTTTATAGTTTCATAGATTGTCGGGGCTGGAAGGGACCTTGCAGATCGTCAGGTCCAGCCCCCCAGCTCTACGCAGGAAGACAACTGTGGTTAGGTGACCCCAGCAAGGTGACTGTCCAATCTCCTCTTGAAAACCTCCAAGGTAGGTGACTGCACCAACTTTGGAGGGAGTTTATTCCATAGTCTCCACATCCACACTGTGAAGGAGTTTTTCCTGGTATTAAGCCTGAAGTGATCTTCCAGGAGTTTGTATCCATTGGTTCTGGTCTTCCTCAGGGGTGCCCTAGTGAGCAGTTGTTCACTGAGCTCCTGATGCACTTCTTTGATATAGTGGTAAGCCTTTTTAGTGATGCTAAAAGACTCCCAGCGGGGGTGATGCAGGCACATCCCCTGGAGATGTTCAAAAGGAGACTGGACATACCTTGCTGGGGTTATTTGCCCCCAGCAGTGTTCTGCCCAGAGCAGTGGAGCTGGACCCGATGGGCTCATGAGGTCCCTTCTAGCCCTAAACTCTGAATCTAACTGTGCAGTATCTTAATACTACTGCACGTTAGTGTATAAGCACGGTTTCTGCCCCGCACGCTACCATACAGCGTTATTACTAACAACTTATAACCTGCATGTCACCAGGTGCATCTACACGAGACCTAGTAAATTATTAGGTGTCATGTCGATGCACCCAGTGACACCCTGCTCTCTGCTCAGTGAATCCCAGAGGCTGCTAGGGCTTTGCTGCCAGACCTACAATAAATACGAATAATAATAAACCACCGATCTGTGCCTGTTTGTGCTGTCCCAGCTGCGTTTTTTTCTCCCTCACCACGGGAAAAATGTGGGGCTCTGGGTTTACCGCCCCCCTGTACTGCCTCTTCCAGCCAGCGGCCTCAATAGGTGGAAAATTCCAGCTTCAACCAGAGGCCACTGCTTTCCCATTACATAATGCGGGGGGTGAGAAACGCCGACATTTGGAAAAGTGTAGGCTCCGCCCCGCGGAATTTTTCCAGCTCTTTCTAGATCCCTCTCCAGCCCCGCGGGGTCTTCCTCTGTGTCTGCCCCGGTACCCCCCCGGCCCATGCCCACCGCCATCAGCGACCACCCCCCGCGCTCCCCTCCACGTGCCCCCGGAGAAGCCCACGCCCCATCCCCGCCACCCAACTACCCCCTAAGCCCCTCCCCCTCCCTCCATTCACAACCTTGTCCCTGGTCCTGCCCCCCGACGCGTGACGTGCACCGCCAGTGACGTCTTTACGTTCCATAAAGACAGCGGCTCCACCCATCGGCCTCCGCTTTTAGCTCCGCCGCGCCGCGATCGTCGCTGCAGCCATGTTGAACCTGAAGCGGAACGCTGTGCTCGGCCTCAACCTCTACTGCGGCGGCGGCCCTTCCATGGCCCCCGCGTCGCCCGCGTCGCCCGGAGTGGGGGGAGGCGGCAGCGCCGGCTCCTCCGCCCCTGCCAGCCCCGCCGAGGAGCCCGCCGTGCTGCTGGGCGGGGGGGCGCCCAACAACTGCTCTGAGGCCCCCCGCTCGCTGATTGGCTGTTCGCCGGCCCCCCGCTCGTTGATTCGTTGCCCAACGGCCCCCCACGCGCTGATTGGCGGCGCAGAGCGGTGGCGGCCTGAGGAGGAGCTGGACGGCTGCGAGCCCGAGGCCGAGGACGAGCTGCGCCGGGCCTCGCTGGCGCTCATCGGCCGCTACCTGCGCGAGGCCGCGGGCGCCGCCGACCCGGGCCCCGGCGGCAAGAACCTGTTCAAGGGGCTGCTGGGCGCGGGCGGGCGGGCCGCGGAGCCCGGCCTGGAGCGAGCGCTCGACACGCTGCGGAGGGTTGGCGACGGCGTCCTGCAGAAGCACCAGCTAGCTTTCCAAGGTGAGGGGCCGGGAGCGGGGCTTTGGTGGTGGGGGGCGGGGGCGTGGTCGGTGGGGGGGGGCTCCGCTGGGTGGAAGGGCTCTGCAGGTGGGCCCCTGCCATCCAAGGGTGTTGTGGCGGGGCGGGACGCTGGACCCTAATGGGGTGGGGAGGTCTAAGGGGAGCTGGGGGCGGGGCCTCCACGTGGCGGGGCGGGGCTCCAGACTTCTGGGGGGATTCTGAGGGGCCCCGAGGGGGCGTGGTCAATCCTGAGGGGTAGGGCAGGGCTCCATGCCCATCCGTGGTGGGGTTGCAGAGCCCCTCAACCCCCTTCCAGGTTGCCCCACCCTTCTTGGTGGAGGGTAGGGGGTGGGGTGCTGCAAGTCATCCCTGTCCTGGTGGGGTGCTGAGGGAGCAGAGATATCGAGGGGGCGTGGTTTTCAGGCCAGGGGGCAGGGCTCTGCATGTCACCCCTGTCCTGGTGGGGTGTGAAGGGGCAGGAGCTCCTCACCCTGCTATGTTGGGGGCTTGGGTTAGGGGCAGGGCTCTTGCCATGGTGTGGTGGGGTGCTGAGGGGCACTGAGGGTGCATGGGAATAGGGTGTGGGTGGGGCTCTGGGGGTGACCTCTGCTATGGGGGTGTGGCTGGGTGTGGCTAGTACTAAGGGGCAGGGCTCTATTGGCTCCTCCCCTCTGCCATGGTGGGCTGCAGTGTTATGTGGGTGGGTGGGGTGGGGTGGGGGGCTGGATGCCTGGTGCAGGCTGTAGGGAAGGGCAAGTCGCGTCCAAGCTTTTCCCATCTACACAGGGGTGAGGCTTGTCCAGGGGGCTGCAGATACGGCTTAATTTGGGGTGTATGGGTGAGCCCTGAGGTTGCCTGGTCCGGGGCAGTTCCCCTTGCACTGCAGGACCTTGGCTGCAAGAAGCATCTCTGGGTTGCAAAAATGAAACTGAACTTTATTCACCTTGTGGGGGTGGGGGAAACCTCTGGGTTACTGATTTACTGCCCCCCCTTCCTTCCCACATCCTGCTTGGCCCTGGGTGCCAAATAACAGGCTATTCACTCATAAACAGACTTGACCAAAGATCAGCCAGTCGGGATGGGGCCACCTCGTTCCCAAGGCTGGGCCGAGCTGAACTCATGCATTCCTTTCCCTGAATCACTTTAGTTTCAGCTTATTTTAGCCCCTGACACCAGCTCTGTGCTAAACAGAGCCTTAAATAGTTACAGAAACTTGAAGGCAAAAGATCCTGCCTGTAGATTGGGTTGGACAGGTGTTGGGTTTTGGTAGCTAATAGCCATGTCTTGGGTTTCTAGTGCTCTCTGAAGGGCAGGGTCTGCCATTCATTCCTCAGTGTTTTGAACATAATGATGTAAAATGAGACTTCTGGGAGGGGAAAGAGTTATTGCACTAAGCAGCTAGTTTTTCAGCCATAGCCTTCATTTCACAATTCTTTTGCTTAAGTGACACAGTGGTAACCACCAGCCTGTAAAGGTCTTTGAAGTGATCCTTTTGAACAGTGCTATTCCTAGGATAGGAGTATCCTTGCCCCTCTACAGCAGTGCTACTGGGATAGGAGTATTCTTGCTTCTATACCACAGAGCATGGGAAGGTAGCATTTAAACCTGAAGGGTGATTTATAGCAAAGGCAGTTAGAGAGGGTTTATAGAATTATGGATTCCATAAAATCTTAAAGCGATTAGAGGACGGAGATGGGTTTTTTTCTTTGACTTTAAGGGCCAGGACTAGGAGCAATTGCCTCAAGCTGCAGCAGGGGAAATTGAGGTTGGAGATGAGGAACTTTCTGTTGATGGGGGTCATCCAGCTGGGACAGGCTTTCTTAGGGAGGTTGTGGCATCTCCATAGTTGGAAATACTCCAGAGCAGGTTGGACAGAGATTTGTCTGGGAAGATCCTGCCTTGAGCAGGGGTCTAAACTAAACCCCATGCAGTCCCTTCCAACCCTGCTTTCCCTGTGATCTTTGGTTTAAAAGGAAATGGGAAGAAATTTGATCTTCTTGAAAAGAACCCTCAGCTCTCCTAACATTCAGGGTCTCTAAACCATTCAAGTATTCAGATTTTCCATAGGGTACTTGACTGAAGTATAAAAAGGCTTTAATCGGGCTTCATTCCATGGGAACAGAATTAGCCGATAGATATGTGGCTGGCTTTTGGCCAGTTGTATAATCTTGCCTGAGTTCTGGGTATGTTACTGGAGTAAGCAATGATTCAGGGCAACAAACTCCATTGTGGTTGTTGAGAAGCTAGTTTGAGGAAGCATTCTGCCAACTTGAATAATAACAAGAAAGGTTTCGGTTTCTGAAATGCACGTCTTGTGCTTATTCATGAGGAGTTCCTTTAGGTCAAAATGGTCAGCAGTTATCCTAATAACAAAGAGATGCCTCTGTTTCACAGCAAGCCAGAGTCTTAATTCTCCTAATGTAAAAAGTTTAAATTTTTCAAGTAAGGAAGCAGTCATGATGCTCTTTCCTCCTTGTTTTAAGTCTTGTGGAACTTTAAAATTTCCACGCAAGGCTTTTTGCAAGACTGACAGGCTGCATCTGACTACTCCAGAATTTATTGCAAATCTGTAAGTGTGTGCAGCACTTGGTCCCTTCTTGGAAATCATTTCATGACAGTGACCTAAATAGTTACGTTAATTGTTCATTAAAGCCTCTGGGCTGAACTCTTGCCTATGCAGATAGTGACTGCCCTGTATTCTTGCATCTTTTGGCAGAGGGGGTTTGCTTCTCTAATTGGCCTGACAGTGTTCGTAGGAAACCAGCTAATGTTTGACTGCAAATACTTTGCAAAGACCAGTTTGTGTGGGGCTCAGGAGCATGGTACTTGTGTAGTTCTAGCATGTGCTTGTTTCTGATGCTGTTCTTTTCCTCAGGGTTGCTCCGGAAGCTAGAAATCAGGAATGAGGAGGATCTACAGTCCGTATCGGCAGTTGCAACCCACATGTTCAGTGATGGGGTAACAAACTGGGGGAGAGTGGTGACACTCATCTCTTTTGGTGCCTTTGTTGCAAAGCACCTGAAAAGCATAAACCAGGAGAACTGCATCAACACATTGGCAGGGATCATCACAGATTCGCTTGTGACAGACAAGCGAGACTGGCTAGTCAGCCAACGAGGCTGGGTAAGTGAGATGCTGCAGGTACTGAACGTGCTTAATGATTATGCTGTCCCTCAGCCTGGTAATGTTGTCCTATCCCCACCAAACTGTGTGACACCTAGGTGTGTACGCAGGCCGAGTTCCCATGCTGATTTAATCCCTGGCTGATGCAATGCAGGCAGGCTGCACATTTTATAGTTTTTAGGGTTGGAAGGGACCCGAGTAGATCATCTAGTCCGCCCCCTGCCATGGCAGGAAAGAGTACTGGGGTCAAACGACCCCAGCAAGGTGTTCATCTAACCTCCTCTTAAAAACCCCCAGGGCAGGAGCCTGCACCACTTCTCTTGGAAGTTGGTTCCAGATCCTAGCTGCCCTGACTGAAGTAGCGCCTCCTGATATCCAGCCTAAATCTACCCTCTGCCAGCTTGTGACCGTTGTTCCTGGTCACTGCTGGCGGTGCTTGGGGGAACAGGGACTCCCCCAATGCCTGCTGATTTTTTCCCCCCCCGACTAGTTTATAACAGGCCACTAGATCCCCCCCTCAGCCTTCTCTTTTGGAGGCTGAAGAGGTTCGGGTCCCGTAGCCTCTTTTCTCATAAGGCCTGCCCTGCTGTCCCCTGATCATGCGAGTGGCCCTCTGTACCCTCTCCATGCTGTCCACATCCCTCTTGAAGTGCGGTGCCCAGAACTGGACACAGTACTCCAACTGTGGCCTGACCAGTGCCGCATAGAGGGGGAGGATCACCTCTTTGGACCTGCTTGAGATGCATCTGTGAATGCACGACAAGGTACAGTTGGCCTTTCTGACTGCCTCCCCACACTGCTGACCCATGTTCATCTTGGGGTCGATGATCCTTTACCCCCTCTGTGCTGACAACCTGTTCCCCAACCTGTAGGTATAGTGCCGGTTGTTCCTCCCCAGGTGCATCGCTTTGCACTTGTCTGTGTTGAATCCCATCCTAATCCCATCCTATTCTCATCTGCCCGCGCTTGTAACCTGTCCAGGTCCAATTTGTAGCCTGTTGCTTCCTTCTAGTGTGCCCACATCCCCCCACATCTTAGTGTCATCAGCAAATTTGAACAGGGTGCTTTTTACCCCCTCGTCCAAGTCACTGATGAAGATGTTGAACAGTGCGGGCCCAAGGACCGAGCCCTGCGGAACCCCACTGCCCATGTCCTTCCAGGTTGAGAAGGACCCATCCACTACCACCCTCTGGGTGTGGCGCTCCAGCCAGCTGGCGACTATTTGACTGTGTGGGTGTCGACACTATAGTCCCCCAGTTTCTTAATGAGAACGGGGTGAGAGACGATGTTGAAAGCCTTCCGGAAGTCCAGAAAGACTATGTCCACTGCTACCCCTGCATCTAACGATTTGGTGATCTGATCATAAAAGGCCAAAAGGTTGGTCTGACAGGACCTGCCACTAATGAACCCGTGTTGGTTGCCCCTAAGCATGCAGTCCTCTGCTGGCCCCTCGTGAATGTGTGCCAGAATAATTTTCTCGAACAGCTTGTCTAGGATGGAGGTAAGACTAACTGGCCTATAGTTTCCCAGGTCCTCCTTCCCCTTTTTGAAGATGGGAACCATGTTGGCCCTCTTCCAGTCCTCCGGCACCACACCAGAGCACCACAAGTGCTCGTAAAGCCGTGCCAGGGATCCTGCAATGGCCTCAACCAATCCCTTTTAGAACTCTAGGGTGGAGATCATCCA
This sequence comes from Crocodylus siamensis, assembly GCF_052110815.1. NCBI lineage: Eukaryota > Metazoa > Chordata > Crocodylia > Crocodylidae > Crocodylus > Crocodylus siamensis. The sequence continues at coordinate 15,048,646 of NC_143400.1, read as the reverse complement.
GACTGGCTGACTTGAATATGGCCCTTGAATATGATCCAAATGATACAGGGGCCTGTGCTGTTGGTTGCATGTTGAGCACTCTTCTCCCATTAATTCAGGAGCACTTAGGAAAAACAAGTGGATGTATCCCCCCCACTTTGAGCTGGAGAGCTGGGAGGAGGTTGAATTCACTTGCTTTGAGCTTCTTCTGGGTTCAGGTCCCAGTTCCAAACCACTTCCCCATATCTGTTACAATGCAGCTCCTTGTTCCTTTCACTGATGTAAGCCTCCCTTGACAAGGTTACTTTGTAATCATTGTTGTGCTGGTGTGGGAACAGTAGTCATTCCCCAAGGCAAATGGATTGTGAGCCCCAGAGAAAAGTCTGGGTTGGGTTGGTGGTGAAACTAATACTTCAATTCTTTCTTCTAGGAGGGATTTGTTGAATTCTTCCATGTAGAGGATCTAGAAGGTAGCATCAGAAATGTTCTGATGGCCTTTGCAGGCGTGGCTGGACTGGGAGCGAGCTTGGCGTATATGATACGGTGAGCCCCGGAGCATGGGGTCAGTGACTGAATTCCAAGCAAGCTAGTACTTGGGACTGGAGCTAGTCACCTGCGCGCTTTCAACTGTGGAGTATTTACGAATATGTTCTTGAGGGATCGCATCTGGGAATCCCATTGGTCCTCTTGCATACAGGAAGGTTGTCATCCAATCAGAGTGAGGATACCAACAAGGATTTTCTTTTGCTAACAGGAGCAGAAAATGGAGGGATAAAAAAACAAGGACAGTATTCTACTTCTACCAAGGCAGAATCGCAACTGAAAGCATAAGAGGACTAGAAATAGACTTTTTTTTTTTTTTTAAATCCCAAAGGGTGTTCTTTTTTAAATCCCAAGGACCCCCTAAGCAAGTCTAATACACACACCAGCAGTTCGTTTTGGTTTTCTTTTGTTTTTGTCTTGGACTTCTGGAGGCTATTAGATTTGGAATGATGGCCGTGTGTGGAATAGGTTTCATTTTAATTTAGCACAGTCCTGATTGTAGGCTACTGGGGAATAAATAGGGCCTTAGCATTCATTAGGTTTGGAATGACCAGCTTTCTTGTTGAACTAGAAGCATTCGGATGCCAATTGCCACATACATTCCATGAGCAATAGAAGGGTACATACAGTTGCCTTGAAAGCCAAAAGCCCTGACCTCCTTGTTGTAGTTACTTTACTATTGATAGCCTGTAAAAGGCCTCAGCCTATTGTATGTTAGCTCTCTAGGTGGTAACAATTGCCCCCTCAGATCACAAGAACATCTGAGGCTAAAGATGAGGTGGGGAGTGGATTTGTAAGTATGTAAAAACTTGTGGGTGGGGAGGCTGTACAGAAAGAACCATGTAAATGTCTATGAAACTGTAGCATATGTACATTTTTACAAAGATTTATCTCTTTTTGATAAAGGTGGTAATGAGGGCTCTTGAATATGGCTCCAGAATCTTGACCGCTTCCCAGACATTGTAGCATTTTTCTATAGCCAAACCTTCTCTCTTGACTTGCCTTCCAGAAGCTCTCTTCCTTGTGGTCTAGTAACAATACTGGCCTTCCTTGGTATAGAGATCAGGAACCCAGCTGGTACTCTGTGCCCTGTCACTTTTTCTGGCAACCGTTTAAGATCCTAATTTTATTTTTTATCTAGTTCAGGATAACTTCTAACTTTTGGATGCCCATCCTGGCAGTATCTGATGACATCTGTTTCCTTTTCCTTTTGGATTAATTTTTTAACTATTTCTTAAAGACCCAAGTCAAAGGTGAACTAGTACTTGAATGTAACAATCTCTGCAACAATAAAAACAGCTGAGTTGGATTGAATCTTTGATCAATACTATGCATCCCGTAACCTGACAGTCTAAATTCAGTCCTTCAGCAGGTTAAACTTCAGCCTGGACGTGGTTGGCAGGGCGATTGGATGTTGAGTTTTAGAGCTCTGTTCAGCAGCTGGTTTGTTACCTGTTCTGTAGAGCCACTTCACTTGAATTTGGTCTGAGTGAGGTTTGAGTGCAGTGAGGATTAACCTGCCTAGTGCTGGAAGCTAATGTAAAACTAAATCGAGGCTAAACATGGTGCTAACATGAGGCTTGCTTATTTACTCAAATGAGCATCCTGGGTTTGTCAATAAATGATGTTTTTCTGTTCGGTTATGTGGTAGCAACTTTTTTGTTGTACTTTCTTTACATAGAAGCTAAGGCAGCTCTGCTGAATTATAATCCCAAGACTGTTCTACTCAGCCTTGGACCTTTCCCCAGGAAGGTCTGACAACCCACCAGCTTATGCTGTGATCCTCCAAGAGCTTTGTCTCCTCGCTTCCAGCTGTCCCTAAACTTTCTGCAAAGGGTCTTCACTACAATGGGGATCTGAGAATGGCTGGGCTTGTGTCCCCAGGCATGCTGCAGGTTCAAGGGAGCCTGTGCCCCCAACTACCAGCTTGCTCTGAGAGTTAAACAAATTCAAGAGACCACAGTTCTGAGGAGGAGGGGGTTGAATCCTCACTTTAGGTAGTGGAAGCTGCTCTTCAGCCCTTGCAGGCAAGACATGCAGCACAGACATCACACAGGGCTGCAGGAAGGCGTTACTGGTTGCAGCTAGTGGCTGAGCCCTGCTTAGCCACAAAGGGAGCGGCTGGTTTAGAGCCTGAATGCACCATGGCTGCAACTCTTATCAAGCTTTTTTATTTGAAGGGTGTCAGGTTTTTTTCCATCAGCATTTCCTGCGCTGCTTGAATGCCAGGCTAAATTGTGTACAAAGCAAACATGTTCCCCACCTTCTCCAGGAAATGTGCTTGCTCTATTAGATCCCAGCTCCTCTGCCACTTGGGCTGGTTGGTATGCTTTCCTATGCACAGTCTCAGTCTCCTATGAAAATAAACCACATAAGCATGTGACGTTTGGCCTCTATATTTAAACAGCCCCTAGCCAGGGGCTTCTATTAATTGCACAGTAGAGCAGCCAAGTTGCAAGATAATCTTAAGTTCTTGGCTGGAGGGAAAGGATCCTTTTTATTTCCAAGTCAAGGAGACCTCAAACCATGACATGATGAATTTATCCTAAAGCACAGACCCCTTCCCCCTCCCCCTCTTCACTGCAGACTTTCCTGTGGAAGTGGATGCCGATAGAAGAATGCCTGGATTCTGAGACAGCAGCTTGATAACACTGCCACGTGACCCTTTGAGGCTCTTCTCTAAAACTGGGTAAGTGCTGGAGTCTTGGCAGCCTTTGACTTCAAGCAGTGGTTCTCAACCTTCTTAGACATGAGAATCCCCTTGTTAAACTCCAGGGCCCCCTTGGAAATCATCTCACACCTTTCACCCTCAGACCTTTCACTCCTCTTTGAGACTACCAGAAAGTACCAGAGCAGCCCTTCTGTTGCAAAGAGCTCAGAAAAGCCACAGCAGAGCAGGATGTTTTTAACACTACATGAAATCTTTAGGTTTATCTTGTGAATCACTGTTGCATGCCTAACAGTGCAGCCATTGCATGGCAGGCACCCTTGAAAGGGTCTCAAAGCACCTGGTTGAGAATTGCTGACCTCCCAGCTTGTGTAGAGGAGGGACAAGGGCATAGTGCATGTCCAGTGCCTTTTAGGTCATGCTCTGTCCTCCACCCCACTGCTCTGAATGCACAGATGGGTCCAGCTGTCACTGAATGAGGTGGATAGGCCCAAGATGTCTGTCCTCTGTGACATGGCCAACCACTCCTGCATGCAGAAACCCAGTGGCCTGGGTGTGGGGTTTTTTTCCATCTATTTTTAAGGCTGCTACTACTTGCGCTCCTCTGACAGCCCAGCACCCTCATGCAAAGTTGGGACTTTGCTATGGAAACATGCAAATTTGAAGCTTGTATAGCAATCTCTTTTTTTTTGCATAGCTAACCCCCTTGCAGCACTGGGCTGTTCCGTTTCTAGGTAATGGGTGTCAAGTGGGTCAGAGCTGTTTTTGCTTCCTGGTAACATGCTGCTGTTAAGGCTCCAATACAAAACACTGCAACTTTGGTAAAGGGAGGGTGGAAACTTCCTGTCTGTCTTTAAAGGGCCTCAGCAAACAGACTCAAAAGATCAAGTCTATCCTTTATTGTTTTATTTTTCCCTTTGGAGTGTTGGTTATTAAAACCTTATTTTATTATCCAGGCTTTAGCCTTACCTTTCTTCTTGCATCTGATTCAAGTGGTTGGGTTCACTTTATTTCTGCCCTGCCCCCCCCACTTTTCTAAGTGGTGCTCTAGAAATGTCTAGACTAAGGGTGGCCAGCCTATGGCATGGGCAACCTTAGTGTGCAGCAGGGAGCAGAAAGCATATTGGGGCAGGGAAGAAGTAGAAAGCATAGTTGCAGAACAGGTGGCAAGCACAGGGCAGGGAGCAGAAAGCAGAGTGGTAGATCAGCTGGGGAGCAGATCTGGTGGGGAGCGTGATATACAGCAGGAAGAATGGAAGATCGATCAGGGAGCAGAAAGCAGCAGCAGGTTGGATGGGGAGCACAGGTTGGAGTAGAAAGCAGAGCCGCAGGTCAAGCAGCAAGCAAAGGGCATGGAGCAGAAAGCAGGGCTGTAGATCAGGTGGGGAGCTGAAAAAACAGTGGCACATCTGGTAGGTGGAGTGACAGCAGAGCAGATAATCGGGGAGCAGAAAGTGGATAAGGCAGCAAGCATAGGACAGCAGGGAACAAAGCGGAAGAGCAGATGAGGAACAGAAAGCAGATTGGATGGGGAGTGCAGGTCAGGGAGCGGAAAGCAGTGGCAGATTCAGGGGGAGCAGAAAGCAGAGAAGCAGATCGGGTGAGGGCTGTAGGACGGGGAGCTCCCCTTCTGGCAGTACCAGAAGGTTTGGGGTGGACTCTCCACAGTGCCAGATGGCTTGCTGGTAAAGGATGTTTTAGTGTTTCCCTGACACGGAAGTGTAATATTTACTTGTACTTTGAATCCTCCACGATGAAAAGCAGCCAACAGATAAGGGCCGTAGCAAAGGCCACCTGTGAAAGCCTCCTTTTACCTGTTGTCTCCCCTAACCCTCCTGGGTGCAAGATTCCCCGGATCCTGCTGCTCCCAGCTACCTTTTCAGTTTGGGCGGTGTAACCCAGCCAAAAGTGCTACAGCTCAGTTTGTCAATACTGCCTACAGGATTTGGATGTGGGTGGGGTGTCCAAACCCACACAGCCACTTTGAAACTCTCCACTGAGCTCTGGACTCCTGAATCTCCTAGAGCTACTAAGGGAATGGAGAGTCACAGCTGGGACATCAAACGAGGCTGGTTCTCCCACACCCCGTTGCTGGTTGACCTTTCTGCATCCTGCACTTAATTGCTAGAGGAATTTTCTGTGACTTTTTAGGCCTTGGGGGGCCGCCTTCTTCGCTCAGTATGGATCCCTTGAAACCCAGCTTTGCCCCTTGAGTCCTTCTCCGTGCCCTCTTGTGGTTAGTTTGGACCAGGAGGGCACTTGCTTTGCATCTTTGCCCAGCTCCAGTGGGTCTCCGGAATGGCTTGGGGCCTGCCAGCTAGTAAATATATCAAGATTTAAACAAGGCAGGAGCCTAGATGGGAAAGTTCAAGTTCTTGCAAGCTGCTGTGGTTAGAAACGCGCTGCAGAGGCAAGGATCCTTGTATACAGGGCTTATTTATAACCCAGCTGGGCTTTTGTCTCCCAGGGCTTTGGTGGTACTGACCTAAGGTTCACCACAGGGGGAATTATCCAGCAAACGAGTTTTTAAGGTTCAAGTGCCTAGCGACAGCGTTCAGTGCTTGATGTAATAGTTTCCATGGTTCCAGACTGAAACCATAACCAGGCGGCTGCCGTGGCCAGCTCTGCTCCAGCTCCCACGTAACGTCTCACCCGTTGGCTCCGTGCACAAAAAATTATGCTTTGCAAAAGCCCAGCGTGGGACCTATCGTGGACTTGTTCCACGTGGCTGCCTCCTGTGTTCTTGCTCTTTGTTGATGGAAGGGCTAAGGGCAGGCAGTTTCCTAACCATCCCATCAATAGCAGTGCTTAAATCATGCTTCAAATTCTTGGGTGTTGTGCAACTGTTGTGCAAACCTCGCTGGGGGGGCATGATTCTGCTCTTGATGGGCACAAGGGGCTAACGTGATCGAGAGTCAGGCTGCCACTTCCATGGGAACCAAACACGGAAACAACCTAATCCAGCTCCTTCTGACCCACAGCAGATAAAGGATTGGCCCACGAAATCTATTTGATCTCCCAAGCAATGAGGCTTCCATCACTCACCGAGGGATTAGGCTTTAATTATTTATCTTTCTCTCCTAGCTGTGGTGATGGCTGTGTTGGGACAGTTGGTTGTAGGTATTTAGGTGCTTGGCTTCCATTAATTTCAGTGGGAAGAGGGTTCTTAATACCTCTAAAAACCCAGGTCCTCCTGCCCCATCATCATCATATCTCAATGTGCCCTACATAGGGCAGTATTATTATCCCCAGGCAAGAGGTGAGGGTATGAGATGGAGCAACTTAACCTCCATATGGGAACACATGCACCTTAGAGCAGTGCAAGTATAGGGTTTTTTGTTTTGTTTTTTGTTTTTTGAGTAGCTTTAACAGCCTGGGTCCCCCATCCTTCTCTGCCCCCCATACCTGAACACCTAGCACCCATAGAACCTCCCAAGGGAAGACCTGATGCAAATGCCTCCATGGCCTGCTGGTTAGGCCACTCAATGCCATCTGAGCAGAGGAAGTGGTGGGCACTTGTGCAGAGAGCTCTGAGCCTGTGCCTTGGCTCCAACCCTGCTGTGGTGCCTCTTCTGCAGGCACATCTGCCCTCCTTGCTGTTGCCTGCCTGGCGGCTCCAGCCTGCGCATTCCCCTTCCCTTTGGCTCCTGGCATTTGAGAGATGCGTTCTTCGAAAGCCCCTTTGCTCTGTTCTGCCAGCCAGCAGGTGTGGGTGTCACAGTGATTCGCAGCACGTTGGTTGGGAATCCTCCCCCCCGCCCTCATGGGCTCCAGGCAAAGATAGATACTGTCCAGCCGCAAGGAGCTGAGCTTTTCTTATAACCCTAGAGCACTGGGCACAGCCAGCTCAGACAGGATCTGGGCGGGGGGTTTCTGGACCTCTTTTAACTCCCTGTCCTGAGAGCAAACATCCCAAGGCTTCCCAGATGGTAACAGCATTGCTGCGGGGTGAGATCATTGCTGTGGTTGTTCCTGTAATGAGAGAGACACCCAGGGCTTGGCAAAAAAAACAGGATCCTTCCTGCAGAAAGGGAGGAGGAAGCAGGGATGTTTATTCTGCCACCCGTTGGCTTTGGTTCCGGGCCAGCTGCGGTGGGGGATGTGGCCTAGGGGCCTTGGGCGAAGCGCACACTGCTGCGCCTGGGCCTTGCCTCCCAGGGACCCTAGGTGTGAGAGCGGATGTGAGACTGACCCTGCTTGTTCCATGATTCTGCTGTTATTCAGCAGGAGAGGGGCCAGAACCAGAGGTGTGCCCGCGGACAAAGTGCTGGTGCCTACCAGGCTTCCACTCGGGGTGGCTCCAGTGTGGCAGTGATTCATGTGATGCCTTCCTCGGGTCCCTCATAACCATATCCCAGGGTCCCTTCCTCTCTCTAGCCTGGCATGTTAGCTGAGTCGATTCCCCAGGGAGAGTCCTGACCCAGATCCCCGCCCAGTGCAAGGACTACAGTCCATTGTATGTGCAGCACCTGGTACAGGGACCATGGTCCATTATGTGTACAGTGCCTGGCACGGGGACTGTGGTACATGGTGTATATAGCACCTGGTGCAGGGATCATAGTCCACTGTAGGTATAATACCTGGCACAGAGGCCATGGTCTGCTGTATGTATGGTGCCTGGCACAGGGGCTTTGTTTTGTTGGGTGTACAGCACCTGGTGCAGCAACCTTGATCTATTGTGTGTGCAGCACCTGGCACAGGGACTGTGGTCCACTGCATGTATAGCACCTGGTGTGGGGACTGTGGTCCATTGTATGTACAGCGCCTGGCACCTGATCACTAGATGTGCCTTTGTTAGCAAACAGGCTCTCTCTGGGGCCGTGCTTCAGCACTGGCCATCTTTGTTTCCCTTGTAACCCCTAGCAAAGCGACAGCCCTGGCCTTGGGTGTCGGCGCAACTGAGAAATGGGGAGGAAGGGCGGGAGGCGTGCAGCGGTTGGGGGATTGTGGTGGCTTCTTGGAATTGCTGCGTCAGCCAGCGCTGATAGAGGCCCCAATGCGCTTATCAGCACTTCCACACCAGGGGGGAGGCGGGGGCCAGGGCTTCCCAAAGCTGTTTAGCTCAGATTAAAGATGCATAGAGCCCTGTAGAGTGTCCAATCCCTGCTCTACAGGTAGGAAAACTGAGGCAGGAAGCTCTGGGAATGACATTGCCACCTAAGGGAGCTGGTGCTATGGGCCCTCAGAGCCTGGCTGCTGCACAAAAGGAGGAAGAAAATGCACCCAGACAAAGGGTGCTGGGAAAGGCAGGGCACGGACGACAAAGCAGTGTCTCAGCCGCAGCCTAGCTGGGGCGGCCAGCCTGACCTCCATCTGCTTCCCATTGCAGCAGCTGCCCCTTTTGTTTGCCCCCCCCCACCCCCTCCAGGCCCAGGGCAGGTGGGGCACTGTGTAGAAGCAGCCACCAGCCCTGGCTGGCCAAGGACCACATGCACCCATGTGGCTCTGATGTCACACTGGAGCTAGGGGCCACATGCTAAGGCCAAAAGGGTCACATTAGTCCCTTGCACCCGCCTCAGCCCCAGCTGATGGAGCTGGCCAGGGGCAGCTTGCGACATCCCAGCTACAGGATCAGCCTGGCAACCTCACGCACAAATCACGCGGCTTGGGCGCAGCAGGGCCTGCGGGATTGTACATGTGGGCAGCTGCATCTCTAGGCTGCATCTCACGCCTGTCTGATGCCTCCCATGCACTCAACCCACGCCAGGATAGGAAGCCCCCCCTGTACATGCATGCATGCACACAATAGGGTGTGGTGGGGGTGAGAAGCATTTGGTCTGCTTGGGCCCCTTCTCAGCACTGATGCTGGCTGTGTCAGGAGGCCTCACCTGTGTTGGCTGCCCTCCCTGCCATGGGGTGAGGCCTGGCTGCTCCCTGCTTGGGCATCCCCATGTGTCTGCACCAGGAGCTTCCCCTGGATAACTCCAGTGTTGCATTCATGCTGGCCAGTTAAAGCTGGTGGATGTCACCAGATGCAGCCAATACTGGAGGACTCTTGGGTCCAACCCAAGGTCATGACACTGTTTCTGCGCCACGCACTGTACATACAGTGGACCATGGTCTGTATGCCAGGTGCTGTATGTACCATGGAAGATGAGGGGCTTTCCCTCCCTGGCAGTGGCCCACACATGGGACATTCAGCCCCTGGTAGATCTTACTAGGCTCCATTTCCCTGTGACTCTAGTTCCGGGAGCCCTGACACAGGACCACGGGCTGCCTCTCTGGGACTGGATGGGCCCGCTGGGGACACTGAGGTCTCTCCAGAGGATACCCTGAGGACATGATTTGTTGGTGCTTGGCTGTGTGTGAGGGAACCTGGGCTCATGGGGATCTCTTTAGCATGTTGGTGGCTCTCACTGGGTGCATGAGCACGTTCCTGGCATGAGATGAGTGCTAGGGGATACTCTTGGCCTGTCCTAGCACCCCGTATGCCTGTGGTATCACCTGCCTCCCTCAGGGTGTCGGTGATGTTGGATGAGTATTTGGGGGCTCTTGTGTAGTGTGGGGTATTTGTGGGACTGAAGCAGTGTCCTGGGGGACCGTTGTGTGCCCAGGGGGACCTGCAGCAGTCAGGTCCTGCCGTGTTTTTTTGTCTCCATGCCCTGTGAGTCAGTCTCCCCGCTGGCCCGGAAGGTGGGGGAGATGGGGGCAGGGGGCAGAGTTGGCATTTAGGCTGGGTGACTAAGCCAGGCTGCATGAGTGACATGACTTTCCAGCACAGGCTGCAGTTTGTAGCCATGTGGGAGGGGAGGGGAGGTCTCACAGGAAACCCGTGGCCTCCACGGGGCTTTTGCCAGGCTGATTTGTGTGCGATTTGGTTTCCGTGTTTCTTTGGCAGCGAGGGAGGTGCAGCTGAGAGCAGGGAAGCCCCGGCGCCCCCACCCAGCCTCAGGGACCATGCCCCCCACCCCACCCATCCACACCCAGCTCCTGCTATGAGGTTGCACCCAAGAGCCCAGCCCTCAAATGCCGGGTGCTGCCCAAACCCTAGAACATAAAGCATGCCTTGCTCACAGTCCAGTTGAGACGGTGGCTAGGAGGGGAAACAGGCATGTGGGGTGGCAGAGCCAGGCGCGGAAGCCAGGCATCCCGAGACCCTCAGCCAGGGGCTCTCTCCACCTGTTGCTGGCACCTTGGAGACGCAACCTAGCTGCCAGCACATCTATTAATCCTATTATAAAGATGGGAAAACTGAGGCATGAGTGGCCTCCCTGTGCTCAGTGGTGGCACCTGCCCTCCCAGTCTGCTACGTGTGTCAGGGTGTTGTTAAGTCTCCCTGAGAGGCACTGGATGTCTGAGGATGTGGACTGGGCTGTGCCAATGCTTCTGCTGGGACCAAAGCCGGACTGTCTTGGCTTAAGAGTCTTGCCCCTGCCCTCAGGGTCAGGCTCATGCCATATTTGGGGTTAGAAAGGGATTTTTACCCCCTGGTGAGATCAGTATGGTCACTGTCTGCTGCGGGCTTCTTGCATTATCTCCCCCAGGCAGCCATTGCCAGGTGTCCTCGGGGCCGGGGCCCTGCTCAGAGCCAGCCGTACTGCCCTGGGGCTGAGAACCCCTGCTCTCGTTTCATAACGGGCTGGGCCAGTGCAGCCCCAGCCCCACAGAGCTCAGCTCCCCTCTCTGCAGCTCCCAGGATGCCAGGGAAGAAATGCAGCTGGCTTTGGGGTGGCATGTGCAGGGCATCCCCAGGGCTCCTGCTGCTGTGCAGCTTCCTCCTCTGCAGTGTTGGACACAGTCTTCTTTCCCAGATCTGCTCTTCTACCCTCGCCTTAGCAGGGCCCTGTCTCCCGCACAGCCTGGCGTCAATGCAGCAATGGGGCTTGATAGCTTAAGAGACCCCTCCACCCTTCTGTTTGCAAAGCCCAGCTGGAAATCCTCTCTCCCCAGCATACCTGGCTTAGAAAAGGCATGGGGATGTCCCAAGCTCTCGGTTGCCCCCAGACCTAGTGGCTCAGCTACTCTGAGGCTGGATCTCAGTCTGCCGGGTGCTGTGCGTAGCACAAGGGAGGGCTTCATGCGCTGATTTTACTCCGGGTATTTCCCAGGCTTCTGGGCTGTGCTGGTTGAACACCCCCTTCCTCCCTCCCATATATCAGGGGGTTTTTAAGTGTCCCTCAGAGGCACTGGGTGTTGGCTGAGGATGGGCATAGGGCTGTGCCAATGCTCCTGCTGGCACCAAAGCTGGAGGCTCCTGGCTAGAGGGTCTTTCCCTTCTGCTCAGGGTCAGGCTGATGCTGCATTGGGGTTAGGTAGGGATTTTATTTGTCCCCTGGTCAGATCAGTATGGACCTGGGGGGTTGTAGCAGGGCCATAGCCTCTGTTTCATGTATTAACCTTTTGCAACAGCAGGACGTTGGCGGCTGTGGTTTCCCTGCAGCAGGTTCTGGTGTGATGGCTGTGTAGTTTCGGGGTTGACGGCCGTCTGATGCAGAGGTGAGACGATGGGTTTGTCTGGGATGGTTTGGACCGGGTTGGACTAGATGTGACTCTTGGGGTCCCTTCCAGCCCCATGGCTCCATGATGGACATCACTGTAACGTCAGCCTGGCCCCATCGCCCCGTGCCACTGGGCTTGTGCCAAGCCGGCACTGCTGCGGGCATTTGTGTCCTTGCACAAGGTGGAAGGGAATCAGTGGCCTGAGCAGGCCTCTGTGGGGGGCTGGAGTTGCTGCCCCCCAAACTGGGCCAGGCCGTGGTGTCGGCTGCCTGCTGGCTCCTTCGTGCTGCTGCCAGTTCCTCTTTCAGTTCCTCTCACCTGCTCTGTCAGCCGCCCCCGGACTCTGGAGGAGGCTGATGGTTGCACAGCTCAGCTGAATGCACAGGCCCTGCTTTCAACCCCCAGTGGAGGCTCGCTGCTGACTGCACAGCTTCCCCACGAGGCATGGGGGAACCGGCTAGGTTTCTAGGATGGCACGAAGGCAGGGCATTCTCCCTGGGTGCCAGGGCTGGTCCAACCATTAGGCGAATTAGGTGGTTGCCTAGGGCACCAAAATTTGGGGGTTGCCAAAATTATATGCAGAACAAAATAACAGGAACATCATTCTAAACAACAGCCCTGGCCAGCTACAGCTCCACCTTGGTCTAAGACCTTTGGTTCGGGAAGGAGAAGAAAAACCTCTGAGAAGATCTCGGGAAAGATCACTAGAATCACGACTCCTGCCTTTCCACCTCTCAAGCGGACTACGACAAGGCTGACACCGTCATCCTAAAAGATGAACCCCTCCTCCTGTATCATCTTACATCTCCTGACACCGATTTCTTTCACCTGCCTCCTCCCTTCCAGCCACCTTTTTTTTAAATGTAAAGCACCCTAGATTTCATCAGTTGCGTTTAAGATTTTGTCAAGTGTAAGACGACCAAAATACATTGGGGTTAATGAAAAGCGTGAAACTCTATATTTTTTTTTATTGGTGTTTTTTTTTTTTCATTTTGAATATCAAATAAGTACAAGTTCATTCTAGACTTCTTATTTTCCTCTATATTGGAAGGGGTGGGGGTGCCAAGGTACACAGTTCACCTAGGGTACCAATTCGCCTTAGACTGGCTCTGCCGGGAGTGCCCAAGTCTCTTGGCTGGACCAACAGGGTCAGGGCTGGGAGAGATGCCCAGAGCCAGACCCCTGCTGGGGAAAGAGCCCAGGAGTCTGAGCGGGGACGAGATGGGACATAGGACTCCCAGCTCCTGTATCTTAATCTACTGGCAAGCTTGGTAGGATTGAGGCCTGGCTGCTTGGGATCTGCCTGGCTCATGGGTCCAGGCTTGGGAGGGCAGCTGCAAGAGAGACGTGGAGTGAGGCCTTCCCAGATGTATTTCCCCTGGTGCTTTCTGCTGCTCTGGGGTGTCTGTGCTGGGGGCTGCAGATAAACATGAGCTCCTGGCGCAGCCCGTGGGTGACTCAGGGTCATTAATCTGAGGTTCATTCTTTAATGAGCAGGGGCTGGATCACGACTCCTGGGTTCTTTTCCCAGTTCACTTCCGTTCTTCCTCTTTTTGCTCTTCGGCACCCCTTGCTCCACCATGGCTTAGGAACACCAGGGCATCTTTTCTTCTTTTTCTTAACAGTACTGTATGAACACTGTGCCAAGCGTCACATCAGGATCACTTCACCCACTGATGAAATGCGGCTGGTTCTGGGGTGGAGCCGCCAAGGCCCACAGCAACGCTGGCCCAGTTAGTCCTGCATCCCATCTCCAGGGGCCACCATCTCCCCACTGATGCCCCTTGCTGCATGCTGGATTCCAGGGTTCTCCCCCCCAGCTCTGCCCCCTTGGCCCTGTGGAGAGGCTTCAAAGCCTTTTAAGTGCCCCCCCAGGGGGCATGGAAGCCAAACCCCAGGCAGTAATTCCTACCTGCAAAGGGCTGGAGCTGGAGGGGGGACTTGGAGGAGGATGAGAGCAGGGTGGGACCCCCACCCCAGGGGCAGAAAGGGTTTACAGTGACCCCGGGGGGGGGTGTTATGTCTCAGGCAGAGCCTGTGTTGGTGCAGCCTGAGTTCCCCTTTGCAGAGGGGTGAGAGGCTGCAGCTGCAGCTGGGGAGATGCTGGAGGAGGGGAAGGGAAGCGGAAGCCGGTTGCAAGCGCCATCCCGGCCAGCGGATGCGGGGGCCTTTCTTAGAAGCCCGAGTCACGGCGGTTCTGCGGGGGGGCACCCGCCTTCTGCTTCTGCTTCCCTCCCTGCCAGAAATGCAGCCACCAGGGCCTTGCTGGGGTGGGGGGAGCCCTTGGATTACAGAGCGGGCCTGATCCCAGCCCACAGGTGATTCCAAGTAGTGTGGCCTAGTGATGTCTGCTGCTCGGTGCCCCCGGGAGAGATGGCCCCAGGCTGGGCAGTGGGGACAGGCCCCGGCCTGGTGCCAGGGTGTTGCCAGCTCTCCCCTTGACTGTGCCAGGACCCCGAAGCTGGGGGGACCCCTGGCTCTGCCCCTTACAGTTCCCCCTTGCCCAGGAGTCCTGGTGCCCCCACACTGCACTGCACAGCTGGGGAAAACCACAACCTGCCCCTACCCCCACCCCCTTGCTCTAACCCCTAGGTCCCCCTCCCCGCCCATGGGGGCGGTGCCCCTTGCGTGCTGATTGGCCCAGGCTGGGGCGGAGGAGTTCTGCCCAGCAACAGCACAGCCAATAGCAGCGGGCGAGTCACATGGGGCCGCTTCTTGGAAGCGGTGTAGTCACTGTGTGGTGGAGGGAACTGAGAGCGGCCCTGCCCCACCACCCCAGAGCCAATCGGGCGGTGTCCAAAGGGGGCGGGGCTGGGGGGGCAGCACTTCCTCTTGCCCTGGGACCCGCAGGTGGAGACCCCGGCCGGGCCTGCACGTGCAACACGCGCACACGTACGCAGCCGTGCACACACGTACACACACAGACAGGGTATGCCCCTGATTGCACGTACGCACACATGCACATGTTCACCCGTGCATGCATGCACGCACATTCATGCACAGGTGCACACTTGTACATGCATGCACACAGACACGTATGCTCACCCATGCACTCATATATGCATATGCACACGAGCGCACCCATGCATGCACACACACACTTGCACACACGTATGTACACCCGTGCATGCACACATACATGTGTGTACACCCATGTGTACACACATACTTGAACACATTTGCACACACATACACACCCACATGTACACCCGTGTGTGCATACATGCACAACTGTGCATGCATGCATGTGTGTGTGAGTGAAGTGTCACAAAGGCAGTGGGATTGTCGTGGCCTTGATCCCGGGTGGCTGGTGAGGGGGCGCGGTGCCCTGGTGCCAGGCTGGGCTTGAGGCCGCGGTGACACCTTCCGTGTATGGGTCTGCGTGTACACATATGTGCATGTATGTGTATCTGCAGGGCTGCAAGTGTGTGCATGTGTGCCTGCGTGTGTGCGTGTTCTGGCGGGGCTGTGTGACGCAGCCAGCCAAGGGCACCCTCCTGCCCCGCTCTGGCCACTGACCCCCACTCCCCTCCCACAGCAGGGAACCCAGGTGTCCCCCCCTGTTGCTTTGCTCTGCTCTCCCCACCAGGCAGCACTGCCAGAGCCTGGATGTGCAGGCCCACAGCAGGCTGCAAGAGAGGAGGCTGGCACCACACACACACACACACACACACACACACACACACGTGTGCACATGGGCACACATGCACATGCTCATGGGGCCATGACTGCTGTGGAATAGCTGGAACACGCCTGCTCCCCCACCGCTGCAGCCAGACACCAGGCCCTCAGGACTCCTGGGTTCCCCCTGAACTGTGGTGCTTCTGTGCCTCAGTTTCCCTGTCTGGATATGGGGGTGACAGGGGCTGCGTGGTAGGGAACGGGTTGATGGCCATGGGGCATGGGTGGGGATGGGGGCAGGCTGTGGAGCAGATATTTGCAGGATGGGGGGTAAAATTTCAGCGGCATTGGGCTCCTGGCTCTCCTGGATGGCATCGGGCCTGGCACAACCCCTGCCTGGGCATCTCCAACCTCCGATGGACACGGACCCCTCACTCGCCTCCTGCAGATGTGAGCCCCATCCTCAGGGGATGATGGGGGTGGAATTGTCTCACACCCCCGGAAAAGGCAGCTGCTTCTGGGGTATGACTTGTCCTCCTCAGCTCCACTGCTGCTGGAATTCACCTGGTTGCTCAAGCCCCAGGCTCTGCCGTTTTTCTTCCCATGAGAGGCTTGTGAAACACCCTTGGGGCAACAGTCCCCAGTTGCAAAGCACCCTGCTGGCATCACGTAGGCAGGACAGCACAGTCTCCCACCCACCCTGGACATTAGACCTAACCCTGCTTAGCTCCAGAGCCCAGCCAGCACCCCAGCCCCACACACCACCGTTGTATGCCACCCAGGCCCTAGCAGCATCTGCTCCCCTGCCAGATGTGGGGGGCAGAGGGGCTAAGCGGGTGCTGAGCCCTCTGGGGGTGGGGACCAGCCCTCTGCCCTGGTCCTGAGTCAGCCTGTGCCACCTGATCCTTGTCCCTGCGGGGGTGGCCGTTGTGTCAGCGCCAGGTGAAACCATCCCCCCTGGGGCCTTTCAGTTTCCAGCTTCCCAAGGTCACAGTGCTGGGAAACTCCTGCCCGCCCTGCCCCAAGGGTGGGATTGGAAAGTGAAAGCAGCCAGCGTGGGTGCCCAGACGTCTGGGGCACTGCTCTGCCAGGAAGCAGAGTTAATGGGGGGGAGGGGGGAGAGGGGCAAAGAGTCCTGGGTTGCAGCCCTGCTGGGGTAGGGAAGTGCCAGCAGTGGTTAGCGAGGGTCTTGGAGGTTCTGGGAGGGGAGTGAGAGCCAGTGGTTAGCGCCAGAGGGGCCTGGAAACAAAGACACCCGGGTTCTGGACTCAGCTCCCCTGCCCGGCCCTGTGCCTCAGTTTCCTTCCTTGCCGTGGAGCAGAGTGAAGGCTCCAGGGGTGTCAGGCTTGTGCTGCCACGCTCGCAGCCAGAGCCAGAGTTCAGCCCCGCTGTGACCACCTCCTGAGTCCTCTCCCCCACCCACAGGCCCTTTGGCCCCTTCCCCAGGGCAGCCACCGCCCTTCACTCTGCTTTGAGGTGCTGAGGCACTGTGTGTGCATGTTTGTGCACACAAATGTTTGTGTGCACATGCATGTAGGAGCCCTTTGTGTGCATGAGCTTCTGGGTGTGTTTGTACATGATAGCTGCTGCATGCAACAGTTGGGCTGGGAGGGCATGTGGTTGCACACGTGCATGAGATGTCTGTGTGCGTATACTGTATCTGTGTGTGAGAAATGCTGCCTGCGTGAGAGGCTCTGTGTGTGTCTGTGCATGTCTGAGCTGAAGTATGAAAGATGCTCTGTGTGTGTTAACATGTGTGAAATTGTGTGCACATGCACAAGAGATGCTGTATCTGAGCACGTTCTAGGCATGTGCGTTCATACATGTTTGCGCTTTTGTAAGAGATGCTGTATGTACGTGTGTGTGTGTGTAAGAGCTGCTCAGTATGTGTGACAGATGCTGCGCACACCATGGGGCATGTGTGTGTTTGTGCACACGTGTGCATGAGAGGGTGTCTATAGTGTGTGAGAGATGCTCTGTGGGTGTGCATACATATACTGTGAGCAACACTGTCAATGTATGTGTGTGTGTATGCACAAGCTGCTGCATGTTTGTGCACAAGACACTTTATGTGCACATGACTGAGATGATGCATGCATGCATGCATGTGCAAAGTGCGTGCTTAGGCACACTTGGCTGTGGTCTTTGTGTAAGAGATGCTGTTGTATGTTTGTGTGGCCACACATGCATATTAGAACAAGTTTGTATGAGAGATGCTGTGTTTGTGCATGTGAGACTGCGTGTGTATGCATGAGGTGCTCTGTGTGTATCTTTGCACATGACAGCTGCTGTGTATATGCAGATGTCTGTGAGATGCATCTGTCCATGTGTGTCAGCTATGCTGTGTGTGTTTGTGCCTGTCTGAGCTGCTGTGTGCAAGAGCTGCTGGGTACATAGATTTTTGTGTGTGTGAGACAGATGTTCTGGGTGTGAGATGCTGTGTCTGTCCATATATGTGTGTGTGCATGTGCATGTGCCAGCTACTGGGGCCTGACTGGTCTCTGCTGCATAGGGCCTGAGCCAGTGGTGGGCACAGCTGGGAGACATGAGTGTGCGTGTGTAAGAGAGCGCGAGGTTGTGTGCGCACACAGCTGTGTGTGTGCGTGAGCTGTCAGAGCCTGGCTGGTCTTGGGTCATGGTCCCTGAGCCTGGCACAGCCCCTGCTGGCAGCAGGGCACACTCCCGTGGTGCCAACTGCCCTGGGTCCGGGCACTGCAGGGGGCTGGGGGCCAAGTAGCTTCTTCTGGGCTTCAGCTCCTGTGGTGCCAGGCTGAGACCAGGCACAACTCAGTCCACGTGCAGCACTTGGGCAGCCTGCTCCTGGCTGCCTTGGACACTGCCCTGGCCATGCCTAGGGCCCCTGACCCTGTCTCTCTCCTCCCTGGGGCCCTGCCCAGAGATGCTGGCTATCCCCAGCAGGGCCAGGCTGGCAGGAACTGTCCAATCATCTTTAATAAAAATAAATTAGATTTTCATAATCAACCCCATCCCCCCGATACATTCTTTACCATAGACGTTTATAACTTCATATAACTCTGGGTGCCCCCGACTAGGGGCTATACAGTGCCCTGGCTCGGCTAGCCTGGCACGCGGTGCCTGGGAGGATAACAGCTTTCTGCTGCTGGTGGCTGGGGCAGGCGGTGGGGGAAGGGCATCTCCAGTGGGGCAGATTGAACTCCTCCCCCCCTGCCCAAGCCAGATTGGACATGGGGCCTGGCGCTGGGCTGATATGGGTCACCCCTCACACCCCTGCATACAGCTGTTCCAGCTGGGCAGAGAGGGTGGGCTGGTGCGGTGGAGGGGAGGAAGTGCCCAGCTGGTGGGGAGTCTGGGGGGGTGAGGGGGGTGTACACAGGTGTGCCACGCCAGTGCTAGGCAGTGCTGCCCCCTGCCGGTGGGGCGCAGGAAGGTACCCCCCAGGGTTAGCTACAGAGACGGCCACATCCTGCCCACCCTCTCTGGGGGGGGTCTGAGCACCTGGGGGGCAGGTTCTGGGCACCATCACGGGCTCGAAGGGACCTTGAGCTGACTCCAGCCCCCTGATGGGGTGGGGGGATGGGGGTGGCCACGGGGGGCTCCCAGCCCTGGCTACAGAAGGGGCAGCTGGGGCAGGACAGGCATCTGGGCTCAGACGTTGCTCCCTGCTGGGGCCATCAGGATGGCACAAGGGGCCTGATCCTGGGCAGGAAGGGCCCAATCCTAGCCCCGGGACAAGCAGGATCTCTGTCTCCGAGCCCAGGACGGAGGGTCCATCAGAGGCCGCCAGGGGCTCCAGGGTGGCATCTGCCTTGTCCTGGGGGCCGGGTGCTACCGAGCGGGTGGGGCCTGGCGGCGGGCGAGGGCGTGGGCACAGGCGGCACAGCAGACGGTTTGGTAGTAGGCGTAGACGCAGAGCCGCGCCTGCACCACCACCACGCAGTTGGGATGCTTGTCCCGGCAGCTCTCATCTGCGGAAGGAGGGCACAGGGCTCAGGGGCCGGCACTCAAGGGGCTAATGCCCCCTCCTCTCCCTCTACCGGGGCCCCACAGTGGGGTGGGAGAGGAGGTCTCAGCAGCCCTAGGAGCAGCTGGTTGCCGTGCCAGACAGGTGGAGAAACTGAGGCATGGGGACAAGAGACGGACGGTACTGAGTGTGGAAGCCAGGCATCCAGGCTCTCACTACCAGGCTCCAAGCTGGGCATGGGACCCAGGCATCCAGGCTCTTGCTTTTGGCCACAGCCCTTAGCGCTGGGCTCTGCCCTGGGGTCCCTGCCCCCCTCCTCCCCCGGTGCACCAGGGCAGGGGATGCCCCCAGCCCCCATCTCTCCCTGCCCAGAACCAGTCGGGCTGACCTGGGGGCATGGGGTGGGGGAGGAGTGTCCCAGGCCCCTTACCGAGCTCGGGCGCACAGGGCTGGGCGTTGCAGACGCGCTTCTCAGGTGGCTGCAGCTCCGGCGGGCAGCGGTCGCTGAGGGTGCGGTTGGGCGTCAGGCACTGCACCTCCCGCACCTGCACACCCCCCTCGCACGACTTGGAGCACTGCGGGGGCACAGTGGGGTCAGGAGGGTGCCTGGGACCCCCCCACCCTCCCTGGCAGCCAGGTGCAGTCATCTCTAGGAGTGGGACACAGGGCTACCAGAACTGGCCCGGAGTGACGGGCACTGAGGTCATTGGACCTTGGCTGGGGGCTGAGATGCAGCCAGTTCTGGGGTGGAACTGGGTGCGGGTAACAGCCCCCACATCCCGACAGGCCACCCACACGCCACCTGGAGCCACATACGCTTCCTCTAGTTTGGGACAGGAAGTGAAGGGTCCCCTCTCTACTGGGGTGGAGGGGTTGTGGGGTGCCCAGCACAGTGGGGGGGTTAACTGGTGCCTCCGTGCCCAGGCAGGCAGCGCCCTCTGGTGGCCCCTGGGGAAGCTGCCGGCATGGTGCTGTCCCCTGGCAGCCAGCCCTGAGCTGCTGCCACCATGAGTCCTAGCCCCTGCGGTGCCCACCCAGGGGGATTCCCTGGCAGGGTGGGGTGTGGGGTCCTCACCGCGCTCCAGGAGGTGGAGAACCAGCGGGGGCGGCAGGAGGTGCCGACGCAGGGCTGCAGGGCAGGTGGGCGCGGCTGGGGAGCGCAGTCGGCTGCCCCCGTCACGTTGAAGTCAGCACCCAGCTGGGTCACGCAGATCACGTCGCGGCGCTGCGTGCCCGTCCCACACTCGGCTGAGCACTGTGGGCATGAAGGGCATGGCGCTGTAGCTGGGCCTCCGTGCCAGCTACAGGGGACCTGAACGTCGGCTGCCAGCCACAGAGGACCTTCGCCAACCATGTGGGAGTGACACAGCAGCCACATGGGACCCATGCACCAGACCGGTGGGAACTGCACAGGGCCCACATGGACCCTGGGGATCCAGATGGCACCTGCATGGGACTGGGGCACTAACAGGCCACCCACACTTGAGAGATTCACATAGTACACACATGGGACACATGCATGACTCACATGGGACCCTGGGCACCCACTCACCACCCGTAGACCCCCCCCAGTGCCATCCATGTGCCACGTGGACATGCACATGCCACCTACAAGGACCGGGGGAAACCCATGCAAGATTCAAGGGAAACTCATGTTGCCTGCCTGCCACCCTGGGGAGCACAGGGCACCACAAACATACTGCATCTGTCACACACACACACACACACACACACACACACACCCCCTTGGTGCTCTGTCTCTCAGCGCTGAGCGCACATACACACATACGTGCATGCACGCACATAGATGTGTGTACGCACACACATATACAAACATGGACACACATACACTCATGCACGCATCTGTATTAAAATGGACACGTGCACACAAACACAGGCATGTATGCAGGAACATGGGCACACATGCATGCACCCTTCTGCACTAAGCTGGACACATGCACACACATGTATGCAGAAACATGGGCACACGTGCATACACATATACATGCATGCAGAGATATGCACATGTGAGCAGACACACACACACACGCACACAAGCCTGTGCACCTGGTGCTGAGGCCCTCTCCCCCCACCCCTCCAGCTCACCTGGTTCCAGGGCCCTGTGTACCAGCGGGCAAGGCGCTGGCAGGGCCCACTGTTGCAGGCACGCATGTCGGGGGGCCGGGTGCCCACACAGCTCTCCTCCACTGGCCCCTCGCCCGGGCTGGACAGACAGACCACGGCACGGCGCTGGATGCCTGGGCCACACTCCGCTGAGCACTGGTGCAGGGCAACTGCAGTCAAGGGGCAGCCGTGGGCACCCCTGCCCTGAACCCCCCCATCCCCAGGCATCCCTGCCCTGGCTGCCTGCTCCCCTTCCCTCAGCAGCTCCCCGTGCCCAAGGGTAGTGGGCCTAGCCCACGCCATTCCCTCCACCTGCCACCAGGGGGCATCACTGCCCCACCTCCAGGCCCAGGTGATGGGAATGGGGGGTGCAGATGGAGAGTGAGGGGCACCAGCTGTGCTGGGGTGGGGGCAGTGCATGTGGGAGCACACGCCTGTGCACGTGTGTATGTCCAGCCGGTCCTGCGTGGCTCCCAGCACTGTGGCAGGGTTGGGATGGCATGCACACGTGTATGTGCTGGGCGACAGCTGTGCCCGTGTGGGGGCGTGTGCGTGCAGGGGGTGGGGGGTGGCAGTACCGTGTCACTCCAGGCGCTGTGGAACCAGGAGCGCTGGCAGGGCCCCATGTCGCAGGCCTCACGGGCGCTGGGCTGGTGGGTGCCCTGGCACTCACCATCGTTCAGCACGTCACCCTGGTCGCTCACGCAGCGCACGTGGCGGCTGCGCTGGCCCAGCCCACATGGCACCGAGCACTGCGGGGAGGGAGGGGGTGTTATACCCCAATCTCGGTGCCCCCCAGCCCTGCCCCCAGCTGCCCCACGGTTGCCCCCTGGATCCTCCTGGACTCCCCACTTCGGCTTTCTCGTCCCCCCTGCGCACCCCCAGCGGTCCATGCCCAGACCCTCATGCCCCCCAGCTCCTTCATGGGCCCGCCCAGGACCTGTCCCCCCACGCCCAAATACCCGCTGTCCCCACATGCCCCCGGCACTCACTGCGCTCCAGCCGGTGCGCACCTCCCAGTGGCTGCAGGGCCGCGCCTGGCAGGCCTGGCTGGGGCTGGGCCGGGGCAGCTGGGCGCAGCGCTGGACCGGCACTGTGGTGCTGCGGTTGGCGAAGCTCTGGCGGCACAGGACCTGGCGGTGCTGCGTGCCTGGCCCGCACGACCGGCTGCAAGCTGACCACTCGCCCACGGCCCAGCTGGGGGGCAGCAGGGGGTCAGTGCCGGGCTGGGGGGCCCTGACATCCCCCCCTTAGGGTGTGGCAGGGTTGGGGGGGCACTCACTAGGCTGGGCAGGGCTGGGTGTTGCAGGGCTCGGGGGGCGCGGGCGGGCGGGGGAACCCGTGGCACCGCTCGTCCTCCAGCTCCTCATGCGAGTGGCGCCACGTGCAGCGAAACAGTGGCTTCCAGGACCCTGTGGGCAGGCAAGGGGCAGGTCAGCACGGGGGGGTGGCTCTGGACACCAGGGTCCCTCAGCCACTGGGATTCCCCAGGCACTGGTTTTGGCTGGGTATCAGCTCCCCATCCCCGTGCGACTGAGTGCCCAAGAACACCAGATGCATGTGAAGCAGCCCCCCCTCCCCACGCCCCCCTGGGAGATGGAAGCGGGGAGTTGGGGGTGGAGCGGGGCATTACCCTGGCCATCAGTATCACGAGCGGTGCTGGCCTTAGCCAGCCACCGCGGCCTCACCTGTGCCGCAGGAGGCCGAGCAGGGTGTGGAGCCCACGCGCTTCCAGTAGAGGCCATGGGAGCCAGTGGCAGGAGGCGGCGGTGGGGGCACGCGCACGTTCCTCTGCAGTGTGCCAGGGGGCCTGGCGGGCATAGGGGCAGGTGGCGTGGGCAGCTCCAGTGGCTCACTCGGTGACACCACAGTCAGGGCACCTGGGGGGAGCAGAGCTGGGCTCAGCCAGGGTCCCCACCCCCTGCCCTGCCCGCCCCGTGCCCCTGGAGCTGGGCAGGGGGCCATACCAAACTGGGGCTGGGGGCTCTCAGGCCTGGGCACTGCTACGAAATACTGGTAGGAGATGCCAGGGTTATCCTGCTGGAAGATGATCTGTAGGGGCAGAGGAGGCTGGATTAGGGGGGCCAAGGGGATCCCCTCATCCAGCCCCTGCCCCCAGGGCTGTGACACCCAGACTCACGTAGACATCGAGGGGCTCGGCTGTGGGGCCGTCAGCCGTCAGTGTCTCCCCGCCACGCTGCTCGCCAGGGCCGGGCCGGGCATAGGTGAAGATGGTGCCACCAGCCTCGTAGCGCCCCGGTGGGTCCACGGCCCAGTTCCCATTGATGAGGGACTTCCCAGTGCGGCTCCGCAGAGCTGCAGGGCACAGCGGGGTGGCTCCAGCATCTCCAGTGTGTTGGAGGGATATGGGGGCTGGGGCACATGCATGTGCAAGGGGTGGGGGCATTGGTGCATTTGCACTCCGCACTCCATGGTGCAGGCATCAGTGCCTTTGCATGTAGTCTGTGTGTAGAGAGCACATGCATGTACGTACATGAGCACTGCCTACCAAGGCTATGTGTAGAGTGTGTGCAATGTATGTAAGCATCACGTGTGGGTGTGTGAGAGGTGTGTGCGCGCGTTTGGTGCACCCATGCCAAGCAGTGTGCACACAAGGCCTGTGTTTATGTGAGCAGTGTGCACATGAAAGAGGCACGGCACACATATAAGCCATGGGGGGGGCATGCAGACAACCTATGTGTGCTCAAGGGCCTGAGCACTGCATATGTGTATGCACACGCGTGTGTGCCAACTCGTATACATGAGCCTCTGTTTGTACAGGCAGCATACACGAGTCAGGTATCCTGCATGTGCCAGATGTGTATAGGGGTGTGCGTGTGTGTGTACAAGGCAAGCAGGCAACACGTGTGCTCAGGGGCCTCAGCACTGCACGTGTAGGCATGTGCATGATCCAACTACTTTACACACGTGGCCTTGGATCTGTAAAGGTCACGTACATGTGCATCAGGCATGTGTGTGCATGTGCATGTATGCATATAAAGCATGCAGGCAACACACGCATGGATGTGCAAGGAGGACGTGCAGAGGAGCTGCGTGCGCAAACCTAGGGCAGACGCGTGTGGGATCACACAGGCCCCCCCCCCCAGCCTCACCCAGGTAGTTGGGGCTGGGTGCGCGCTGGGCCAGGCGGATGTGGGTGGCGCTGGCCGGCAGGCGCAGGATGCGGTGGTAGCCGATGGGCACGTGCCGGTCGCTGAAGTTGCCGCTCACCAGGCGGCAGGTGGAGCCGTCGCCCCCGCAGACCCCGCAGGCGTCCAGAGTCCGGTTGGAGCCCAGCACCCCGTCGCAGCCGGGGCTCTGCGGGGGCAGCGCAGCCCTGAGACCCCCTCCACGGGGACCCCCCAGGACAGGCTGGGGCTGGGCAGGGGGCTGTGATCACCCCCCGGCCAAACTCACTGCACACAGGGCCCCCAGTCCATGCCAACCCTTGGCCTGTGTATGCCCAAGAGCAGCTGCCCACTGGGTGGGGCTTATGGCATGAGCAAAAATCCACTGCCCCCAGATGTCAACAGCCCAGGCACATCTGGACCCCACACACTGCATGGAGCATGACCACCCCCTCCCCTAGAAGGGGTGTCCCCCGCCAAGTAATACCCCACTGGCTTGGCAAGGCAGTGCTGTGGTCCTGGCTTGCAGGCAGGAAGGGGTTAATGAGTTGCTGATGGGGGCAGAAAGGACCCAACTGAGTTGGGGGGTGGATTTCTACCCCTTGGGGCTGGTGGGGGTGGGGAAGGGACCCAGGAGTCCTGGCTCCCAGGCTGCTACGCAGACCAGCACCCCGCCCAGCTCTGGGCCGGGTCCCAGCCCTCGGGCCCACAGCACAGGGGCACTCACCAAGCAGCTTCCAGCCACGCAGACGCCGGGGGTGCCGGGCTGGCAGGGCGCGCCGTCCCGCACCGCCTCCGTGTGCCGCACGTAGAAGCGGTAGCCGACCGGGCGGCAGTTGAGCTCGCAGCGCTGGGCTCCCCGCACTGCAGGACAGGAGACGGACTGGGACGCGCTGGGAGCCCCCTCAGCCCAGGCCCCATCACCCTGTCCCTCCATCTCACCGCGCTCTACCCCCACACTGATGCCACCTGCCCCATGAGCCCAGCCTCAGGCAGAGCAGTAAGAGGAGCAGAGGACAGGGGAGAAAAGGGGGTTACAGCCAAGCCAGAGCTGCCCTGTCGGTGATGGGGAGAGGGGGCTGGGGGCAGATATCCCCTATCTGGGGGAGGTGGGTGCCCTCACCCTGGGCCCCCCAGGGGATGGCTCAGCCCCCCTAAGCCTATGTGGACCCAGTGCCGTCAGTGTGGACCCAGTACCCACCCCAACCTCCATCCCTGGGCCCTGCCCCAGCTCTGACCCCCGCGGTGAGGCTGGATGTTGGGGCACTTAGACCCCCGGCTCCAGGCTCCCCAGCTTCCTTCCTGCTCGGCGGTGATCTCAGCCCTGGCCCCTGGCCACCGCCTCATGGCTGGAAGGGAACGAGGCCTGGACATCTGCGCTGTGTCCTGCAAACAGCCTCACCCGCAGGGTGGAGGCCGGAGAGTCCCAGGCCCGGTCACAGGCGTGGTCCTGGCATGGGGGCACAGCTGGAGCAGGACCCCAGGCTGGGGCACAGCAGGAAGGCAGGGGCTGGGCTGCACATCTGGATGGGGTGGGGGCCTGATCCTGGAAGGGGCTGGGTGGGGTGGCTCTGTACATCTGGACTGGTCTGTCCATGGTAGAGCTGAGGGCTGGGACTCCCCCCACCACGAAGAAAAGCCAGGGGCTCTGAGGCCCCAGGTCCAGAGAGGAGAGCTGGGGAAGGAGAAAGGGCTGGGGAAGGGGGGGAGAGAGAACGTGGCAGGGCAGGGACCTAAGTGAAGGATGGTGAAAGAAAGAAAGAAAACAAAGGTAAAAGCAGAAGAGTGAGAAGAGGCAAAGGGAAAGGGGCTGGGAAAGAGGAAGAAAAGGGAAAGTGAGGCTGGGAAGGGAGGTGGAGGCCAGGCAGGAAGCAGGGAGGGAGGAAGGACAAAGGGAGGGATGCCGGGAGAGGAAAGGAGGGGAGGAAAGAGGAAAGGGGGCTAGGGAAGTCGGGGACTGGGACTCGTGGCTTTTAAGCCCAGTTCAGGGGGCTTCAGGGTCACAGCCGAAGCTGCTGGGCACCAGGACTCCTGGGTCCCATCGCTGGCCCCGGGAGGGCGGTGGGGTCAGGGGCTCACACAGGGCTGGGGGCTGCCCACTCCCAGGCTGAAAACACGGACCCCCAGGATCACTGCCCTCAGCTCAGGCTGGGAGTGGGGCTCTGCTGTGGACTCAGCCTAGCCCCGCAAACACCAGCCCACATCTGGGGCCATCCATCTCCCAGCGGGATGCCCACGCCGGGTGCTGTCCCCGGCCCCTTACCGTCGGTGAAGGGCTCCCACTGGTACAGCCGGCCCATGAACTCCTGGCTGTTGAAGGCTGCACACTGCAGGGCCCGTGGGTCAGGCTGGCTGGGGGGGCACGGCTACAAGGGAAAGGGGGGTCACCCATGGCCAGAGCCCCCTGGACTCACAGCCCCATGCCCTCTTCCTCCCCAGCTCTGCCATGGTCCCAGCTCCACAGGGGCAGGAGTTGGAGAGCAGCAGCCAGAAAGAAGTTCGGCTGTGTGTCCTAAGCCCTATACTGCGGGCTAAGCCCTATTCAAAGGCCCTCACCTCCTGCTGGCAGGCTTTGTGCTGCTGGCTCTCGCCCTCGCAGTGGGGGCTCTCGGTGCCAGGGGAGTACAGGTTCCAGCGGGACGTGTCGGCGGGGCCGTGCCCCGCGCTGGGGATGGGGTGATGGAGCAGCCACGTGTCAGGCTCGGGCGCCGGCTGGTCCACGTAGAGGCTGTGGGTCATCCTGGTGCCCGCCCGGGGCCTGTCCTGGCGCTGCACCCGGGGGCGGGCGGGGGGAGGTGGCCTCCCGGAGTCAGGCCCCTCCCAGTTCAGCACCCCCTTCTGGATGCCCCCTGACCTGGGCTGGGGCAGGGAGCTGTGGTTTCCCGGCAGCTGCCCCCGGGGGCCCATGCCCGCCTCGGCCCTGGGGAGCCCTGCCGAGCCCGGCTCATCCCCTGCCCCACCCTGGGGCTCCAGCACTGCAGCCCCCAAGTCCCCGATCTCCCCCTGCCCTGAGCCACGAGGCACATCAGGCCCCCCTGGCTCCACGCCACCCTTGGTCAGCGGCGTTGCCGGCCCCCATGCCGGGTGCTGCATATTGCTGGCGGGCTTCTGCCGGGCCGTGGCCAGACCAGCTTTGCGCTTGGGCTTCTTGACTGGAAGCGGGGGCCCCGGGTGGCGCCGGATGCGGGGGGCACCCTCCTCCCTATGTAGGGGCAGTGCGAAGGGCACCTTGCCATAGCCATACTTCCCCGGCTTGATGTTGTCGCGTGTCTGGGACCTGCAGGCAACAAAGGGGGGTTATTAGAGACCCTGCAGAAACACAGCGCTGCCTTCTCAACCAGGAGCCCCCACCAAGCTGGGACCCCACCTCTACCCCCTGGCGGGAGAAATCAGGACTGCACATCTATGTGTCCTGGCCCCTGCATTGCACAAGAGGGAGATTCTCCGGGAGCAAGTGACCTGTGAGGCACCTCCTGGGCTAGCAGATCTGTGCCCAGAGCTGCTCACGGGGTCCACGGAGCATGGACGCAGAGAGGCAGGATGGCTCAGTGATCAGAGCCACGGCCGGGGACCCAGCTTCGATGTGTCTCTGCCACTTCCCCCGGGTGGCCTTGGGTGAGTCCCTCAAGGGCTAAAGCCCCCCAGAGTTCCCAGACACAAGGGTGCCAGGCTCCAGAGCAGGCCCTTGAAGCCCAGCTGGGAGGAATGGGCTGGAGGAGCCATCACCCTGGATCCCGGGGTCCCACTCACCTCCGGGCAGCGCTGGACACTTGCGTGGGGGTCGCTGTCCTGCTGTGGCCCACGGAGCTATGCCGGGGCCTGTCACCCACCTCAGGCTTGAAGAGGGGGATGACGCTGCGGGCGGGGGCCCGGGAGGGTGGGCGGCGCGGGGCAGGGGCCACGCCATGCCCAGAGGTGTCGTCCAGGGCGGGGGGGGGCCGACGGAGGGGCGCAGCGGGCAGCTCCTCATGGCGGGTGTAGCGGGGCGGTGGGCTGTAGCGGGGGGGCAGTGCTGGCCCCCTGTCCGTGCGCAGGGGGTAGGTGCCAGCCCACTCCTCCTGGAAGCGGGGTGCTGGGCGCCGGGTACCCCCCCCAGCCCAGGCTGCTGGTGGTGGCGGTGGCAGGAGGCGGGGCTGGCAGACACGTGTGCGGGCTGAGACCCCCGGGCCACAGGGCTGGGAACAGGATGACCAGGGGCCCCAGCTGCCCCAGACGCCCGGCACGCGAGGCCCAGTCCCGTCCTCCTCTGGCGCCTGGCGGGATGTCCGCGGGGGCACCTGCTGGGCAGAAGGGCACAGGCTGGTTACGGGGGTCTCAGGCCCTGCCCCCCATCTGCACACCCAGGGGTCTCTGCCCAGACCCCTAAGCTCCCTGCCACCCCCTTTGGATCCAGGGCAGAGGCCCTGCCCCATCCCATCCCATGCCCCCATTCCAGCTCTAGGCATCCCAGCCAGGCGCCCCCTCACTTGCCCAGCTGGGCTGGACAGTCCAGCCGCAGCCAAAAAAGGCAATCAGAGCTGCCGGTTGAAACGCTTGGCCTGGCTGGCGCGGAGATCCCACCACCCACGGTGCCAGGGAGAGTGGGTCTCCACCTACCCATTGTGTCTGGGCCCTGAGATGGGGACCAGGGAAGTGTTGGGTTAATTGTTCCCAGAGCCCCCCGGGGTGGGGTCAGAGTTGGGGTCAGGAGGCACTGGGGGCAGGCCCTTGGGGGGCTTTGCTGGGCTTTCGGGGGCACCTGGTTGTGAACCCAGATGGGAGCTGATGCACTGTAAAGCCCTGGGGGCTCCTGCTGGAACAGCCAGGGGCCTATCCCAAGGTGCTTTGCGCTGCAAGCAAGTCACTCTAGCAACTTGTCTGCTCCCAGAAACTCATCTGCCCCAC
Source organism: Crocodylus siamensis (assembly GCF_052110815.1). Lineage (NCBI taxonomy): Eukaryota > Metazoa > Chordata > Crocodylia > Crocodylidae > Crocodylus > Crocodylus siamensis. The sequence continues at coordinate 15,019,317 of NC_143400.1, read as the reverse complement.
GGGATGCAGGGGAGGCTGGGAATGGGCTTAGGGGAAGAGCATATCCCCCTTACCCTGCACTGGGGTTTATCTCCAGAGCCGGGACCCAGCCCCATCCGTGCCCCGTCCCACACGCTCAGCGAAGCACGTGGGGGATTTTGTTATGTAAAGGAGGTGGGAATGGGCGGGGGGGGGCACAGCCAGGGGCACTTCCAGCAACCACAGCGGCTCTACGCCTATCAGACAGGTGGGAGAAAACTGAGGCAACCGGCAGACACGCAGGAAATCGTGCCCCTGCCATGAATATGGAGTTGAGCCTAATTGAGAGCCGCCTCGGGGCTGCTCTACTGGGCTCCAGGAGTCTGGAGGCCGTGGGGATGGTTTCCATCTCCCCCAGACCTGCTCCAGCTGCAGCGGGCAGGCTAGGAGCCCCTCCACAGCCCCCTGCCCCCCAACAGGGGCATGTGGGGTGTTTTCAGGGTGATCTCAGCCCCCCCAAGGCCCAAGCCTGCTCTCTGTGTGTGCCACGGTGCACAGCTGCATGTGCATGCAGAGCACGGCCCGGGCTGAGTCCTGGCTCCCATGTGGTTCCTGACACGGGGGCGCGAGGCCTGCCTGAGCCAGGGAGCACTTGGCTCTGCAAACCTGCCTCGGGGCTAGCAAGCCACTCCTCTGCCCTGGGCCGAAGGATCCTGGTCCCTTCTGATGTCTCCCCGAAAGCAGGCGGATGGAGAGGAGGTGGTCAGGGGGCTTCTAACTTGCCTGCTGCAGCTGGGGCAGATCCAAGGGCAATTCTAACCCACCCCCACGCCAAGGCTCAGCTGTTTGCCGCTCCCCGTGGGGCCAAACAAGGCAGCACCGGAGGGAGTGTCACCCCTGCCATGGAGAAAGCAGCTCCCAAAGGGGACAACACCCTACTACACATGGCAGGGGCTCCAAGGGGGAACAGCAAGAGCACAGAGGAGGAAGCCCCACCACCATGTGCCCGCCGCAGCCTCCCATCCCCACGCAGCTTGCACCAGAGCCGGCTTAGCTTCCCGGTGGTTTGAGGCGAGCAGACGGGGCTGGCAGGGCCCCAGCTGGGGGGGGAGATTTGCAGCCTGCCAGCTATTATAGGCTCAGCCCACTCGTCTGACCCCAGCGCCCGCCGCACAGGGGGCAGGGGTCAACCTGGCCCGGTGCGGAGAGCGGGGTGGGCTGCAGAGCGAGCGGGGTGGGCTGTGGCCCCCCGCAGCCCTGGGCTGTGCCATGCAAGAGACCCTGGCAGCCCCCCATGCCTGGGACAGGGGTCTCGGGGTGGGAGTATCCTGCTGTTCAAAGCCTCTGAGGCCGATGGAAAGCAAACAGCCGGGAGCGGGGCTGGGCCTGGTGTGTGGTCCCGGCCAGGCGAGGTTGTCTGGGCCCCTGGGGGGGGCCACGCAGGTCACCCCGCGGCTGGAGAGGAGGCTGCCGGATGCAGACGGGTGGAGCTGAGGGGAGGCTGGGAGCTCTGCAGAGCCGGCCTGGGGCTGGGGGGGGGCTTTTCCCTGTCTGCCTGCAGCTGGGACAGGGGGGCTGAGCCCACCCGGCAGGCCAGTAATGCGGGGTTGGGCCCATGATCCCCGCTCCCCATAGCTTCCCTGGCCCAGGCTCACCTTGCGGCTGGCATGGCAGAGCTGGGCGAGGAGCAGGGGCAGCGTCAGGGACAGGGCGGCCACGCGCAGCCTGGAAGGACAGACGGATGCATCCTGTTAGCATGGCTCAGCTCACCCCCCCCAACTTTAAACCCACAGCTCCCCGGGTGCGGGGGCAGGATGGACAGGGGGCTCCTGGTTACCCACCGCCATCCTGGCACTGCTGGAAACCCCACATCTGGGACAGATCTGAGGATCCAGCCTCCCAAAACAAGCAACAACCACACTGAGCCGCCCCAATGCCATGAGGCTTCAATGAGCCGCTGGGCGTAACACCATGGGCAGGTGCACGAAGCTGCATGTCCAGTGTGTGCAGGGGCAGCAAAATCCTCTGTGCTGCTGTTTTCCACCCAATGGTGATGGAAACCCAGCAGATCCTGTGGGAAAGCTGATCCCGCACCCCTGGGCAGCTGGGCTAGGGCACTCGGGTTCGTGCCATTGCCCCTTCCTCGGCAGACCTCCCCACCCGACTTATCTCCTTCCAGGAGCCGGTTACAAGGACCCCAAAATACCCTGCTTCTATCAGGCCCCAGCTTCTTCTGCTACACCGCCCATGTCAGGAGCTGCCCCCCCCCAGCACAAACCAGGCCCTACGCCCCAGCTGCCAGCAGCTCTTGAACCAGGGACCCAGATCCCCTCGGCTGTGGGCTCCTGAGTTATCCAGGCTCCCAGGACAGGATGTGGAGGTTTTTTCCCATGGAGATAGATCACTATCTACCCAGCAAAGCCAGCTGGTGGCAGGGAGCAGCCTGGGGAGGGGAAGAGTTCAACTCGGTGTGGGCGTGATGGAGCTGGAAGCGTAGGTGATAAGGAGGATTGGAGGGTGGGGGATGCCCTAGACTGGAGTCAAGCGCCGGGGGTTCAAGCCCCAGCTCTGCCCTTGAGTGAGCAGCTCTCTTGCTCTGTACCTCAGTTTTCCCCACCTGCACTACGGGTATAGTGCTGCCATGGATCCAGCCTGTTCGGCTCCGGGAAATGGGGAGCAGTGAAGAGAGGGGATATGGGGCCCATCCTCACTGCCTTCTCAGGGCCAAGTCAAGCCAACCTGGTCCTTGCAGCTGAGTCCCAGGGGGAGAGCTGCCATCTCCATCTGCTGGGTGGGGAAACCGAGGCACAGACGGCTGTGGGGACAGGCTCCCCAGATTCGCTCTGCCGTGACAGCCCTGCTGGATCCCAGGCATCCAGTCTCTTCCGCCGCAGGGCGGCTGGGGTCCTGACTTCAAGCCCTGGCTGGGCCCCGAATTTCACAGTGGGGCTGCAGGCATCTGCTGGCCCCCCGCTCTGCTCAGCACACGGGCTGCGGGGGGTTAAGGCCTGGCTCCCTCTCTTTGCAGTGACTAATATCCCAGCCTCTCCCCTGGCCTGCGGCCACTGGCATATCCAAGGAGGGGCCGACTCTGAGTCGCTTTGGGTGATGCTTTAACACGGGTCCCTCCAAGGGGCTTGGAGCTGGATCGCAAATGTCTATTGATCCCAGGGCACAGGCTGGCTAGAAACCCTTAGGGGGTTGGGGGAGAGACACAGACTATCCCCCATCGTGGGGGGGGGGCGGGTATCATCCTCCTTATCTGGGCCCCACAACAGCTGTGGGATGATGGACACGGACCTTCCCAAAGCTGTAGGAACAGTGCAGGTCTGGCCCCCCCGGCAGCTCCAACCCCCCCTGCTCTGGGATGTCTGCCAGATGAGTCCCCAAGCAGCGTCCTGGCACCCACCTTTCCTCCTGTGTCTGCCCAGCTGGGCAAAAAGGGGCCAAGATCCCAGCCGTGACCCTTGCAGGCTGTCACCGCGCCCCAGGGGCTCTCTGGCTCTGGAAGGCAAGGCTGTGCCAGGGCCATGGATGTCTGCTCTGCCCCCCGGATGAAATACTGCTATAGAGCAGGACCCCTTGCCCACGCCCGGGCCCCCTGGGGCATCTGTGACCTGGGACAAGTTGTGGGGGAAGCTGTAGGATCTCCATCCCTGAAGCTTTCCATGAGGTGGCTGCAACTAGCACTGCAGCCTCCGGCATCTGGGGACCCTCGAGGATCCTCTGCCCTGCAAATGGAGCCTGTGATGTCTGGTCTCCGCTCGCAGCCGCCCCCTGCTTCAGCCCCGATGACTCATTTCTTCCCCAGGACACGACCTGCCCAGCTCTCAATGAAGCCGCTCCACCAGCCAGCAGCTGTAGGAGGCTCTTATCCTCCACGCCGTGTCCCCAAAGAGACACCTGCCCTAGATCCCCTGATGGGACCCGGTGGGGTGGCTGGGGGCGATACAAACCCATGAGACGGGTCCGGCCAGGAGGATCTCAGTGGGGGTTGGACTGGGCCTCACCCCGGGTTCACCCCCCTGGTCTCCCGCGGTTTGTTTACATGCGTTGCGCTGTATTTACATCTCAGGCTCTTTGCAGCCAAGAGCATCTTCAAGCAACAGCTCCCCAAAGCCCTGGGTCCAGCTTGAAGGTATTGGATGGGGGGGTCTGCTTTTGGGCATCAATACCAGCCCCTGGCCCAGGAGCAATAGGGCCCTGCCCTCCCCATCACTGGAGACCCTGGGGGGAGATGAGGCAGGGAGCTCAAGGGACCATCCAGCCACCCCCCACCCCCAGCCTGGCTGGACATGCACGTGCACATGTACACACAGGAAGCAGAACAGATAAACACAGGCCTGTGCCGGGGACCACCTGGCTGGATAAATAAGGCCCCCGCAGAGGCAGGACAGTCCAAGGGTGAGGATGCTGGTGGTGGCTGGGAGGGCCATGTCCCTTACTCCGTCACTGCTGGGATGAGCGGCCTTGGTCTCTTAGCCCACAGTATGTCTCCTCCGGATGTGGACTACAGGGTTCAGGGCACTGCCCACCCACAATCAGGTCCCTGCTACATTGTTCCACCCCCTGCCACGTCCCAGAGCCACGTGAAGCATGGAGTGGCAGCCAGCTCTGCGGGGCCTAGGCTCCTTTCTTCCACCCCAGAGACCCCTTCCCAGCACCTGCTGCAGACCCCATGTGGGGTCCCCATCCTGGTTCCTTCTGCCAAGGGAGAGTGCGCTGCCCGGCTTCACTCCCAACCGGTTGCTCCAGGTCTCAGCATCTGCTCCTGGTCCGTCCAGAGGGTCCTCCGGGGCTTTTTCGGCGTCCTCCTCCCTGGGTGAAATGAGGCAAGCTGCATCGGGCTCCACCTGAAACACGGAGCCAGGATGAGGGCTTGGGACCCGGCTGGATTTGGGAGGGTGCTTTGGTACTTCGCCCCCCATCTAACCAGACACACTGGCCCCAGCTCATCTGTGCCCCTGCTATCGCTCCCAGCGACGTGTCCTAGAGTCCGCGCTGCAGGGGGATTCTCACTTAGCTCAAGCCAAGAGCTAAAGCACCTGACTCTGGGACCTGGGGCTTTATGGAGACCGTGAGTCTGCTGCTCCCATGAGCTGATGCCCCAGCCAGTGCATGGGGAGAAACCCAGCAGCTCCACCTCCCAGCAGGGACTCACAGCCCCAGGCACGGAGCAGGTGCTGGGAGCAGGGGGTACGAGAGGACCCGGCCCGGCCCAGGCTGCAGTGGAGGAAGGGGCCGGAGGGGGCGTCACCTTGGGTCCTGGCATCCCACTCACTGCTCCCCCCACACCTGGCAGGACACATCCCAGGCCCAGAGCCAGGGACAGCAATATGCAGAGGCCGCTGCGCAGTGGTGCAGCGTGGTGGCTGGGGGGGGAGGTACAGACGGCGCTGGTCTCCCCACACATGTTCTCTGCTGCCCCTTTGATCTGCCATGAGAGTCCCCCTACCCCACCACCATATGCCCCCATGGCACAGAGCAAAGCCGGCTCCCCAAGCCTTGCAGCCGCCCCTCATCTCCTGCCAGTGTGCCCAGCAAGGCAAGGGGGTCACTGCCTAGCAGCAGCCTCCAGCCCAGTGGGCACAGATAGGCCTGGGCACAGACCTATTTCCTCTGGCGCGGCGGCTGTCACATGGGCTGTGCATCCCTTCCCGCGCTGCGAAGCCCGGCCCCCCCTTCACCCCCTAAGTCCCTGCTCCTCATCCAGTCATCGCCTCCCTCTGACCTCTGGTCCTGCGAGGCGCTGGGTGCTTTGATCTCGTCCTTGGGGACGCCCAGGCCCTCCGAACACCGGATTGACTCTTATTCTCCCTGGCTCCTTCCTACCCCGGTGGGTGGGCAGCCACCCCCACACCACTCCAGATGTTCTCCCCTTTGCCCAGACACATCTGGGGGGAGCACAGACTTTCCACAGAGACTCAGGGCTCGGCTGAGCTGGACACACAGTGCTGGATGTGATCCTCCAGACTGGAGAGGCTTCAGCAGTGTTCAGCCGTCTGTGACCGGGCACCGTGTAATGGGAAACAGCCCCACAAACCCGATGGATGGGCTAAAAAATGCAGCTGATGGGGAGGAACTGGCTGGAGAAGGTGGAGGGGGACTGAGACCAGTGCGCAGGCGGCTACGGAGAAGCTGGGGGTTGAGGGGCAAAGAAGGGACTGATACTGCAGCCGGGCAGGCGGCAGAGGGGTGGGTCAGCTCCCAGCAGCCCCCCATCACAGGCTGGGCCGCCAGCGCGCCAGGCACTGTACAAACCCAGCGACTTGCACGGCAAACGTCTCAGCATGAACATGCATGTCGAGGCAGTGCCGCAGCTGTAGGGGCTGCAGTGGAAAGGGGAGCGGGGGCTGGTGTGTTAAGACCACATGGTTAACCCCTGCCAGGGGAGTGGGGGTGGGTGTGAAGGGACACGGGAATTTGGCCCCTCTGTTTCACTTCCCGTGACTTTTGGGGTCCCACAAAAAACACCAGCATGTCCCCATCATGACTGCAGCTGCCCTCACTCCTCCTCCAAAACAAGTAGCATTGCAGCCCCCTTTTACACCTCCCAGGAGCCTGAGCTTGAAGCTTGGCCTACTGATCTGGGCACCAGATCCTACAGAGAATCACACACCGCCCCAAACCCCACCCCCAGCAATGCTTTAGGACAGGGGAAAACGCTGCCAACATTGGAAAATCCTCCTGGGAGAAGCCAACCACTTCCCGCCTGGCCCTGGGACTTTTTAGAAGACCTGGAGATACCTCCAGCTAAAAACCTCCTGGAAACCGTAGAGTTTCTATCGCGCTGTTGCCATTTGAGGCCAGGAGGTTAAAAACCTCGGCCTTGCTGGAGATGAGAGCTTGGATAAGAGCTTTTCCAGGTGTCTCTTCCACACTATGGCTTAGCATGGAGAAAGGTGGATGGCACAGCAGAGTGGCACCTTATAAGCTATATATATATATAGCTTATATTTATAGATGTGCCTTCCACCTTTCTCCATACACATGTATACATATTATATATATATATACATATATATATACATATATATATGTATCCCCCGAGCTTTTGCAAGCTGAAGCTTACTGGATCAAAGATCAGACGTGATCACATGCCTCTCGTGCAGAGAAGATACAGCCCGAGTCCCCTGGCTGCAGGACCAGAAAAGGGAGGTGAATTATAGCAACGCCTGCTTTAAGGTCATTTTACGTTGCCGGAGTGGAGTAAAGAGGCCCTGGGGAGAATCAGTCCCCGGCAACATCAGTACAGCCCCCCTGATTCTAGCTATGCCCCGTCTGCCTGCCGCGGGTCCCCACTCTGGTATTTATATTGAGCTGGGATCCAGCCAGCGCCTCGTTACGAAGCAATAAATCACCGACCCGACCGGGCTGGATCCAAGCGTTCCCCTGCATCTGTCCAAATTGGTGGTGACCGAGTGGGCAATTAGAAACAGCCGCGTCTCTGGGATAGGGGAGCGGTGGAAGAGCTGCTAGGCCGTAAGCTTATGCTGGGCAGACGTGGCGAATGCTGGTGCTTGCGGACCGCTCAGACTGCGCTTGTGGGGCACCGGGACAGGGGGTGGCCAACTTACCTGGGCCCCGTTTCTACAGTTCATGCCCTCCCCCCATCAATCACCAAGTCCGTGGGAGACCTCATGGCTGCACCTGTCTTCGACACCCTCTTAGGGATGTGATGTTCCCCCACGGGGCTAATCCTGGGCAGGGGCTGGGAGGCTGGCAGCGGTGCCAATGAGGAAAGGAAAGGTGGGTTTCACCCAGCGTTCCCCCCTCAGTGACGTCAGGCAGCAGGGGAAACTGAGGCACAGAGGTGGCTAGTGACGCATGGAGGAAAGTCATATGGGGTTACTGCAGGTCCCCACTTGCGCTCAGATCCCCGTACCGTTTCCAGACCCAGCACCGTTTGCACCCAGACTCTGCCCAGGCCGGGGGGTGCCTGGAAGGTCCGGCTCGGTTCTGGGTTTCTGGCCCCACGGGGGAAAGGAAAACACTGCCTGTGCCACCGGCCTCCGTGGGAGGCAATCAGAAGGCCGGAGGGGTGGATGCAGCACTGCCCTGGCACCGTTCCCAGCCCAGCTCTCTCCGAAGCCCAGCTGGAGCCCTCCACCTGGCCCCAGCTCTCCCCGCCGCTGCCTCTGTCTAGCTGGAAAGTCATCGCTCTCCTTCTGAACACGCATCTCGCACGTCCCGGAGCTTGGAATGGGAGAGGCGGCTGCACGGGGCTGGAAAAGCCCAGGTCTCGGCGCCTGGAAAGCTGCAGCCAGGTGGGGCCCAGAAGGGGCCGTTCACCCCCAGCCCTACACACAATGCCGCCCGGTGCCCTGATCCCCTCTGGGCACGGGAAGAAAAAGAGGGTCCGGGGAGAGCAGAGGCAGATGCCCGCATGCGATGAACGGGATCCATGTGGATGCCGTGAGCTAACAGTCTAGCAAGCTGGTCTAATAGCACACAGAAAAACAACGACAGCAGCAGCGCCGGTGCCAAAGCAGCTGCCTTTGAGGAACGCTCTGCTTGGAAGAGGTCCTGCCCATCCCGGGTTTCTGGCCCCCGATGACTTCGAGGGCCTCACAAAGGCCCCGCCTGATGCCGTCACATCTCAGCCGCCCGCACCAGCATCAGGCACAGCTGTCAGCACCTCGGGGTTTGGAAGCAGGTCTCCCTTGAGGCATCTGGAGATGTTCCCATGTTGGCAGCTCTTTCGGCGGATGCCTTCAGAGGCTCTCATCACAGGACTCCGGGGGCTGGGGCTTTACACAGCACCCCCTGCATCCAGAGCCCCTTGATGAGATCACAAGCCTTGGCAGTGGTGCCGCAGTGACCTCAGACGCTGGAGACACGGTTCCAGGGAAGATCTAGAGGGTGGCCAGGAGGCAGACCGCGTTCTCCGGCAGCTGAGGGCAATAAGGAAAGTGGGACAGAAAAAAAAGCCGTCGCCGCCAGCCAGCTGGGAGCACAGTGGCTCTTCCCAGAGTCGTTTCCTCTGCCCTTTCCCCATCAGGAAAGGCGGTTTGCCTGCGCCAATAGCTAAGAGCCAGCTGCACACAGCAGCTCCGACCCTGACCCTAAACGTGCTTCTAGCAATAAAGATCCATTAACGCCCTGGCTGGGGCAGAGCCTGTCCGGAGTTACACGGGTTAAGGGCGTATCATCACCTGACCGCTGTTCCCAGTCCCTGAACCCCTGCCCCACCCCATACCAGCAGAAAGCTGGCAGCTTCGCTTTCATGGCACCCTTCACCGGGCGGCAGAATGATGCAAAGGGGCCAGAGCTGCGGGCCCAGACTGGTCTCATCACCCGGGCAGAGCCCAAGGACGTGGCTTTTCAAAGACTCTGCCCTCGGGGGGCTTGTAACGACAGAAGTTATAATTTAGAGACACTCCCTTACTCAGAGGGTCACAGAAGTCAGGAGCTAGGAGACAGCACCTCGGTGAAGCTGGCTAATTAGAGCCAAACAAAGGGTCTGCAGAGGTTGCCTCTTGCTCCACACATAAAGTCCGCGGTTACTTTTTCTCCTGCACGGCGTGCCTGGATTTAGTGAACCCAACAATCCTGACAGGGGCAAAGCCCTGCTGGGCTCTGGGCCCCAAATCAACACCCCCATCCTCCCCCCAGGCACCTACACCAGCCAGAAACCAAACATCTCTGCTCTCTACAGTGGGATGAGCCACATCTCCTGGATCCAACCCCTCTCCCACCCTAACACAAGACTGTTTCACAGCCTGAACTTTCCACCTCCCTCCCACTGTGCAGGGCAAACTGGGGCTCTCCAGCTAGGGAAACTGAGCCACAGGCCAGCAGCACGAGAGCAAACCCTACTTCTCCAAGGCGCACAGCTCCAAACACAGCAACAGGGCCTCCCTGATACCCAGGTGCCTGAATCTCCTGCCCCACCTTTGCTCCAGAGAAGCAGGGCACCGGAGTCCAGCCCCATCCCCGGGGCAGAGCCAAGGACACGCTCGTGATGACGTCACCCCCTCTGGCCTCCACGCCAGGCCCAGAGCCCGCAGCCCCCTGATTACCAGGGTGGGCCTTTCGCTCGGAGCCACGGCCGTTCCAACTCGTTAGGCTCCCATCTGCTCCGCAGGGATAAATCAAGCTGCTTTTGTTTGAGCAAGGGGTGGGGGGGAGTGTTGCTTCAAGAGAGCAGCCAGCCAGAGGCGCCGGAGCCAAGAGGCAGCAAAAGTTCCCTCTCCCGCAGCCCGAGCCAGTTGGGGTCCGGCCCGCCAAAGCCACAACACCCCACCCCAGAGCTGACAAGGCCGGGAAAAGACAACACAGGGGCTGCAAAGGCCTGGATCAGTGCAGATCTCTCCGTGCAAAGAGGTCTGGCTTAGAGGGATCTGTCTGGAAGGGATCCTGAGACCCCAGCCCCACGTGTAGGGGGGGCAAGAGGTGACACACACCCCACCAGGCACCTCCTGGGGACCCCCCCCAAAAGTCTCTCTGATACTTCCCCCCCCCATCAAAACTCCAACAACCAGATAAAAAATAAATGCTTCTGTTTCCAGCAGCCACCCAAAACTGGGCATTTTTTATTTTTGGCAGTTTGGGGTCTTCAGTACTTGGATAACAGGGGAAATCCCCACCCCCCGGCTTGCAGAACAGGGTCGACAGTAGCTGGACAAAGAGGTTAGATTATGGATGTGGTTAGATTATGGGTCTACCTGGGATGCTTTGGACAGAGCTGATTCTGTCTCAAGCAAGGGTCGGACTAGATGTGACTTCTGGAGGTCTCTTCCAGCCCCACTTCTTGGTGATTTTACAACCCAAAAAGGGGTGGCTGAGAAAAGGAACTTTTTTTGTTTTTTAAGCCAAGTCTTTGACAAAAAAAAGGCAGACGACTTGGCTGAAACAAGGCGCATTCCCCACAAAAATGCCACAAACTGGCTATTTCCCACTCAAGGAAACCTCAGCGAGAAGTATGTGGCCAGCTGAACTCGGCGATATGGGCCCTACCGCTGGGAGAGCTTTGAATCGCAGACCAGCCAGGCTGGAAGGGTCCCCAGGAGTTGCGGCGAGACCATCCCAGACACGTCCTTGTCTCACCTAGCCCTGAAACGACAACCAGCTGGGTTGCACAACCACAAGGCCTAGTGACACCAGGAGCCTCTGAACCTGCCCCAGGTCAAGCCAGGGGATGAAGGCTGGCAGTGTCCTGCCAGTGCAAAGGGGGTTAAATGCCCTCCAGAGATGCCAGGGAGGCACCATGCCCCCTGATACAGAGGAAGGTAACCCCCCAGCCCTCCCAGTCCATACCAGTCTGACCAGGGGGGATGAAGTCTGGGAAAAAGCTCAAGCACCTTCTGCTCTGCTTTGCACCCTGTGGGCAGCAAATATCCATAGATTTCATAGATTTAGATTTCATAGACATTCGGGCTGGAAGGGACCTCGGGAGATCATCGAGTCCAGCCCCCTGCCCAAAGGGCAGGAAGTCAGCTGGGGTCACAGGATCCCAGCAAGATAAGCATCCAATTTACTCTTGAAGGTGTTCAATGTAGGTGCTTGAACCACCTCCGCTGGCAGACTGTTCCAGACCTTGGGGGCTCGGACAGTAAAGAAATTCTTCCTTATGTCCAGCCTGAAACGGTCTTGCAGGAGTTTGTGACCGTTCGACCTCGTCATCCCTTGGGGCGCTCTGGTGAACAGACGTTCTCCCAGATCCTGGTGGTCACCCCTGATAAACTTATAGGTGACCCTTTTCTAGGACAACCCCAGGGCTCCCGGCACTGCCCCTTCATTAGGCAGCTCGTTAGGGGGGGTGATCGTGTGCTGGACAAGCTGGCGGTGCATCCTCCCGTCCGTGGGGAGCAGGCTGTGCCGGGCCCTGCCCCGAGCCACCCTGTCGCTCGGGGCTTAGCCCAGGTCCGAGGTGAACAGATGACGAGGGCAAGGGAGTGCACGCATGTGTATTTGTGTGCATGCATGAGCTTGTGTGTGAGTGTGATGATGACCTCCTGCGTCCGCAGGGATCTGGGCAGAGGCGTGACCCACACACACCCTTGCGCAGCACGGCTGCACGTGCACAAGCTCATGCATGCATGCAAACCTGCACAGACATACACACTCACAGAGGCACACATGCAAACATGCACATGCATGCACACATACAAGCTCACACAGGCAGGCAAACACACACGCAGACACACAAACACATGTTTGCACATAAATACACACACAAACATGTACACACACATGCAAATGCATGCTCACATATCCATGCAAATGCACACATGCATACAAACTTATGCATGCACACAAACACAAGCACACAAACATGGACACGCACACACATATATGCAGACCCACATGCACACACATACGAGCTCACACACGCACGCAAACACACATATGCACACACCTACAAACATGCACAAACTCACACAAACATGGGCATGCACAAATACACACGCAAACACATGCCACCCTGCACAACCACACAGACACATGCACGCACAAATCTATGCCCCAAACACACATGCAAACACAAGTGCACACATGCACGCAGATACACACCAGCTCACAGGCACACATGCACACTCACACTCAAATCTGCGCGCACACACGCACGCTGCCCCGTCCTCAGCCTGCCTCGCAACCCGAACATCGCCCTAAAATAGCGCCGTGCCCATTCTCGGTCGCTACAAACACGGGTTATTCTGGAGGTGCCAAGAGCGCGCGGTGCCAGGCCCTTCCCAGCCGGTTTCCCATCCTGGGGTGGGCTGTGGGGTTGCCGTGGCCAGGCACTGGCACGGCCCAGGCGCCCCACGAGGGCGAAATCCAGCCGCGGTCCCACACCACCCAGCCCTGCTCTCTCGCAAGCCCTCTGGTCCTCGCACTGCTCCCTCAGGCGAGGCTCCCAGTGCCCCCCACCCCACTACACCGGAGCCGCCTTCCCCGGGCCCAGAAAGCACGGCCAGCTCCCACAGCAGCCGGCCCCGTGGCGGCAGCTTTCCTCCAAGCTCCTGCTCCCGGAGTCCCGGGAAGCCCAGCTCTGCCCCGGGAGGAGCAGCCCGGGTTTCCGGCCTTTCTCCGCCGCTCCGGATTTCGCAGGGGCCCGACTCCGGCCTTCCGACTGTCCCTGGCAGCGCGGGGGCAGGGAAGCGACAAGCAGCGGCCGAGGGGGCGAAAAGAAGCGCAGGGCCCCTCGCTCCTGGCCGCCCTCTTCAAAGCCCAGCCCCGGCGGGCTTTGCCCCTGCAGCGGGAGCTGCTCCGCGCAATAGCCGGGCACCGGCGCGGACAGGCGTTGAGCTTTGGGGCCAGGAGGCCTGGACCCCGCAGGCTCCCCAGAGCCCGAAGGGGAAAACGCCCTGGCCGGGTGCTGCCGGCTGCCGGCCCCGGTGCCCGCCGCCAGCCCTGCGGCGGGGAGCTGCCGCTGAAGCCGCCGCGCCCGCGGCTCGTCCCGCCCGGGCCCGGGGCTCAGCGTAGCCCCGGGCCCGGGCGCCGGGCGGGCGCTGCGGGGGGCGCCCCGGAGTCTCTCCCTGCCGCGGGCACCCGCGCTGGGCCGCCGCGCCGAAGGAGTCCGGGGCATTTCTGGCCGTGGAGGGCGGCGGGGGGGGGGGGGGCCGCGGCCCGGGGCAAGTCCCGGCTCCAGATGCTGCCGGCCCGGGGCAAGCGGGGGAGCCGAGGGGCTCCTGCAACCCCAAGTGCCCCCGTGACCCCCGCACCCCCGTCCAGCCAGATCCCGGGTCTCCTGGCTGGGGGGGGCAAGTCCCACTGTCTCTTGGCGGCAGGGGACCGGATCCCGGTGTCCCTTGGCTGGGGGGCACCAGACCCCTGTATCTCGGGGGGGGGGCAGATCCCAGTGTCTGCTGGCTGGGGGGGGGGGCGATCCTGGCGTCTCTTGCCTGGGGGGCAGATCCCAGTGTCTGCTGGCTGGGGGGGGGGCGATCCTGGCGTCTCTTGCCTGGGGGGCAGATCCCAGTGTCTGCTGGCTGGGGGGGGGGGCGATCCTGGCGTCTCTTGCCTGGGGGGCAGATCCCAGCGCCCCTCGGCCGGGGGATCCCGGCCCGGCAGGTCGCGCACACGTGGCAGGTGCGGCCGAGACTCCCGCGCCCGCCGGCCCCGGCCCCGAGCCCGCCCCGGTCCGGCCCCGATCCGGCTCTACCTGCTGCTGCTGCCGGCGCTGCGCGGGCGGGGGGCGGCGCGGGGTGCCGGGCTCCTGCCGCCGCCGCCGCCGCCGCCGCTCCGCCCGCGGCGGGCTCGCCCCGGCCCCGGCCCCGGCCCGGCCCGGCCGCCCCGCCCCGCCCCCCGCCCGCCCGCGCCGGGACGGCCTCTGTGCCACACGCGCGCACGGACCCGCGGCTTGCGCGCCCGGCCTGACGCACTCTCTACACTTTCTCCCCAACACTGCACGGGGAAGACATACACCCCCCAGCCCCAATGCACAACCTACCTCTCACACTGTACAGGGGAGACGCGCGTGCACGTGCACACACAGCCTACGGGGGGACACGCACCTGTGCACACCCGCATCAATACCGATCTACAGGGAACACGCACGCACACTCTGCACGGGAAAGAAAGACACACGCGCACAGCTGGACAGGGAGCACCCCCCGACCCCAGCTACAGGGAACACACGCAAGGGCGGGGAAGACCCCCAGTCTGCGGGGCGGACGCAGCGCCCCCCATGAATAGCCCCTCTCGGCAGGGCCTTTCCGGACCTGGCCCGTGCGGAGGAGGCCGCGGCCCAGCCCTGCCCCTGGTTCCCCCCAGCCCCGTGGAGCAGATCAGGCCCAGGGCTTGTCCCAGCTCCCTGGGTGCTGCTTGGAGGAACCGGGAGACAACCCGGGCGTCGGGGCGCCCACCGGGGGCAGAGGCACCTGCTGCTTTGCGCTGGGCCGCACGGGGCCCAGCGGGGGCAGGTGAAGGGCCACCAAGGCAGCAGCAGACAGACGAGCGCCCCTTTGAATCCAGGCGCGCAGAGGAGCAGTTGGAAACGATTCATAAACCCTCAGCCCAGATCCCCCCCGCTCGCACTGGGTCTCACAGAGCAGCTCCTCGCCCCCAAGCCGGCGGCGCTCTTATCCCCATCTCACACCCAGGCAAACCGAGGCACACAGCAGGGACGGAACGGGATCGAGATCACTCGGCAGACTGGGGGCAGAAATGCACCCAGGTATGCGGCAGCCCGGTGCTCTGCCTCTCACGGGCACAGGAGAAAGTTACCCCGTGGGGTGGGGAATGGCAGCACGGTGCTGGACAGCACGGGGAGCAGAAAGCAGAGCAGTGGATTGGGCAGGGGAAGGGCACTGGAGTGCCACTCAGAGGAAGCGGGGGTGTTTGAGGCCCACCTGCCCACCACCGCTCCAGGGCCTGGGAAACCCCCTCCAGGGTCTCTCTGGCCTCTCCAAGGAGCCAGCCCCTGGCCCACGGGGCGAGCGTGGCAGGTTAGTCACTCGGCGGGGATCCTGCAGGCGCTAGCCAAGACTGTAGCTGGAGCTGCGGGTCCCACGCAGGGCGAGAGCCGTCTTCCAAAGAGCTCCCCGTGGAAGCAGGCCAAGTGACGCGGTCCCGGCCCGGCGACACCCAGATCAGACCCCCTTCTCGGAGGTCCCTCGAGATGCACCGGCTGCTGGGCCTGGCTGCTGGGCCGGGGATCGGAGCCCTGCCCCGGGGTCATGAGCAGCTGGGGGAAGGCCAGGAGCACGACGGCTTCCCGGGTGCTCTCTGCTCTCCCCTTCCCGCTGGCCCCTGCCAGCCCAGATTGGAGCAGGAACCTGAAACCAACCATCTCCCGACGGCAGAGATGCAGCTCTCGGGGCTTGGCATGAACTCCTGGCACCAGCCCAGGCCTGGCTCGCGTTCCCAGCAGGCCAGGCTCCCCCCCACGCTGGGGAGCTGGAAGCCAGGGGCTCAAATGTCCCTTTTTTGCCCCCTGATGCCACCCAGGAGCGTCACCCCAGGTCTCCACTAGGGTGGCCTTGGTAAAGTCCCTTCCGCTGCTTGTGCCCAGTCCTTGCAGAAGCTAATAATCGAACATCCCTCGGGACCCCCAGGATGAGACACAAGGAGGGCTGGGTTTCCCTGTTACTGTCTGGCAGGCCCCGGCCCCTCTCTGGGAAGCATGAGATGCACAAGCTCCCAAAAAGAGAAGGTCAGGGATGCTTTCAGTGGGGCGGGGGGGGATAAAAGTCCTGCATCTATCAGATAAGAGGGGCGTTGCTATCAAGCCAGAACATGGCATTCTGGGAGCGTGCCAGGTTGACCTGTTTGAAACGCTCTGAATTTTCCTTTCAAAGAGCCTTTGCAAAATAAGCCCGACCGTCCGGCAGCTCTAATGCCGCAGAGAGTTAAAAGAAGGTCGCGCCGGGGACAAAAATGTCTCTGTCTTTATCAGCGATGTGTTTCAGTGACTTCAGAATTCCTCCTTTTATCCCCCACCTCCGCTGCCCACCCCCGAAACACACACACACCCACACAACAGGGCCATTTTCTGCCCACCTTAGAAGAAAAATCTGCAACCCCCCGATTTCCCGAAAAGCGGGAAAAATCCAGCATCTGCTTGATGAAGAGCAACCTCAGCTGAGCCTTTCCCCACCGAGGCGCTTAGAAGTTTGCTAACTCCAGATGTTCCTTTTCAGCTGTTTTTTTTTTTAAATTTGGAAATAACTTATTGCTCCGTGGACGCCATCCAGCTGAACGCAGCAGTGCTGGACTGTTGCTATCCAGTTCCTCCACTGTAAGAGGTTGGGGTGGATCGGGGCAGGGGGTGCATTGATGCCATGCACCGCAGATTTAAACCAAACTACCTAGCAGTAGAAGTGGCATTTCTATTTGGGGAGTCCCGACTTCTGGGCTCGTTGGGCCCTCTCAGCTCTTCATGACGCGTATTAATGACCCTCGCTCTTTTTTAGCTGTCTCAATGCTCCACTAATCAAGCTGTCCGCCCTCCTGCAGTTCTGCCGCCTGTTAGGTGCTCCTGGGAACAGAGCTCTTATTTCGCAGCCCTGCTGCCTGGTTTTTACCTCTAGCTCAAAACACGAACTGAGACGTGAGGACAACATTTCAGCAAAGCTCTGGACGCACTCTCAAGACAGTAAAAAAAAAAAAAAGAAAAGAAAAGAAAAGCTCAATTTTTTTTGAGTCTGAAAGATGCACTTTAAAGTCAAACAGCTACGGGGCTAATGAAACTGTTGAGTATTGTTTTTGCCTCGTTGCTGGGTTTTTTAAACACATGGGGTATGATAGAGCAGATTAATGACCCTTCCAATAAAGAGGCCTGCGAGGTTTTGGGAAGATGTGATATCTTTTACTTGACCAGCTAAATATTTGGAAAAATTGTTCTTTGCAAGCTTTTGGGCACAAACACCCTTTGTCAGGCAGATCCATTTGTTATTGCTTCCATCTTAAACTGCAGACTATAGCCTGAGGCTCCCGGCAAATTAGCAATGCTTCTAGGTTTTTTTGACCTGGAGAAGGATATGTGTTGTGTTATATGCACCACACCATCTGCACCCCTGTTTCAAAATCCTAGCTCTGCCCATAGCTATGCTATTACTCTCTACCAGTGGAGCTGGGCTGATCTCCATGGCGGCAGATGACAGGACAAGGAGCAATGGGCTCCAGTTGCAGACAGGGAAGTTGAGGTTGGATCTTAGGGAAAACTTTCTCACCCAGAGGGCGGTGAAGCACTGGAACAGGCTCCCAGAGAAGTGGTGAGGTCTCCATCCTCGGACGATATTAAGACCCCACTAGACAAAGCCTTGGCTGGGATGATGCAGTCGGGGCTGGTCCTGCTTGCAGCAGGGGCCTGGACTAGATGTGACCTCCTGAGATCCCTTTCAGCCCTCATTTTTGATGATTTTGTGATCTCTGAAATGATGCTTCATTAGAAAGATGCAACTACGTCATTGTTAATTAACTGTGCTGTCATTACACAGTTACTACACTGGTACAGAATCATACAGTCATAGAAAATGAGGGCTGGAAGGGACCCCAGGAGGTCACATCTACTCCAACCCCCTGCTCTAAGCAGGACCAGCCCCAACTGCATCATCCTGCCAAGGCTTTGTCAAGCAGGCCTTAAACACCCCCCAGGATGGAGACTTCACCACCTCCCTGGGTGACCTGTTCCAGTGCTTTACTGTCCTCCCCATTAGAGAGTTTTTCCTAATATCCAACCTTGACTCCCCTTCCTGCAACTGGAGCCCGTTGCTCCTCGTCTGTCATCTGCCACCGCTGGGAACAGTCCAGCTCCATCTGGTGACGTCAGCAGCAAGGGTGGGGCAGGTGGTGAGCGGCGAATCTCAGGGTCGGCACGTGGCCCCCCTACGCGTCACCTATGATGATTACCGTGTTCTCTGCTATTACCACCCAATTCCTATGGCATATGATGCTATTACTCTACCATTATTATAACACATTCAACTATTACGATTCGTCTTATGCTTACTCTGGTCTGCCACGTTTTTTCCCTATTAGCTTGATCTGAGCCTAAAAGGCCATGCTTTGCATCACTCCATCTCTATATCAGTTGGCATAATGAGTGCTGCCTTGAGAGCCTTTCAGGGGTGTTAGCACTGTTAGGTGTGCAAACCCAACTTATAAAATAAGCCCAGGGATTGCAAACGGGAATCCAGGGTGGCACAAACATCTGCTCTCTGAGCTCTTTGCAACAGAAGAATCACACTATTATTTTTCTGCCATCAAAAAACAAGTGAAAACTAAGCTGGTGTTTTCCAAGTGGGGGCTGGAGTCTATCCAGGGGGGTCTTGGGTCTAAAAAGGTTGAGAACTACTGGCCGGCCAATGCTGCCATTATAATGATTGTATAGAGCTACGGTGATCTATAGATATAACAACTAGAGATCACCATAGCTCTGTACAGTCATTACAATTTTCTGTCCAAATATTATCCTGCATAACGATATTATTACTAGGATTACCCCCCAATTCTGTAGTATATTAAGCCATTACTTTATTTCTATGCTGTTGTGAGAGCATGCCACGCAGTTATTATACCACGTGCAGCTCTTGATGCTAGAGTATCGCAGGGCAGTGCCCGACTGTACAGAGGGCAAGGAGGGGCCAGCATTTTGGCAGGCGAGCCACAAGTTAGCCCTGCACCCTCCCCGAGGGCCAGTCCAACCCCCTTCCCCTGCTCCATCGGCTGCTCTGCTTTCAGCTCCCAGGCCTGTGCTCCCTGTCCAATTTGCTGCTCTGCTTTCTACTCCCTGCCTTGTGCCCTCTACCTAATCTGCTGCTCTGATTTTTGCTCCCTGGCATGGGCTCCCTGTCTGATCTTTGTTTTCTGCTCCCTACCTGATCAGCTGCTCTGCTTTCTGCTCCCTGCCCTATCTGGCACTGTGTTGCCTGCACAGAGGCTTCCCAGGCCACTCGTGGTAGGTGGCCCCCTCTGCTATGGAGCACTGCAGGATCGCAGTGCAGGTCTCACGGTGCCGGGTGCTGTACATAAGAGTGACGCAGAATCCAAAGGACGGCCAGAGCTGGCCCGCAACCCCC
The DNA here is from genome assembly GCF_052110815.1 of Crocodylus siamensis. Classification (NCBI taxonomy): domain Eukaryota; kingdom Metazoa; phylum Chordata; order Crocodylia; family Crocodylidae; genus Crocodylus; species Crocodylus siamensis. The sequence continues at coordinate 14,999,893 of NC_143400.1, read as the reverse complement.
AGCACTAATTAGTCCTGTGCCAGCCGGTGTTTACACCTCCGGGGCCTGCAGGGGTCCTGCCCCAGCCACAAATGAGTCCTGACAGGACTGACAGCCGGGAGCCGCGGGGCGGGGGCCGAGCCCCGCACTGCAACGTGCGGCTGTGGGCACCTGGCACGGGATGCCCCGGGCCCAGCCTGCTCCATAGGGGCTGGGAGTCTGCCAGGGCCTGGCCTGGGGACCAGGTTGGAGCTGCGCTGGGGAAGATGTGGGCAAAGGCAGAGGCATGGAAATACCACACAGCCAGAGGGATATGGGATCCAGGAGTCCTGACTGCCAGCCCCACAATCGCTTCCCCGTCCCCCTGATACCCTCAAAATCTCTGTATTTCATGTACTGGTGGTGAACTCACGCACACGTGCACAGATGTGCAGACACAGAGTCCGGGGGACAGGTGGGAGGGGGGCAGGGGTCCCAGCCCCCTCCTCTCCCTGCAGCCCCGGCCCTGTGTGTTTTGGCCCCAGCTCGAGGCGTCCCGGAGCCCGGGGCTGCAGGAGGCTCCAGCACAAGGCGCGCTCTGTTCCCAGCCCTGCACAAACACAGGCCGGCCAAGCCGGAGGAAACAGCCCTGGCCAGCCCAGGGCGGCCAGGAAAGCAACAGGGCTTGGGGGTGTGTGGATCAGGACGCCTGGCTCTCCCGCCTGGCTCTTCTCCCCCTGCCTCAGTTTCCCTGCTCTCCCAGGCCTCTATGCTAGGAGCAAAGAGGTCCCTCACACCGAGAGAGGGGCGTCTGCTACCATAATTCTCCAAAATGGCAATAAACCATGCAGCTGGTTTGCCAAAGCCACCCCCACGTGCTCTGGCACTTCCAGCCCGCTGTAGTCACTGGGGGTCTTCCCAACCAGGGAATCCCCAGCCTGGCGGCACCACCCCACACTGCTTCCCGAGCTTGGACCCCCTCGGATTTGCAGCCTGCCCCTTGTGCCCCCTTTGTGCCAGGCATGTGGAGGGGTCATGATGCTGGCAAAGCCGGGGGCTCTTTCGATGGGAGGATGGGGCAGGGGTAGGGCCAACCCCTCTGCTCCAGTCCCCACTGCCGGGGTCCTCAGGTCCTGGGGAACAGGCCCAGCCCCTTGCACACCTGCTACCCCCCAAGCACACACAGAAACACACACAGATATGCACCAATACAGAGACACACAGAAATGCAAGGACACAGAGACACATGCACAGCCAGACACGCACAGAGACAGACACATGCAGACATGCACAGACATGGGCACAGAGACACACATATGGGCACACACAGTCATGCACAGACACAGGCACAGAGACACACATGCACAGGCACACACAGACATGCAGAGGCACGCACAGAGACCCAGACACGCAGATGCTCACAGACACGTACACACATATGCACAGATGCACATACATGTGCACATACACCCCCCGCCCCTTCCAGAGCCAGGCCCCGGCACTGCCCATGTGCTGACAGTGGGGACACTGTGATGCTTCAAGGGGCTCCCCCACAATGACCCCCCCAGGCAGCAGGGTCCCTGCAGGGTTGGGGGCCGTGCCGGGCTGAGCCCCCGGCGGTGAAGGACTCCAGCTGCACCCAGCAGCCGCCGGCTCCTGCATTCCTGGCCCCGGATCAAAGTGCGATAAGCTGCGCAGCACAGAAATCCCCTTCTCCCGGCCGCCCTGAGTCACCCGCTCCAGCTTCCTCTGGTCTGGTTGGGGCAGGAAGCAGGGGGGCCTGACATGCTAATATTAGCCCCCACGTGGGGCCTTAGCAGCAGCCCCAGGATGCTTTCCTTCTCCCTGCCCGCCCTGGGATGCTCCCACCCAAGTGGGCAGGGATGGGGCAGGTAGGGAGTCGGTCACTGCAGGCAGGCTGGGCTAGTGGTTAGAGCAGTGCACAGGTCTGATCCTGGCTATGGGGTCACCAGAGGGGGAAGAGGGTCTACCCTATACTGTGCCTCAGTTTCCCCTCCCAACCCTGGCCCAAGCATGGGGGGGTGGGTCTAAGTGTCTGCAGCAGATCTCATAGGTCGAGCGAGACGAGGGATGCTGGGAGCTTACTCACTCCCCATCCCAGTCACTAGCCAGCCCCGATGCCGACCCCCCTCCTCCACCATGGGGATGCCCATGACCCAGGTTGGATTTGAACCTGGGACTCCAGAGCTCTGCCTCTTGCCACACACAGGGCAGTGGGCAGCAAACCACTCTCTGCCTCAGTTTTTCCCATCCATGCAATGGGCACACCACCACCCCTCTTCCCCTGGGGGCAACTACAGAAGCTACATGGGAGCAGACAACCCCCGCCCAATGCCCAGCTCTGGTGCAGGAGGGGTTGGGATCCATTGCCCCAGGGACCCCCGAGGCTGAGGGGGAGGGTCCTGGGGCCCTGAGGAAGCCACCTCTGTCTGCTGGGTCCTTAGCAGCTCCTATGCGCCCCTCCCTTCTTCCCAGCATGCCGCGGGGCGAGAGCCGCACCATCCCAGAATCACTTGCAGCTGGCGATGGCGAAAACGGGGCATGGGGGAGCCAGCCCTGTGCTGGGGAGGGGGAGGTGACACCCACTGACCTCCCTTTGTCTAATGCTTTTAATTGCTCTGGGATATTTTTAGCCACTGGGTTAATTAGTGGCTTTGACTTGACGAGGGTGCTGGGATGGCGGGGGGGCAGCTGGCAGGGCCAGTAGCTTGTGGTGCCTGGTCCCTGCCCCGGCTGGCAAACAGGTCATGAGGGTCTGGCTAGGGGGAGGTTGATGCTAATCACCAGTAACGAGGCCCACAGCTCCGTTGAATCCTGGGCTGGGGACAAGAACCAGCATCTGGGTCCAGCTGCCCCTGCTCCCTCCAGTGCAGGGGCAGGACCCAAGCGTCTTGGCCCCAGCACCCTCCTCTGACATTTTCCTGCCTTATGCCAACTGCTGGTGCCTCCCAGGGTGGCTGCTGAGGCCTCTTGGAGCCCCCTGGGCTTAAATCCAGCCGTGCTGGGGTCCCCAGTCTCCCCCAAGGGTGCAGAGGTGCCCCCACGCTCAGTAACTCCATCCCTTTTATGCTCCCTCCTTTCCCCCACCATACACTAGAGCCGGGGGAGGGGAAAAGCCCCCCCTCCGCACCGTGCCAGGCTCCCTGCAGGGGCTGGCCTTGCTTAGTGCCCGGCGGCCATGGGGACTAAGCAGGACTTTGGGGGGCACCGCCGGGCAGAGCTGATCAGCTTGGGCTACGCTGATGCTTTCCTCTGCAGCCTCCCATGTGGCTACAGAGCCGAGCGCCCTCTCCTAGGACCCCTCGGGTGGGGAGGAAAAGAGCCCAGGCCTCCGGCTCCAGCTGCCTGCGTGGCCTCTCGCAGCAGGGGACAGAGCCCAGGAGCCCGGGCCTCCATTCGACTGCCAGCTCTGGGGACAGCCCCCTTGCAAACTTGTCCCCAGTGGGCCCAGCTGCCCCTACCCCTATTCATGTCCCTCTGCGAGCTGCTGGCAGCCTGGGAACGTTCCTGGGAAGGTCGGCAAAGCCCTTGGCGCTCCCTTCCCGGGTATCAGCCAAAGCTGCCGTGGATTAGAGGGCCCCGCTCAGGAATTTCTGTACGGGAAGAGGGGCCCCCGGCCCCAGACAAAGCTCTTGCACAGGGATGTCCTCATCAGTCTGGAGGGACCATGGGAGATTCCTGCCCGGTTTCTCCCCGGGGGACCATAGGGCTCTCAGCTGGGGCCACAGCTTCCACTGCGGCTCGTACAGAGGACTCCCCTTCGATGACCCCACTGGGAAGTATCGGTGTGCTCTGCATTGCTGGCCCTGTGCCTCAGTTTTCCTGGCTATGGCATAGAGCCAGCAATACCCATCTCCTGTAGGGCAGGGGTTGAGCACCCCCCATCCCCATCGATCTCGAGGCCAGTGCCCTGCAGTGCTAGTGCAGAGCAGCCTCCCTTCCTGGTGGGTTGATCCCCAAGGATTTTGGCCTGTGTCAAATGGACCTCGTTCCCATCCCAATATTTGGTAACCAGGCCCCAGAGCCCCATCCCCACCCTGCAGGCTCCTATTACCCAGCTGCTGTTAGGGATCAGGGGGCTGGGGGCTTCCAGAGGGACCAGAGACAGTTCCTGGTGCAAGGCAACCACAGGAGGGTTATTTCCCTCTCCCCTAGAGGCAGTGATGTGACCAAGGGCACCTGGCACATCAGTGGCAGAGGCAGGGCCACATACCACTGTCTCCTGGGGTCCTGCCAGGACCTGGAGCAGAGCTTCCCCCCACCCCGCCCAGTCCCATCTGTCAGCACTGGGTGGGAGTCACTGGGGGCCGCGGCACGGGAAGCATCACCTCTGACCTGCCTCCCGCCGACGCATTTAGCCAGCACCTGGCGCCGAACAGGGTTGGGCCCTTTGGAAACCCTGTAAACACAAATAAAGCTCCACCCGGCCAGGCTTTCCCGAATTAGCTGCAGAGCAATTAACCCTCCATGTGCCCAAGGCAGGGGACACGCAGGGACACGTCCCGTCCCCTCCAGTACCAGCAGCTCCCAGCTGCCTGCTGTGATGCCCGCAGGCCTGGGGTGGGTACATGGGTGACAGGTGGGCCCGGCTGGCTCCTGGCACTGCCTGGCCTGGCTGCAGCCCCTGGGTTGAGGGCAGGCGATGGGGTGGTCCTGATCCATGCAGAACCGGACTGGGGGGGGGCTGGACCCTGGGATCTGGCCGGAGCCAGCCCTGGTCCCAGCTGGACTGGGGGAACAGGGCTCAGGCCTGAAGCCCCCACAGCTCTGAGCCCCCTGCCCAGCTGTGCCCCCAGCTCCCCTCCCAGTGGGGCTGGGGCCGTGCCAGGCACCGGCAGCAACAGCAGCCTCTGGTCCCCAGGCCTAGGAAGGAGCGGGTTTGCAGGGGCGGGAGTATCGGACCCGGAGCTGCCTCAATTACACAGCCGCTCTGCAGTGGCTAGGGCTGGGGGAGAGCTCTGGGATGCCCCTCAGGCCCACTGATAAAGCACCATCCCCCTGCCCTGCTCTGTGCCTCAGTTTCCTCCTGTGGGACCACCCCACTTCTGCTTTGCAGCCTGGCTGGGGTGGCTCCGAGCTTGGCCTGTTCATCAGGGCAGCAGCGGCAACTGCTTCTCCAGGGCTGGGATCCAGAGGAGGGTGGAGCCTGGGGATGCTGGCATGGAGCCAGGACTCTGGCCTCTGCTACTGCCACACTGTGGGGCCTTGGTCATGTCACTTTGCCAGCACAGGAGCAGGGGTCCAGTGTGTGTGGCTGGGTGGTAGGACTGAGCCAGAACCTGTTCCTAGAAAACACTGTGGGGAGGGGGTTTTCCAGGCTCATGGGGGTGGCTGGGCTCCGACCTGGCTCCCAACAACCCAGGTAGGGGTATGGGGAGCCCCATATGACTCCTGATGTTTGGGCCCATACAGAGGCCAGCCCCCCTCTGCCCTCCACCCCGCTCTGCCTTTGATGAGGTCCCAGCTGCCATGTGCTGGGCAGATGTGGCAGGAAGAAAGCTTTTTTTTTGTGGGGGCGGGGGGCGGGCAGGGAGCAGAGCCGTATGGGAGCAGGAGACATGGCACCAGTTGCCAGAAGGAAGTCACCCAGCTCTGGCACTGCCTGGCATCTAGGACACCAGCCCCGGGGCAGCCAGGACACCTGGGTTCAGTGCCAGGCCACAGGACCTTGGGCTTTGCTATCCTGTGCCTCACTTTCCCCCATGTCAGTCTTTCATCAGTCTCATGGGACGCCCATGCCTGCTATGGGACAGGGAGATCCGGGTGATGGGGATCCCCTACCCTCCATAAATGTTGACCTCGTGAAGGAACACCTTGAGAAGCTGGATACCTTCAAGTCAGCCGGCCCTGACAATCTGCACCCCAGGGTATTCAAGGAGCTGGCGAGCATCATAGCCCAGCCCCTGGCACGGGTCTTTGAAAACTCCTGGCGCTCTGGTGTAGTGCCCGAAGACTGGAAGAAGGCCAATGTGGTGCCGATCTTCAAGAAAGGGAGGAGAGTGGATCCGGCTAACTACAGGCCCATTAGCCTGACTTCTGTCCTGGGGAAAATCTTAGAAAAGTTTATTAAGGAGGCCATCCTTGAGGGACTGGCCCAGGCTAACATCCTAAGTGATAGCCAGCATGGGTTTGTTGCAGGTAGGTCTTGTTTGACCAATCTCATTTCCTTCTATGACCAGGTGACTTATCACCTGGACGAGGGAGAAGAGATTGATGTCATGTATCTTGACTTCAAAAAAGCTTTTGATCTGGTATCCCATGATCACCTCTTGGCCAAACTGCCCAGTTGTGGCCTTGGCTCCACCATGATCCGCTGGCTGGGGGACTGGCTCCGTGGTCGGACCCAGAGGGTTGTAATCGATGGCAGTCACTCATCGTGGTGCCCTGTGACCAGTGGGGTCCCCCCAGGCTTTGTCCTGGGACCCATCCTGTTCAACATCTTCATTAATGATGTGGACACTGGAGTCAGGAGCGGACTGGCCAAGTTCGCCGATGACACCAAACTTTGCGGCAAAGCATCCACGCCAGAAGATAGGCGGGTGATCCAGGCTGACCTGGACAAGCTCAGCAAATGGGCAGACGAGAACCTGATGGTGTTTAACACCAAAAAATGCAAGGTTCTCCACCTTGGGAGGAAAAACCTGCAGCTTCCTTATAGGCTCGGCAGTGCTACGTTGATTAGCACTACAGAAGAAAGAGACTTGGGGGTCATCACTGACCACAAGATGAACATGAGCCTCCAATGCGATGCTGCGGCTAGTAAAGCGACCAAAATGCTGGCGTGCATCCGTAGATGCTTCTCGAGCAAATCCCGGGACGTCATTCTCCCCTTGTACTCGGCCTTGGTGAGGCCGCAGCTGGAGTACTGTGTCCAGTTTTGGGCTCCACAATTCAAAAAGGATGTGGAGAAGCTTGAGAGAGTCCAGAGGAGAGCCACACGCATGATCAGAGGTCAGGAAAACAGATCTTACGATGAGAGGCTAAGAGCCATAGGACTCTTTAGCCTGGAAAAGTGTAGGCTCAGGGGTGATCTGATGGCCACCTATAAGTTTATCAGGGGTGACCACCAGGATCTGGGGGAACGTTTGTTCACCAGAGCGCCCCAAGGGATGACGAGGTCGAATGGTCACAAACTCCTGCAAGACCGTTTCAGGCTGGACATAAGGAAGAATTTCTTTACTGTCCGAGCCCCCAAGGTCTGGAACAGTCTGCCAGCGGAGGTGGTTCAAGCACCTGCATTGAACACCTTCAAGAGTAAATTGGATGCTTATCTTGCTGGGATCCTATGACCCCAGCTGACTTCCTGCCCTTTGGGCAGGGTGCTGGACTCGATGATCTCCCGAGGTCCCTTCCAGCCCTGATGTCTATGAAATCTATGAAATCTATGTTATGGGGCTGCTTGTGGCTGTGCTCGGCTTGGGGGGACACCCCTCCCCATCTTAGGGCCTTTGTCTCCTCTGAGCCAGGAGAAGTCCAAGCTGGCCAGGCCCCCAGCTCCAGGCCTGCCACAGCCCTGGCTCCAGGCCGCAGCCCCGACAGCAGGATCCAGCCACACGCTTCGCTCCATTTTGCTCCCTCACCGCACGCCAGGAACCGGAGCCCCAAGCCAAAGCCTCCGGCTCCCACCCCCCACAAACCTCTCAGCAAAGCCAGGGCAGAGCTCCCAGGCGCCTGGCCTGCCATGGCGGGCATCCCATGGGGGGGCTTGACCCTGGGCTGGGGCAGTGATGGAGGCAGGGAAATGGGGATATAACTCAGAGGCAAAGACCCCGGGTGCTGAGAAGGGATTGGGGCAAGGGGGTCCCCACGCAGCCTGAGGCTGAAGCCACCAAAACACAGAGGGAAGGGATGAGACGGCTGAGTCGTGGCTGCCTGGAATTTCCTCTCCTCCCTACAGCCTCCCCCAGCGCGGGGTCGTTACCTTCCTGCCCGCAGGGTTGCAGCTGCCGCGCTCCACCCCAGAGCCAGCTGCATTTCAGAGCAAGGAAAGGGAAGAGCCTGGTACGCAGCAGAGAAGGGGGCATCTGTTCGGCAGGACCCCACATCAGATCTGCCCCGGTCCCTGCAGGAGGCACCCAGGCTCCCCCCAGAAAACCAGGAGCTGCTCTGGGCCAAGTCCCTGTAGAGCCAAGGATGGCTCTTTTACCCCGAACCCCGACTCGGGCACAGCCACAGACAGTGCGTAGCAGCCCAGGGACCCTGGGAGACTGGGTTTGCATGTGCCCTGAGGCCTGCACATGTGCACGTGTAAGTCTGTGTCCATGTGCTCGCACGAGGGCCTCTGTGTGCTCCCTGATGGCAGAAGCCCCTAGATGGGCACGGGCTTACATGAGGGTGTGTGCCCATACACGTGTGCAAAGGTATTTCATAGATTTCATAGACATTAGAGCTGGAAGGGACCTCGGGAGATCATCGAGTCCAGCCCCCTGCCCAAAGGGCAGGAAGTCAGCTGGGGTCATAGGATCCCAGCAAGATAAGCATCCAATTTACTCTTGAAGGTGTTCAATGCAGGTGCTTGAACCACCTCCGCTGGCAGACTGTTCCAGACCTTGGGGGCTCGGACAGTAAAGAAATTCTTCCTTATGTCCAACCTGAAACAGTCTTGCAGGAGTTTGTGACCATTCGATCTCGTCATCCCTTGGGGCGCTCTGGTGAACAAACGTTCCCCCAGATCCTGGTGGTCACCCCTGATAAACTTGTAGGTGGCCATGAGATCACCCCTGAACCTGCACTTTTCCAGGCTAAAGAGTCCCGTGGCTCTCAGCCTGTCATCGTAAGATCTGTTTTCCTGACCTCTGATCATGCGCGTGGCTCTCCTCTGGACTCTCTCAAGCTTCTCCACATCCTTTTTGAATTGTGGAGCCCAAAACTGGACGCAGTACTCCAGCTGCGGCCTCACCAAGGCCGAGTACAAGGGGAGAATGACGTCCCGGGATTTGCTCGAGAAGCATCTACGGATGCACGCCAGCATTTTGGTCGCTTTACTAGCCGCAGCATCGCATTGGAGGCTCATGTTCATCTTGAGGTCAGTGATGACCCCCAAGTCTTTTTCTTCTGTAGTGCTAACCAACGTAGCACTGCCGAGCCTATAAGGAAGCTGCAGGTTTTTCCTCCCAAGGTGGAAAACCTTAAATTTTTCGGTGTTAAACACCATGAGGTTCTCGTCTGCCCATTTGCTGAGCTTGTCCAGGTATGTGTGAGTGTGCACCTGTGTGCATAACTGACTGTACACATGTGACTGCATGCATGTGGCTGTGGGTGCCTGGCTGGGTCTGGGGCAGGGGCAGGGCCCCTGGAGGCAACAGCTGTACGCCAGACCCATGCCCATGTACAGCACCGAACGCACTGAGCAGTGCTCTGTGCTCCGGCCCCACTGGATTCCCATGGCCAAGCCGGGGAGTGGCTTGAGCCCCAGGGCCTGCCCCGTCACCCACACCTGAACCAGGCACCAGCCAGACCCACACGCCTGAGTCCAGGAGACACCCCGCAATTTGGCAGGGGCAGAGCCAGGACCATAGGTGGCAGAGGTAGCCCGTGAGATCATGGCTCTGCCCCATTGGCCCTGGTGCCTTCCCACCTCGGCCCATGCAAGTCCCCCGATGCCCGGCCTCCTGCAGAGGGGAGGAGGCAACTGAGGCACAGGCAGGAAAAGGGGCGGGTGGCACAGTGGGTCTATAGCAGAGGTGGGGGGTTAGGACCCTCAGGAGTCTGGGGCAGGGACCGGGGGTGTCTCTGGGGTAGGGGGGTGGCGGTGAACCCAAGCTGGGGTCCCTGTGGGGAGTGGGGGCTAGGCTCAGAGCTGGGGGGAGGAAGGGGCTGTCCATCACCCAGGCGTCCAGCCTTGCCTCTCCCCTCCCCTTCCCACCACCTCCCACCCTCCAGCAGCTGGACACCTGGGTCCGGCAGATCAAGCCACACCCTTGACCCTGAACCAGCCCTCTGGAGTGGCTGGGGGGTTGGGGGCAACCCCTAGGGTGGGGATCAAGGCCCCGGTGAGGGTCTACACAGAGGCAGGGAGCATTCCCACAAAACAGAAGACTCCTGCCCTGTTTCCGCCCCCCGCCCCACCCGGTGGCAAAGGGACCAGAGCAGAGACCAGGTAATTCATCACAAGGTTTATTTGGCCTCTGCGCAGAGGCAGCCACTTGCAGTCGCTGGGCTGAGATGTGAACGTGCACCGAGGGGACTGGGACACCTGGCCCCAGCCCAGGGCGCGCGGCAGTCAGGAGGCGGGTGGACGCAGCCCAGAGTCGGCTGCATCTGGACCCAGGAAGGGCCGCGTCTTCTTGCACCAGGAAGCCTGGAGCCAAGTCCCTCACGGATCCTAAGGGCTTTAGACACCTGGTGCCGCAGGAGAGATGGTCACGGCAGCTGGACGCGGGGCCAGAGGAGGGGGTTGGGAGGGGGGGTCCAGGGTCAAGCCCGGCCTGAGGGGGTCAAGCAGCAGCTGTGTCAGTGCAGGCCGGGCTGGAGTTCTTGGTGGGGACCGAAGGGGCCGAGCCAGAGCAGGGACGCAGGCCACGGCTCTAGGGTGCGTTGCTGGCCAGGGTGACGCCGGCCATGTACTTGGTGTCGAAGCAGCTGGCCCGGGCCTCCGTGACCGTCTGGGAGCAGCATTTCTCTGTATCCTTCCACAAGTTCTTCTTGGTGTTGCACAGGGTGCCAATGAGCTGGGATTTCTAGGGGGGCCAAGGAGACGTGAAGGGTTACATCACAGCAGAGCCAAAGGATACCTCCATGCCTCTATTTCCCCAGAGGGATTCCCCCCCACTTCCCCTTTAAATGGGAAAACCCAGCACTGGTGCCATGGGGAGGCCAGCTGCAAACATCTGGAGGCATCTGGCATGGGGGAGTGCAGTGCCTGGGCAGGGCTTGGAGGGCATCTGCTCACCTTTCTTTCAGCGCACTGGACCCGCTCGTTTCCCTGCAGGCTGCAGCATGGCTTCTTCAGGCCCTGGATCAGATCCAGGACAGGTTTCCTGCATGGGACCAGAGGGCGAGTGACCCTAGGCTCTGGCGGGGCAGCACTGCCCACCCCAGCACCTGTCGCATGTCGCAGCAGGCCACATGTAACCCACCCTTCAGCCAGGCAGGATGTGGCCAGAGAAGGGCCAGAGGGGTTCAGTTCCCACTGAGGGTGCATGGCTCACTGCCACATGCACATGCAAGCATGTGCGGTCAAAGGGTTGGCATCCCATGGGGCACTGATTGGAGCCCAGGGTCTGATCCAGAGCTTGCTGCAAGCCGCACTCCTCCCTGATGCCGGCAGGTGGCAGTGCCGCCTTGTTGAGCAACAGCTGTGGCGCCCGCAGGGTTAACAGGCTTGGGGTTACCCAGGACCCAAGTGCCCCCAGGACCCTTCACCTGGACTGGGGGTGCCCCTTACGTGGGCAAAATTTCTGGGGGGGTCTGGGACACTTGGGTTCTGCCTGCAGCTCAGAGAGCAGATGGGGGCTAATGGCTTAGAGAAGGGACCTGGGAGGGGGGCGAGACAGGTGTGAGGGCAGGAGCTGGGACCAGGACACCCGGGTCCCGTCGGGGGGAGACCGGGGTCTCGGGTGTTAGAGCAGAGGAGCTGGGCGCCAGGACTCCTGGGTCCCATCCCCGGCTGTGGGAGGGGGGAAGAGTTTGGTTGGGGGTCCCCGGGGGACGGGGAGGGGAGCACTCACCGCTTGGTGATGAGCACGTGCTGCCCACACAGGATGTCGAGGATCTGGGGCGTGAGTGGCGCCAGGTTCAGGGTGCGCAGCCCCTGGTCATAGTTGGGGTACGGGGCCAGGCGGGCAAAGCAGGTGTCGCGCCTCTCGCCCACGGGCACCTGGCAGCAGGGCTCGATGCGGATCTTGATGGCGGACTTCTCCCTGCAGAACCGCGCCATCGCCTTCTGCCACTGCGGGGGCACGGAGGAGCTCATGAGTGCCAGCCCAGAAGCCCGGGTTCCCCGTTTCCCCTTCCCTGGGTCTTTGCAGCACCTGGTAGATGCTATTGTAATGCGCATAATATTTGTGCCTGCGCAAAGCGCCCAGGGCTGATCTACTCCCAGTACAATACAGAGGCAACAGGACCGCTCCCCCCAGCCCTTTTGTGCCCTGACCCGCATGAGGAGGGCCCCCCATGCCCCGCACTCACAGCAGCATGGGCGCACTCCAGGTTGCCGTTGCCCTGGCAGCACCGGCGGTACTCGCGCTCCAGGATGGCGATGTTGTTGGCTTGGTCCGTGGTGCCGGGGGTCCGGAAGCGGGCGAGTTGGCAGATGTTGCGCAGGTTGGCAGAGGTGGGCTCACCGGGGGGGAAGCCGGGCGCTGGGTGGGGTTGGGGTTGAGGTTGGGGTTGGGGCTGCGGCTGTGGCGCATCGCTGGCGAAGCACTGCTCCCGCATGGCCCCGTGCTGCTTGCAGCAGTGGAAAGGCTTGGTCTTCACGCCGAATTCATCATCGCAGAAGCTCTGTACCATGTCTGACCACTGTGGGGGCCAAGGGCATCAGGGGGTGCCCGACAGAGGCCCCCAAGCCCCCATCCCCCACCAGGACCCCCCATCACCCCCAGGCCCCTCCATCCTCCCAGCTCACTCCCCCAGACACTCCACCGTGGCCCCAGCCACGGTCCAGCCCCAGTCTCCGGCGAAGGGCACTCACGGCCTGCTTGGCGCAATCCAGAGGCTCTGGCCGGGGGCAGCAGCCCTTGACAGCATTGTCATATCTGGTGAGGGCGTTGGCCTGGCGCTGCAGGTGGGCATGGCTGCTCTGGGGCAGGTCGGTGTAGTGAGGGCCAGTCAATCCGGGGCTGCAGAGCTGGCTGGTGGTGAGGGTGTCGGGGCGGGCGGGGGGGAAGGTGGCCAGGACGGAGCCCAGTCCAAAGCGGGTGCAGGATACGCCGTCGCTGCAGCTCATGTCGGGGCTGCCAGGCTGGGGCTGGATCATGGCTGGATGGGGCAGGAGGGGGGGCAGCGCCACTGGGGAGGGAGGGGAGAGCAAGGGTGAGCCAGGGCCCCCAATCCCAACCTCCAGTCCCCGTGGGAGCCCTTGCCCGGCCCAGCTCACTCGGCTCTAGGGTCATCCAGACGGTCCCAGACTTCGGGGCTGTGTCCAGGCCCCCCCAGGAATGGGCCTTTCACCTTGTTTGAGGCTCGGGCCCCACATCTGGCAGCATTTGCACTGGAGGGGGGACTCCAAAACTGTCCAGCCTCATTGATGCCACAACTCCCTCCCCAAGGCTTTGCTGCCCGCCCCCCCAGCCCTGGTCATGGGGATCTCCTGGGAGGGAGTGAAGGGGCTGGCGCTCACCTTGAACCACGTCTGGGCGCCCAGGGAGCACCTCCATTTGAGTGAAGTCGTCTGAGGGCGGTGGTGGCCGCTGCTCCACATCTGGGGGAAGAGACAAGGGCTCGGTGAGTGACATGCGGGGGGGGCTCTCCATGATCCCAGCCAGATCCCAGGACTCGGGGAGCTGGTGCTCTGAGAAGCTGCCAGCAGCAAGGATGGTGGCACAGATGCTGGAGGAGGAGTGGTGGCCCAGGTGGGACCTGAGTGAGGGCTGCGAGCAGCAGGTCCTGGTCCCGTTGAGCCACAAGAGACAGGACGAAGGACACAGGGCATCACCAGGCATGAGGCCGGGACCAGGCCAGCCTGGACCCCAGGGCTTTGGATCCCATCTGTGCAGGGGATGGGGGCACAGCGCAGGGTGGGGAGGGCACTGGGGCAGCTCAGGGAGGACAGGGCTGAGATCCTTCTCCACCCGGCATAATGGCAGGAGGAAGCCGGGATTCTGCATCCTGGGAGTCACCAGCCTGGCCTGGCTGAATGAGCCCCACCTCATCACCTGTCACCCCAGGGTGGGGAGCACGGAGATGACAGCACTGCAGAGCCTGTCCTGCTGCTCCATTCTGCTGCCATGGCTCAGGGCCAGGCAGCCCTGGGCTGAGCATTAGGTGCACCTGTACTTGGTGCATTACGGTACCACCTGGATTGCCCCCCCAAGTTCTGCTGATGCCCCATGGCAGGGCTTGGGTGGCTGTTGCTTCCAGTGCCAGTCAGGGGTACCCCCCTTCCACAACCCCTCTGCAGGGCTGGGCTAGCTGCTAGGGCCTGTGGATCTGGAGGGGGGAGCAGGGGGCTGGGGGCCAGGAGTGAGGGGCACCAAAAGGGCTAGGGAGGCACAGGGTGGGTCGAGAGTGAGGGGTACCAGGCCTGGGTGGGCAATCCAGGGGTCAAAGTTTTTCAGCTCTGGGTGTTACCCTAATGCACCTAATCCCCTGCCCCCCAGTCTCTGCTATAACAAGCCCTCCCTTTCCTTTGCGCATCTCCTACCCCCCACCCCGCAACCCTGGGCTGCCTGCAGATGCTCCCCAACCGTCCTGCTGGCCCTGGGACATAGGCAGCCAGGAACATGGGGCAGAGCCAGCAATACCCCCAATCCCAAACCAGGGGGCAAGGCTGGAGCTTGCCTCCTCCAAGGCCCAAAGCCCTCCACAGCGTGGGCATCCAGCTAAGGCGGGCACAGAGGGGGGGCACTCGCCAGGGCCTCCCTGCTACACAGTGGCCATGGCACAAGTGGCGGGTGCTCCCAGGGCCAGGGAGGGGGATCAAAGCTTCAGGCCCTGCCAGCACCTGCCCCTCGGAGCCGGATGAGGCTCCTGGCAACAGTGGGACCCACCCAGGCAGGGCGGAGGCAGAGGTGGTAAACACGGCGCTGGTTGTAAGGGAGGGGGGCAGGACACCTGGGTTCTTGCACCAGCTGTGTCACGGGCTTGCTAAGGGCAGGGGCGGGGGGGGGATCTCAGGCAAATCACAGCTGCCTGCCTCAGTCTTCCCATCTGTGAAATAAGGGCCATGCAACAATGCCCCCCCTCCAGCTCTCCGGGGCAAGGACTGCCTCTGACACAGGGCCCATACAGCACCAAACACCTGGCCCGAGCGTCATGGCAGTGCAAGGGGCCGAGACTTGACTCTTCCATGCCTCAGCTTCCCCAGCTGGGCACCTGCCTGGCACCGAGCGCAATGGGGAGCCCAGGTGTCCTGGAGCAGGGTACTCCTGGGTGGCACTGAGTGCAAGAGTACCCAGGTGCCCTGCCCTCCCCTAGCCCCAGAGCTAGCAGCTCGCACTCACCTGGGTTTGCAGGACCGGCCTGGGCTGAGCACAGCAGGGGGACGAGGAGCAGGAGCACAGGAGCCTTCATGGTGGCTGGGTTGTATCTCAGAGGAGCTGGGATCTGCCTGCCTCCCCGGGCATCTCGGCTCCTATTAATACTGCAGGGCCGGGGCTGAGTCATTGCTCTGACACGTGTGATCCGCCCTCGCTGCAACCGCCAGACCGCAAGGGCAGCCTGGGGCTGGAGCCAGCTCCCTCATCTGGTGAAGACAACACGGAGCAGGGGGTAAATAGCCCCTGGGACGAGGCTCCCAGCCGGGACTGGCCAAAGGGCAGAGGCCTTGGCTGCATGCTTCAAACTTGCCTGCCCATGGCACACAGGAGGGCACATGCTAGGGCACACGTGCTCTGTGTGTGTGTGTGGGGGGGGTGACAAGTAGATCTCAGCTGCCCCTGGGGGGGGACACACTCAGGGACAGGGGACAGAGCCTGGCAGCTGCTGCCACCCTGGGGTAGTTACAGCTGAACTGCCCACCCACGTCCCCCCACTCGTGTCTGCATGAGCCCCCCCTAACACCTACCTGCCATGCTATGCCTCCGTTTCCCCACCTGCCAGGCTCATACACAAAGAGCAAGCTGGCCCTGCAGACTCAGCTGTTTTGCTCGGTACCAGTCAGGAGTGCCCAGCTGGGGAAACTGAGGCAGAGCCTCAGCCCCGTGCATTTTCATGACAATCAGGGCTGGGTGCTTGGAGCTGTATGGGCCCTGAATCAGAGGCAGCCCCTGCCCCAGACTGGGGGCTGAATCCATGTTGCCCCCTCTCTAGATGGGGAAAACTGAGGCACAGATGGGGCTGGGCCACAGTCACCTGGCGGGGCACGGGCAGACTCCTGGGTCCCACTCACTGCCCTGCAGCCCATGAAGGAAGGAAGCGGTGGTCAGTGACCCGCGTGGCACAGCGCTGCGGGCACGACTCCACGCAGGACACCCGGGCAGCCAGCAGGGGGCGAATACCTCCTTGAAAGCTCTTGCACCTGGGGCAGGATTGGGTCCTCGGTGCCACCCCTGGCACTGAGGGTTATGGATTAGGGCAACCTCAACCCTGGCATCGCTGGTACCAGGAGCCACTCAGGACCCTGTGGGCATCTCTTGCCAACCCTAGAGTTACATCAGGTCCCAGCACCAGGGTGCGAGGAGGCAGGGCCTCGATCCTCCACCACTGACTCTCTGTGTAGCCCTGGTCACATCCTTGCACCTCCCCTCAGGCTGTGCAGGACCTCGCGGAGACATGGCAGCCCCTGGAAGGGGCCCCCGCACCAGGCGTTGTACAGAGAGGACCCAACATGCTTGGGGAGTCTGGGGAGCCATGGGACCTGTTCCCCAAACCTCCGGTGAATCACGTCTCCTGGAAAGTGCCTGGGAAAATCCCTGCGGGCAGGCTAATCCTCCCGGAAAGCCCTGTATGTGCACCTTGAGGCGCTGGTGTCCTCACCCCGTCCTGCCCCACCCCAACAGAGCTGGGCTTGCGCTGAGGGGTGGGGGGGTGAGGAAAGGCTCCGGCCTTCCAGCTTTGCCTCGTTCTCCGAGCTCAGATGCCGTGGCAGCTTAGTGCCTCAGTTTCCCCCTCCTGCTGGGGACTGCCTGGGTCCCCATGAGGGGCACTGGTTTGCACACAAATGTGGTGCGTTCGAGTCCAGCCAGGACCAGGGAGGAAGAGGTCAGGACATGGACCTAGGAGATCGGGAGCCAACTCCCAGCCCAGCTGGCAGCCAGGATGAGGGAACTGGGACTCCCCAGACATCTGGCCCGCCAGGGTGAGGGGGACAGGGACCAGACACCCCCTGTAAGTCAGGGGTACTTGGCCATTGAGAATGCACCGCAATGAATTGGGGCTGACAGGAGAACCCTGTGCTACAGCCTGCGGTTCAGGCTGCAGCCCCCCTATGCCCCACCAGGGAGAAACCCACACACAGTGGCGGCTATTATTAGCAGTGACGTGGCCTCTCCAGCCCCTCTCCATCCTTCAGCCAAGCCCGGGCCCGTGCCCCAGCTCTGGGAACCTGCAGCCAGTGCTGGGGAGCACCCGACGCATGGCATGCAGCGCCGCACGGGAGGAGGAAACACTGCAGCTGCAGTTCTGCAGAAGCTGGCAGCTGAGCTGTAGGCCGCAGCTGTGAACCACTGGGATGACCATCCCTTAACCTCTCATGTCGGGGAAAGGGCTCAGACACGACAAGAGATACTTCCTGCATGCCCCGGGGTGATCGAGACCTCCCATCACTGCCTATTCGGTGGGGGATACAGTGGTTACAATACAGCCACCACCATGTCCCACCCCAAAAGCAGCCACATGTTGGAGTGAGGTGGGGAGCGGTGGAGGAGCACAGCCAGGCTCTTTCAGGACAAAACCAGTCCAGGAAAGCTGCAGCCGCTGCAGAGATCCTAGCCCAATTACCCTGGCTTCAGAGGCAGGCCAAAGCTGGCCTGAGAAGCAGGGGAAAGGTGCGTCCCCTCTGGGCTCGGTGCCGGGACAAGCCCCATAAAGGCATGGGGAAACGCGGACCATGTCTGCACCTGGCAGGAGGGTAATGAGGAACAGGAGTCGCGCGGAGGAGCTGGCCAGAGGGAGGCGACGCTCGCTGCTGAGGGCCCCCGCAAAAGCAGGAACCATCGCAGCGTGTCGAAAGGCCTGGGGCTGACGCACAGGCAGCTGGGACGTTAGTGCCCGGTGCCCTCCATGCTTGCGGCACGGGCTGTGGGTGCCCCATGACTGGGCAAGGATGGGGCAATGCGGCCCCCGCTCATCACCAGGGGTTTCCATGGGGGCACACAGACTCTGGGAGAAGTGGAAGAAACTAGATCTCGCCCCCCCGCTTCAGCTCCCAAAACCTCATTCAGCCTCAGGCATCTTTCCCCTGAGCTGTGGCCAGAACACATCCCGCTCTGGAGCGGAGCGTGGGCGGCCGACGGACCACACCAAGGTCTGGCTGGGACGCAGGACGGGGTTGGGGGGAGGGGGCTGGTCCAAGACACGAGGCCGCACCTGGCAGCAGGTGACACCTGTGGGACCGGCCCCTCCCGGTCCAGGGGTCAGGGGCTGACTCAAGGCCAAAGCAGCCTCTGGTGAATCACAGCAGCTTCCTGTACGTCTGGAGCTCACACGCTGCTCTCAGCCCACGATGATTGGGAGGGAGGGGGGCCCCCCAGAGTTGCCCCTTCAGCATCTTGGTTAGCGACTGGGTCAAATATTTGGAAGTGAATTGGGGAAGTCCGATGTAGACACTGGAGAGGCCTTGGCCACAGCAACCGTGGTGCTCCCCCCGCACCCGGCATGCTCTGGGCTGCGTTGTGCAAGCTCGGGGACTCACGGGGCTGGACGCACTTGCTGTAATGGGGCCCTTGCACAACCCAGCCCTGGCTGAGATCACTGCTCCTTGTGCTGTCCCAGAGCCGCAGGGCTGAGGCGGGAGGGGGGGCAGGGGCTGGGACTCAGCCCTGCTAGGCAGGGTGTCTTGAATTGGAGCCAGCAGGTGCTCTGTGCCTCAGTTTCCCTGCCCAGCCCTGCTTGCCCCATTGCATGGGAAGGGACCCAGGTGTCCCAAGTCCCTGGCAACAGCTGCAAAGCCCCTCCTGGGTAACTTGAGAGCCTGGGCACTGGCCAGCAGGGCCTCTCAGAGAGAAGAGAGCGGCAGGGCACCTGAGCCAGCCCACAGGCACTGGAAATCTCCATGGGATAAGCGCCCAGCCAGCTGGGCCACATCTGGCCTCCTAAGCTGGCTCCAGAAGGTGACTGGGAGCCTGAAGCCAAGCCCAGGAGCCACTTGGAGCCCCTGGCTGTGGCCAAGGCTCTGGCCTGCCTCCTGTGCCCTCATCTGATACCCTACGCAGGCAGTGGCCGGGGGCACTGGCTGGGCATCAGTGACTGGAACCAGCAACCACACAGGGGTCCTGGATGGATGCAGCTGGGGGCCCCAGCCCAACACGAGTAGAAAGCACCAAACCAGAGCTCCGCGTCTGCCAGGGCAATGGGGCAGAGGCCTGGGGGTGAGCCTAGGCTCACACAGGACCCCCAGGCCTCTTCCCCCTATAGCCTGGGCCACAGCCAGGGGCTTCCAGTGGCTCCTGGGCCTGGCTTGAGGCTTCCAGTCACCCTCTAGACCCAGCTTAGGCGGTCAGGTGCCACCCAGCCAGCCAGGCACTCATGCCACAGAGATCTCCAATGCCCCGGGGCTGGCTCATGTGCTCTCAAAGACCCTGTCACTCCCCTTCCCCGTCGGGCCCTGCTAGCCAGTGTCTGGGGCACTCATGTTACCCTGAAGGGTCTTTGCAGCCATCACCAGGGACTCGGGACACCCCCATGGGAACCACTTCCCAGCCAGTCTCTCCAGAGCCCAAGGACACGACATGCCAAATCCCGCCTTCCCCTCCCTGGGACATAACTCAGAGATTTTCCAGAAGCCACAGAGGCTCAACCCTGCCACTCCCCGGCTTGAGGCGCAGGAACACCCAACCCTGTTTGCTGCTGCAGGGGACACAGATGTTGCCCAAACTTGAATGTGGTTTAATCTCCTTGGGGCTGAATCAGTGCCTGAAACTGGGCGCGGGGGCCCTGTGTTCCCGGCATGAACCCTGCCGGCTCTTCCTTATGGCTCACTTCGCCACCACGCTCACAGCAACTCTGGGGCGGACGGACAGCATCATGGGGATGGAGCATCACAGAGCTCATGGCACCGGCACGGTCCAAGGTGGCTGGAAGTCGTGGTGTCTCAGAACAGCTCCTCAGCGTTGGGCACCCGCGCATCCCGCAGCTCCCGCAGCCGCCCCAGCGCCTCATGCAGGCCGCGCTCCCCCAGTGGCATGGTGTCCCGCGCCCGTACGTTCACCGTGCGGCTCAACTGCTCCTTCCTGCCGACCACTGCAAGAGACACCGACAGGAGCAGGGGTCGGGGGGTGCCCAGCCTGCCCACCACAGCTTTGCTGGGAGGAGCTGAGCACCCCTGGGGGCCAAGGTGCCCCCATGTTGCTGGGTGGGGGGGCAGACAGACCCCCAGATCTGCTTTGGCCAGGTGATGCAAAGCTACAGCAGAGGCAATAAGACAGAGCCCAGGTTGAGCCCCCAGTGATGGGCAGCAGGGCCACCCTCCCCAGCTCCTGGAGACCCCAGCCGCTTTCTCTAGCAGGAGCTGCTGGCCTGGCCAGTACAGGAGGGAGCAGACTGAGCCTGAGGCGGATGCTGGCCATCCTGACTGAGAGCTATGGCGGGAATTGCTGAGGATGTGGCCCCCAAGTGTCCTGCCCTGCCCTGCCCCATGCCTCCCCTGCTTTGGGGACAGACAACAGGCCTGAGGGCCGCAAGCAGGAGGGAAGCAGCAAGCATGTGGGCCCTGGGCTACACGTGCCACGGACACCCAGGCACGCATGTGCCACGACTCTATGGTGAACCACACTTGTTGCACAAGCAGATCTGAATCACTGCTGAGCTTAGCGCTTGGCTTCCCACTGCTCGGCCACTTCCCCAAACCCAGGTGGGGACAGTGGGGCCTGACCCGAGGCCTGGGGCAGGGGAAAGCCCTGCTGAGTCCTGGCAAAGGGGCTCTCTCTGTGGTCACCAGGCACTATACATGGGTCTCAGCCCAGCTCACTGCTGGCATGCAGGGGGGGGGGGGGGGGAATACTCCCATGGGTGAGGCTGACTGCACCCCGCTCCCGCAGACAGCCTGGAACAGCAGCAGGGACCTGAAGGCTTGAGCTGCTCCCTATGGTCCCACACACTTCCCCTCAGGTCTGCTCAGCCACCCCCCTCTGTTCCCAGCCCCCTCCCCAGGGCATGGCTGGGGCTACAGATGACATGTCTAACTAGAAGCCAAAGCAAAACTGTCCAGCTCAGGGGGAGGCAGCCGTTTAAAAAAGCTGCCCAAGAGGTTTTGGATGCTGCCTCCGACCCCACTAGGCAGCCTGAGGCCTGCTGACCTACGTGTCTGGGGGGTCAAGGCACGGAGCTCGGTGCCAGAGCCTGGCACTATTCATTGCAAGCTCCTTCCCCTGTCTGTGCCTCAGTTTTCCCACTTGGGATGAGGGTAGGGGGATACTCCTGAAATCAGCCCAGAAGGACAACAGGTTATTTATTGTTCACCTGGCACCAATACCCTCCTGTTGGGAGCCTGGTTGAGGCCAGGCCAGGAAGCCAGGACTCCTGGGTTCTGCTCTCCCACTGAGTCACTGGGCGGCCGGAAGCAGAGACAAATAAGTTATATAAGGCGCCTGGCAGCAAGGAAGAGGACTGTGGTGTTCCTTGCCAGTTCTGGGCAGGCGCCATGCATTCCTACTTTCCCTAGCCCTGGCCTCACACTCTTCCCAATCACCCGCTGTGGTGGCTCTGGCTCCCGGGGACTTCCCCCACCTCCGAGGCGAGCCGCAGCTCCTGCTTTCCTCCCAATCCTGGGGATTCCCAGCTGGACGCATGGCACAGGGCTGAGGGCCAGGAGCTCCTGACTCATGGGCCCAGCCCTGACGCCCACTGTGTAGTGGGGGAACAGGGCTGCCAGGATGCTCTCGCTGCTGCCTGCCACGGGGACTGCTTATAACCCCTGGGAGTGAGGGCTGGGACGCTCCGTGCAGCAGGCCAGAGGGAGCAAAGAGGGAGTTCAATTAGCCTTGAGGGCTCTGCATTGCTGCCTGGGGCCAAAAGGTTGTGGGTGCCAGGTGGCATCAAGCCACCAGGGAAGGTGACAAGTGCACCACACAGGATGTCATGGGGGAGACATGGGGACCAGACAGGCATGTTCCTATCCCCGTGAATACTGAGGCCTTCCTGTACTGGGGGAACTGGGTCTGGGCTACCCTAATCTCCCTAATCCCTGTCCTGCTACAGGGAGGAGGCAGGCAAGGCCCTTCCATGCCTGGGTATGTGGGGCTCCCCGCCCTGCCAGCCTAACAACAGACAAAGGGGCCAGGCCTGCCGTACCCCTGGCTCCGGCATGAAGGCTACCCAGCCTGGGGCTTCACTGGAGACTCCCTCCCGCAGCAGAGATGGGGAAACCTGCCCCCTGCCCTTCCAGCCTAGCACAGGTCCCAGCTGCCAGGCTACACGGGAAGGGGAAGAAGGGCCAAAACTCCAGTCTGTGCCCACAAGCTCCCTCCCCAGGCTGCCAAGGGTGCAGCTTGCCCCTGGGGACATCCAGCTCCCACCCCTCTCCGAGGAGAGCCTTACCCAGCTGGAAGTTGTAGTGGGCCAGCTGCGCCCGGCGCACTTTGCGGTTCAGTGTGGTTCCAAAGTCAATGTCTAGGTCAGCCATGAATCCCATCTGGCGGAGGGTGCTGTGGACCTGGGAGTGGGGAGGCAGAGTGGAGGGGGGGGATCAGAGGGCTTGGTGGGGGTAGGGGAAATGATTGGGGCTGTGACCACTGCTGGGGACTCACCTCACGGGTGTAGTTCTCCACGTCGGGGCCCACTGGGATCACCATGACCTGCAGGGGCGACAGCCACAGAGGCCTGGCAGGAAAAGAGGGGAGATGGTCCTCAAGTCCATGGCAGGGGAGGCCAAGTTGGGCACCACAGAGAGGCTGCCAACATACCCACTGCTCCCCAGGGAGAGGAACAGCTCGAGTTGAAGGGGCTTTGGCCAAGATCTGCTCCACCAGGGCAGCGAACCCAGCCCCTGCTCCCTGGAGCTGGCGGTCCCCCCAGCCAGGGTGCACGTGAAAGCAGGGGAGGCGCGGGGCAGGGCAGAGCAGGGCACTGGGGGGCCACATCCTCACCACTTCCCGCCATAGCTCTCGGTCAGGATGGCCAGCATCCGCTCCACGGAGCCCAGCACCGCTCGGTGGATCATCACAGGCCGCTTCTGCAGGGTGCCATCTTGGCTGGAGGAGTAAAGCATCATGGGAGATTGGGAGCCAAGCCACTGACCACTGTGGAGCCACGATCCCCCATCCCCAAAGCGTGGCTGGAACAGGGACAAGCTGGAGTCTCTGTCCTGCCCGCTCTGCCTGCAACGTGCATGAGGCTCTTCAGCTCTGGGCCCCACAGGCATCGTACAATGCCCCCTGGTCGTGGCTTCCCCAATCCCAATGGAGGCACAATTCTCTCACACAACAGCAAGTGCCTAAAACCGGCAGCCCAGGAAGAATGGGCAGGGAGAAACACAGGCCCAGAAACCCCACAATCCCTCGTTTCCAGCCCTGAGAAGTAACCGCCTCGGGGGGAGCGGGTGGGGGACCATGGCCCTGGCCCTTACGACACCGTGTTTGCTTCCAGATAAAGACAAGGAAGTTCGAAACACAAGTCCTTGCTCCCATGACGAGAAGAATGCTGTGGTGGGGGCACTGTGTCAGCTGCCTTGGGACGGGGCCAGCACCCCATGGGAGCTCCCTGCCGCTTGCAAAATGGATGCTGGGAGAGTGGGAGTGCCTGGAGGCGCTGGGGGTGCTCTGCAGGACCCCCCCACCTGCTGGGGGCTATGCCCTGATCTCCTGGCCACCCCACCCTGGTGGGTCCTGCTTCATGGAGCCTAGCGTTCGATGCACCCCTGGCCAAGGCCAGCCAGAGGCTCCGCAGGCAGGGTGCGTGGGAAGCCGGGCAGGGCAGGGCAGGGGAGGAAGCTGGATGCTCAACACTTTCCACTGTAGTGGGAAGCACATGAGAGACAAAGAACAGACACCTTCATTGTGCTTCCCAGTGCCCGCAGCAAGGTCTCCGTTTCCCTTTGTACAGCTCAGAGCTGGGCTGGGCTCATGTTCCCCTGCTGGGACTCCACCCCGGAGGTTCCCGGCTAGAGGGTCTTGCCCTTGGCTCAGGCTCAGACTGATGCTGCACTGGGGCCAGGAAGGGATTTTTCCCCCTAGTCAGACTGGTGCAGACCAGAGGTGCAGTCTCAACCTGGGACCTCAGCCTGCATTAACAACGCTCACAGCAGCAGGACACTGGTGCTGTGGTCCCCCGGCTTTCCCTGAAGCAAGTTTGGGTGTGATGTCTTGTGTGACAGGGCTAACTGTGCAGTTTTCATCACAGGTTAGACCAGGGGTGCTCAAACCCTGGCTTGTGGGTCAGATTCAGCTCCCCCAGGACTGTCACCTTCCTACCTCTGGGACTCACCATGAGTCTGCAGAGACCCTTTGGGCCACGGCCCTGTACGCTAGAACAGGAGGGCAGGACGGTGCCAGGCCTGATCCTGGCACCTGGGACCAGGTAGAGGTTGCACAGGGCTGCCAGAGCCTCATCCAGCCCACAGACCAACCCTGTGGAGCCAAAAGGTTGAGCACCACTGGCTTAGACAACGGATGCATCTGGTCTGGTTTGGATAGGACTCATCCTGCCTCAGGCAGGGGTTGAACTGGATGTGACCTCCTGGGGCGTTTTCCATCCCTGTTTCTCTGCGATCTTACGACTATCACCTGCTGCCCAAAATGCGGCAGCTTCTGGGGTGCCAAAATGAAGCATGCTGCCGTCGGATGGGAAAGGAAGAACGGTGCAGGAGGCGACTGACGCGGAGCAGAGGCCAAGAGGCCGGGGCACCCCGGTACTTGGAGCTTCCAGCGCAGCTTGGCTGGGCCCGGTCCAGCCAGGCTCATCCTGCCAGTCCAGGGCCTGGATGAGACGGGCCCTTGCAGGATCTCACAACAGGATCATGAGGCATCCAGGAGCCCTGGGGAGGGGCTGAGGCTGATTTTCCTCCAGCGGTCCTCATACTCGCTCTTCAAGGAGCCCCCGGACCAAAGGCTGCCAACCCCCCCGCCCCACGCTAAGGAAACCCTGTCGCCTGCCATGTCTCCACTGAACCACTGGCCCCAATCCGATCTTGGTTGAGGCGCCAAGAATGGAGCGAGGGGCCCTTTGAGCCGAAAGAACAGGCTGTTACATGCTCCAGGCTCTGTGCTGGGGGCTGAAGCAAATACCATGAGGTTGGCATGGAGCAGGGCCAACAGGAACCAAGTAACCTTGGGCTCTAAGCCTTGAGCTTTGGAGCTAGACCCCCCCTCCCCCAGCAATGGGGTCAGGGTGCTGGGTCCCTCCCAAAGGGATCATACCTGACATAGGCCAAGTCAAAGCGTGCCGGCATCTGGAAGTCCAGCTGGATGGTGGCACATTGGTGGTAGCGGCCCAGGGCATCCTGGATCTGGATGTCAATCTGTAAAGGAGTTAGGGAGTGAAAGAGCCTCACTGACACCTCCCACAAGACCCTGAATCAGACACTGGGAGAGCCAGGGGTGTTACCCCAGCCAGGCTATTTACAGTTCTGGGGATGGCAGCCGCAGGGTCCGGCATTTCCAGAGGGGCAGGGAGAAGCAGCTGCCCCGGGGCTTCGCTTGCTCTCTTCTACCTGGTCCCAGGAAACACCCTGTAATTAGGGCAGCTTGATCTAGAAGAGGTATGCCTCAGGGGCCCCATCCCAGGTGAGCATGGAGGCACTCGTTCCAGCTAAATGTGGATGGAATTGAAAACACCCTTCCTGTGAGTGTGTACACATGCATGCACCCGTATGTGTGTGCACATGCATATACACATGTGCATGCATGTTTGGAGCCCACAACCCTGCTGGGGAACCATCGTGCAAACTCTGTGCAGCTGATGAGTGGAGGGAGTGACCAGACTACCCCTAGACCAGACCCCAAACCAGTCCTCATCAATGGAGCTGCTCCCAGCCCAGCCCAGCGACAGAATCCAGGCATCCGGCCCTTGCCACCACTCACCTTGGGTCCATAGAAGGCCCCGTCGCCTGGATTCAGCTCCCAGGGCTGCCCAAAGTCACTGAGGCTCCGCTCTAGGTACTGACAAACAAAAGTGTCTGTGATTAGAGACCCTGGCTCCCTCAGGATTGATGTTTGCTGTTCCCATGCCAAGGCCCAGGTTTTACCTGCCAGTGGGATGTGACCAGCAGAGGGATGTGCCCCTGAGAGCCCTGCCAGGGGTCAGATGCCAGGGGGCTGCAGAGCTTGAAGGGCAAACAGCCCTGTCCACCCCACCCCACAGGACAGGCATGGTGCCAAGGCAGAGAAGGTGCTAGATTCAGCACAGTGCCAGAGATGAATGCAGTACCAGGCGCACGGTGTCGGCGAGGACAGGATGGCAGCTGCACAGATCTGCTGGAGGGTTTGTCACAGCAACACCAAGAGCCCCTAATTGGGGGTTGGGGCCCTGGTGCTCCAGGTACCAACCTCAATGCAAGGATCCAGCTAAGCCAGGTGCAGCAGCCACTCCTGTCTGCACTGGAGAGGTGACAAGCCCAGGGTGATAGGATGTGGCGGTGGCAGAGCCAGGCTAACCCCAGGCCACCTCCTGCTCCACTCTCAGTTGGGACAGAGGCTGGAGTCAACCTGGACACCTGGGTTCTTACCCCTCCTCCCTTCCAGGGCAGATTTCAAGGGGCCAGAGCCCAGGCTGGGGCACACGTGGGGCTGAGCATTGTGGATTAACCTGGCTGCAAGCCCGATGCCTGGGTGTCACACCACACCCCCATCCTCCCAGATACAGAGCCCCAAGGGCCAGGACCCTGCTCGCTACCTGCTCAGCCTGGTCCCACATGCTGACATCGCCCAGGAAGCCCTCAGGGCGTGTAGAGAGGTAGAAGCGGGCAGTAAAGCCCAGTGCCGAGTAGATGGTGTGCACGAAGTCCAGGCAACCGCTGATCTCACTAGCCAGCTGCAGGGCAGGGGAGGGGAGGGGAGGGAGAGCAGGGCCAAGGTGAGGGGCTGCACCATGGGCTTCCACCCCTGCAGGGTGCATGAGGGAGAACCAGTGCCACAGCAACACCGTGATGCCATGAGTAAGGCACGGGGAAGGCTGGGCCAGCCTGATACCCACTCCCCAACCCGACAGGGCCCCATGCCAACATTTACCTGGTCCAGAGTGCAGAAGATGTGGGCGTCATCCTGCTGGAAGCGATGCAGCCGTGTCAGGCCACCGAGGGTGCCTGAGGGCTCATGCCGGTGCAGCACCCCGAAGTCAGCCAGGCGCAGCGGCAGCTCCCGCCACGACCGCAGTCGGTGGGCGAACATCAGGCTGCGGAGACCAGACTGGTTCATTCAGAGGAGGGGCCTGGTGTCACAGCTGGGACTCAGGGGGGCGGGGGGTGGAGCTGAGCGCAGCGAGTTGTGTGAGGCCTTAGGCTATTCTCCGAGGGACAGAGGTTGCCTCTGCCACAGCAGGGAGATGGTGTCCCCGAGGGTCAGGCCTGGGTCCATCTATGGAGCAGGGGAAGGACGCAGGCGCTACCCACGACAAAGGCAGAGACAGATGTCACTGGCTTTGCTTGCAACACCCCCAAGCCAAACCAGCTCAGCAGTAGATACCAGCTCCCACTCCCCAGAGCTAGGACTAGTACCAAGGCGTCCAGGGTCCCTGCCCACCCCCAGCTTCTGGCCATGCCAGGGCCCTACCAGTGCGCGGGGCAATTCATGGGCTTGAGTGCCAAGGTCTGGCCATTGGCCTGGAAGGAGAACATGTGCTGGCTGTAGTGCTGCCAGTGCCCCGAGCGCTCCCACAGCTGCACGTCGTACACGTTGGGGGTCACCACCTCTGTGAAGCCGCGCCGCCAGTACTCGCTCTGCGGTGGGGAGGGAGAGGAGACAGGGGCTTGGGGGTGATGTACCCAGGGAGGTGGAAGTCACCTGCTTTGGGGCTGCACAGAAAGCCAGGTGGGGACCCTGCAGCAGGGGCAGATGTGACAGGTAATAGGAGCCCGTCTTGAGCTCCCAGGGGCCATCGGCTAAGTGCTGCCTCTCTAGGCACTAGACAACACTGCCAGCTTTCAGAAGGGGGCAGGGGCTGGGCAGTACCCTACTCGTCCTTTCCCTGCCAGTCTGCCCTGCTGTGATGTGCCCCAGAGCCTGGTGCAATCTCTCCAAGGCACAAGCAACGGTGCATTCTTGGCAAAGCTGCACGCAAGGGCCCAGGACAAGTTGGGTCTTGTTGGCTGGGTCACCCAGGCTGTCCCCTAGACCCGGTTTGACAGTGTCAGCACCCTTGGCCTGGCTCAGCTGTCAGAGGCTGCTGGTCAGGGAAGTGAGCGCTCAAGGGCACCTTGGCACCATGGGGACTTGCAGCCAGGGGTCTTGCACCACCCTCCATCCCCCTGTTCCTACAAAACTGCAGGGGCAGGATGGAGCCGGATGTGGGTAAGCCTGGTGCCTTCACCCTGGGCAGGGGGTCTGCAGCTGAAGCCAGTCTCAACAAGACCCCAGGAATCTGGCAGTAGGGCACCAGGCTCTCATGAGTGGCCCCAGCCTGGGAGCCAAGACAGCTTCTCATCTTCAGGAGCAGAGAGGGGAGCTCCGAACGTGGCCATGAGATGTTGGCTGTGGGCACTGATCTGACCCTGGGAGGGACGTAGGACCCACAAGGGTTGGAGGCGACACTGTGTGAGGCACTGGGCTGGGGGCAGCTCCTGGGCTAGCCAGGCTGAAGCAGCCACTTCCAGCACTGAAGGGTCTTCAGGGCACCAACATGCCATGGGTCGTGAGTCAGACATGTGCTGGCAAAGCCCAAACGTGGCTGTCGGCCAAGCCGTACCCACCCCTTCCTGCTGCAGCCTGGTTTGTGCAAGTGGGGGAGCTCATGTAGGCTGGAAACTGAAGACAAATATAGTGACAGGCTGACGCACAGGCGCCAATGTCTTGCAGGTTGCGTCTTCCCCTTGGCCGCAAATCCCACGTGGGAACGGAGACGGTGCCGTTTCCTTGTCTGTGACTGGGGAGGTGAAGGAACCCAGTGCCTTGTGGAGAACTGACAACGCACAGCTTTTGGTCATGAGGGGCTTAGGCCAGGGCTACAGATCAGGTTCCCCCTCTGGGTCAGTCTGGGGCCAGAGGTGCAGTCAGAGGGTAATGAGTGTGAATCCCTGTACCAGGGTTCATACAGGTGGTAGGTTCTTGCTCTTGATGAGACGAGGGAGGAAGAACAGGGTGGGACCCAGATGAAGGAGCTCCTCCCATGACCCACCAGGCTCAAGCAATGGGGCTCCAGGCCCCAAGAAGCAAAAGCACCTATTCCAGAGGGGAGCAGACAGGGCTGGATGATCTAACAGGGTCTGTGGATTGCTCCAAGGTAAAAGCAGATGGGGCTGGATCATCCAACGGGGTCTGTGAGTTGCTCCAGAGTAAAAGCAGCACCATGGGGACAGGGCTGCAGGCGTTTTCTGACATTTGCTTCCATTGGCTTGCCCTCTGCCTCCCTCCCCTGAAGCTGTCACTGATGCCCCTACGTAGAGACAGGTCTGAAGTCCAAAGCTCTGGGAATGCCTTGGGCCAACACACTCCGCTCCCTTAGGGGCCAGGGCATCAAAGGCATCCAGGGGGAACTGCTGACCTCAAGGTCCCAGCCACCAGGGGCTGCGAGATGTCTCGGTGAAGGGGCGAAAGGCTCGCTCAGCCCCCCAGCCATACTTGCCGGGCTCTCCGGGCAGGCAAAGACATCCAGGCAGGCAACCCAAAGGCTTCTGAGCACGAGGGGATGGAAGACAGGGTAAGATCCCTTCACCCCTGACAACGGGGCTGGCTGTCGGCCTCTCTGGTGCTCCAAGCCAGGCTGGGATGCAGACACTGGGCAATGCCTTTTTCTGAGCTCAGCAGGGCCGGAAGTGCTGGGACAATGGGCTGCATCAAGCAGCTGTGTCCAGGGCCTGAGCTCCTCCTCTCATCTCTCTTTGGGGCAGAAGGAGCCCCCAAGACCAGTGTCAGATATCCTTGCTGTGAGCAGAGACCAGTCGGGCCCCGGATATCTCACAGAGACTTGGCACACGTCGATAGTCATCACGGGGCAGGCCCTGCAGCACTCAGGGAGCCAGGTTGGAAAAGCACCCAGTCCCATCTCTTCGCCTTCCAGCCCCAACACTTATTCTGTCCCTGACAAGATCCATGGTCCCTCAGGAGTATGGATCGATGGACCCAGTGTCAAGAGGGCGCTAGGTATGTACTGGCACCTGGGCTCCACAGGGCCACATCCAGACAAGGTTCCCAAGAATTTCAGGTCCTTGGAAAGGCAGCTCTTGATGGGCCTGATCCTGCAGACAGTGTCCCAAGTGCAAAAAGAGGCCCGGCATCCTCCTGCTACAACCCAGCCCGCCCAGCCAGGCTCTCTCCCAGCCCCGCCTGCCCTGGGCTTGGCTGTGGGATGGATCCAGATGCCAGCAGAGACTGGGAAGGCAGTACAGAGCCATTACTAAGCCCCTGATGACCCATGGCAGTTTCCCTGAGATGGGAGGGGAGGCACTGGGGACAAGTCTGGATTTGCAGCCATGCAGGGGGAGCTGACACCAAGAGGTGGTAGAGCTCACTCCACCCTCTGGCCCCCCTGGCCTGGGGGGACCTCAATACCCTTTGCAGGGGGGCAGAAAGGCAGCCCCTGGCAGAACAGAGATGGGGCAGCTGAACCCAGCTCCCCCCAGACATGGACACACATACAACCCCGCCTACAGCTCTCCAGGTTTCAGCGCAGGGACCCAGCTGGATCCCTGAGCTGGCTGCAGCTGCCTACTTTTTCAGGAGCCTGTATGGGACCCCCCCGTCCAAGCCCTGCACCCAGGGAGCCAGGGAGCCAAGCCTGGGCACCACATACCTTGATGAAGTCAATCAGGGCATTGCAGATGTGGGTGCCCCTGGGCAGGAAGAAGCAGCTGCCGGGACTGAGCTCATGAAAAAAGAACAGCTCCTGCTCCTGCAAAGGGAAGAGGCCAGATCCTGATCACTGCTGTGCAGGGGCAGGACAGTGTCCAGGGGTCCCTGCAGTGGCTGTGCCTGGCCCGGCCCTGTCCCTTTGCCCCTCCAAGGGTGATGCCTGAACCTACTCTGCCGATGCGCCGATGGTCCCGCTTAGCAGCCTCCTCCTGCTGCTGCTCCCAGTGGGCCAGATGGGCAGCGGTGGGGAAGGAGATGCCATAGACCCGCTGCAGGGACTCCCCAGCAGGGTCCCCATCCCAGAAGGCAGCCGAGCTCTGGAGGGAAGGAGAGATGCTGGTTACCATGGTGATACTGGGTCTTTTGCAGGGTGGGAGTGGAGGGGCTAGACACCTAGGGTGGGCCTCCCCAGGGTGACCTTGGCAGCTGCCCCCCCATGCTCCTCTCTATGCCTCAGTTTCCCCAGTGATAAGGGGAAGGGGGTATTAACCCCTTCAAACTGCCCCTCTCTGGAGATGTCCCCACCCTCCACACACACCTTCAGGACCTTCAGTGCCCGGATCTGCCCTGTGTGTCGGAGGTGGGGGCCACTGCATAGGTCGATGAGGGGCCCACACCTGGGGATGGAGACAGCAGAGCTGGTCAAGGCAGGAGCTGCGGCCAGTGCTGGAGCCGAGCAAAGGGGGAGGGATTCATGGACCTCACGAAAGTGGAAGAGGGATATCACCTGTAGACCATGGCTGTTGGCATCTTCATCTTTGTCTCAATTATTTGCAACTTGAACTTGTTGTCCTGGTGGGGGGAGAAGAGCCCAGGGAGCTCAGAGTCGGCAGGGCAGGACAGGACCCCAGCCCAGCTGGCTTCCCCCAACCTCCCTGACTGGCCCATACCCCAAGACAGCTGCTCAGGAAGCCTGGCCTAGTGCCGAGGGCTGCATCCTGGCCCCTACCCCACCACCCACTCCCCTGCCACAGATGTCCTGGGCACATCCTACAGCCTCCCTGGTCTCAACTTCCCCCTCTGTGAAATGGAGAGAAGGGCAGCCAGGGGGTAGGGGTGAGAGAACTGTTCAATGAGACCACAGGCCTTGCATGGATTCACATGGGATCCCCCACCTCCCTCCCTCCCCAGCCCAGGCAGGCAAAGACAGACCTGACACTAGGGGCCCAGGCCAGACCTGGGCATGACCTAACACTGCTGTGCACTCAGCTGGGACCTGGAACATGCACGGCTGGTGAGGTGCTCACCTTGAACAGCTCCCACAGGGCGTCACGGGGCACCTCCAGCCGCTCAAAGGGGTGCTGCTCCTGCACCAGCGCATGGCAGGCTTCTTCCAGTACAGGCAGGTCACTACTCAGCACAGTCCTGTGGAGATAGCTAGATACTCATGGCCCCCGGGCGCAGCAGGACCTCCATGCCTCCACCCCACCCAGGTCCATGCCAGCCCCAGGATGGGGGGGACAGATCAAGGGACCAGTGCCAGTCCAGTGGTGCCAGCGCTGCATGACCCAGGCAGGTTTCCAAAGAAAAAACCCCAGCCTGGCCCTGAACCCTCCTAGGATGGGTCTGATCCTGCCAGGCATTGAGCCAGGTGGCGGGACTGGGCCCCAGGGCCCTGATCCTGCAATGACAAGGCCCAACCCCATTAACAACAGCCTGGGGCGTCCCCGCGGCTCTGCTTCTAGTCACTGTTCGCACTCCTTACCGGCCGCCCAGGTCCATGTCGTAGAAGAAGCCGCTCTTGGTGCTGGGCCCGTGGCAGAGCAGGGCCCCAAAGAGCTGCTCTGCGGCGGCGCCCAGCACGTGGGCGCTAGACTGCCAGAACACCTGGGTAGGGAGACACAGGGCTGGGACCCAGGTAAGATCCCAGCCACCCTGACTGCCCCCTCACACTGCTGGGGACGTGGGACACCTGGGTCCCACTGCCAGCCATGTGCCCCCAGGCAAACCCCACCCCTTCTTGCATGCCTCAGTTTCCCCATGGGCAAACTGCACTGCCCAAAGTGAGTGCTGCGCCCCATTGCTGCTGCTCCGGAGTGACCCATGATAACAGCAAAGGATTCTGGGCAGGCAGCAGGGTGGGGCGGGAGGGGGGTGGTCATCAAGCTGAGCCCTGAGGCATGTCCTCTGGCAGGGCCAGCACAACCAGGCACTGTTGAAAGAGACTCTGCTGCCCCTCTGGTGGGGTGGGTGGCCATGACTGGAGAGGTGCGGATCCACCCCTGTCCCTGCCCCCACTCACCGCCTGCCCCTCCGGGGAGTCAAAGTGCAGGAAGTCAAGGGTGGCGTCGCCCTCAAGCGGGCGCTCCAGATCATACAAGGCCCCGTTCACCCGTGCGGCCACCGCCTCTTCGGCCAGGTCCCTGCTGCAGCGATGGGGGGAGAGCAGCAGTCAGGGAGGTCTGCGCCCTCCGCCTCCCCCCCAGCCCCCACCCCACTCCCCAGGTCCGCGGGGTTGGACCCCCTGCCCTGCCCCGCGGGGAGAGCAGCAATGGGGCTTGAACCCAGGGTCCCCCCCGACCCAGCCAGGGACAGAGGCGAGCGGGGTACCTGATGCGCGAGGCGATCTCGTAGGGCGTCGTGCGCCCGGCCTCGCCCTCCAGGTGTCGGCCATCGGGCAGGGCCACGCGGATGGGCCCCCGGGCCTCCGCCTGTGGCTGGGCCCGGGCTGCCTTCAGCTCCGCGTAGAGCCGCAGGCGCTCGGCGACGCGGGGCGCGAGGACGCCGGCCTGCGGGGGAGCCACGCGTGAGGCGGGGGCGAGGCCGGACTCGGCTCTGGCTCGAGGCTGAGGCAGGCAGAGCTGGGTCTGGGGGGCGGGGGAAGCCTGTGCTGGGGCTGCGGGGCTCCGCAGAGGAGCAGGCCTGCAGGGAAGAGCTGGGGGGCTGCGGGGGGCCGGGGGTGACACGAAGGGACGACAGCTCCAGTCTGTGCAGCTGGGACCACGGCGGGGCCGTGCAAGGGAAGGGGGGTGCAGTGTGCAGTGCAGTACGCGGGGGGGCACATTCCGGTACGGGGGACGAGCGGTGCAGTGCAATGCGTGGGGGGGGGAATCACGCACCACGTGGTGTCGGCGGCGGCCCAGGCCGGCCCCGCTCCCCGCCAGGCGCCGCGCGCAGGCCCCGAGCAGCCCCATCCCGCGTCCGCCAGCCGCGCCGACCCCGCCCCCGCGCACGCCGATTGGCCAGCGCCGGGCGCCGCGGGGCGGCCTCGTTGGCTGCCGCAGGAGCCAATCCGTCCGCTCCTGGCCCCGCCCCCGCCAACACCCCGCCTCCCCGGCCGCTCATGCGCACGAGCCGGGGGCGCTGAAGCGGGATAAGCGCCTTGTTGTGTGTCTGCGGGTTTGGCGCGGGATAGCTATCCCCCGCAGGGGCCTACAAACCCAGCACTGACCCCCACCGTGGGAGTTACCCCTTCTTCCCCAGGGGGCACCAGTCCCCCCCAGCCTGCCGGGGCGCTGTACTCACCCCCTGGAGCTGGCTCGCTCAGGCCCAGGCGCCCCAAGGTCCAGCTCACGGGGCTGCGAGGCAGCACGGATCAGCCCGCAGGGAGAGGGGGTGTTGGTCACGGCAGCCCCCGTCTGCTCTGCTCCACTGCCTGCCGGACATGGTGGCAAGGGGACTGTCCTGGCAGTGCGGCGCGGGGGCCTGTTGGAACAAGGGAGAGGTCAGTCCGTGAGCCTGAGAGATCAGGGAAGAAAACCCCACCCTGGACGGACGGACACAGGTGCACACATACAGACACATGTATGTGTGGCCATGCATGTAGGCACATACGGACACGTGCACACACACACACATGTATGTATGGACATAGATGCAGGCACGAATGGACACAGGTACAGATGCGTGTGTGCACACGCGTGTATGTATGGACAACAAGATATGGGCATGCGTGCACACAGACTCATATAGACACCTGTGGATATGGGCACGCATGCACAGACAGGGACACGTGCACAGATAGACACGTGTACGTATGGACACATGCAGACATGGGCATGCACACAGACGTGGACATGCACACAGACTGGACCACGGGTATAGATGGCTATACCCTGTACACGAGGGATTGTGTAGGTAAAAGGGGTGGGGGTGTACCTCTCTATGTTAAGGAAAGCTACACGTCCCTGCAAGCTGGTGTTGGCAACCAGGGTGGACAACTGGAGACCCTCTGGGTTAAAATTCGTGGGGAACACAGCACAGGGGACACAATGGTGGGAGTCTAATACAGACCTCCCACCCAAAGTCCTGACCTTGACCAGGAGTTTGCCCAGGAACGGGGTGAGGCCACATGCTCCAGGACCATGGTTGTCATGGGTGACTTCAATTACCCGGACATCTCGTGGGAAGATCACTCAGCAAAATCCGAGCCGTCGCAAAGCTTCCGCTCATGCGTGGATGACCTCTACCTGACTCAAGAAGTCTATGGGCCAATGAGAGGCAAAGCGCTGCTCAACCTGGTACTGGTTACTGGGGATGACCTAATCAGTGACCTACTGATCGATGGGAAGCTGGGTGACAGCGACCACAAGCTGATCACCTTCACCATCCACTGTAAAGTCAGTCAGCAACACAGAAGTCCTTGACTTCAGAAAAGCCGACTTTGACAAGCTCCGGAGGCTTGTGAGTGAGGCCCTTAGGGACCATGACCCCAGGGAGATGGGTGTTCAAGAAGAGTGGTTGCTCCTCAAGGGAGCGATCCTCAATGCACAAGCTAAGTCTATTCCATCTCGAAGGAAAGACAGCAAGAGGACACAGCAGCCCTCCTGGCTCTCCAGGGACCTCCTAAGGCTAAAAAGAAAGTCCTACAAAAGATGGAGGATGGGATTCATCTCCAAGGAGGATTATTTTGCACAGGTCCGGTCCTGCAGGGAGCAAACCAGGAAAGCCAAAGCTGCAACTGAACTCCAACTAGCTTCGAGCATCAAGGACAATAAAAAGTCCTTTTTCAGATATGTGGGGAGCCGGAGGAAAAGCAAGGGCAACATTGGACCCCTGCTGAACCAGATCGGGCAACTGACGCCCAGGAAAAAGCCAACCTATTAAATGGGTACTTTGCATTGGTCTTTCATCAGTCCCATGGGACGCCCATGTCCGCTACATGACAGGGAGGTCTGGGTGGGGGACATCCCCTGCCCTCCATCAATGCTGACCTCATGAAGGAACACCTTGAGAAGCTGGATACCTTCAAGTCAGCCGGCCCTGACAATCTGCACCCCAGGGTACTCAAGGAGCTGGCGAGCGTCATAGCCCAGCCCCTGGCACGGATCTTTGAAAACTCCTGGCGCTCTGGTGTAGTGCCCG
Organism: Crocodylus siamensis; assembly: GCF_052110815.1. Taxonomy (NCBI): domain Eukaryota; kingdom Metazoa; phylum Chordata; order Crocodylia; family Crocodylidae; genus Crocodylus; species Crocodylus siamensis. The sequence goes on along the minus strand of NC_143400.1, from coordinate 14,963,915 downwards.
AAGACTGGAAGAAGGCCAATGTGGTGCTGATCTTCAAGAAAGGGAGGAGAGTGGATCTGGCTAACTACAGGCCCATTAGCCTGACTTCTATCCTGGGGAAGATCTTAGAAAAGTTTATTAAAGAGGCCATCCTTGATGGACTGGCCCAGGCTAACATCCTAAGTGATAGCCAGCACGGGTTTGTTGCAGGTAGGTCTTGCTTGACCAATCTCATTTCCTGCTATGACCAGGTGACCTATCACCTGGACGAGGGAGAAGAGATTGATGTCATGTATCTTGACTTCAAAAAAGCTTTTGATCTGGTATCCCATGATCACCTCTTGGCCAAACTGGCCAGTTGTGGCCTTGGCTCCACCATGATCCGCTGGCTGGGGGACTGGCTCCGTGGTCGGACCCAGAGGGTTGTAATCGATGGCAGTCACTCATCGTGGTGCCCTGTGACCAGTGGGGTCCCCCCAGGCTTTGTCCTGGGACCCATACTGTTCAACATCTTCATTAATGATGTGGACACTGGAGTCAGGAGCGGACTGGCCAAGTTCGCCGATGACACCAAACTTTGGGGCAAAGCATCCACGCCAGAAGATAGGCGGGTGATCCAGGCTGACCTGGACAAGCTCAGCAAATGGGCAGACGAGAACCTGATGGTGTTTAACACCAAAAAATGCAAGGTTCTCCACCTTGGGAGGAAAAACCTGCAGCTTCCTTATAGGCTCGACAGTGCTACGCTGGCTAGCACTACAGAAGAAAGAGACTTGGGGGTCATCACTGACCACAAGATGAACATGAGCCTCCAATGCGATGCTGCGGCTAGTAAAGCGACCAAAACGCTGGCTTGCATCCATAGATGCTTCTCGAGCAAATCCTGGGACGTCATTCTCCCCTTGTACTCAGCCCTGGTGAGGCCGCAGCTGGAGTACTGCGTCCAGTTTTGGGCTCCACAATTCAAAAAGGATGTGGAGAAGCTTGAGAGGGTCCAAAGAGCCACGCACATGATCAGAGGGCAGGAAAACAGAGCTTATGATGAGAGGCTAAGAGCCATGGGGCTCTTTAGCTTGGAAAAGCACAAGCTCAGGGGTGATCTGATGGCCACCTATAAGTTTATCAGGGGTGACAACCAGGATCTGGGGGAATGTTTGTTCACCAGAGCACCCCAAGGCATGACAAGGTCAAACGGTCATAAACTACTACAAGACCGTTTCAGGCTGGACATAAGGAAGAATTTCTTTACTGTCCGAGCCCCCAAGGTCTGGAACAGACTGCCAGCGGAGGTGGTTCAAGCACCTACATTGAACACCTTCAAGAGCAAATTGGATGCTTTTTTTGCTGGGATCCTATGACCCCAGATGACTTCCTGCTCTTTGGGCAGGGGGCTGGACTTGATGATCTTCCAAGGTCCTTTCCAGCCCAAATGTCTATGAAATCTATGAAATATGTATGCATGGAGACATGCAGACAGGCACACATACACACAGGCACGGACATGTGCATGCACACAGATACACACAATGTACCTATGGACATATATCCAGACATGTGGACACAGCCACACACATACAGACACAGGCAGACGCAGACACATGCATATGCACAGGTAGACTAGTCTTACTCAAACCATTTCCCCTTCAGCAGCAACCACCAGTGAGGAGAAAAGCCTCGTGACCACAGCAGCTTTTGCTGCTCTGCAACGACTTGCGTTGAAACATATGACACATGACAGCAGCCCTGCACCAGGCCCAGTGGCCAGCTGGCACAGCAATGCCCGTCTCAGCATAGTTTTTCCTCCTCCTCCGACAACAATTCCCACCTGAACAGCAGCCTGGAGAATTTGCAAGAGCACAGACGTGCGCGCACACACACAGACACTACACAGCTCGTGTCACCCCCTGCTCTTGGCAGCAGAACCCGATGGTTCCTCACCATCACACACTACATTGACTTGGCCCTGGTCCAGCAAAAACCCTTTTCAAAGGAAATCTCCTCCCAGGGCTGTGTGGCGGGTTGCAATAATGAGGCCACACTACTTCATAAGCTGCCTAACAACACCACGCAGGGCTTTCCTGTTGCACACAGCTTGGGTTTCTCTGGTCATCTACGGTCCAGTCTTCAAAAGCAACCGGCATGGACCTAACTCCGTTCCCATTGTGTTCAGCAGCACAGAGCTAAACCAGAGGTAACTTGCTGGGGACAATCTCCCCCACACACATCACCTAGGGAAAGAACTCCCATCATTTCTTGCATATAAACACATTTCCCCCTCAAAAAAGGCTGCTGCAAATTGGAGTGCATGTTATATGCAAAAAATACGGTAAGAGCAGTTTCTACCCATTGCCAGACAATAGCAAAAGCAAAATCTTCAGGGATCCACATAGAGCTGGTCCCACTCCCTCGCTGCTGCTACCATTAAAAGGAAAGATCCTTACCCCCTTCATTCTGCCTTTCAAAAACAAGGCAACTTATAATCCAGGGTGTGTTGTATGTGAGCAAATACGGTCTTCCAATTCCAGTTCTGATACCGTTTTCTATGCAGCAGCCAGGAGGAAGCATGCAAATGAGCTGGATGAGAGCTCCCGGCACACCAGGACAGGAGAGTGAGAGACGGGTCCAGCTAAAAGGCTGCTTTGTTAAGAGTCAGCTGCTACTGTTTTATTCCAGCTGTGCTGCCCTTTCCCCGACAGCCAGGGGGACAAGCACAGGCAGCTGGGCCCCACGGCACAGGGAAGAGGGAATCCAAAGACAGATGCGGTAATGCCATAGGTTGGGCCTGATCCTGGCAGGTTTCTAAGTACTCCGGTTACCCTCCCAAGCACCTCCCAGGATTGAACCCAAGTATGGAGGAGACGAAGTGCATTGTGCACTTCACTAGAGCTGCCATGGAGGACACTGAAGATACCAGATCCCATGGCAGTGGCACACTGTGGCTGGGCGCCCTTCCAAGCAGGCCTGCTCTACTTCACACACCAAGGTGGAGCACTGGATGCCGGGAACATCTGGGCAAGCCTGTAACCTGCCTCAATCCCACCTGGCCTCGCAGCGGCAGGATGAAGGGGACGGATTCCGCAGGCAGTGAAGGGGTTGGACAGATGAGCCGCTTCTTCCCTGGGTCTTGGCCCTGGAGTTTCATCTGCCAAGGACTTGGATAACTGGCAGAGGATACACCTGATGTAAGCACCAAAAGGAGCAGGGTAGCAGGGCCAGGGCGGAGAAGAACAGAAATGGAGAAAGTCTGAGCACAAAGTCAGGCCCATTGACACTGTGCACTGCCCTTGTGCCAGGAGCAGCCAAGCTGGTTGGACCCACTCCACATTCACCAGTCTAGGCCTAAAACCCAGTTCATGCTCCGCTCTCTGAGCCTGACTGCAGCTTGGGGGCACCAGCCGAGTGCAGTGTATTGCCCAAGTCAGCTGCACATCTCCCAGGCTTGACCCCAACCTGTCAGAGCCAAGGGCCCCTCTCTGCCATCATCGATCCTAAATGTGGACACGTAGCTGCTGAAGACACGTCCCACCTCTGCTGTGACAGATCAGGCTCACTTGCATGGAGTGAGTAAACTCTGCTGAAAACCCTGAGCTGCTCATCTTGCGTCATTGACTGCAGCATATTCTGGGAGCGGCATAAGGAGCCTGCCAAGAAATCAGGTCACATTTGAGATCCTACGTGATTAGCATGAGGGTGGACATGGTCTTTGACTGTGGCTACAGTGTGGAGCTGTGCACAGGCAAGGGCAGCGCAGGGCAAGGTCTGGCTACAGCGGCCTCTAAAAGGAAAGAATTCCTCCACCCACAGCCTGCGGAGGCCAGGCCTCACTGCCTGTCCCATGCCAGGAAGTTTGGATGAGTGCAAAACCATTGTGCTCCAAGCATCTCTTGTAACTTCCAAGAACTTGGCTTGAACAAGTGCCTGCAATAACAGGGACTTGACTCAGTGACCTTGGAGTTTCCTTCCAGCCAACACTCCTTACAAGAATATAAACTGACTGCTCCAATGGACAGAAGGAATTCAGTTACCGAGGGAAAACCCCTCGTTATTCTGGGGTGGCTGTGACGGCATCATGTTTCAAAATGGAGAGAAGAGGTGAATTTTCTAAAGCACCAAACAGTTTCTTAAGATCCATCAACTTTCCATCAGGTTTAGGTCCTTGCAGCAGTTTTACTCAAGACATGATGTGGCTGTAGCGTAAGAGAAAACTCCCCACAATGCATGGATGTTCACTGGGGAGAGAGAGGAGCCTAAGGGAATTAGGTGCCAAATCTCACAGGTGTTTCAAATGGGATTTAGGCATCTAACTCTTAAAAGGTCCCTTTGGAAATAGCAACTGCATATCTTTGCTGTAGCACGGAAAGACCTGGCACTTTTAGAACCTCTTAAAAGGAGCTCACCCTGATTTTTAATAGTGGGCAACATAGTGCCAAGTTGGAAGACAGATAAGTTGGGATACCAGTCAGGGCATTACCTAGCACATCTGTCCACTGCAGAACAAAGCTAGCGTAGAGCGTTAGCTTAGACCCAAATGCAAAGGGGCACAGCCGTGCAGGCTTGCAAAGAGCATTTAGAGTCAGATTATTGAAATGAGCGGTGAATCCCAGCTGGCCCTTGCAAACCAAGGTGCGCTGTAGAGATGGGCCATTCGGAAATGTGAATGCCTCATCTCTCATGTTCTTCCAGCGAAAGAGGGGTCACGTGGGCACTGCTGTTCTCTTGCTGGCATGGTGACAGTAGCTGTTCCTTGCTACCGACAAGCAGGATCTTCAATTCCAGATTCAGTTCCTCGTCTCATGGCAATGGCCAGAAATAGCTCTTTGAATTGTCAGGTGAGGAGCAGTTTGTCCTTATAAAAGCCTCTACCACAAGTGCATCATTCCCTTCCATGGGCGGCATCATTTCCTTCCCACTTAAGCTCTGCTTGGCTCCTCCTAACCGAGGGTCTCCTTTGCTTTGAGGCCTGGAGTGGACAGGTGTGATTCACATGACTGCTCAAGACTCCTGCCTTCCTGTGACGCATGGGGAGGGATATATCAGTGCCCTTTCCCAGCCCCAAGTCTCCGATCTCAAATTACAAGGTGGTCAGACACGGTCAAAGCAGTAGATACCTTCCTACCAGGAGAAATCACTCGCATTTTACAGTTGCACCATTTCATTGCACCCTAGCCATCGATAGAGGAAGGCTGGACCACTTAAATCTCATCTGAATAGAGAAGGATATTAAGAGTCCACCACTCCGCCTGGAGCCACGCTCAGTGGTCAATAGAGGCAGTAGGTCTCAGCCTGCTACGATCAAAGCAGAGAACTGGCAGGCACTGCCATGCTAAATGAAAGGGCGGGCAACTGTAAGCATCTTCAGCCTTTAAGTGAATTAAGGCAGCAAGCCCTTGTCAGGTTGCCAAGGCTGCTCGGTATTGGACTGTCCCGATACAGGCTCAGCAGCACGTTTTCAGATTACCTTATTCACATACCGCACTCCCCTTTCCCCACAAAAAAAATAGCAATTGAAAAACTGGGTCATCTTAAACTGACTTCAAACAGTTTGGTTAAAAGGAAAATAAATCCCCCCACCACCACCAAGGCGTATGACATATTCAGGGAGGTGTGTGGTATATGAATAAATATGGTAAATGGCTTGGAATACAGTTGAAGCCACATCTATCTACCGCAGGGCTGCCACTGGGGGCAGCTGTGTTGGAACCAGGCCTTGCTTGTGATGCTGTGTACAAAATGCATGGGGAGAAATGCACAGTAAAGTTGGGCTATGAAAAGTTGAAAGCCAATGGGTCTGGTTAGGATGGCTGGAAAACAGGATGAAGGAGTCTTACAGACTAGGCCTCCATCACACTGAGGGTCACAGCAGAAAGTCAAGATGCTGGCTGTAGTTTAGGCTAATCGCAAATGCCTATTGCAGCTGGGCTGGGAAGGCCTTTTCTCAGGGCAATTCAAGGAGTATTCTCTCTGCACAGGTTTGGAACCCTAGATTATCTTTTATCCTAGAAAATGAGGGTGGGAAGAGAGCTCAAGAGGTCACATCTAGTCCAACCCCCTGCTCAAAGCAGGACCAGCCCCAACTACATTATCCCAGCCAAGGCTTTGTCTAGCTGGGTCTTAAAAAAACCTCTAAGGATGCAAAATGTTGGATAAAAATCTACCTTAAACACCCCCAGGCTGTGGGTCTCCAGATCCCCTCTCCATTTGGCTTCACCCATGCCAAACCAGTGGAGACGGAGGGTTATAGATCCTACATGGACAGTAAGAGGGGACGTGTGCCACTGTCAGGGGAGCTTCTAAGAGCAGTGCCTGGCTGAGAATCCAGTCCATGGCATCCTCCCTGCGTCACTGGCACTCTGCAAGAGGCAGCTTTTATCACTGTGTTGCAGTTGAGGCAGCTATAGGCAACATGGGATTTCTCCTAGGTAATGCACCGGCCAAGCAGTTTGCAACGGTCTAACTCTTCCTCACAGCCGATGAGCTGCGGCATTGGGCCAACATGGATGCGGGATGCGTGGGCAGTGAACGCCATCGTCCAGATCCAAAAGCAGGGTTGGTAGGGGTGCCGTTTCAAGAACCCCACATGGATATTCACTTGGGAGAGTAAAAAAGCATTGATACAAGTGTCACAGGAGTGCAAGCACTCTCAAGGATGCATGAAGAGCAGAGGGGGAAGGGGAAGGCAGGAAGAAGGAAATGCCTGAAGGGCAGGAGCTACTGCAAAAGCAAGGAGGGCCGGGAGGGAAACCAGGCACCATGCCAGAGGATGACTGCTCCAGCCAGTCTGGCATTGCTGTATGCAGCGACCTCTCAACAGACTTGCAAAAGGGCCTTAACAAGCCTTCTCCAGAAGAGGGAAATGATAGCCAAGGCCAGCAGCTGAAAGGAGAGGGAGGCAGCGGCTATTTGAAACTGAGCAACTGCCCATGAGTAGGTGGCTGCTACTGCAGAGCAACGGCAATGCCACAGAATGAGGACTTCCTCCCTGTTGGGAAGGAAGCAAGTCTGACGCACCTGGTCCATGCCACCACCAGCATTTTTGCACAACCCATTGGCAGTGAGGATCTTTATGTTTAAGATACAACAGAGGGATTAAGTTGTTGGAGTCTGTCTGCTATGGGTGTGCCATAAAGATCATGTAAAGGCTATAAATGGGCTTTATTATACCCAGGAGGATTTTGCTCAGGCTACGAAAAAAAAAGCAAAATAAAGCAAGCTTTAAAGACTTGCGTTTCTTCATGAAAGATGGGGATAAATACCGTAGCCAGCTAAGTTTCAACAAGATCAGCTTATGTTAAGACTCACAGATACTAGGTGAGAAGGGGCTCTTGGCTTTAGTCTATTGGCAAACGAGTTAGCACTGGTTTGTGCCTTGGTTTCAAGGCAATGCAAAACCTTTCCTGCCAGCATATTTTGATCTTTACAAGAAACATGGAAATAGGTTGTGAAACAACAGCTTTAGCTTGATCCTGTAACTGTTTTCCAAGAAACAAATGTGAAGTGAGAAGTCCTGGTTTGGAGTTATGCAAGAGGCAAGGATCGTCATGGATGGGTATTGTTTATTGGACCAACTTCACAGCTGGGATGTCAGACAAGCTTACACACGCTACGGATTCCTCACCAGGCCTGATGAAGAATGCCTTACAGTCAGAAGCTTGTCCAACTTGATCCCTACCATAGTTGGTCCAATAGAAGATACTGCCCACATTAAGCCCTTGCTCCATGTGTAATTTCTGCACCAGCATTTCTCAACCTCCTTAAACAGAAGGCATCTTTGGATATTCCCAAGGTCCCCCTTGGAAAATGCCAGTTCTTCAGTTTTCACTCTTTTTTGCTTACAGAAAGTTTTTCTGTTGCAAAGAACTTGGAAAGACCACATCTGTGGAGTCTGATTTGAAATCTATGGGTTTATCTTGGGAATCACGTTTGTAAACCAAACAGGGCACCCCACACCACCCTTGAAATAATCTCAAGGCACCCCACAGTAACCAGGTTGAGAAGCATTGTCTTAAACCATCCCAGCTACATCACTCCAATGCTACCAAAACATGGAAGATATGGAAATCCACTCCTTACAATGGTGTGGGATTATTCATGTTTTTAAAGCACCTGGAAACCTAAATGCTAGGACAGCCCACTGTTGTGCCAAAATCAGAAGCCAAGCATCCCACGTTATTTTAATTGTTCAACTTAAGTGAATTGCAGAACCAGCAAGAAGAGCTAAACCCAAATTATTTTCATTTTAATTATCTAAAGTAGTCCAGGGAAAGAAAATGGACTTAAAGCCTTTTAAAAACCAACAGGCACCTTTCACAGTTGTGAAAGGAAATCTGATCCTTGCTTCTTGGGCTGTTTGGCTACAACTAGGAAATTAAAACCCCATCAGTAGATATACAAACAGGTTCCCTCAAGAACACGTAGCCAGTTGTTACCACCCCTTTTCTGGCCAATTGGGACAGAAAGGTAAGACAATCCTGAAAGTCATTATCACTCTTTAAGAAAATTATGACAGAGATGAATATATATGCAGTATCCCAAGTAAACTGGTGCAATCTTACTCCTTTAAGAGGAAACCACACAAAATATAGTACATTTTATTAATAGGCAATACAGAAATATGGGGGGTAGAGGAAACTGTCTTAGAAGGCAAGTGCGAGTTGGAAAGACATTCTTTTTTCAGGTGTTACTTTGTTAGTTACCCAGTAGCTTTTGACTTGTTGCCAAATGCATCTTTCTTGTACAATTAAACAAGTTGAACACATTTTTGGAAAAAAACGGTTTTCAATTCCTTTCAGCCTTCTTCGAAATAGGTTCACAGAGCTTGAGGTGCAACAGATCTGATTCTTTTTTTTTCTTTTCAGAAGGAAAAAGGGTCAAAGCTACATCAACTCTATATTGCTCATCCAGCAATGATGCAAATAAAGCCACTCTGTTGTCCTAAAATACAAGTGTTAAGGGGAAAAAAAAAAATCACTAGTCTTCTGTCTTCAACCCCGGATTTCGATCTTTTTCACACACTGGGCAGTTGATACCCCCTGTACACTTAAAACAGAAGTTCCAGTTAAAAAAGAAATATCAAAACATTAGAACTAGTTATTTTATTAAATGTATTAATACACATTTCAAAATGATCTGCAGTTTTATTGTCACTTCCTCTAATGCAAGTTTCTTTTCTCCACACGGAACACTTGAGAATATCAATCCAACATTTCCAAGTTATCTTAAACAGGCACAAAAAAAAGCAGTCAATATTTACAGCGATTTCGAAACAACAGCACTGCAGCTTATATGCGAATCATCCACTTCAGAATATGATAATTTATTCTGCAGGTTTCTTTAAAAAAAAAAAATTAGCATTATTCACATTATCTAAACAGGTGTTTCAGACCTGAACAAAACTTTAGAATCTCTAAATGTGTTTAGATCACAGTCAGCCACAGTTGCAGAACATCCCCTTTGATATGCCAACCATACCAGTGTGTCTGGAATTTCTCCAGAGTTTGGTACGTTTGCTACATGTTGGAGGGGACAGAAGTACTCTAAAATGGTACATATCATATATGTCTGATGAGAGAGCATTTGTATTACACTGGTCTTATATAAAAGAGGGTTTGTTTCTAAGTGTCTGTAACTTCTAGTAAGTTAATTTTCTAGTGACTGCAAAGTTTTACCAGAGTAATACTTAAGCTCAACTGTGATTCTACAACAGCTAAGGTGAACACTGAAGGCTGTCTGCCATTTGACTATTTTCCTCTTTATGAAGTTATGTGCTTCATGAGACACGCTGTTTCATGCTTTATTTTTAAAAAATGTGTTTATTTCTCTCTCTCTGAAGGTGAAATACAAAAAGTTAAAGCATGTTTAGGGAACTGAAGTCACAGACACAGGGAAAAAAATGCCTTCATGTCCAGGAACAAGGTTGTGGTTTTTACATATGTACACTTGTGTCTTCAGTTACTGTAGACATTTTGTTTAAAGTAACAGCACAGAGAATAAAATGAAAAGAACTCTAAACAGAAAAAAAAAACCCTATGGAGATTTCACCATTAAAATATCCCACACCCCCCTCTTTTTACAGTAAGGTTTCCTTCTTTTCTTTTTAAATCATCAGTCCATTTACTTTGAGTTGTCCTCAACCCAGCTTGGAGAGCAAGAAAACCACTCTCCATACCAGACGGCACTGTTAGAGTGGCACATAGGTGGCATGACATCTATCTGATTTTAATTCTTTTCTTTGAAATCCAACATTTTAAAAGCAAGAGCAGCAGAAATAATTATTCACATTCTTTTATTCTAGAGGGAAAACTTGTTCAAGATAATATTGGTTTCATGCTTGCATTAGAACCTCCTGAGTCCTCTCACCCGCTCTGTTCCCCCCCCAACAAAGCATCCTGGAGTCACAAATACTCTGAAAGAGTCCCTTTGAGCCAAGACAGTAAAGCAACAGGATTATGTAGTCTGATATCTGAAGCAAATGGGATGCCAGGCTGGGACTGATTGAAAGCCTTGTTTAAAATGTCTCGGTAAGAGCAAAGAAGCAGGGCTGAGTTATGCACCATTTCCAACAGACTTAAGAAGCCAGTGAAATATTTTTGGTTTTCTTGCTAAAGATTCTAACATTAGACATTAAAAACAGCCATGTGGCAGAAATCCTGCCTTTTAAATGTATGGCTGGGAATGAAAGCTGGCTTCGGCATTCTTTCATCTTGCACTGATTTTTGGATGAACAACTCTATTCTTAGGAATGAGAAATAGGATTGTATGTTCCAAGTGAGGATATCAGAAACTCAGCTATAAATATCTTACTTCATGTCACTGGATAAATACACACTCCAGGACTTTCCAGAGTTTTTTAAATGCATCCAACAAATTCATTTTTTTAACTTTACAAATATTTTCTTTAAATTTATTTGAGCTTCCTTCAGCAATGATTGGGTATTTGCCACTGAATAACCCTATGAAAGGATCACTGAAAGGAACTCAAAGGTAATGAATAAAAGGAACTGGTACAGTTAAATGCACCATGAAGCTATCAAATCCAATTTATGCATGAATTCTACATGCACTTACATTTTTCAGAGAGCTTAATCAGTTGGAAAAACAGTCTATAGAACTAGACCCACCATTCTGTAAGACTGCCTACGCACACTTCCCTTCCAGGGAACAGCAACAGCGCTGCCTGCCGGAGACTGCAAAATTAAACAATGCCATTTTTGTCTTAAGATGAGAAAACTGAGAGAAGAGGGGTGGTTTTACACATTGGCACTGGAACAGCATCATACCAGGGCAGTTCAATCACACAGCCTTGCAACCTTCAATTCTCCAACTAGTGTGTACAGATCTAATCGAACACTGGAATATATTAAATAAAACACAGCCCAAGCGCACACAATATAAAATAAATGGTCTGCCCATTTTCTTATGTTGTAGCTCTTTTATATAGATATCTTTACCCCAAACCCTTATCAAGACATAAGTATGATGTATTCTACTCACTAAAAAAAAAAAAAAAAAAAAAAATCAAGTAAAATAATTCCAATTTCATACAAAAAATCCTCAAATGCAGAAGTGAGAGTTTATGAAAGCACACAGGGAAGGAGGTTTAGTATGGTTTCCATTTTGCCGCATGCAGGCCCTCTCACACCTTGCTAGGTACTCTGGACAATGGACAAGAAAAGATGCGATTCAAAAGTGAAGTGGATAATAGAAGTCAACAGTGTTCCCAGGAAAACAGGTCAGTACAGCTTACCAGGCGGGGCTCTAAGGCATGTGGACAAGAAAAAAAAAAAAAGACAGCTGATGCAACCTGCACACGTGTGCAGACACACATTTTGAACAAACATGGTCTACATATGAAAGGTGTATGCATATATCTAGGCTTTACCATCAACTCCCCACCCCCCAACACCCTTCATCTGCTTGTTGTAACTGCATTATGCTGTTCCTATGAAGCAGACACTGGCATATTAGTATTCTGAAGCAGGAAGCTACGTTGGAGATAGTGGTCCAGACTGTTTTCTGAAAACCAACGAAGGAGGAAGTACTTTACAACCCCGACCATGAAAAAAGCTGGTCAGTGGCAACCATGAAAAGCAGACTTTTCTCCTGTTGTATTTTGAGACAGGCAGAAACGCAAACAGAACGGCTGAAAAACTGTACGTGTTAGTCGCCTACCCTCCCCATTCCTGTTGGCGATCTGGAAATGGATCAGCAGCAAGAACATGCCCAAGACTTTGTCAGAAGGGACTGACTGAGCAGATGTCAACAAAAAAACTGACTGGTTTATCTAAACAGGCACAGGAAGGGTTAATATTTCTACCACCGGGGAGACTGCTTGGACCCTTGATTCTTCCTTGATCAGAATACCTTTCCCCACCTTCCTTTTTTTGACATGCCTTCAGAGGACTCGTGAAGTAAAACTTGGTAACCAGCTAAAATAACATCCCAACATTGCACATTTCATCATGTTTTACTACTACTGGAAGTTTTATTTCAATGGCAATACTCTGTGGAATTTTTCTTTTTTGTTAAAACATTTTTCTATACTTATGCCAACTGGATGGCTTAAAAAATAAACAACCAAAGATTCAGAACATTTAATTTAGAAAAATGTTATGGGGCTCGCTAAGGGGGAGGAAAAAACCCAAAAAACAAACAACAAAAAGAAAAAACAAACCCACAAAAGTGAAAGGGCTACTTCCACTGCTCTCTAGAATGTCCAAAATGCCTTCGCTTAGAGATACATGTCTTTTTTCAGTACCTGGGAGGAAAGAATGGGCGTTTTGGTGCAAAGAATGGAGGGCCCCTTCCAAAAGGTGGCCGAGGCCTCTTTAAGCTGTGAAATGGGTCTCTGTTTATGAAAGGTTCCCTAGGCCTAAGGTCTGGTCGCGGATTCCTAGCTATTATTCCGCTTCGGTTTACGTTGTCTCTGTGAGCTGGGCCGATGGGAGCAACGCTACGGGGTGCCCCGAGCTGCTCTCTCGAGATGGAGGTTAGGCCTACGCTTTCTCGAACCCGACCAAGAGATGGACCGCTGTGGTCTCGCTGAGATGAGGCCACGTGGTCCCTTGGTCCTGAATGCACATTAAAATGCTCTTTCATCGTCCCCTGATGAATAGTACCATGATCCTTGGGAAAGGTGACGCCACCGTGTTCCACGGGGAGGGTGGGGGCAGGGAATGGGACACTGCTGTGTTCCCCTGACGGTGGTGGAGTGGCGAACGGGACGCCAGTGTGTTCCACAGGGACAGTGGGGGCAGGAGGAGTGGGAAATGGAACCCCACTATGTTCCACGGAAGAAGGAGGGGGGACCCCATGAGGCAAGGGAAGTGGAGAGGAGGTTTCTTTTGAGAAAGGATTAGTGTGATCCACTGATGGCATGTGGGGAGGAACCGAGTGATCCCTAGGAAAAAGGCTTCCATGATCCTTGGGAGGAGCAGACGGGGGCCCAGCAGGCGGGCCGACTTGTTCCCTCGGAAAAGGAGTCCCGTGCTCGATGGGGGGCGGCGCAATAGGTGGCGGGAGATGATGCTCAAAAGTGGTGCTGAAGTTATTGGTTCTGAAATTGTTGACGCTCTCCTGGAACTGTGGCACGTGGTCTTTGTACGATGTTTGAAAGCTGGAGATCCCACTGCCTGTGCCCATGCTGGGCAGCTCGGTAGCACTCGAAGGCCCATTATCAAAAGCGCTACCTGTATTGCTCAGCTCAAACCAGCCTACTCTACTGGCCTCTCGTCCATGTCCTCTATTTCCTTTCCCAAGAACTCTTATAGATTCTACCGTCTGAATTGGCTCTCCTGACATCCCCCTATTGGATGCATTATGGTAACCCAGGGTTTCAATGGGGGCTCCTTTTTCTTCAGTGCTATCAGGCAAATCTAAGCAAGACGATGACACCCTAGTTTCTATACGGTAATGCTCTTCCTGCTGTTGCTGCTCTCCTGTAGAGATCCCAGTCTGCCCGAGACTGGACAAGCTAACTCCTTCATTTGAGCTACCTTTAGGGACCTGGCTAAAATGTTTTTCCTCCGAGGGCTTGCGGGATGCATTTTTAAGCATGTTCTTGAACTCAATGGTTGAAGTAGCAGAAATGGAAGAACCTAAAGATTTCTCCACACTTGACGTGGGGGGTCTACTGCCAGGGTTTGAGAGAGTGTTTTGGGAAGAAAAAAGCGATCGGTGGGGAATTGAGTGAGAAGAGTCTGGATACTGTTTCTGTGACAAGCCAGAATGTACCACAGATTTTGACAAGTTATTATGATTTGAGTCTGGAGCAAAGAACACATCATTCTTACTAGGTGAAGGGGAGCCATCGGATGTGGAGTCATTTCCCCTCAGGCCATAACCTCCATACATTCCCGGAGAGGACGACAGTGGGTCACAGCTCTCACCCTGATCAAGAATAGACCTCATAGACTGAGGAAAAGAGGACTTAACGCTAAAGTCTTGGGCTCTTTGACTGTAACTAGACAGAACTGGCTGGTATTCTGATGCCTCAGAAAGCTTACTGGACTTCAAAATAGATTTTGCAGGCTTCTTCTCGAGGTTCAACATAGCAGATGGTGGCGGACCAGAATAATCAAAGTCACGATAATCTTCATCCTCCTGAAAAGATGTGTCTGGATAAAACTTCTCCTGAGAGGAGTCCATTAAAGAAGAAGGTATTTCCATACTATCTGAAGACTGTTTATACATGCTGGCTGGAGAGTCCCTGCCTAGAGTATAAGACCTATAGGCAGGCACTGAATTAGAAAGTTCCTGGGAGTAGCCATCATCTCTGCTCTGAGGTGACCTGGTGCTACTGGGAGTAGAAGACCCTGGACTTATGATCTTGGATAATAAAGACATGGTATCAACATTGCTTGATGTTGGCTTGTCCATCATCTCGTCTTGGGTAGGCGTTCCACTTCGCTCGTCACGGACCGGTGTCCCATCCACATTGTCCATAGAGGTGCTGGTAGGACCACGCTGAAAGTCAGATGAATGGCTTTCTGATGTGATGTTGGACCCTAAACTGCTCAGAATTGGAATATTCAAGTTTAGACCACTGAAGCCAGGGTTTCCCTTTAGGAAATTGTGTATCTTCATTTCCAGACTTGGAGAAGGTGGTTCTGACTCCAGCTTTGTTTTTGAAATCTCAGAGGACTGACTCATTGAAGTTTCTGTAGGTAAAAGGGAAGGACTGGTAGAATGGGAACTGGCAAATCCTAGGGAATTTGCTGGTGGCTTAAAACTAGAACTTGAAAGCCCAGGGGTATGTCCAATAGGAGCCTTATTGACAGAAGTAGAGGACACCTCAGCAGTAGAAGAATTTGGAGAATAACCAAAAGTTTTGGACATATAAGACTGGGTATTGGAAGGAATATTCCTCCCCTTGACACAAGGGACAGTCGTGTTGGCTGGTGATGCTGAGGTGCTGCTCTGAGATGCGGTTTCACTTGACTGAGCTGTATTTCCAGCAACACTCTGAAGTAAAGATGATAAACCTGGAGGAACAAATGTTTTAATTAGATGTTTTAAGAGAGAGGATAAATAAAATTTGCAAGCATTTCAACCAAAAAACTATACTAAACATTCACTATTATTCATTTTATAGATAGCCATGGGTCTGTGAAGATTTTTAAGCCATTTTATGTTCCAGCCAGAAACACAGTTACATTTTGCCACCTCTATATAGTAATACTATACAGTGTAATACTTTTACAGTGGTTTTTCAGAGGATCTTAAATTACAAGTTAAATTACAATATCCACATGAAGTATTCATTTTACAGCTGATTAAATACAGGCATTAAAAGTTATATTGTTAATGAGAAGAGGACTCAAACAAGTTACCAGAGAAATAAATAGAAACTTATGAGAATCTTCTGCTCAAAACACCATGGCAAATCTAACCTTCAATCCTCGGTTGTGCTAGATTTCCTTCCATACAACATCAAGGTTTCAGCAAATATTTACAGGATAAATAATTAACTAACTTAAAAGCCGTCAGGAAGTTCAACAACTCAATATATTTGTTTATTTGCTTACTGAGTAGTAATGCCAAGATAAAATAATAAAGCAAAGCAAACAATCTTCCAATGCCATCAGATCATAATTTTTTTTTTTTAAAAAAAAAAAACACAAAACCCACAGGGAAGTACTTCAGAAACCAGTTACAAAAACTCACTTACCAAAAAGGCTGCATTTGGAAAATAATGCATTTCAAGCTAATTTCCATCCCTTACCATCTTAGTTTCAGGATGCACAACAGAATATTTTATTATGGATATTATCAGAAAAAGAAAGGCTAAACATTTACTTCAAATCCATTCTTTCTGCACAATATTGTACCTTGTAATGCTGGTGCAGTTTGGGTCTGGGTTTTGGAGAGAGCTGACAAAATGCTTTCAGGAGTTATTTCAACTTTGGAGAGGATGTTTGCTAATGGATTTGGAGGAGCAGATGGAGTCCCCGCAACAGACGTCTTCAGGCCACCAGTAAGAGTTGTTGGGCTTGTTGGGGTTCCTGGGGAAGGTCTTGATGCGGGGCTGACCCCTGGGGTGGAAATATTAACTGTTCAGTAACATAAAAATGCTATTTTCCAAGGAGGATGAAAACCATCAATATCCTGTTTTGTGAACGAGGGATTTTTTTTGAAGAGGAAACATTCAACTCTTACTACCACCCATAGATTTGCAATGAGGTACTAATGTCAACAAGCTCTGCATTTAAAAAAAACCCTGTCATGCAGACCCACATTAGCCCATTAATACTGCTAGCAGCTGTAGGAGTTGTGTATGCAGTCAGTACCATCTACCTTTACTGCCAGAGATGACAGCAACAGTAGAAAGACATTGCCAAAAAATCCTAGCACAAAATCCCTGAGAGATCACTAGAGCCATATGCCTCACTCACAAAATTATAAACAAGCAGGGCTGGAAAAGACTTTACAGTGAGTAATCTAGTTTAACCCCTCTGCTCATCCTACTTCAAAGTACAGGGGGAGCCTTCATATAATTTAAAAGGAAGCATATTTAACACTGACATTAGGCAGGTGTTTAATTTCTAGCATCACATTACTCTACCCTGAAGTAAATAATACTTCAGTATCTTTGCTCTCAAAGGTTGGTGTCCAAGACCCAATTCCTTTACTGGTGGTTGGAGGTTCATGTCTCATCCCTTCAGTCACTCACCTGTATTTTTCATAACAGATGTTAAACTGCTGAGAATGGAGCTGATCTTTGCTAGATCGACATTGGCAAGGTTTGGCAACGCAAGTGCTGGTGACGGGGGAGTGGTGTTCACTGCCTTCGGAGTGGGAGGAGTTGGTGGAGTCTGAGCAGGTGTTGTCACAGTCACAGTGGTTGCCACTACAGTGGTAGTGGACGGTGTCACTTTTGGGACACTTTCAGTCTTGGCAGGTGTTGGAGGAGGAACCACCTGTTTTTCCTTCCTCTCCTCCACTAATTTCAATGCAAACAGAAAGGAAATGAGAAACATTCAAAACACCCCACAGGATTATTTAATCTAAGAGCTGCACCCTTTTCAACGCATCTCAGGTTTAAAACAAACTAATGAAGCTGAGCTTCAATAGAGAAGCAATGGAATGTGCCCTCTTTACTAATCTATTAGATTATGTATGAGTTGAGACTTTCTTATTTATGGTGAAGGACTGACATAGAAGATGGAAACCTGAAATAAAGTTCTCTGCCCTGGGAATACTTCTTTTTTCAAAACTATTCCCCTCTTTTGTTGTTCCTCCCACAGAACGTACCAATAATTTTTGATGTGTCATCTTCCACATCGGACAGTTCCATGTCCTCCACATCCCGATTATCTGTCACAGGTTCTGGAGATCCAGCCTTGCAGCTCCCTATTGCTGGAGACCGAGAGTCATCCTCCTCACCCATTCCCTGGAAAGGGGATTCAGACCCTGTTGGAGATGGGGCATCCATACTTGGAGAAGGGACAGGAGACTCTTCAGGATCAGGAAGAGTTGCTTTCAGTTGATCTAGTTTTTTCTTTAGATTGCTCACTCTGTTGGCAAAGGTTTTATAAGCCTAATAATGAAAGAAAATTTATTTTAGTGTTGTTTTTACAGAAATATGATACACCTGAGAATCAGTTCTACAATGTTAAAGGCAGCATATTCATTTAGAAAGAAGCTTGCAATATCCAATCCTTTCTGTCTATGCATTAGAAATGTATCTTTTGAATACAGCTTAGAGAGCAAAGGCCCAATAAGAGAAATTAATGTGATCCTGTTTTCCAGCCACTTAACACACTTTTCCTGGAAGAACAGCTTTAAGCCCAAAGCTATCATTTGTTACAATATTTCTAGAAATTAAGCAACTTCAGTATCTAGAAGTCCACGTCAGATTTAAATAATCAAAGGTGCTCAGCTTTTAAAATTACTTTTATACTTAATCCAACATTTTTTTCCACTTGTAAAATGCAGATAACTTCAGGACGCACTCAGAATATAAGCCATCAATTTTGGCAGCACTGAATTATCTTAAGGCAATTTCTCAGACGCTGTCCATTTCAACTGTTTGTATTATGATCAAATAAAATTTCTACTTCATTCCCCGGTATAGTGATATGTTAAAAGCTTTTTTCTAGGAAGCATTCTGCAAATTGTTCGGAATGATTCAGGTGGCATTTCTGAAATTCTGACTGAACGTTTAACTCTGAAGACAGGCTCAGTTTAAATGACTTCCATAAACCACAACTGTAACAGTTGGAGCTTAACCACAATGCGTTACTTATTAGTACCATGAGACAACTGCTTTCGGTGAAAAGTTTGTACTTACATTTGCAACCACTTTGACTTCCTTATACTGCGCTTCATAAAATATACCAGCATTCTCAAGTGCTTCGGTTAGCGAAGGACCATTTTTCACTTGTTTATCCAAACCATTTACAAATTCTTCAAGCTTTGAACTTGCTTCTTCAAATTCCTTAGAGAACTTTTTTCCTCCTGTTTTGTCTAGAAGAAAATATTAAAAACAAATATTTTGTTTTTTAAAGACATCTGCTAAAACACTGAAGCCATCCAAGATATATACTGCCCTGAATTCTGTTGAGAATCTCAATTTCAGATGGGAGCAAAATCTACTATGCACTACCACATATTTGCAAATATGTGCCATCTTAAACAGAATTAATCATCTCCTCTGTGTGAAAAGCTCTACTTCTTTCAAGGGAGTAAGAGAAACATCAGTAAATAAAGTCATTACAAAAACAAACCAATGCAGTTTCTTGTTTTCAAATCAATTAGTGGTTAATTTCTAACATGCTTTTTAATTAACAAAGAACACCAAGTTCTGTGCATTTGGGCACCTGCATTGGTCACATGAAATGTTACTGTTCCAATTGCCAGGGGCAAAAAAAGCTTTTCCTTTTTCTTCATTACCATTTGGTAAAAGCCTGTTTAAATCGCTGTCACATTTTAAAGACAATGCTTAAAGGCTGTAGTCACCAGGCGCCTTTAAAACAAATTTTCAGTTTTACACCAACATTTCTAACTCATTAGGGTAACAAAACGACATGCATTTATTAAACACATTGCATTTTTTACTATCAAGATTGTGTTTAGTTTCTTGTACCTACAGTTCATTAAACAACTAAAGAGCTACTGATTAAATATTCAGGTTACTGAATATGTTTAGAAACCCATGCTCTCACACAGATCTGTCCTTAAAATAGAAAAAAACCCAAATCCTGGTCATTTGTGCTTTGTATTTAAATCCCACGGAATCCCTACCTGAAATGTTAGGTGCTAATCAGGATCTGATTCTTATCTCTATAAAGGCTCAGTGCTAAACAGACTATGAAAGAGCTCCGTGCCCCTCTAGCGGCCAAACCACAAAGAACAAGAGCTACAGACAGGTTTTTAGCTTAGAGAAGTGGTTCTCAATCTTGTTAGACTCCAAGCACCACTTGGGAAATGTCCACTCTTAGTTGTCACTCGTTTTTTGACTACAGAAACTAGGTTTTTTTTTAGTACAGAAACTAGGGTTTATTTTAGTACTGGTTTTTGATTACGGATATTAGAGCAATTCTTCTGTTGCAAGGAACTCAAAGACCACAAGTCAGAATGCTTTTGATGCTACAGATTCCTATTTGCACTCTCTGGATTTATCTTATGAATTATGTTTGCACACTGCAGTGCTAATACTGTGCAGCACCCCTGAAAGGATCTCAGGCACCCCCTGGGTGTTCTGATACTGTTGTTAAGAATTCCATTGCAATGGAAATAGATTCTTGGTATCAGACATCACATTCCAGCCTCGCAGCTGAAGCTGTTCCACAAATGTTACTGACAAGAAACCTGAAGTTCAACGCTTCAGACATGAAGGTCACTGTAAACCTTTTTAACTTATTTTTTTTTAACTTATTTGGAAAACACAGACAAAGGCAATCCTGGAAGCCCTATTTACTTTCATTTACAAGAACAACTGGAGAAAGATTGGAAAAATGACTACATGTGAAATCAAGACAGGTGATTATTTACATTCATAGGCAGCTGACAATACGACTGAGATATGATAGACATTTCTGGCCTTTGTGGCATGTGAAAGGAACATGCACCAACACTGCATGAGATGGTTTGGATAGGGATGATCTTGCTTCAAGCAGGAGGTTGAACCAGGTGCAACCACTTGAGGTTCCTTTCAAGTGATTTTTTTGAATTGCTAAATCTCTATGATTTGGTGATTCAAAGAGAGAGAGAGAAGTATCAATGCTCCAGTCTCCGATACACTTGGGCAGCAGCACACAATACTGTTTTACCATTATATTCTTTTATTAAAGAGGGTAAGAAACTTTTCAGAGGTTTTAACTGTGATTTCATGGAATTTGGCATTCTTATTTTGGATAGAAAACATAGAATCCGTTGGAACATGAAATGACTAAAGGAATGAAAGTATACGTCCTAAATATAAATGAGAGAGATTGATTTAGAACGTATACTTTATATATGTAACCATATATATTTGGTTTCCTCTGATTACAAAAGCTAGAATAAACTTTACCTGTACCTTTTAAGCATTTCAGCGTTTCAGTGCTGCAAACATCCACTCTCATGGTGGATAGCTGCTTCTCTTTCAATTCTATCTGGTCTTCTGAGCGCTTATATAACAGCAACTCATCAATGAGAGACTGTGGCTGAAAAACCAAGAACAGCATCCTCATCACATTCCACAAAAGAGAATCTCTAACTTTGCAAAGTTAGTATCACAGATCCATAAGCAACAGAAATAAATACTTACCTGAAAAAACTATCTGCATTTCAAAAGAGATCCCCCACCACACCCACAAGTGCCAAAGTAAATACAGAGATGTATGGTTTAAATCCACAGCATATTAAAGCAAAATGAGCAAGGTGATTAGAAACTCAGGTCTGGTGTCTATCAAAAAGTTTTACTGGCATAGCTGCAGCAGTTAAAAGCTGATTTACTTCCCCCCCCACAAAACACATCTTTAACCAAGACTGCTAAGACAGCAAAAAGGCATTTCACTGATATTGCTCATTCCACTCAAGACAGTAGTTTAGGCTACCTCTTTGTTAAGACAGTTTTGGTAGCAAAGCTTTGTACTGACAAACTCTAAAGTGTAGACATGACTCTTGGTAGCAGCTATGTTTAAGGTGCATCAAAACAATTTTGCATCGTAGAAAATGGCTACAAAAGCTTTTCATTTCATTCTTAAGCAAGAAGTGAAATGTCTCTCTTCTAGTAACTTAAAAAGGAAGGGAAGATGCATCATGTCTCTTTCAACATACAACATTTTTTACAACAAAATATTTTTCTAACTATAGCTCACATTGTAAATTTTGCATTAAAAATTAGAAGTGCCATAAAAGCACCACAGTGACTGTAACTTTGAAAACGTGTCTCTACTTGACTCCTTGTCCCTCCTAAAACAGGGACAGTTTGGATGTGCATTAAATTCAAAGTCATTTTGCATCTGAAGGACTGTATGTCTGAATTTAAGGGGAAGGTTTAAAACTAACAAGAGGAGACACTTTAACTCATTGCCATAGGAGGCTGGAAAGGGCAGCTATTTAACAGATCAGTCAGGGATGTAGCCTTTGACATGCGTAGGTTGATGCTAGGGAAGACAGAACAGGGGATGGATTACTCTAGATGTGCCCTGTACAGTTACCCTACCTCTAAATCATCTACTATTTGCCACTGCTGGAGACAAGCTAGTAGGCTAGACAGACCACTGGTCTATCCCAACATGGCACTGCTTATGCTCTTATGTTTTCTGACTACCTCCATACTTAGTGGCTCAAACTTTTTGAAACTGCATCAGTGTACACAAGATGAAAGTCTTTTCCACAGCCCCACTGGGGCTGTAGTTGAGATGCACACTGGCCAAACAACTCAACACTGAATGTTCCAGCTTTCAAACAAGCACCAATGATTTTTGGATGACAAACCAGCCTTCACAATATCAACAGTCCAAGAACAGGATTATGGCAATAGAAACAGACATTTGTAAAACTTACTCTGAATTCTGCAACAATCTTAGACTTCAGGGCAGCCTTCGGATGTGTGGCCGCTGTTGGAATAAAAGCGCATAAAAAAATTAAGACACTGGTTAAAAACTAACAACAACAAAAATACGCTCAAGACATATAGGTTGCTGTTTCATTATACTTCTCCCTTCACACAGTGTTCCTTCTGCCTTTCAGTCAAATAGGACTGACATGTTGGGAAGCACAGAAGTAGGATTTAAAAGCCAGCAAATGAGCACATGTGCATATACTATTAAAAAATCACTGTGCAATCCTTTTCCAGCTTTATTTCTGTATAGACAATTCCTTGCAAAGGTTGATCCTCTAAACTGTATTGAGCAGTAGTTTAACTCCTTAAAAGAAGAGTAATCCTATTACCTGAACTCCAGACACAGAGCTGATATGCTCAGCTCAGTACTTCCTTGTGATGATGGATCACTTTTGCGGCTTGTTTATGTGGACTAACTGTTCTCCCTCCTTAAAGAGTCCCTTACACTTCTCTTCTAACCACCTCATTATTGACTGAGAAAAAAATATGGAATCACAGTTCATGATATACTAAAACCATAACAAAATACAGTAAGATGATCACGTAAGAACTGCTAACTCCCTCATCCAAGCTGACTTCCATACCATTCTGTTAGGGAACCTTTTTTCCATACATATCTCATGACAATATTTTTTTCCTGGTTATACAGGTTTCCAAAAGCCCTGGCCTTTCTTTCTAGTCTTCTAGGCTCAGAACTTGAATAGAGTGGTGTGCACCGTAACTACCATATTGCTTTATGGCCAACTCAAGACTTTCCTTTAGTATGCTTTTTGGAAGGTTAAAAACAGATACACTGTAAATGTAGTTCCAGCTACAGAAATGTACTCCTGACAGTGTACTCCTGATGGTTCATTATCTGAACTGCCCAACTGTTAGAATTCCATGTATCCTATCATCTAGTTTGCTGTTGAAGATGTACTCCTGAACTTGAAGGTACAATCCACCACGTTTTACTGTTGCAAATGTACATGGTTATGTCTGTCTTCTCTTCATCTTGGAATATTTTAATGCCAGTTTCCAAGAAGTTCCATCAGATCTCTTTGCTACTGTTCATAACATTTGCTCTCTTAAAGCTTTTATTGCCATTTCCTTCCTTTAAAAAAAGTGGTTCTCTAGCAGCAATTCCTTGGTGCTTTACACAATGGTCTGTAAGGAACTTCACAAGTGTGGAAGACACATGCTTGCTCATACTTTAAGTCCAGTTTGTGCTAGACTTTCTTCTGTTCCTCAAGAAGGCATTTTTATATTAGTTCAGATAGTTGACATTGTTTCCTTACTTTGAGATTTCTTCCACGGCTTATTCGGTTGTTTGTTCAGAGTTTCTTTCAGCTGCTTCTGACTTTTGAAAGTGGTACCTGGAAAACATTTCATTTTTTGCAGTCTGGCAGTATGGGATTCCTTTAAGAGGCTCTGGTTTTGGTGCCATATGTTTGTATGGTAAAAGATTAACAAAAATGTATTTTAAAATACCTAGACCAATTCTCTCAGAGGAGCTGCTGGATGCCCAAGAGAAGCTATGTTTACTCAGGAATACAGCAACTTTCATGATGGTCATTTTATTTTTAAATCAATTGTCTGTTTGCCTCTAAAAGAACACATGATTCAACAACGACAGGGCTTACAATAATTTGTTCCTTAAACTCTCAGACAATTTGATCACCTGTGACCGACCAAAGTAACAGGAAAACACAACACATTACTTCAAGATAAACAGTAAACTGTATTTTAGCTTAAATGGGTATTTATACTTGCTCAAATTCTAAATGAAAGAGACGTGCATCCAACCAAAGTGTTGCGAGACAGTTAACTATTTACTCTATCAAATTTAGATACGAGATGAATATTTAAAAAAAAAAAAAACCTCTAAAAAAAAGCCACAAGATTCCAACTTACCAGATCACACACTCCCTTCACTTTTTCAATTTGTAACAATTAACTGAAGTTTGGAGTTTTACATTCTCCTTTAACACAATTCTACACTAAACACAAATTTCAAGCTCCTTCTCTGATGCCAGGTTAGCCATTAATGATGTAACTGGGAAAACGGTAACCAATTAATCTTTCCCAATCAAAACAACAAGCACTAAAATAGTAGGTTTTAATGTAAAGTGCATGCTTTCAGGTAATGTTTTAGATCTCAGGGTTTCTTTATTGTTGGTATTTTTAAGTATCTGAGGGCCACTAAACTATTTTATACTATAGGTGGTGTTTCCATATTTTTTTCTAATACGGTTGCTGTTTTACTACTAACATTCAACTATGATCCATTACATTAGAACTGGGAAGAGGGCTTTTCCATCTCCCTTCTCTGACCCTCTTGGATGGAATCTTTATACCTGCCATCTCAGACTGAACTTGAATGTCCCCAAGCCCCAGCAACAGGGATGGTTAAACACACACGTTTCATGCAGTTCGCACCTAGGCTCTATACAGGCAAGACACTTGAAACTAATAGGCTGAACAGCCACCTTAAATCGAACACAAATTTGCTCTCAGCTGGCATTACACTATTGATGCAAATGAAGGATTTTGAATTGCCTTTCTTTAGATGCAAGAATCGGGCAGTAAATTACAGCAACGCTCATTCATACTAGCCTTGGCTTTTTTTTTTTTTCCTGGAAACCCAGAAAGAGCAATTAATGCATTTAACACAACTTTAATGAATGTATTTTATTCTAGTGACTTCAGACAGTTCTATTTATAGTTACAACAAGCTTGCATACTAAGTTAAGTTCACATGTTAAAAAAAACAAAGGCCAAAGTAACTTACTTAAAGCTTCTTTTAGAGCCAAAATGGTTTCCTCAGGGTACACATTTCGGTCTTCCCAGATTTTAAAGATTCTTTCTATAGATTTAGAGACTGATGGATCCCTGTGCAAATGACATCAAAACATTGTTTGTGTTTTCACAGTACAAAGTGGAAGCATGTCCCATGCATTCAAAAGCAGCTTGTTTAACAATCCAGTCAAATAAAGGCTAAGAACATCTTGTAACGCTCTGTAAGGAAATCCTACTGTGCAGCTTCAAGCAAACAAACAAGAGGTATCCTACAAAAACCACATGCTATTAGAAAAGATTTGGGGAGCTTAAAATGATCCTCAAACTCTACCCTTACCCTTCCCTTCCCATTTCTCAAAATGTTAAGACATCTTGTAAGATTTAAGTTCTCAAGTTCTACTCTCACAGGCAGGCAAGTGCTCCTATTACTTCAATAAAGCCCCAAGTGATCGTCAAAGGGCAGAACATGATATTCAATCCAGACTTAAAAAAAATAAAGTCAACTCCCTTAGGGTGTGTAGAAAGCTTTCACCGATGAAGGCTACCAATTTTTTCACAACTGAAGCACCCCATTTTTAATTAATTTGTGTGTGCCTTATGGTTGTGGAGCAAACATTTCTTATGATTTTGCTGCTGTTTTGAGTGAAATTACCACGACCCATCAGTTTTGAAGTTGTTCTCCAAAACTCTGGGGAGGGTAGTGAATTTGCAGTTGAATTTCTTTCTTTCACTGTTTAGGGAAGATGTGCACTGGGGAGGTAGTTCCAAACTACACAACCTGGTGAAGAAGATTAAATTAAAAGATTTCTCTCCCCTCCAACAACCAGAGGGCTTAAAAGAGTGGGCTTCATATTTTAGACTCCTACCATCTAAAAGTCTCATAAGATGCACTGAAGCATCATCATTTTAATTTAGTATAAAGCCTAGTTCCTGTTCTCGGTAAAATGTGCAAGGAGATATGGTTGGATGTGGGAGATGAATGAGATAAATTAGAAGAAGAATGGCAAGAGAACTCTGGAAAAGAAACAGGCTATGAAAATTTATAAGGAAAAAGGTAAAGAAAGTAGGGTATACAAGCATGCATGTGTTGGGAAAGAATGAAATAAAACAAACAAAAATAGGAAAAACAATAAATTACATTTTTAGAAGTGTATTAAGCAGATTAGTATGTTATAATTAAATAATTATTATATTCCTTCAATGCCCATGTGCAGGGGTGCTGGACCCAATGATCTTGAGAGGTCCTCTCCAGCCCCTACCATCCATGAATCTATGAAATGGCAGTCAGAATGGCTTGGACAGAGATATTTTTTTACGCAACTAGCCAGGCTAGTACACAGGATAGTCAAGCCCAGCCATAAAGTTGGAAAAATGTCCTCTAAAGATCAGACTGTAAAGCAGTGACATGACAGCAGGAAGGTGACTGATACAGATAGAACTCGTACTTCAAGGAGCACTTGGTATCGCCTTAGTTTTATTATTTGACTGAAAATACCTAGGTGACATTTTAAGCATCCTTTCAAAATAAAGTAATTCCATTTTCTCAGGTTCCAGAGCACTGATCATTTATTATGTTTGTTAACTTTTGAGAGAATACAGCTTCCAGGAACCAGAACACTTTAGACAAACTTCTCAGGCATGGCAAACGCCAGATTATGGTGGTACTGTGAGAGGAGTGATTGTCCATTGGTCTGACCATGAACTCATCATTGACATTTACAAATGTCACTTTTTTTTGTTCAGTGTCAGAAGGGGTTTTGACATCTCAATCCCTCTTCCAAAAGGCAGCTCTTTAAGAGAAAGAAGTTACCCACAGAGATATTTGTTTTCTGCAAATTCCCTACCCAAGTAGAAAAAACAAGTAGTAACTTTTCCTTTAAATGTCAATGGCTTTTCAAAAACCTTTCCATAAGCTGTGGTACTGTACAGGTTTAGCAGCACCATCTGCATTTATGTACAAAGAAACTTTATTTCTATCAAGTCATTTCAAAAGTCCCCTGGCTCCAAGCTCCTTGAATCAATAAAGAAATTGAAGATGAATAAGCAGCTCTATAAAAGAATATGGAGAAAAGAAAAGTGAGTAGCAGCAACTAGCTGCCAGTATCCTATTCACTGCAGGCAGTATCACTCCTTGCAAAGCAAACCTTAATTAAAGAACATGTATAAATACTTTACCAGTAAAACAATGAAACACCTTGAGACAGCATAAAAGCTTATGCCCCACTCTGGGCTGGCCTAGAAGCAACCATCTTAGAGAAATGAAGTGTTGACAATAATAAACTGTCTAATTGGAAATACGAAAGAAAGCTCATGCAACTGCAAACCTAACTTCAAAGGAATCTCATGGCAGCTGGCACCAAAGAACCTTTCAGAGCAACAGAGTTAAAAATCTTTCCCTGGGGACAGTCATCTTCATTGCTTTAAGGTGCTCTATCAGGCAAAACTTTTCCAGAAAGACTAGCGCACAATGGTCTAGTTAACTAGCAGTTAGGAAAGTTAACTTCAAGCTTGTGGATATTGTAGTCAATGACAGCCAAGAATATCCAAGGGTTATGATGATGCAGTTATTTTAGGCAGAAATTTGCACTGCATTTCACACACAGAATGTGTGTGTGTGTGTGTGTGTGTAAAATACACACAAATGTTCTAGTATACAAAACTAGGATGTTATCTATTTTGCTACATTTAATTTGTTTCTTTGGGGTCTTCCTGCCTATATTGTGATGAGTACTGGTTATTATTTATGAATCTGTCAAAAAGAGTTCATTATTTAATGCAACTGAATTGGTGCAAATTTCTGAAAGACAGATCTATGTAATTTTGTGGCACAGTGAAGTTAAATGTAAATCAATGGAAAACAGCCAAGATACCGGGTGAATCTATGTGCATGCTGGACGGCGCAGTTGTTACTATGCAGACATTTGGTCTGGATGCCGCATAGGTCTTTTCCCATGCTACTGCGCAGTAGCATCGGTTCATGCCTATCACCACTACACTGCTGTAGTAACAAGCTACAACAGCATAGCATCTCGAGTAGATGTGCCCACTGCGTTTTAAAACTCATCTAGGTGGGTCAGGTCTCAACAGCTAGGCAAAACTGTGGTTCTGATGGAAAAGGAGGCACAGGTATAACACCTAGGGAATGAGCGCATCTCATTTCAGCACTTAATTCTTTAGACTGCAAGAACAGAAGTGTACTAGGCCACGTTCTTACAGTAGTGATTGTCAGCAGACTGAGGGTATCCATGATGGTCTCTTTCTCTTCACTGATCCTTGAAACCACTCTGTCAGAAGGTATCCTTTGTTCAAGGGATGATTTGTATGGAATAAATGATGGGAGCCATGCACTAGCTAACAAATCCCAAACAATGCTAACCACTTTGTGGAGGTGCAAAGACACAGGTAACACTGCATTTAAAAAGAAAGTTATGCTTAATCAAAGCAAGCAGATGAAAATCTAAATGGCCTCAAAGTGAAAATAAAATGCCTCAAGTTGTTCCAGTATGAAGTTGCACGCTTAGAGCATCTGGGTCTCTTGCACAAGTCATGTTTAAAAAACAGAGATCCTTTCAAACTACTATTTCTAGATACGAATTTCTCATCTCCCCTAGGTACAAGGTCACTGCCACAGAAGTCAATACACAATCACAAACTAAGTTTTAAACTTCACTGCAAGCCCAGGCAGCAGGAACAGACAAACTGGCTGTGAAAATGAGGCTCTTTGATTAACAAGACTATGAGATACATGAATGCAAAGTGAAAAGCATTAGAAAAGTTTTCATCTAATGAGATTTCCAAAATATATTGTAACATTTATAAATAACAGTCAGTTTTGTGGGATAGAATAAAGAAATGTGAAAATAGGGCAGGAGGCTGGACCAATGATCGCACGATGTCCCTTCCAGCCTTAATGGCTATGAAATAAGTTGGCACAGGCCCAGTCAAGAGATACAAATAAACAGTAGGGAGAAAAGGGAGAGAAAGTTGCCAGTATGTCTGAAGTAAAAAAAATTCTCTATAACAACATCTTTCCTCAAATAACTCTTTTTAAAATACCCTTCAAAAAACAGCGGCTGAGAAAAGTAACCTCTTACTAGGCAAATCAAAGTCCTGGAATTGTGTCTTGCATATACAATGAATACAAGTATAGTGCTTTACAGATAATTCCTTCTCCCATAACTTCATTATGTTTTCACTCAAGCAATAACTTGCATATTAAAGTTTCACCATGCAACTCTAGAAGAGCCCATGAAGCCAAATATAGTCTATGAAGCCTATCTAATGAACTCTGTACAAGAGAACTATGTCAACTGAGGTACTCTAATATCCTCAAGGTGATGTTTAACATTGCATGCAAAAGTATATTTTTGGAACAGAATGATCTAGTGAAAGAAATTCTGTTTTCTGTAAGCAAGAAGAAATAAATATACACATCCATAGCCCTCAGACATTTTTAAGACCCACAATTACCATATTGAATAAGACAGACAGAAATATGCTTCACCCTTCCAAGTAGCTTGATATGAAAGGAAAATGGAAAGCAAATTCACACCTTTCATGCTGTTGTTAAAAAAAAATAAAAAATAAATAAATAAATAAATAAAAAAAAAGCAAATCGACAAAACACTTCACTTACTTCACTAATGAGGCTGCTTCAGGAAGCACTTCTGCAAAAGTATCTCGAAATACAATTGCATTTTTTCTTTTACAGTTCTGTATGACATCATTGGCCAGGTAAAAGAGATTCAATCGATGAGGAAAAGCAGCTAAAAAATGAAAAAAAAGATAATTTAGTTTCACAGCAGAATAAAAGTTATCATCGGTAGCACTTATGACAGGAGTGTTGCATGTGTTTGACTCTGCTTTAATGGCGCAGGGGGAACAAGGCAGGCAGGATTGGAAATCAAAATTCCTGAGTTCTGTGCATTGACCTGCCAAAGATCTGCTGTGTAACTGAGAAATCCTTTCCCCTGCCTGCCTCCATTTGCTGATCTGCTAATTGGATACAATACTGATTTGTCTTGAATCTGTTGTAAAACTTCATTCTGCAGGCTGCTTCAACATCTCTGAATAAAATCATTAGGTAAATACTAGCATCTCCCTTAGCAATACCCACTCTCTCTTCTGAAGCTGGTTTAAAAGCAGAATAAACAAAAGGCGACTGGCTTATTGTAGTTTTCATAGTATGTGATTCTACTCAAGGGATCCTATAACCAGAAAGACCTTCTGACAACACTTGGCAGTAAAAGATCAGAAATGCAACACTGTGTGATCTTAGATGGAAAAAAGGCCAAAATTTGACCTAGAATATGTGCATTAGACATGTTCACAGCTTTTAAATAAACATTAGGCCTTGCAGTTTTGGCTGTTCAATCCATGACATTTTTATTTAAAAAAAATTACTTAATTTCAGAGGCCTGCTATTTCAAGTTTCAGAAAAGTAATTATGGTATAAATTAGTCTATGCTTCTTTGCCATATAGGGAAGACTGTAGCCATAGCAAGTGCAAGGACAGGAGTAACAACATTACTCAAGGAGTAACAGAAACAGTTGACAGTTTTTGGCCTGAAAAGTAATTTAATTAGAATAGCAATGGGGAAGCAGTTACTTAGAAAGGAACACAGTCTATTTAGGAAGTTTCCATATCCACAGGAATTGCAAACAACTGAGACTACTACAGTGCCGAGTTTTTCAGTTTGCTTGCTCTGTACACAAAAAATGCCACCCCGAGCACCATCTGTTATTTTCCTTCCATGAAGAAAAGATCTTTATAACCAACAGGGAATAGTACAAACACTTAGGAAATGTCTTTAGATGATTTTTTTGTAAAGAGTTCCAGGACGTATTCATGCACAGTCTATCCAAGCTATCCATAGCTCTCTATGTGAAGGAAAGCTACATGTCCCTGCAAGCTGATGTTGGCGACCGGCATGGACAGCTAGAGACCCTCTGGGTAAAAATTCGTGGGGAACACGGCACAGGGGACACAACAGTGGGAGTCTACTACAGACCTCCCACTCAAAGTCCTGAGCTTGACCAAGAGTTCGCCTGGGAACTGACTGAGGCCGCTTGCTCCAGGACCTTGGTTGTCATGGGTGACTTCAATTACCCGGACATCTCGTGGGAGGATCACTCAGCAAAATCCAAGCGGTCGCAAAGCTTCCTCTCGTGCGTGGATGACCTCTACCTGACTCAAGAAGTCTATGGGCCAACGAGAGGCAAAGCGCTGCTCGACCTGGTACTGGCTACGGGGGATGACCTAATCGGCGACCTAGTGACTGATGGGAAGCTGGGTGACAGCGACCACGAGCTGATCACCTTCACCATCCACCGTAAAGCTGGCAAGTCAGTCAGCAACACAGAAGTCCTTGACTTCAGAAAAGCCGACTTTGACAAGCTCAAGAGGCTTGTCGGTCAGGCCCTTAGGGACCATGACCCCAGGGAGATGGGAGTTCAAGAGTGGTTGCTTCTCAAGGAAGCGATCCTCAATGCACAAGCTAAAT
The DNA here is from genome assembly GCF_052110815.1 of Crocodylus siamensis. Classification (NCBI taxonomy): domain Eukaryota; kingdom Metazoa; phylum Chordata; order Crocodylia; family Crocodylidae; genus Crocodylus; species Crocodylus siamensis. The sequence goes on along the minus strand of NC_143400.1, from coordinate 14,932,106 downwards.
CTATTCCAACATGGAAGAAAGGCAGCAAGAAGGCACAGCAGCCCTCCTGGCTCTCCAGGGACCTAGCGGACCTCCTGCGGCTAAAAAGGAAAGCCTACAAAGGATGGAGGACGGGATTCACCTCCAAGGAGGATTATTCTGCACTGGTCCGGTCCTGCAGGGAGCAAACCAGGAAAGCCAAGGCTGCAACTGAACTCCAACTAGCTTCAAGCATCAAGGACAACAAAAAGTCCCTTTTCAGATATGTGGGGAGCCGGAGGAAAAACAAGGGCAACGTAGGACCTCTGCTAAACCAGATGGGTCAACTGGCAACTGACGCCCAGGAAAAAGCCAACCTATTAAATAGGTACTTTGTGTCAGCCTTTCATCACTCCCATGGGACGCCCATGCCTGCTATGGGACAGAGAGATCTGGGTGTTGGGGATCCCCTACCCTTCATAAATGTTGACCTCGTGAAGGAACACCTTGAGAAGCTGGATACCTTCATGTCAGCCAGCCCTGACAATCTGCACCCCAGGGTACTCAAGGAGCTGGTGAGCATCATAACCCAGCCCCTGGCACGGATCTTTGAAAACTCCTGGCACTCTGGTGTAGTGCCCGAAGACTGGAAGAAGGCCAACGTGGTGCCGATCTTCAAGAAAGGGAGGAGAGTGGATCCGGCTAACTACAGACCCATTAGTCTGACTTCTATCCTGGGGAAGATCTTAGAAAAGTTTATTAAGGAGGCCATCCTTGATGGACTGGCCCAGGCTAACATCCTAAGTGATAGCCAGCACGGGTTTGTTGCGGGTAGGTCTTGTTTGACCAATCTCATTTCCTTCTATGACCACGTGACCTATCACCTGGACGAGGGAGAAGATATTGATGTAATATATCCTGACTTCAAAAAAGCTTTTTATCTGGTATCCCATGATCACCTCTTGGCCAAACTGCCCAGTTGTGGCCTTGGCTCCACCATGATCCGCTGGCTGGGAAATTGGCTCCGTGGTCGGACCCAGAGGGTTGTAATTGATGGCAGTCACTCATCGTGGTGCCCTGTGACCAGTGGGGTCCCTCAAAGCTCTGTCCTTGGACCCATACTGTTCAACAACTTCATTAATGATGTGGACACTGGAGTCAGGAGCGGACTGGCCAAGTTCGCCGATGACATCAAACTTTGCGGTAAAGCATCCACGCCAGAAGATAGGCGGGTGATCCAGGCTGACCTGGACAAGCTCAGCAAATGGGTGGACGAGAACCTGATAGTGTTTAACACCGAAAAATGCAAGGTTCTCCACCTTGGGAGGAAAAACCTGCAGCTTCCTTATAGGCTCGGCAGTGCTACATTGGATAGCACTACAGAAGAAAGAGACTTGGGGGTCATCACTGACCACAAGATGAACATGAGCCTGCAATGCGATGCTGTGGCTAGTAAAGCGACCAAAACGCTGGCTTGCATCCATAGATGCTTCTCGAGCAAATCCCGGGACGTCATTCTCCCCTTGTACTCAGTCCTGGTGAGGCCGCAGCTGGAGTACTGCGTCCAATTTTGGGCTCCACAATTCAAAAAGGATGTGGAGAAGCTTGAGAGAGTCCAGAGGAGAGCCACGCGCATGATCAGAGGTCAGGAAAACAGATCTTACGATGAGAGGCTGAGAGACATGGGACTCTTTAGCCTGGAAAAGGTAGGCTCAGGGGTGATCTGATGGCCACCTATAAGTTTATCAGGGGTGACCACCAGGATCTGGGGGAATGTTTGTTCACCAGAGCGCCCCAAGGGATGACTAGGTCGAATGGTCACAAACTCCTTCAAGACCGTTTCAGGCTGGACATAAAGGAAGAATTTCTTTACTGTCCGAGCCCCCAAGGTCTGGAACAGCCTGCCAGCGGAGGTGGTTCAAGCACCTACATTGAACACCTTCAAGAGTAAATTGGATGCTTATCTTGCTGGGATCCTATGATCCCAGCTGACTTCCTGCCCTTGGGCAGGGGGCTGGACTCGATGATCTCCCGAGGTCCCTTCCAGCCCTGATGTCTATGAAATCTATGAAATCAAAGTGGGATTTAAAAACAAAAAGAGGGAAACGAAAAACTTCAGTCAAGTGTCTCCTGATCAGCACCAATGTCTATATAATCTATTCTATTCTGGAGCACTACATGCTAGGCATAACTACAAGAGCAAACACCTTTCACAGAGTATTTAATTTCCGAGATTATATAAGGTCCAAATTAGCACCTCTCATGGCAGAAGCCCCACCCAACTTTTTGCCAGGGGTTTCCCACCTTGCCTTCCCATTCATTCTCTCTCTCCAAAAGGCCAGGTAGTACAGCGATGCTCTGGCTATGGAGAAATGGGACATGGCACACATCAGCTGCTCATTCATTCAGCGTTTAAGCTGAAATTCCCAAGTACTGTCTCAACAGTGCTCACACCACCTGGACATCTCAAGGAGCAAAACCTGGCCCCGAACCAACTGATCAGCCTTGTCCTGCTCTCCCTTCCAGGATCCTAGCCTCCTTACCCACATTTCTTCTACAGTACATGTGTACTTCTGCTTGTCCCCAAGGCAGGACAGAGGAAAGGATAGTGCATAAGGACAGCAGCACACAGCACTGGCCCTGTCCCCACTAAGGAGAGGAAGGGGACAGATTTAACTTACTAGACCTGCCGCTACAGCAGTAGTGAAGCTGTGAGAAGCTGGTCACCAATGCTATGCCAAGCAACTCACAGATCTTCCCACTTACAGATAAACACATAAGTAAAAGTTCAAAACTAGTACGTTCATCTGGCTGATGAATTTTAAAAATCCACTGCTCACTGTTTGCATATAAACATAGTGTGATTATGTGTGAACATGAAGACAACCTTGCTTGGCATAGAATGAGCGATCGGTTTCTCACATCTGCTCAAGTGGCAGGTCCAACAACACTCATTGTAACAAATGGACAGTACTCAAAATGGGGGTGTAAGCAATCAATGAAGCACAATAAAACAGCCACACAAGAAGGCTCCTACAATCCTTTCTTCAGCAAAGGCAGAAAGCTTTGTACAGTGCTAAGAGACATACCTATGAATCTTCCTGGGGAAATATGAGGGGAAAGAAGAACTGCCAATAATTTTGTACCCTTAGTTATTGAGAGAAGCCTATAACATAAAGGCAGGCTTGAATTGTGCTGTAGTGTCAGAGAGAACCCCTAGGTATGGCCTATCAGCACTGAAATATTGTAGTTGTAGCAACAACAACAAAAAACCCCAAACCCATATGCTGTACAATGTTACCATATTATGGCTGACTTAGAGGTGAAAGATGTAAGGAGGGCTTTTGCCATTCTGTTTTTAATGTTACTACACTATGAGTTGAACAGTACGGAGATAATTTGTCTTTCAGAAGACAGCACTAGGAGAAATATGCAGGTTTTGATTTCCTGGAACCTGTTAGCTGCCTGCCTAAGGCACGTAATTCATAATTTTGCATCACCATTGCAGCATTTCTGGTCCTGCACCCTGCAAATAATCAAATAATAGTAATAGAAAATATGGAAAGCACTTAAGGACCATTCCTATTTCAACTAAATAACTAAAGAGACCCCTTTAAATTGTGCTATCTGTGTTCAGATGTTGCAGTTACTGCTATCACTCCTGTTTCAGCGTGAGTGCTCTTGGGGTTTAATTTGTCTCCTGGGAAAGAGAGGAGGGATGTTATAACAGTATACTTTTAAAGTGACCTCTCTTACTATAGATTTGCATCATGGAAGCCCATGCTGGAAAAGGCAGTCAGTAGCACGCACTGCTCTCAATTCCATTGTCATTCATTGTAAAACCCTCCTTAATTTCGTTCAACACTCCCTGTAGGTGCCGAATAAAAATGGTGACACTATATAGTTTTGTCTCATGGCTGCTTATCTTCTTTTACAAAGGTCTGCAGGTTCTGTACGTTTGTGTTCATGACTGGAGCTCCTGACCGTAAATTCCTATGGAGATTTAAGCAAACAATCTGCCAGGGTCACATACTTTTCTCAAGATAGGAAAAGTAGCGTTAGGTACATTTCACTATCCATCATTGATTCCTCCCCAGGAAACCACTTGCATGGGACCCTTGGCTCTGCTCTCTTGAAGCCAGCCCAGACATGGTTTCTATAGTGGGGGGGAGCCCTGGCTCCCTCCCTGGTTACCCATGTCCCTTGGCTCAGGGAGCTAACCTTGGAGCTCAGCTCCCTAAGGGAAAAGCTTTATTGCTGCAAAGTTAAAAAAGGCCACCCTGAAGTCCCAAGGAACAAAGCTCCTCTTCAATAAAGGTGTTTTGCAGGGGCAAAGGCCACAGAGCAAGGAGAGCCTGCCCCCTCCAAAGCGTCAGGAGTTCGTTCCTTTGTCAGGGAAAATGAGGCATGCAACGTAATTACAATATGAACACATTTACACCAGACATATTATAATATTGCAGTACATCATAACAGTTTGTCCATCGTGCTAGTCTATTTTTTCATAGAAATTACAGGGGTGTTGTTGTTTATTGTGCTTTTTGCACTTCTGAAGCTATGTTTTTTCCTCGTCAGCGTATTGCTCTTTTCTTGCATTTGGTTTTGAAAAGCAGTTTTGGATGCATTCCTTCGCTAAGCCTGCTTTCCTTGCTTCTCTGCACAAGTGGCTAAAGGGACAATGAGGCCCAGAGAAATTTCTCTTCTTCCTCCTTCCCCAAGAACCTAGCAGAAATAGAATAAAACCCTACTGCCCCTACCAAAAGCAAGAACAGCAAACTGAAGTGACAAGACTTTCCACGTCATTTCACAGCTTCTATATCCTGGCTTGAGAATAAAGTGTTTATATTGGCCACTGAACGACAGAAAAAGTACATTTTCCTCAATGTGTTTTCCATCTAGACCTTTTGCTATTTAATGTAGAGATTTCTTGTTGTGGCAGAGTCGAAGTGATTTGCCCAAGCTTACACAGCAGGACTGTGACACAGCCCCAAAAAGTGCTCTATCGAGTAGCCCACTCCCTCCACATCCCCAAGATGTTTAAAACCTTCCTCAAGGAATGCGAGCAGCAGACCTGTGCTGAAACACAAGTGATGTCACGAATGAGTCCATTACAGAGAAGAAAAGTACAGCAATAAGGGTGAGAAGCAAGAACTATGTTTATAAATTCCTGCAGGTTTACCAATCAATTATTAGACAGTTCCAGCCACGATTCATGTTATTAGAAATCCTCCTCCAGCCACAGGAAGCATTGTCTTATTTGTGTTGTCTACTACCAGACTGCAGTGACTCCTAGATTTCTTCCCCTGTCTTCTATACAAAGTCAAACAGACCTCAGCAAATAACAATGCAAGGTTTTGCTTTAAATCATTGGTTAAGCCTTTATATGAAGTTTAAAAATATGAAAAAAATAATTAGCCAACCTACAGATTTGTATTTTGAGTCTAAAAACATTCAGTGGTTCTCAATCTTTTTAGATTCAAAGTACACCTTGGAAAATACCAGCTTAGTTTTCACTCATTTTTGGATTGCAGAAAAATACTAGAGCAATTCTTTGGATGCAAAGAACAGAGAGCCTGCAGCACGTCAGAATACTTTAATACTATGGATACTTATTTGCAATCTCTGGGTTTATCTTGTGAATCGTTTCTGCACACCTTGCAATGCTAACACTGCATGACACCCCGTGGCACCCCTGAATGGATGTTAAGGAAAATCAGGGTGGCCATGGCACCCTGGTTAAGATTCACTGGGCTAACTATACTCAGCCAGTTTGATTTGAAAACTGCATTGAATGATGCCACAATGTAGCACACAGAAGTTCACAATAGTTTTCCTGAAGCTGAGCTCTGATACAAGTGCCAAGTCAGAAATAAGATTTACTTTTTTCAGCTTAAGACAACTCGTTCTCCCCAAACTGCATGCACACTCTCAAAATGGGCTGAGAAACTATACAGCTACTGTCGTAGACAAGGCACGACAAGCATGTTTCAGTAATTAATTATAATCCAATAAGAACACACTAACACACTAATTGCATTTTGCTTCTATGTAAACCAGAATTAAGTTTCAGCAATGCCAATGTATTATGCAATTAACAATGTATACAGTTAACACCTATTAACATAATGGGAAGCTGCATTCATCCTTGCACATTGATGGATTTACTATTCTGTTAGAATGCCTCTCAAAACTGTACAATAAACACCTGAAACAGGAAATTGGTTTACTGATTTTGTATTATTTATGGCTAGCTGGGTTTTTTAACACCTGGCTATTCAAGTGCAAACCTAAAGAATGTGGTAATATATTGCTTGGTGGACAAACATGTCTCAAGTGAATAAGCACATGCTTTACAGAGTGTAGTGAAAGGACTTCATCTTCCTACATGAAAGGTTCTTTATAACACTGATTCATAGCCGTAAGATTTAGAAGTGATTACTTCATTAACTATTTTGCACTTCTACAAACAAACATTATTTTTATAAAATTTCTGACCTTTACATGGGCAAGTGGCCACAATCATTACAATTATAGTTCCAGAACAAACCTTGAACTTGGGGAAGAGGCAATTCCTGTGCTGACAGCCATATCTATAAACATCAGCAGTAATTTTTCACAGGGAACAACATTTCCGCATTCAAAACTTTTTGTTTCCTTTACATAAAAGAGGGGTAGTACTATTATCTACTAGAGTACTAGACACTCAAAATTCAGAAACTGGAGAGGAAAAAGGGGAAATTTGCCAGGATTTCATAAGCTTAACTATATGCTCCAAGCAAAAGAAAAACAAACACACACAGAACTGAAGGAAACCATACCAAAGATTTAAATAAAACCAAAAAAATCCTGTTCCAACTTAGATTCATAGATGCTGGACAGATCTCCAGACAGATCCAGAGGTTGGTGGAAACATGAGAATGAACCTAGGCAAGTAATCAGGACTGCACGATGGTGAGTTTAACCATGACTTTCTCCTCCCCAGTTTCCAACCTGAGGCACCAAAACCAATGATCTTTGTAACAATCCTGTGAAAGTCACTGCATGTAATGCTTTTACAGATTCGCAGAACACTACATGTAAAGCATTAGGATTTCACAAACACCACTGCTATGTTGCTCAATTCAATTTTTGCTTGATGTTTTTTTTCCTCAGCCATGTCAGCCTTCTCTAGGAGATGCAAACATCAAACTACTTTTTCAACCCAATACAAGTATTTTTATCTTAACTCTTAGAAGAACTCCAGAATCAGTAGATGAAGCCACTCTTATCTTATTAATCCCATCCTTCAAGAAGCTCTCAGGAAATAACAGCTGTTAGACATTCTTATAAACAGTTGAGACTTAAAACATGTTTAAGCAGCAAAAAGGCAAAACAAAAGCAAATCAGATTTTCTACTGTAATATATAGTTTTATATATATAGAGAGAGAGTGTGTGTGTGTGTGTGTGTATATATATAGTAGTTTTAAATTTAGAGTTTTACTGTGAAAGGTGCTATATAAACACAAAACAAAGACAGACTGACAGCAGTTTGGGGGCAGAGACTATGAGGGCAATAAACAGACAAGTTCTTGCTTCAGGAATCGTAGAAAAGAAGGGTTTTAAGGAGGATTTTGAAAAAGGAGGCGCCAGTTTTGGAGATGTTACAAGGAGCTTCTCAGTGAAATGAGGGGCTGCAGGGGAGAAAGCAAAAATGAAAATGTAAGTACAACATGGAGGTTGGTACCAAAGGCTAGCTGAAGGTGGGAGTAGATACCTTTATGGCAAATGAAAGATGATGGGTAAATGGAGACAGGTTGTGAAGGGCCTTGACAGTAAAGGCAAATAGCTTGTCTTTGATGTGACAGAGCAGGGAAACCAACCGAGAGCTAGGAATATGATCTTTGGAGCAGCATTCAAAGTGAATGAGAGATGCAAGGCTGCATATGTCACAGCCAGACAAAAGGATCTTACAGTCTACTCAGTAGCTCCTCTATCCAGGTGTAGCTTCTAGAACGACCTGGAAGTTGACAAGACAGTCAAAGAATATAAGTAATAGACTGAAATTGTAATACAACAATATGCAAGAGAAAAGAATACTATCTAGCTGATTGTATTGGATTAGCTTGCAAAGGGATGATTCACAGAATAATTCATATATTAAGGTACACGAGATGGCAAGAGCTTGGACAAGAGTTGAACCTGTGTGAATGCATAAGAAATGTTGTTTCAGAGATGTGATGCAGAAAATCTGCAAGATTTAGGTCTAGCCTGAATGTAAAGACTTAAAGAGATGCAAGAGGTTTGGGTGAGGCCTGAGCAGGAAGCAGGATGGTCAGGGACAAAGAAAGGAGGGAGTGGGGTAATTAAAAACTCTATGTAGCCAGACCAAGCCAGACACCCCCAGAGAGATGTCAGACACAAAAATGTCAGTTTGGACTGGAAATAACAGGTCTGGAAATGAGAGTCTTCAGGGTAGCTGAATCTGTATTTGTTCAAGGATTATCCAGAGGTAAGAGACAGAGGGAGAAGAAAAGTGGACCAAGGACAGAGCTGTCTGCAATCCCCTTGAAAGACTGTAAAGGGAAGGACTAAGGAATTTCCTCTAAAGGACACACTAAAGGAGAGGTCAATAAGGCAGGAGAAGAACCAGGGGAAGGCAGCATCAAGGAAGCCAAAGATAGCTTAGATTTCAAGAAGAGCATGGAACAGTGTCAAAGGCAGCTTAAGGCAAGGAAAAAGAGGAAGATCCGAGTTCAGCTCTCCAGCTAAGAAGAAATCCTTGGAGACTTTGGCAAGAGCAGTTCCTTAAGGGCTAGTACAGTGATTCTCTCATTATACCATTAAAAGACATGGGGTTAGCCCCATGCCACACAAACAAGCAAAAGCAAATGATAAGCTATTTTTTTAAGTTCTAGTTTAACTCTACTCAGCAATCCAAGTCTTAAAAGTAAGACCCACTTTTCACTACCATGTAGCTGAGCTCAGAGATATCTGAAAATAAAGTTTCATACAACCTGAAAAGAGCTTTGTTTCAGCTAGGTAACAGTACAGCTGAAAGTGTCATGGTAGTACAGTTATTTTTATGTTGGTTAAAAGAGGGAGAAAAGAGTTTAGTGTTCTACCTGCCCTCTCCCATATGGGCTTGCTTGCAAACATCCCCCTTCCACAAAGTGGGCCCTCACCTGCAGACTCCTTCAGCTTTTCATTTCAGTTGGCGTTTGTTTCAAAATACACCTCAGTTCATATCATATGACAAGCCAGGCATACTGTAGGAACTTTCAGACCACCGAGAACATGGAAACAGGTTATGTTAACTGCAGAAGTTTGTAAAGGCTGTTTGACATCTTTACATCCAGAAAGATTCCAGCAATCCTAGCCCACAGCTGCCGCCGACATGTATCAAAAACGATAACACTTGCACACAACACTGCCAGTTTACTCACTTAGCAGATTGACAATGTGGTGAGCTATCTTGCTTTGATCCTGTTGCATACCTCCAAATGCCATCAGTCAGTGGGGTAGAAAGGGCACTTGCTCGATTTACAAACCATCAAGAAAGAACATCTAATACAAACTTCAGGAAAGTTTTATATAAAAAAGAATGCCACTTGACAGTAACTATTACCTCCCCTCTGCAAAACTTACTTCAGCTAACATTGTAATCTGTAACACATTTACAATGTCTGACATGCCAAAGAGTAATTCCAGTGAAGATGATCCAACAATGTTTAGACAAGTGAAAAAGATTAACCTCTCCGCTCACAGATCAACATGGAAACTTCTGCCAGGGTGCTCTCAATGTATTTTTTAGCATCCATAGCCTCCCCACCACATCTAAAAAGATTATGATTTTTGGAGGAAAAAGCTGGTGACTAGTCACAAAGTAAAGCTGATGTTTTATGTGGTTAATTTGTACTCTCATTGTTTTTGTACAACAAAACAGCCTGGAGAAAAATCTTTCAGATCCAAATAGAATAGGTGCAGAGTTAGTGATCCCAAAGACACTGTTCCTGGGATACTAATTAATACTCTACGTGAGGTTTACAACAAAGGTAAGATCATACCGAAAATACTGACAGACACATAACAGAGTTTGCTCAGAAACTGTCAAAAGGTTTTCTTTGCATGCATAGTTATAATCCAAGATCCTTAACTGCACTGAACAGAAGTAAAACCAAAGTCTCGAAAAAGACTACAGTGATTTACTGAAACATGTTTGAAACCTGAGGTAGAAGAGAATAGTTATCTATCTTTGCCTCTGCCACTCTCTCCTCCATCCAAGTGTGTCAGAAAGCCTGTTACACGCATGCATCCATTTCAAACTGTGTACTACTTCTTGAGGAGCAAAAAAGCATGCCTACAAAACTAAAACAGCGGGTGAGCCACATAAGATATTTCCAGACTTGCCCTGTTACTACAGACAAAGATTTCAGGCTCCCTGTCAAAACATTTGGATTTGGAAAATTCACACTAGTTTTGGGTTCTCAGATGCTCACCAAAAAACAAACAAACCAAACCAAACCAAAAATCACACAAGATTTTTAAGGTATGTTATCTGTGCTAAAGGTCATAGACCGAGTTTCAGTCATTTCTCATTATCACTGCCAGCCAACATATGCATTAACAATTGATAAAAATAAACAGCTTTTTCACCCTACTAAATCCCAGACACTTCACAACCTTGTCTGACCATACAAATTAAACTGACTCAAAACTTTATCCACAAGAACCAGCCAATTAAGAAACAACATGGGAATTATTTTCCCTCCAATGAGCTGATTTTTTTGGTCTAGTTACACTACTTCTGATACCTGATATCTGTCGCTAATGACAACAAGCAAATGCATTCAGATCAGCGCACATGGTTCCCACATTCAGTAGATTACAACAAGAACAGCAATACGCAAAACCTGGAAAATACACTGTGGGTAACCTTAAGGGATACATTAAAATGACAACAATGACACTGCTCTGATGCAACACCTCTACTACTGGCAGCGCCCTCCAGCCAACCATTACAACTGCTACCTGGTACATCCTTAAACAGCCAGATCTCACCAAAACCCCCTGAGTTGGAGCCGTGATCTCAGTGTACTGGGGCCAGATGCCTTCTTTATGGAGAGTAAAACATCCCAGGGACAAGCCTGGGAGTGGTCCAAAGGGCCAGTGGGGCTGTGATACACTGCTGGGTTTGGCTCCAAGCAGTGAAAGAAGAAACAGACTGGGGGGTACTTTCATGAGCATGTGGGGAGGTCTCAGGGGAGGAGAACAGGTAAATTCACAGACTTGGGGGGAGTAGAAAGGAGCTGGAGGGTTACACCAGGGCGGGGGGAAGAGGACGGAGTTACAGGACTGAGGGGAATGACGAGGAACTGGGGGGGGGGCGTTGCACAAGGCAGACAAGGCTCTTTTGGTAAATGTGATCTCTTTTATTAGACCAACTAAAAAGTTGGAAAAATTGTTCGTTGTAAGCTTTTGGGCACATGAGGAATTCACAGGACTGGGGGGAAGAGACAGGAGCCTGGGGGCTTGCATGGATGGGGGGGGAAATCAGAGAATGGGGTGGATGAAGGGGAGCTTGGCGGCTGCACAGGGAATGAATTCACAGGACAGAGGGGAGATTGGAAGTTGCACAGGGAACTAATTCACAGGACTGACAGGATGAAGGGGAGCTTGGGGGCTGCATGGGGAGCTAATTCACAGGACTGGGCAGGAGGGCAGGGAGCTGCGGGGTGGGGGGAGAATCCAGAGGACTGGGGGCAAAAGGGGCCGGGGGAGGGTGCATGGGGCATTCGCAGAGCTGTGGGCAGCTGCATGAGAGTTTTGCAGGCTGAGAGGCTGCACAGAGAATAGAGGGAAGAGGTGCACGGGAGACCGACGGCGCGGGGGTGGGAGGATTCACGCGGGACAGGAGAGCTTTGCCCCCCCTCCAGCCACTCACATCGGCGCAGCCACTTCATCCAGTGGTAGACGATGGTGCTGTGGTGCCGCTTGTTCTCCAGGCACCAGGACGACAGCCCCTGGATGGACTCCATGGTGTTGGTCACCGCCTGCAGCTTGCGGTCCAGTGAGGCCTCCAGGCCGCCGGCCGAGGACGAGGCGACGGCCGAGGCCTTGCCGCTGCTGCCGCCGCCGCCGGCCGCCATCTTCCCGCCCTGTTCCCCGGGCCCGCGCTCCCCTCCCCCCGAGGGCATGCGGGGCCGCCCGCCCCGGCGCCGCCCTGCCCCCGCCCCTGCCCCGCGCGCCAGCTGGGGCCCAGACGGCCTCGCGCGAGGGTGCAGGTGGGGGACGCCTCAACGGCGGCGGTGCCGCCCCCCTCCGGGGCTTTATCAGCGCCCCTTGCTGCGAGAGGGGAGTGTGGGGGGGCGCGGGGCCCGCCTCAGCAGTGCGGAGCGAGGCTCTGCCAGGGGCCGGTTATTCGCCATCCCCTACCGGGCCCGGAGCCCGCCCACCCGCCGCCATTTTGTACGAGGTTCTCTCACACACCGCCACGGGCACGCACTGCGCAGGCGCCAACCCCCGCGGAGGGGGTCGGGGAGGGGGCGGCTGCGCATGCGTAAGGAAATGGGTGGGGGGGAAGGAGGGTCAGGGCGCAGCCTCAACGCCGGCTTCCGAAGAGGCTTGGCGCATGCGCGTCGCTCACGCGGCCTGCGCCGCGGGTGTTTTGGACGTTACTGCGCAAGCTCCGGAGTGCGCCGCGCTTGGGCGCAGGCCGGAGTCGGGGGCGCAGTGCGCAGGCGTAGGTGCAAGTATGCGAAGGTGTGCTGTCACTGCGCATGTGCGGGGGGGCAAAAAAGAGGGGCAGCAGGGCCGGGGCAAATGACGGGCGGGCGGCCGGGGTCGTGGCCGGCCAGAGCTGCCCGGCACGGAGTGATAGGGCTCGGCTCCAAAGCCTAAAGGACATGGCCTTTTTCCCAGCATCCTTAGCACCCCCACACCACTGCCACTCCCAGCATCCTTAGCGCCTCCACACCACCACCACGCTCCCAGCGCGCTAGGTGTTTTATTTCAGCAGGCTTTGTCCCGGGCATGAGCAGCATTCTCTCTCCTGCTCTGAGCCAGGCTCTCTGCAGGGCTGGAGGACATGGGGTGGAGGGGTCTGACTCACAAAGAGGATGAAACTCATCCTCAGCACACAGTTATGGTGTAGGGACAAAGGCCACTGAGGATAAAATGCATAGCAAAAAGGATGCTGTAGGGAGGACTCTCCAGCCTGCACAGTGTGTGACTTGCATGAACCTAGGTTATCATTACCACTGCTAGGTTATTCGGCCCTAAACCTTGCAAGTACAGGCCTTCTTTGTCAACCCCAAGCTAGATCTACCCCTCCACCCCCCCACACGCACCCTTCCATCCATCTCAGGAGAGCTTTCCCTTCCTTCCCAACACTTCTTGAAAACATCTGGGATAGGAAACAGCAGCTTAGAGCAACACATCAGCTTGAGGATGTCAGAGCTTGGAGGCTGAGCTCAACTAGGAGAGAACAGCAGAATCTCCAAAGTAAAGCCACTTGGAGAAGACCACTCCACATTTTTTCCACAGGAAATCAACAGGGCAGTGGTAGTTGAGAGAGATTTTTCAGAACCAGGAGTGGTTCTTATTTAGCTAAGCTTGTAATAATTAAACTCAAAAGTATCAGCCTTGCTCTATATTTTAAAAACAATTCATTGAAACACTGGTGTCCACAGTCACGTAACCCCCCACCAACTATTAACATTGAATTTTTAATATTTTGTTATTAAAGATGCTTAAGAAAAAGATACAAGATTATCTCTTTACAATGAAATCTTCACTTTGATGAAGCTACACACTTGGAAGCACGAGAGACACTGGCATGATACAAGCACCATCTTCCACTAGAGCAGGGGTGGGCAATTATTTTGGGCAGAGGGCCGCTTACTGAGTTTCGGAAAGCCATTGAGGGCTGCATGACAGGCAGCCCAGGGCAGATTAATATTCCTTTTCTACATTTTTTAGGGGCCCCGTGGGCTGGATAGAATGGCCTGGCAGGACGCATATTGCCCACCCCTGTACGAGACACACCTGTCAAAGAAAAGGCAGTTGCTAGACTTTAAACAGCAGGCAACAGGTTGGTTACTAAGAACCTATTCCCACAAACACTTCTGCTTCAGTATTCAGAAAAAAAAAAGCCAGAGGGAGAGAGCTTCTGAGAATTGTCACTATAATTTTAAAATACTACAATGTGACGGTGACCACTTTAGTCTTTCCTACATTCAGGGTACAAAAACATGGAGGCTATAAGTAGTTCTCAGAGTACAAACAGAAAAACACTTAAGCAAGAGACAGCCAAAAAGAAAAAAGACTAATCCTGTTAAGTAAGGGGAGTGGAACTAGGCAGGGCATACAATTTTAGAAACAGATTTGACTGATTGTGGCATTTTGACACATGCAGCTAGTAGTCAAGCTGGTCATTCCTCTGTTGAAGTCATAACCTTTGGGAACATCCTCAGAAACAGAAGCTGGCAACTGCCTCTACTATGCAAAGTAGGATGCAGTGAAAAAAATGTCTGCATTCACAGCAGAGGACAAACGCTGGCTTAGTTCTCTGGCTTTGCATCTTGTGGGATCATCTATATCTGTACAAAGAGGTGTGAATGGCTTCTATTCTGCTGTGACATCTTTTACCTTGGGTGCAAAACACAAGTTGCATGAGAACAGTGCCCCACTGGATCCACCCAGGAAATTGTTTGTGCGACAGAGTAACGAGCAGCTAACTTACTTTGCCTCCCAGCTCCTAATGGATTGACAAAGGGAAAGTCAGGATGCACTTTCCTGTATTGTAATAATAAGTACAGATTATGCAGCAGCTCGTTACTTTCCATCTTCACAGAAGCCAGGGGAAGCAACCACCTAAATTAAGGGAGGTGGCACTGAATCATGTTTGTCACACAGTGAAATACAAGACAAAGCAACTGTGGCTGCAGCAGCCTATGCCAAAATGAATGGAAGAGGCATTTCAAAACTGTTTTTTCAGAGGGATAATGCACTGTTCACTAGATCATTTTTGTCCCAATATCTAAGCTACATTTACAAGACTTCCAAGCGCTCACAATATTTACTGCTGACAATTCAGAATACAATGTAGAAGGGGGTAGGGTGTTTTGGATGTCCACTGTTTCCTAAACAGAAGAATCCAAACTTCACAACTCTGCCCCTTTACTGTCTGCCTGTCCCTACTGCCACTGTCCACATCAGCTTCACAACAGAACATCAGACCTACTTCCCCGTTGCATCTTACACATGCAGCACCCTCTCTCAAGTGATGTTAGGCCAATCCGCTTTCCTCCATCTCAAGACCCATCCTGCATTAGGATGCTAATTAATGATGGCTAAGCAAAGTATCACTAGAAAGATGCATGTATTTGATTGTATTCCTTTCCCTGCAAACAGTTAGATTATTACTCCCCTTTTGTATTTGGAGTTTCATGAGGTCCTATCTGTTGAGACTAGTCATAGAAATAATCTTGCCAGATATCCCTAAGGCTATGGGAGAACATGTTGGTGCAAGAGTCAAGGATACAAGGTCAAGGTTTGCCCCAGAAGCAGGAAGCTGACTGGAACTCTGTGGAAAGAAACACATCTCTGACTTCCTTTTAAAAAAGTTTATTACGTAAATATAGGATGTGGGCTAAGTCCCCGTCTCCTACTCTGCTTTACAAATTCCAATGCTCCATGCTCAGAACACAGTTGCTGAACTGCCTCGCCTCTCCCACCAACGAGCAAGCTGATTAGGTGTATCATGTAGTTTGCCCAATGGCAGATCTCATCTACCAAAGGATTGACAAAGCAAAGAGGTTGGTCTGTTTCCTCCAGTTGAGACAGCTGTACTTGAAGGACTAAAGACATCTGTGGGGAAAAAAACAAACCAAAACAAAAAAAACACCCTCTCTTCCCACCACCCCAAAAACTGAGTTCTTTCCAGAGAACGTAAGAGATGTCTAAGAGCACACACGTTGTTAGCATCGCTGATGGATACTATGATCCAAAGGTTTTTTTGCATCACACCCTCCAAGGGTTGGATTCATCCAGAAAACAGTGTAGCTGTGACTTGTTTTAAAAAATATTTCTTTAATCGTATGTGTTGTACTGTGAAGGTCTGAGGGGAGGGAGGGAGGGGCTTTTGTCCACGTTTTCAGCGAGGCATCGTTCTCAAATTAGCAATGGGAACCCTGGGGGCTGCAGCACCCTCAGTCTGTGGATTCCAATACGGACTCACTCAGAGCCAGGTCCCAGTAATGCTCTGCTCCGTGCTTCTTAAAGTGCTCCCGTGCCATGTTTTCAGTGGGGCACTGCTTAAATTTCATTTCACCGAAGCTGCGATCCTTTGCTGTGCCCTGAAACACAGAGGGAAAGAGGAGAACTTTTCTGATATACAAACTACCAAAAGGGATCAAGACTGTTTCTTTCAAACTTAGCGGCAGTTGTTTCCCAGATCTCTAACCAGGTATGCAAAGATGAACTAGGATTTGCATAGTGAAATCAACCACCGGGGGTGGTTCAAGCACCTACACTGAACATCTTCAAGAGTAAATTGGATGCTTATCTTGCTGGGATCCTATGACCCCAGCTGACTTCCTGCCCTTCAGGTTTGGGGCTTGACT
Organism: Crocodylus siamensis; assembly: GCF_052110815.1. Lineage (NCBI taxonomy): Eukaryota > Metazoa > Chordata > Crocodylia > Crocodylidae > Crocodylus > Crocodylus siamensis. The sequence continues at coordinate 14,915,546 of NC_143400.1, read as the reverse complement.
TAATCTTCCAAGGTCCCTTCCAGCCCTAATGTCTATGAAATCAGCCATTATTTTTGTGCAGCAATGACAACCTGTCTATAAGAGGTCTTAAAATGCTGCCAATCCCTACTCCCATTTTCACAAGGCTTGTTTTTAACTCAATTACCAGGAGACACTTCCTTGAATTTTCCAGATTTAGACACATCCAGGCCCATATCATTATAGCCAGTGGATGGCTTTGAAGGCTCCAGGTTTTATTTCTGTCCGTCTCTGTTTTGGTATACACAAGAGTTAATATCCTTTATTATACTCTGCATTATTATACTATAACTAAAGATCCTGGATGTACTCAAATTTTTAAAATATCTTAAAACAGTATTTGTAACATTTTGTAATGATCATGAAAGCCAAAGAGTGCAAGCACTTGACTAGTCACTCACGAGCTATCCAGCCTGAATTCAGGAGAGCTATGCAGTTGTACCATATCTGGTCCAAGCTCCTCTTCAAGCTGTGAGTGTAGTTCCAACCATTTATCAGGCATCACTTGCTTTCTGCTCTATGAGTTTTGGTTATGCTACCTCTCTGGAAGAGCATTTGAAACCCAGGATGCTTCATGTGAATGGTGAATATCTGAATGGGAACTGAACTGCTACAATCCCCCCAAACTTCCCAGGGCAAAACCCTTTCAAATCTTATCCTGCTTAGCAACTGCCCCAAAGCCTGACTGGAAAAGTATGAGCATCACCTGCAGAGAAGTCACCACGCTTTCATTTTGCGTGCCTGTTCTCATCTGCAGCAATGAGAAGCCAAAACAACTCAGAAATCAGCACTCCAGTTAAGCTGCAAAATGCTCCTTTAGTCAAGTTCAGAACTTACCTCCCAAACCAGAGAGCATTTGTTTGTCTTTTTCACAGATTCCTCATCCGATTCATCATCTTCTGAAAAACAGAGTAGACTCCAGTACCACAGGAAGCAAGAAACTTCAGGCAGCCACTAATAAAGCACTGAGGATTTCCCCACCCCAAAGCTTAACGCAATGACAGTCAGAGCCATGTTTTGATTCTCTCCTCCTGCTTGTTTCCCTCCCAGTAAACATTCCCCCTCCAAATCCCAGCTTTGTTCCTGGTATTTTGACTAAGACTTCTATATTTCCATTTTTAGAGGAACATATGGATGCTTGCTGATTTTTTTTCACCAACAGAAAAGAAGAACATAAGAACTGCCATTTACTGGTCCATCTTGCCCAGTCTCCTGTGTTACACAGGGATAGAATAGATGCTGAGAGTGAACTGGGTCTGACCAGGGCTTTTTCCCCCTGTTCCTCTCTTACTTGCAGCCTCCAGCATTTAAAGGCTGGGAAGCTCCGATTCAGAGGCCGTGCCTCTCACTCTCATGCTCAATAGCTACTGATGCCCCTTTCCTCCAAGTATGTGTCCTGTCCCTTTTTAAATCTGGCTAAACTGTCAGCTTCCACCACAACTAGTGGCAACGAATTCTGCTCTTTAATGACACTGTGTCAAAAAGAACTTCCTTTTGTTAGCTTTAAACTTATGGTCTGCTGGTTTCATTGCATGACCCCCAGTTCTTCTACAGTGAGAAACAGTCAATTAATCCCTATGGACTCTCTCTTCACCCTTTAGTATTTTGTAAACCATTCTCCCATCTGTCCCCCTTCTTCCCCCTACCACCCCCCATCTCTTTTCTAAACTGAACAGGCCTGGCCTCTAAGTCTTAAGTCTCTTCTCCTATGGAAGCCCCTCCATACTATGAGTTATCGTTGTTGCCCTTCTCTAGTTCTCTATATTCCGAGGTGTGCAGACCAGAACCAGGCATGGTATTCAAAGGCATGGATGCACCATAGATTTATAAAGAGGTCTGATGATACTTTCCATTTTGTTCACAATTCTTTTAATAATCCTTAATGTTCTGCTTGCATTCTTGACAGCTGCCGAGTACTAAGCTGCTGTTTTTAGCAAACGGCCCACTGACTCCCAGATCTCTTTCCTGTGTGGTAACAGCCAGTGTAGAGCTCATCATAATATAGCTCTAAGTTTGGGATATTTTTGCCCATGTGACTTTCCCTTCAATTTTTCAGAGGGTATCCTGTGTATCTATTGCTGATTATGCTATACCTATCATTTCAGATCTGAGCACAAAATTCAACATCAGTTACTGCTGGAAGTCTGACTTTCTTGCACAGAAGTGACTGCATCACATTTATTTTTATTCACCTTTCAGGGCCCATCATGTGCTTAGAAAAAATGCTATGCCCACAGTTTGGTCTCACAGGCAATGCAGGACTAGAATATTAGTGTCTATATATTGCAGTAACATCTACCGGTCATTCAATCTTAAGTGGTCCAACCCTGGACTAAGTGTGGCACAACCCATGTGTGAAACCATAATGTGCCCTGAGGAGATGACAATCTATAATAGCCACAGATCAAGTGCCATTTTCACAGTACAGTGGTTCTCAGCACTGTCCACACACATTCACATCTGTCAGGCTTTAGTGACCAGTGGTCTGGACTCCTCCTCTAAACTGCACCAGTCTTATAACTGAAAAGTCAGCTCAAGCTGCACAGTAGGTCAGAATACAGACAGGAGGATAGGAGGTGCAGATATAGCAGAAGTGAGCCTGTCAAACTGCTGGTGCCTGTAACAGCAAGGAGTGTCAGCCAGGACTGAAATGCCCCACTTTTTATCATTTAAATCACGGTCCCATAATCTGCTTCATTTTAAGAGTCTGAATGATCCTAAAGAAAGGATCTCTTCACAAACCCCTCTTGTGGGGGAGGAAAACAGAGTCTCTCTCCTTGGATCTCTCAAGGGCACTTCAACAATTTTTGCAGTGGCAGGATTCTGCCAACTCTTGTCCCCCTGCTTTAACACTGCAGACTAGGTTGCTTGAGCTGTTTTGGGACAATACACCTTGTAGTTATGCAACAGCGTTGATTTGTGTAGTTTTAGGAGCAGGATAAAACAAGCACTTGTATAGGATGGTCTGGATAGGGCTGATGCTGCTTTGAGCAGGGGACTGGGTTAGATGACTCCCTGGGGCTCTTCCATCCCAACTTTTCTGTGATTCTATGACAATAAGATGACCTTACTGTCACTTCTTGATAGTCACAGCAGCTAGGCTTTCTAACTAATGGCATGGCTATATACTTACCATCTCCCTTTGTGTTTGAAGTCTGCTCATCCCATTTTATTCGATGGAGCATAAGACGCTTGAATTTCTTCTGTGCTTTTGGGCCTGGTAAAGAAAGATTGTGATAATTGTTTTCACAATGAGTTCAAGAACTTTTGCTGAGTTTTAAATCAGGGTCACATTTTGCCTGAAAAACCTAAGTCACAGCTAGTAACACTTGACATTAGAGATGCAAAACTAAACACAAAAATGTGCTCACTGACAGCAGTGGACAAAGATAATATTGTAGACCAATAAGAGAAGCACCGTCTGGCCCCAGCACATGTCTGGGAACAAGCATTCCTTCATTCTAACACAAGCTTGGATATCACCACTCTTCCATGGCCTTTGGCAAGTCACTTGCCTTCTGTGCCATCAAGTTTCCCCGGCTGAAAAAGGGAGGTGATACATTATACAATGAATGCAGAGAATGCCTCTAAAGCATTGTGCAAGCTGTAAGCTTTTTAGCAGACTCAACAGGATAGAGAGTTCCCTCATGTTTTCAAAGCACTGAGGCTTCATGTCTGGCATATTTAACAATGCTGGCATCGTTTAAAGTATACGCTGCAGTTTAGATAACAAGGTGGCTACAGAGTATGTTGTAGTACACTAAGGACCAAAGAGCCAGAGCTGAATAAACCAAAGCAGTGACATAATGCCTCACAAATCCATAAATCCCCTTAAGTAGTGATCTATCTGGGTGTCTTTTAGAACAAGGCTTTTAAGCGTGTGATAATTAAAAGCCACATCCTTAGACCTTACCTCCTTCCACCACAACCACGTTGACATCCTTGTGCAAAACCACTACTCCTGTTAAGTACAGCTGGTTTGCATTTGCTTCAATTTTAAATTTTTTTGCTGGGTTGCTCAGATTTCTGACTCTAAAGAGCAGGAAAACAAATGTTTAGTTTAAAAAAGGAACTACAGAACTAGGAGCAAGAGAAATAATACAGTAAGAAGTCCTTTCCAGCTCTTCCAACTCAGCACTATACTTATTTTCACTTCCCCCTCTCCAACAGAGGGGTGTTTGGCTTTTACCTGCTGCTAACCTAGGGTTCTGGTCCCAAACCAATTAAAATGTACCTCTCTGCGTTTTTATAATATCTTTTATACCAATGTCACATCCTGCCAAGTCTAAGCATGATAAACATAACATTATGAAGTAATATCACTTTTTATCTGACTTTTGAAAGCTCTGTCAAACATCAGGACTCTTGGGTTCTACAACCAGCTCTGCTTGTGAGCCTGGCCAGGGCCGTGGGGGGCAGGGGAATCAATCACCTCATCCTTGGACATCAGGTGAGATGTGCTACAAAAAAGCTTAGAGTGATAAGACTTCACATCTAATACTCAACCATGGCAAGATAAGTTATGTAGTCAGTCATTTTATTCACTTTGGGATAGTAGGGCAGGGGGCATTTCTCAATCTATACCAATTTAAGCAAGAGTCAGTATTTTTAAAGGGAGTTCAGGGTGTCAGATGACAGCAGCCTTGTGTTAAAAGAACCTGCCATACCAGCAAGAACCCACACTTAAGTTTGGTGTGTGCACTTACAAAAATGACCGATGGAGAACCCTATGTTGGGACTCCATGCTTTCTGACTGAGCAGAGCACTCACCTGTACACAGCTATGTGGACTCCCTGTGAAATATCTTCTTTCAGCTTTTTAACCTTCTTTGCTTTTCTCTGTTCTGCTGTTAGCTTTCGTGCAGCGTTTGCCTCTTCATGAGCTCTGTATGGGAGGACACACAAAAGCAGTAAGCAGCAATGCAGCTTACTGGATTTCTGGGCTCATACCTTTCAGTTCTATGAACAGAGTCCAAGCCAGGGAGCATGCCCTATAAACCCAACATATAGCAGCAGTGACCTGGGCTCTTCTCAATCCCAGGTAGCTTAGAGGCACACTGAAACCAGCAGCTGGACCCACGTGCAACAGATGGTGTCCAGCTACAGAGGGACTAGGCCAGATTGGGACATGCATGCAGCATTGCCTCTGTCCAGGAAGCTGACTCTCCACCATAAAAAGGGAGATCAAGCAACACAGTCCATGCAGCTCTTGGCCTTCTGTCTGCAGCTGGACAACTAGTGCTACATTAGTGATTTATGGTGTGAGCTCAAACAAAACCAAGCAACTTATTTAGGCAGGTCATGATGTCATCTTTAAATTTACAGTCACAGTGTTATGGGCTGCATTTAATTGAGTGGAAACAAAGCACAGGGGCCTTCTATCCTTACCACATCTTGAAAAACCCCAGTCCCTCCAGTTACTTGTAATTTATGAGACTTCACAAACTGTGATATTAATTCAGGAACTGAGGTTCAGTTTAAGAGACTGATCAATTCGCTTTTCTGCAGTGAAACCTCTGCATTTCCCAGATAGCTTCCTTCAAATAGCATAATGGGTGTATGCTGTCTTTCACTGCTTTGTTGTTAGAAAGAGTAATCTAGAACTTTGCAATTCAGCTTCAGGGGATTCAATGCTACTGGCTCAGGTTAACTAGGACATAAAGTCATTACTACCCGAACAGTGGGCGGACAGTCTGTGAAACAAGTTGCTGGGTCTCAGTCTAGCTCCTGGAAGGGAGCCAGAGCCACTTACTGGCTCTCTGTGTGTGATGTGTATATATAGGGGAGGGTTCAGTGTTTAAGGACTATCTCCCCTGTCTTGAACGCTCTGAGAGCTAAAGTTGAAACATACTGAGGGGGTGAAGGGAAGGAAAAAAAATTGGGAGTGCTTCTCCCTTTGCTGGACTCATCCTACGATTCAGTGGATGACTGACTATCTACGCAGCTGTTCACACAGCACTGGTACTAAAAATCCACCTTAAGACGAAGAAAGCCAGGACATGCAACCTACTTCTGTCTCTTTGCCATCTGTGCTCGAACATGAGCTTCCACTTTTGTCGGGTCCTGAACAGCTTCTGTCCCCAGTACTCGCATCAGGTTAGAAATTCGTACTGCAAGGAAAAGACAATTAAACAATCTTCCAGGGGTGTGATCTAGTTCCTAGAAGGTAGCCAGCCTTGCTCAAAAGCTAGTATTCTAACTGAGTCTCTGGGTGACAACTGTTGGGGAAGGAGGGTGAAGGGGACACTTGCCATAGTTTGGGATTAAGCACATTAATTTGGGATTAAGCATGCTTCTTGGCTTTTTGGCTCAGATTAAGTGTGTAGTTCCTGGAAATACAGGATGGAAGATGCAGTGAGATTTTAAGAAAGGGAAAAGCCCAATCTTGAGTGCAAGTTTTACACTAAGATGTGAAAGCAAAGATTTTTAAAAACAAAAGCAAGGTAGGGGAAGGTCACCTGACAAAGATACAAGACCATTTCTAGACGAGATCAGATCCCCTCCGCAAGTCTTGTTCCTAGTACTGTTTTAAGACCTTTCTGCAGTGCAGTAATTCTCAACCTGGGTGCCATGGCACCCCGGGTTCCTTGAGATTCTTTCAAGGGTGAGGTGGGATGCCATATAATGTTAGCACCGTTAGATGTGCAAACAACACAAGATAAAACCGAGCTTTCAACTAGAAATCTATAATGTTAAAAACATTTTGCTCTGTTGTAGTCTTGAAGTTCCCTGCAATAGAAGAATTGCTCTGGTATTTTTCTGAAGTAAAAAAAAAGAGTGAAAACTAAGAGCTGACATTTTCTAAAAGGGCCTCAAGTCTAAAAAGGTTGAGCCCTACTGCTGTAGTGCCTTTTTAAGGCACAAAATACTTTAAAGAATTACTAGCTACATGCATAGTTCCCATCTACCTCTGAAATGCAGACATTTCTGGGGTGGTGTGGCAGGCTGGCCAACAGCAAACAATAGTAGATAAAAGCCAAGTTGGAAAAAACATTCCTCGAGTCTGAACGTGCCATGTGGCTTTTAAGTTCTAAATGCATGTTCTGCACTTGGTTACTACCCCAGTGCAACTCCAATAGTGCTAGTGGAATTGCTGGGGGCAAAGATCAGCCTAGATGCTTCTCTGAGTGCCTGGGGCTGGATGTAGTTACTGGGTGGAATCATATGGGCCTATCATGCACCTGAGATGATGCAGTCTTTGGTAACCTTAGAAGTCTACAAAAACCACACACAGGCTGTGTCCACACAAGAGTGGATGTTTATTTCCCTGTGGACAAGAAGCAGCAGTATACTTTGTACCACTGCTGCTTGTCCCTGGGGAGCACCTGTGCTATGTGTCCTCTAGTACACAGCAGGTCACCCCAGGTGGGGAAGGGGAAGCTGGCCTAAGCAGCCTTATGTGTGGTCCTGGCGGCCTTCTAGGGCTGCAGGAGCAGTGATCCTGCCACTCGGAGCCCGGCCAGTAGCTGGAGCATGGCTCTAGCTGGACAGGCTTCGGTTTTGGGTGGTACATACTGCCCCCATGTGCACCACTCCACTTTTTTTTTGCCCAGGTTTTTCTGACCCTGGGATCTCCTGGGGTCACCCCCACACTGCTACCTTGCAGTGCTGAATGTGCAGCATGTGGTGCTGCAGATGGCCGCACTCATCTGCATGCGTCCACAGAGTGCAAATCCACTAAAATCTATACGATTTCTCAAATACTGTTGTTGCTTTTCCTGCTAACAAATTTTCACCTAATCATCTAGTCCCCAGTGTGAATCCCTCGGGCCAGGTTTTAAAGTGGTGCTCTCCTGTTGAAAACATTGCTTACCTTTGGGCTCAGGAGGTGGCATTAAGCCCAGCCTGACTTTCTCCTGCAGCTCCTTCTGGGCTTCCCGCCGGGTCTGTCGTCGCAACTTCTTCTGCTCTTTTTTAGTGAGATAAACGCCCAGGGTCACTGGTGTGTCGCTATCCACTGGGGAGGGGAAACAAAAACAACAAAACACAAAAACCCATCCTGCTGTCAGGTTATATTCTTCCAAGAATAGCACCAAAACACTGCCTAGGATCCTTGTCAGGAAAATAAAATAAAAGCATGCTAGGAAACAGCTGTAAATAGTTCCTCATGCTTAATACCAAGGCAGCCCAAATTGAAATAAACATCCCTTCCCCTGGCCAGAACCTAAAAAGGCACCACTTAAGGCACATGTATTGGGTCCAGAATTTATTTCAACTCTTTGCAATCCTTGCAAGCTGTTTACATCAAAAACTGAACCAGAAAACAGAGGTCCTAATGCTACGCTATAGGCTTAGACAATTTTGGGTAATTTTTCTCCATTTTATGTTTGTGTCTCCTGTCTTGGGTACAAGTTATCATGCTCACCACAGGAAGCGGACAAGGACATGATGTCTAAAAGTAGCAGCAGCCATTCCTTCTAGCAAGTCTACCTGATCCAGATCAATGGCTTTCACAGGTCATCTCAACTTTCTCAGTCTCAGAGCTGCAAATTTTACCCTAACATCTTTTTTTATTTCTTTCTTCCCAGAAAAAAAATTAAGTCAATGGTTTTGCTAACAGGATCAGGACTTACTGGTTTGGTTTAAACCACAAACTGCCAGAGGTCAAGAACACTCAAGCTTTCTGAATGAGTCTTCCTATAAAAGCCTCTGTTTACCATCACTGTTAGGAGAAAGCTTCAGGCTAGACTGCTGTGCAACTGTACCTGGCGGGTTGAGCTGGGCCGGGTGTTCCACGAGGTTTGTGATCCCAAAGTAATCCTCTCTTTTAGAGGTTCCAGCTGCTCTAAAGGGGGACAGAATTGGTGCGTCAGTAGTAAAGGCTTAAGGGTGACTTCCAGCACCTCCCCTTCAATATGGCAAGTCACAGCATTCTGCAAAGCATCTTTCTCTTCCCATGCAATGCATTAAGTATGGAACACATCCAAGGCCTAGTTTTGAGACATAAGCCTGAAAAATTTAGGAATGCAGGGAGAATCATGGCTCTTAAAAGGAGTACTAACAGACAAGAGGTCTCATCACCCAATGCCATAAATATCCATCTTTCATTTAGACATAAGATTTACTTTAAAGAATTACTTTAAGGCTTTCAAGAACTCTTTAATGGCTTCAGAGAGCCAGGTTATTTGCTTCCAATGAAACTTGTGCTCCCTAGTCGCACCAAGGGGCTTTGGAAAAATCCCACACCAGCTTTTAAACCCAACTGCTCTCCTGAAGCCTGCACTTTGCCAGGCACTGATATAAATAGGGACCTACTGGATTCATGGTTTCACCGATTTTGTGGAAATCATACAATCAGTGAAATCAACAAAAATACTGTAGTATAATAAAGGACATAGTCAGTTTGTCTGTCTGTAATTCTTGGAGCACTCTGATTGGTACTGAAACAACCAGAGTGCTCCAAGAGTGTTATGGACAGGAGGTGGTGACAAATGATGGTGGGGATAGAGGGGCTCGGGCTCAGCCCCAGCCCCAGCCCTGCTCCTTTGAGGTAGTGGAGTGCTGCTGTGACAGCAAGGATGGAGCAGGGGGGTAAGGCCAGCATTGCTCCTTGGAGGTGGCGGTGGTGCGGGGTGCTGGTAGAGGGGGACAGTGGAGCAAGCTCTCCCTCCCCTGCCCCGGAGGCAGGGGGAGGTTAGGAAGCTTTCCCCCGTCATTCTTGATGGACAATTCGCTAGTTAATAAAAATAAAATGCCAGCTCCCCAGCGTGAGCCAGCTGTGAAACGTCCATGAAATCGGATCTGCTCACTGTGTATAAACTAGGACAGGCACGGTAGCTGTGTGGGACCATGCAACCGTTCTGAGCAGTTTATGCATCTCTAAAGGTGCATAAAGACGTACATCTTGATTTGAAGATTTGGTAGCATCTGATGCTCCCCTTGACTACAAGGGAACCTTGGAGTTGTACAATTGCTCTCAAAAATTAAGCCAAACAACTGTAGTTTCTTCCCTACAATTAAATGATCAAAGCCCAGCAAAGAGAAGCTTACAGGTCAAGGCCATTAGGGATGATATACGAGTCCCACCACTCAATCTCAGGAATCTCCCCTTCTTTCAGCTCTTTTTTGGGAGTGATAAGAGCCAGTTTGGTAGAGGTGTGGATCCCTGTCTTTCTGGCAGCCTGAGAGATCTCTGCCTGCAGCTTTTCCAGTTGAGCCTAAGAACAGAGATGGCACATGAGTGGAGGTGAAGAAGCAGGAAACCATTAACTAGCAAAGCAAGCTAGATACATTTGTGTAACAAGCTAATCTGAACAGGCCCAGGGGAATCACAGATGGGGATTTTAGGAATGCGTGTATGTGGATCTTGTGGTTTTTGCATGCGTTAAACCTGGCCCATCTTGACCCAGATAGTGTCCACAAACAACCTACTCTAAGGGTGCTCCTCACAAGGGCAATAACTAGTGTCTAGCCTGTTTTTAAAATGTCTCAAGTGATAGGGCCTTCATCTGCCCCTCGAGGGAACCACTCTACAGCACTAATTCTCAACTAGGGTGCCATAGAGTACGGCTGTGAGAAGCTTTGGTCACTAGTTCAATTCAGAAGAGATTCAGCCTGATTCACAGACTGAATCCAATGTAATCGGGAGACCAATTAAAAGCTCTGAATCAATTTGAAGCATCTAAATCACTTCGGAAAAGCTTTGGTTGCTTCGGAGATTCGGCCATAGACTAAACAGGCAGCAGTCCTCACCACACTGGATGCAGCTGCCTCCAGCTGGTAAGTCTGTTGGGGTTGGGGGAGGAAAGGATTGGGACTGGGACAAGCTGCCCAGCTGTAGCGGGAGGGCGCAGGATGTGGGCACAGCAGTGCTGGGAGCGGGGGCTCTGTCCTGCTGCTGCTTGCCCAGCTGGACAGTGGGGGTGAGATGTGGGCATGGCTCACTCTGGGCAGAAGGGTGCAAGTGGCAGCAGGGCATAGCCCTTCCTTCCAGTGCTGCCGCACCCCGCACCCCCCAGCCCAGGCTGGCAAGCGGCAGCAGGACAGAGCCCCTGCTCCCAGCACTGATGCGGGTGCAGTAGTGCTGGGAGCGGGGACTATGCCCTGCTGCCACCCAGAGTGAGCCGTGCCTGCATCATGCCCCCCCATGCCAGCTGGGCTGGACTGGGGATGGGGCCAGGGAGGGCAGCTGTGGGGACGTCTCCCATGACTCTTCCTGCTGAGGCAGAGGCAGAGGCAGGCACAGCTGGAGGAGCTGCAGGAGAAGCCCCATGACGGTTCTGCCTGGCCCCAGCCTCCCAGCACTTAAAAAAAAATAATAAAAAATGCCCCACACTCACTGGCTGCAGTAGCAGGGACCAGGGCCTTTGAGGGCTCGTGGCTGAGCCCCTGCATGCAGTGCAGTGGGGGGCAGTGGAGTTCGCGCCTCCGTCCCCCTGCTTGGTACCCGTGCAGCTGCTGTCACATTGCATGGGTGCAGCGCAGCTTGGCAGGGTGTCGCACACTGCCTGGGAACTGGGGCGGCTCCAGCAGTCAGCCGGGGCCTGGCAGTGCTCAGCCCCAGTGGCTCCAACTCCTAGGCAATGCGCGGCACCCTACCAAGCCGCGCTGCACCCACGCCATAGGGCAGCTGCCATGCAGGTGCCAGGCATGGTGGGGACGATCCCTGCTGCCTTGCTCTGTGCGCACGGGCTCTGCCACAAGCCCTCAGAGGCTCCGATTCCTGCTGCTGCAGCTGGTGGGTGCAGGGCTCTATTTTTTTTTTTTTTAAAGGTGCTGGGACTAGGGGCCGGGGTCAGGCCGGGCAGCTATTGGGGCTTCTCCTGTAGCTCCCCCAACCTGGGGAGAGGCAGGCACGTCTGGAGGAGCCATGGGAGAACCTGCAGCCACCTGGCTGTGCCTGCCTCTCCCCAGTCAATCTGAACCTCCAAATCAGTGCCGAATCTCCAATTCTGATTCAGCTGAATTGACTGGGGACAGTGATTTGAAACCACCAAATTGAATTGCTGTCCTCAGAATCATCCGAATCTGAATTGAATACTTCCCAATTTCCATGGGCCTACTGTAGAGTGCCACACAATATTAACACCATTAGGTCTGCAAACACTTTACATGATTCACAAGATAAACCTAGAGATTTCCAAAAGGAATCCAGTGTGTCAAAAATCATTCTGATCCGTTATGATCTTTATGAGGTGTTTGCAATAGAGGAAGTGCTCTATTATTTTTCCAAGGTTGAAAAATGAGTGAAAGCTACAAGCTGGCAGTTTCTGAGGGATGCCTAGAGTCTAATGAGGTTAACAACCACTACACTACGTGTACTGAAATCCTTTTTAAACCCCCCACACTTGTTAATGTATTTCTGTGGGAAGTGGAACTAGCTGGAAAATGGGTTTTTCTATGGAACAATTCAGCAAATGATCAGAAGCCTGGGAAACCAAAGTTATAAGGAAAGATTGAGAGCTAATGTTATTCAATCTGGAAAAGAGAATACTGAGAGGGGGATTCAATAACAGTCTTAAAATACCTGAAGGGTGATTATGGAGAGGATGGAGATGGGTTTTTCTCCATGGCCACAGGAGATAGAACTAGGAGCAACAGCCTCAAGCTGCAGCAGGGAAAATTGAGATAGGTCCTCCTTATCTCCAATCTGATACAAGGGTGGCCAAACACTGAAACAGGTTGTTTAGAGAGGTGGTAGAGTCTCTATTCCCGGGAATGTTCAAGAGCAGGTTGGACAGACACATGGCTGGGATGGTTTAGTCAGGGACTAAACTTGCCTTGAGCAGGGGGCTGAACTAAGTGACCTTGTGAAGTCCCTTCAAGCCATAATTTAATCAAAGAAGGTGAACGTTTTGGCTTTCAATAAGCTGTCACAGTTGGACAAGTATTTTACATAAAAACTGGTATACTTTAAAAACCCAAAACAGATTTGATTGAAGATTTTCAATCATCCCAAACAGAAAGATTCTTAGTTGTGTTGCGTTCAGACTGAGCATCAAGTTTCAGGAACCCGACATACAAGCTGTGAACTCTCAGCCATGCCCTCACTTTTCAGCACTGTTAACATCTGCCTTCAAGCAGGCAGCACGTACCTTTGTTCGCAACCTCTGTGCAATTTTTTCAAATTTGCCTTTTTCATGAAACTTAAAGAGGCGTTTCTGACGCTGGGCTGGGGCTATGGAGACCCGGTGGTCAAAATAAGTGTTGGATTCCATGTCCTCTGAAGGTTTCTCTTTGAGCTGCTGTTTGAATTGCTCCCTCTTCACAGCCCTGATGTTCGCTTTCAGTGTTGGCATGCGGTGAGTCAACTCAATCTCTTTACCAGAGGCATCAACTGTTCGACCTTGTTCATCCAAGATCAATGGTGTCGGCTTTGTCTGATCCTTTAGCTCCACCTTCCTAATGCAAGAAACATGTATAATGTTAAAATATAGCCGCAGCATTAGCTCAGAAAGAAGTAGAGTTGGTGTTGTGACTACACACCAGCGGATCTACACCTTGAGACAACTCTAGCCTGCTTCACATCTCAGTATGCCTTTGCAACCAAAAAAAGGGAAAATAACTGTGAAAACAACTTGGTACAACAGCAACCAAAGGTTAGATACCTTCCAAGCCACCATAAGGCTCATCAAACTATTGCTACAAAAGTTTCTATGTGCTGATTGCTCATGGAAAAATAATCAATAACCCAAACATTCCCTGTTCTCAGCAATTTGGGAACTACTAAGTTTTACCCTTCCCAAAAGCTCTATGCCCATACTATGAACCCAGCCTCACTGATATCAAGGCTTACTGGTACCTTTCCAGCCACGCAGATGCACCTTTAGTTGAGTCTACATGTCACGTGATTCAAATGTAAAGGAGTTTGAGTGGTACAAAGGGACTGTGGTATGAATATAAGGCTAGTGTCCTGTTCCCGCCCTAGTCAAGATTTCCAACTGTTATTACTTGCTCAGCACTAGTGCAGATCAACTGTTGGAGACCTGCCTGGCATTTTCAGTCACTCAATGAGCTGATGCTGCTCTGAGCAGCATTACACAGCAATGAGGCCAAGTATCAATAGCTTGCCTATCCCAGTGCTCCCCTCCCTGCCATTATTGAAGCCAACCATGCATCAACAGAGAGAAGTCATTTCAGAAAACGCCTTGCAGGGAGAGCACCAAACAGGCTCAGCTGAGATTAGATCTAGCTGGCCCCAAAATGGACTTAACATTCAAAAGACAATGAGCAAGTGATGTGGTTGGGGTGATGAACTTCAGAAGCTAAACACCGGGATGGTAGCAACTGATGTTCCCAAGCAAGTTTAGTTGGTCAACAGCAAAGCAAATACACAGGAAAATGTAGCTATTTGGGGGATGACAAGGCTGACAACAAATGCATATCAGGATTCGGGGCTGTTTGTCAAGCTGGTTGTACTCACGGAGGTGCGATTCCCATGGCATGCAGATTGGCCAGCCCCACCATGTTTGCGTTGCCGATGAGCCCTGGTTTCAGAGCCAGCTGTGCTTGAATTCGGGCCTGTAGCTCTGCTGCTTTCCTGGCTTTCTCAATAGCATCATTCATGAAGGTGGCTGCCTGCGAGGGCTGGATGGTGTTGCCAATAGGGAGGCGCTCCTGCTGTGATGAAGAGGAAACTTTGGGCTGCAAAAAGAAGAATATTTCCATTAGATGCATCAAAAGCAGCCTACAAGCCACTGCTGGAAGAAAAAGGCCAAGAGGCCACTTGAATCCCAAGAGACAGGATTTTCCCCCTTTCCTTCCAGGCTGTACCTGTGGTGCAGGAGGACTGATGAAACTCAGCTGCTTTTTCCTCTCCTCAATCTGACGCGTGGCTGCCTCCATCATCTGTTTGATCTGCAGAAATAAAGTTGGTTGGTTATATTTTTTGCTTTTCCTTGTAAAAAGGTAAGACTAAAGCCTTCCTTGGCTCACCAAGACTCCCTACCCCGTCTGGTAAAACCTACCTCAGTTTTCATATGGGACAATTCCAACCAAATCACCTTCAATTCAGAAGCAAGCACCTAATTGTGTAGGCATTGCATTGCCCAGACCCCTTTCTTCCCATTCAGATCACCCCACAAATTCACTGTTTGCTTGTTTAATTTGTGAAGAGATCATTCAGGGTTTCCTTTTTGGGCAATTATTCTTTGCCATGTTCAAGTGTGCATTTTGTGTGTTCCAAAAGAAAATGAAAATACCTGTAACATGACCGCCATCCTATGAAATCTATGAAAATTAACCTGCTCATTCAACCTGAACTGCAAAGACTGAACTGCCTTGTCCTGGGGGAAAAAAAACATTGCAGTTCTACAGAAGGCCTGCTAATTCTACAACACTCCCGCTAGCCTTGATGTTATTAGTCAAACAACTAAAAAAGCAGCAGTGCCTATAGCACTGTTAGTAAGATGCTTCAAGTGTCCAAACTTTATGGTCAGCCTTATTTTAGATTAAGATGTTAGTTCCAGACATCATGTTTTCTGTATCTCCAGAACATGTAGGTTTTTGACAATGAATGAAGAAAAAATGAAATTGTATTTTCCAAAGCACACAGAGTGTTCAGCTCATGAAGAATTTCTGTTTCATGTGAACACCACATGTAAGCTAGGCTATTTTAAAGAGTCCAAGGAACTGCATTTTCTCCATTTACTGACAGTGTACCTTAGGTGACTTTATTAACACTTCAGTGTCTATGATGTGCATGGGTTCAGCAAAACAAGAAGAGTATTTGCAATTTAAGTGATTACTTGCCACTTTCCCTTCTCTCTAATTGTCAAAAATGGTAAAGAACTAGCTTAAGATTGGGCTGTGAAAATTGAAGTGACATGGGGCATTAGTAAAAAAAACAAAACAAAAAACCACCAAACAAAAAAACAACCACTAAACAGAAAAGCTGCTTGGCCCCCTTTTTTTTTTAAAAGGATGCTAACTCCTTACATTTAAGTCTCTAGGCACAATATAAGATACCTGGACTACTGAGATGTTACGACCTAGGATCTCACAAGTACTGGTGGGAGGGGGTGTTCTGGGTTATGGTGGGGACAGGGGGAGGCCTAAAACTAACCTGGAGTTTGGTTAGCATTCCGGGACTCTCTGAAGGTGGGCCTGGGATCACCTCTGGCTCATCTTCTACCTCTTCAAAACGTGGAATACGCCGCTTCTTGACACCAGATGATTCCTTGGAGACCTCCGAGTCATCCCCGAACACGTCCTAATGTAAAGAGAGGGGACAGTTAGTGACTGGAGATCTACCCACACTACTCAAAATCATGGCTGTAAATCAGAAAGCACCGCAGGATAGTCCAGCAATTCGGAACTGGAAAAACATACTCTGGCTAAGTAGTTACTGAACACTCAATCTGCACTCCTGAGGTGTGTGCCTAGCCTACCAACTGATCCGGTGGGCTAATCCTGTACAAGTTACATATGTGATTTTGTTTCCCATTTATGAAATGAGAAGTGATGGTCCATCCAATAGGGTGAGCGAGCTAACAGGATTAAGGAATACTTGCAAAGCAGTTAAACCTCTGTGTGAAGTCCTGACCATCCTTTGGAATAGTTAAAAGTGGCATCTTTTCCCCTAATTCTTCTCAGTATACCCCTGTGCTCTCTCATCCATGTACCTGCCTAGGATCATAGTAGGGCTAGAAGGGACCTCACAAGGTCATCCAGTTCAGCCGTCTGCTCAAGGCAGGATTGTCCCTGACCAAACCACTCCAGCCAAGTGTCTGTCCAAGCTGCTCTTGAAAGTTCCCAGGGATGGAGACTTCACTACCTCTCTAGACGGCCTGTTCCAATGCTTGATCACCCTTATGTCAGAAAGTTCCTCTTCATCTCCAATCTCAATTTCCCCTGTTGCAACTTGAGTCCATTACTCCTAGTCCTGTCTCCTATGGCCACAGAGAAAAAGCCCATCTCCATCCTCTCTCTAATTGCCCTTCATGCACTTGAAAACTTATCAAATCCCCTTCTCAGTCTTTTCTTCTCCAGATTAAATACCCGTGGTTCGTTTCAGTATTTCTTCAGTAAGTCTTACTTCTCAGGCCCCTAAATGTTGTTGTTCTGTGATAGACTCTTTCCAATCTGCCCAAAACTAGACCCTGTGTTCCAAGTGAGGCCTCAACTGTGCTCAGAGTGAAATAATCAATCCCCTTGATTTGCAAGTGACAATACTATTAATACAACATGGAATACTACTGGTCTTTTTTGCAACAAGCGCACACTGTTGGCTACTGTTCAGCTTATGGTATACTGTAACTCCCAGCTCTCTCTCTGCAGTACTGCAGCCTAGCCATTACATTCCACCATTACAGCTCGAGGCAACAACCTAAAGTGATTTAACCCATCCTAAACTTAAAACTGACTTAACAGGACCCATCCCAGGGAATTGCACTGATTTAACTAAACCAGTTTAGTTAAATGCGTGCCATTTTCGTGTATAGTTGAACCCACAATTTACCACACCATGGGCACAGTGTATGACAAGTGAATGTGTTATTGGAAAAGAAAATATACACACCGGTCGTAAGCGTTAGTTGAAATCCCCTCTTCACTATTATCGTTCATATTCTACAAGGACACATCCTCGTCCAGACACAGGGACTTCTTGGAAAACCTACAAGTTCAAGAGAAAGGACTTGCCCATAGTATAAAGTGTGTAGACCATTACGTTTCAGTTCCTGACGCTTCCCAAGCAATGATCTAACCCATATAAGTGTACCAGGGAGAGAGGAGAAAGAAGATCAGAGCACTGGAGACAGCCAATAAGACTGGTTTCTAATGTTTTCTTTCAATCCTCTATTCACCACAACCCTAAGTCTGGGGACATACATAAAAGCACTGCTAATATTTAAGGAGAAGCTAGAAGGAAAAGAATCATCCTGCAATAATACCACCGTGAGATGTAATCTTGTTATGTGTTATGCTACACAGAGGCAGGGTAGATCAATATTTGGATGCAATACTTCTAAGAAAGGTAACTCCAGAGAGGGGAGTTGATGGCATTCTGGTTTACAGAGGGCATCGATTACTTGGTCACCTTTTTTACTAGAGAACGGCATTAAGACCAATTCCCCCATCCAGTTCCTGCTTGATATCAAGTCCACCTACCTAAGATCCTCCCCCCCAGGCTTTCAGCAAGATGTCATGGGCTTCTCTTCTAGTCCTACAGTCTGAGGTACTGCTGCTTAGTGCTAAGTTAATTCTGCACCAGAAGGAGTTTTTAAAGAGGTTGCAGTAATTCTTGTAAATAGTTTGTAACCCAGATTGCAAAAGGCCACAGGGTTTTAACAACAGTTCTCTATGAAGTGCAGCTTCAAAACCCTTGCTGAGCCATCTGTTTTTGCAGCAGGATGTCAAGTGGCTGTGTGTCCTCACTGAAATGTTTCTCGGTTCTTGGGAAATAAGAGGCCTTGAGGATTTGGCTGGGACAAAACAGGGGGCTGACAAATTGACCTTCAAGTTTACTCAAGCCGTTCAGAGGCTTGTGGGAAATTAGCAGTGAGCATCAATCTGATTCCTAATTATGGAGCCTATAGTCCAAAAACAACACTACAGGGAGCATGTAGGCTCTCCCTTGCTGACAATTTTGGCAGAGGGGCTGAGGACTGAGTAAGCCATGCATATACACTTCCACTGTCCCTTCTCTGGTGTGGAAGAGAAGGCACACTGACAAGCCAGACTAAGGGGAACATGGTTCTGCTGGTTCTAGAACTCTAGTTCCTACTCTCGGTCTTCTCTTCTACCTTGTATTTAACCAGTGAATGTCACTGAAACCAGGAGGAAAGGTGAGCAGACCCTTCTCTGGTACAGTTTAAACAGTCTCAGTCAAACCAAGGAGAAAAGTTTCAAACAGAGAACACAATGCACAGAAACTGCTCTCTTAATACAAAGCACCTGCTCCACAGAGAACTGAAAAGACATTGTTTTGAGCCTTGAAAGGAAGTCTAGAAAGCTGATGTACTCAACAGCTACTCAAAACTTTAGTGAAGGGGGAAAAAATAAAAATTACAATAAAATAGGAACCTCAGAAAAAGTGAAAGGAAACTTACTTTGAGGCCATGGAACAGCATGAAGAGTAGGCACTTTTAAATTCTGAATGTGAGGGATGAAAACATCATAATTTCCAAAGCCTGAGAGCAAAGTCTTCAAGAGAGAGGAGAAGCAGAAAACAGCTTGGGATGCATGAGAACCTCTCCCATCCCAGCCAACTGCAAGATGGGGAAAAATGATCAAAACTATGAAATCTTAACTGCGTGTTTCAGGATCTTAAGCTTTAATGAGGAAAAGAAATTGCTAAAAACCAAGCACTGAGAGTTCCAGATGTACTTCAGTGAATAGAGAAAGTGAAAATCCACCAGAGAAACACTAATTTGTTCACTAACAGCCGTGAGAGCAGCTGTTCACAGAGCTTAGGATGATGCATCTGAGCAAGGAAGAGAACAGGAAGTTACCAGAAGCCATGACTAGATAACCAAACTCCCTGCTGGTAGGGAAGGAGACTCCATGTGGCAAAATGCTGCAGAAAATAAAGTAGTAAGAATAATGACAAGATATGTAGCTCTCTGCTGTTTCAGCTGGACTGATGCACTAAACCTACCAGGGACAGTTAAAGAAACCAGATGCCCAGGACATGGTCTGGGAAAGTATTTTTGGTACCTCAAGGTACCTCAGAAAAAGGCAAAAAGAACTGAAAAGTAAAGGCTCACACACTTCATTGCAGAGAAAAGTCTTTTTTCTTGAACTTTAAGCTTTACAAGATGTGCCTCTCTGGAAGAGGAAAATGTGATCAGGTAACAGTCACGCGTTCATACCCTTTAACACACAGACAAACAATCGGCCCTTTTCTTACCTTCAGCTCTCTCTTTCGGTTCCGGTCGCTGTTCGATTTTGAGTGCCTGGAGCTTCGTCCTTCCTCCACAGCTTCAAAGAGCTTGTCCACAAATCGCAGAGTGGAGTCATCGAGAAAGGGCTTGAGATGGTCTGGAGAGGAAGGGAAATGCATAACAAGACAACTGCCCATCTCCAAAACTGAGATAACTGGGTGAAAAAAATACTTCCCTGAATCTCAGGCACTGCCTATCACCATCTGGAACACCAGGTTTTGTACCCTACTTTTGGGGGAAACTGAGCCTGACTAATGTAAATATATCGTATTACTTTAGCCCTTTTAGCTTTAATTCCCTCAGTTTTTGTAATAGCTTTTGAGTCTCCTGAAGATGCTTTTGACAATGCTACCTTCAGCCAGGAGATACAGGCGAGTATAGATACTCTAGTCAATCCTAGCCAACGAAGAGCAAGACAGCTCAGATAAGCTCTATTACTCTGTATTCATCTACAAAATGATTCTGGGAAATTTAAGTGTATAGCTCAGAAAGACTAGGCTTTAGGCCGTTCTTTACATCAAAGCAGACTTCCTACCCACAAAGACTAGATTCATGTAGTGGTAGCATGACTTTAACAAACAATGTAGAAAAGATTTGCTTTATACAATTCAGCAGGTCTAAGACCAATCCGGAAAAGGCTCCAAATGAAGACTGATAGATTTGAACTGGATGTAAAGACTGTTTTGAATGCCAAAGCACTGCTTGTTAATTAAGGGGGAACCCCAAGAACAAATACCTCAACTTAGTTCAGACACAAGTCAGAAGGCCTTGCTGAACTGCATCCTAGAGTAAAAAAGGGCATGTGTTTTGTTTCATTCACTCAAGTGACATTTTTACTCCTCATAACTTTGCTGCTACAGATGGCAGGCTGCAGATAATATGACTGATATGCTGCACACAACTAGTCTGTATTGGTCAATGGGAAGCCCAAGACATTCCCCAGAGTATTCATGCTGGCACCACTTCCTTTAACCTCTCTAGGCATCAAAGGGCTTCAGTTCTCCTACAAACACAGGTCTGGCTATGAGTGCTGTAAGCATAATTATGACACCAAGGAACATACCAGCTGCTTTCTTTTTGTCCATTCCCTTCCCAACGCAGTTCAATGCTGCAGTGACCACTGTGGGTTCTGAGAAGCCCAGGACCCGCTTCACAGTCTTCTCGATCCATGGCTTCAGCTCATCCAATTCTCTTTTGGAGAGCGACATTTTTAATCAGCCAGTTAACTTCAATTATTTAGCTTGTACCTGTACAGGAAAGAGAGGAGAAAACCATCAGCATGCTATATCAGTCCACAGTAAACAAGAGTCCCTGTCCCAAAACAATCGCTCTACCTAGGCAAAGAGAAGGAACTAATTTATGGAGAGATTTTCTCTGAGTGACTTTGTCAAAGCTAGACAGTAATCTGCGACCAAGTCAAGGGACCACATCTTGGCCTGACTTGTCAGGTGCTTGCATCACAGAAACCACCAACCTGGTCAATTTGTCACTAGCCTGAGACCCATACAAACAGCTTTGGCATTGATCGCTGGCTCCCTACACATTGGAATAATTTTTTTAACATAGTATGCAAGTACGAGGGGAAGCCCATGCATATCAGTGAAGACAAAGACTGGTTTCATTAAACACAGCAAATGACCACATACATTCTGTCACACTTAGAAAGTGCCTCCTCCTACAGGAGGGTCCTGAAGCATGCTGAAGACAGAAAACCTCATAACTGGTACGTGAGATAAACATTTGCAGCCCTCTATGCAAAGGGAAATTACGGCAGAGGCCAATTTTGTCTTGGCATCTCCCGGCCTCATTATTAGACCGTGAGAATGTTTTCTTACTGTGCACAAACACAAATACCTGATTCCCTTTACAATCTATGGCTTAGACCTGGAAATATCCATAGGTACATTCATTTGAAGTCTGAAAATCCCATTCCAGGTAATGGGTCTAACTCACACTTTGAGTCAAACATGTGAACAAGAACTTGTATATTTTTGGTCAGTCTGGTTTTCTCCCTGTTAGTCTTCTGTAAACTAGAAGCAGTATATCCCTGGCCGAACTGTTCTGAACCTAGCTGTGAGCTAAAGATTTCTGAGATAAAAGCTCTCTCCATGAAACACAAGGACTTTTTCTTTCAATGTCAGACAGTTACACTCTGCAAGTGAAATGCTTAATTACGCACCTAGACCCTAATCTGATTTAGAATTTACCTGGGAAGAGGATGCAATTTTCTTAAGGATCTCAACCCAAGATGTTTCTTTCCCATGGGAGTGGGCCTGTACATGATTTCTACTATACAATGACTTGGTATTACTACAGGCTCATAAAAGCAGAAAGCAAAGTTTTAAACAAAGTTATTCCCCAGAGAGAGGCTACATGACAGAATAAAAATAATGATTTTTTTTAGCTAAATTGAATATACAGTCAAATCTTCTCTCACTACCTAGAGATGCTTAAAAAGGCAAGAGAAGACTTGACCCAAAGGCATCCTGTAGCTACGCTTCAGTTATGGATGCTTATTTTGTATGATATAGCACAATATCTGCTACCATCGCTTACTGTTAACAAATGAGACTCATGGGCATTCATTTAACTAGATCAAAAGCCATCACTGCATTTTTTATAAATGTGTTACCATATTAGTATATTGTAACAACAGGCTGATACTGCTGTAAAGTGAATTATGCTTTACATGAAAGATTGCAACTTTACCCATGTAAATTCAAAAACAACATGTAGTAGAGCATTTAGAAAGTTTATTGACCAGCATTGAGAGAGAGAACGCTGTGAAAATCCCCCCTATATTACAACTACAGATACCATCTTTTGACCATGTTCATTGTTTTACATGTTGTTAAGTCTTACATAAGGCCAATTGTGTATATTAAAATATCTAAATGCTGACAGCCAAAGTGTATTAGATTTCTAACAGGTGGCCTAGTAGAACAGCATAACACACACTTCTCAGATTAAAAAGTTGACACCCACTAACCTTCTTCACTGATACTCCTCAGAAAATGGATAATCTGAAACCAAGGCTCTCACAAAGTTGTTGTCAAAGCAACTGTGACACCTTCAGACTGATATATTTAGCTTCATCTTGTAATATTTGTGTGCCTAAAATTAAATAAAGATTCCAATTATAATTCGAGTTTCCAAAGCCACAGCGAGACAAACAATACCTTATACCAAGAGACTTTTCCTGCACAGAAGCCTCCCAGAGTTACCATCCTGAAGATCTGAACACTTGTTGCATTCATGCTAGAAAACACCTGAGACTTTCAAATCAGTACAGTGTAGTTGCAAGAATTCCCTTGCAGCGGGGAAGGCTTTTAAACCAAATTTTGAAACCCCAAATTGTGTTTTAAGGAAGATGGAGTCATCTCTTCCCTGATCAATTCTTTTGAGAAAGAAATCTAACACAATCTGCTGACAATTCTTTTGCCTTGCTTGTAAGACTAGTTTGCCCTGGGAAACGTTAAAAACTCCATAGCACTTGGCTTGAGAAAAAAAAGAGGAATTATTTATCTCCCAAGGAAATACATACACTAGTTCCTCCCACATCATTCCTTGTCTGCCTTTTGACAAACCAGCAATTAGAGGGACAGTATACGCTCAGGGCTGGAATGGAAGAGAGAAGCAAAACTTCTACATATTGTACCTGTCAACCAACTTGCTGTGGGACTGGGCAAAGCTAACCCCACTTTGCTGCTGTTTTGCTATGAATTGACCATATACATTTGCTGTGACCTACCTATATGTGAAATGGAAATAACATTGTTTTGCCATAATGGTAGAGTGCTGTTGAGAGGTGTTAGGTCCAGAAAGGGTTTCAAGATCCTCAGAAGATGCACTGTGGAAACAGAGAACTATCCTCTGAAATGAAACACTGAGGCTTCAAGAAGCAATGAAAAGGCCAAACTTTAAAATCAAAACGAATACCCGTGTCCTTCTTAAAGGAGCTAATTTGGCCTGTTACCTCTATAAGACAGCACCTAGAGACAAAACTATCATGGTAGACTGATGAGGTGGTTTCTCCTCCTCTTTGGAGGAGCGTTTTACCCGGGGGAACAATTCCTTGCCTCATTTCTGGACTAGCGACTGCTGCAAAACAACAGCTTTGCATTTGGATAGCGCTTTGGCTCCAGAGCATGGCACAGAGCTTAACTCCAGTCTCACCCAAGCCACCTCTAAACAGGGGGTGGTAACACTCAAGTTAACCAGCAGCGGTGGGGATACCCCAAGAGCGCAAAGTGCAAATGCAGAGCTACCGAAAACCGGCGGGTCTGCTCACGTTGGCGGAAAGCACGCAGCGCCAAGGACCTCGCTAAGGCTACAGACGGAGCAACAGCAGGTGCCCGTTTGTGGGTTCAAATGTAAAGATGGTGACAGGCGGTGAGAAGCAGCAGCTTGGCGAAGAGACATCCAGATCATCCCTGGTAAGAGCACGAGCTGCCGCTGACTGGGCCAGGCCCTGCTGCGCAGCCTCTGGTGCCACACGGTCATATGGGGGCCAGTCCAGCACTCGCCTTGAGACTCTCCTTACAAGCCTTTGGCCTCTGCTCCTGTCCCTGTTTTTTTATTTGTCCCAAGGAACCTGTCATGGCCAGGCTGGGCCGGGCACCGACAAATCCAGCCTGCCGCAGGGCTGCGGCAGCCGTGCACCGGACCCAAGCCAGGCAGCGTGGGGAACACAGGGGTTCGGGCACCCGCTCCCGAATTTCGCAGGGTCAGAGGTGACAGCTGCCCCACGTCCGGCTGGGGGGGGGGGGGCCGTGCCCCTGGAGCATATGGGGCCCTCGCAGACTCCGCCCCCCCAGGCCGCCCCGCCCCATGCCCCGCCGCGGGGGGTTGGGTGGGTGAGTGACCCCCGCTCCTCACCGCAGCGGCTCCCGCCCGCCCCCGGGCCTGGCCCGGCCTCGCAGCGCCTGACGGACACGGCTCACGGCGGCGGCTGTAGCGACACCGGAAGCGGAAGTGATAGCGGAAGCGGAAACGACCCCGCGCGAGGCCGCGGCGCGCGCTGCCCCCGAGGCACGTGACGCTGAGGGGGGGCGGGTGCCTCCAGGTCACGTGACGGGAGGGCCGGCCGTGGGGAGGGAACGTCACGTGTTCGGCCCCTGAGGGGAGCCCGGGTCGAACCCGTGTGGGGAGCAGCGTGCGCCTGGCTCGAGACGGGGGGGGGGGGAGGGAGGATACACACATATACAGATAGATGGAGCTCTACATATACGCAGACACACATATACAGGTACACAAAAATCAAGTGTGCATATATCTAGATGGATTTGTGTCTGTCTATATGTACAGCTCCATCTGTATATGTGTATAGCGTACATGTACAGATGCACCTATACATATAGACAAATACATATATGCACACACAGGTGCTTGCTCTGTGTGTATCTGTATATGTGTGTGTATATAGATACAAAAATGGACACACTTGATCTGTGTATATGTATACACATACGCACAATCTATAGACATATACACAGTTACATATACACACGTATGTATACACATATACAGGTACCCAACTATATATACTTATATACACACAGATGCACACATGCACACACGCTTGATCTGTGTGTATCTGTAGGTGTATGTGTGTATACATTTACACACATACATGTACACCCACACACAGGACAAGGTTTTGTGGGCTGAAGGTCACAGGCTGTGGATGGATGTGTGGAGAGAGAAATTAGAAGACAAAAGACAAGGGGGAAAGAGATGGGGGTGGGTCAGTGCTAGGAGAGGAAAGCAGAGCATTCATTAAACCCATAGGAACAAAGTGGGTTAGGGAACCTAATCCAGGCACCGTGTCCTGGCCACAATAAGGCCCCATGACACCTTGCTGCGTCCTGCCATGGGGTCTAGCACGGTGTCACCACCTGAGACAGCCTGCCCCAGGCCTTCCTGGCTCTCACTGGGGCTGCGCTGCTACATTACTAGGTTACTCCATCAGCTGGCTGCCTCCACAGTCATCCAGGCAGGGTTACGACTCGATGATGCCACAGGAGAGTGAACCATGTGATTGTAGGAATTATTCACATCCCTGAACCTAACTGTCAGCCGTTGAGGTAGGCTGCAGCCCTCACGTCATGACCATGTGGCAGTTCCCAGCCTGTGGTGCAGCAGGGAACTATCTGGAGTAGCTGACCCCACGTGAACAAGCTCAGCCTAAGGACAGGGCATAGCTTCAGACACTGTCAACTCCTAAAACATCCTGGCTTTGCTATCTCACTACATGCCTTAATATGAGCAATTAGCTCAAATGAAATGACTGCAGGCAAACAAAATTTAGGAAAACTGAGGAAGAAGCATTCAAAAGCTTGTCTAATTTTATCTCAGCTGAATAGTTGATCCAATAAAAGATCTCACCCTAAGAAATCCTTGCCTCTCTAAAAGTCAAAGGCAGCCAAAAGCTAGGTGACTGCAAGGCAGGGATCCTGGTTTTCTCTGATAAAAAAAAAAATCCCCAATTTTTAGATTTAAAAAAGTAACCCAAAATCCACATTTTTCTGTGATTAAAATGAAACACCACTATATAGAGTGTATATATGGTTTATATACACCACTAATGTACGTATCTATACACTAGTACTGTTTCATTTTAATCATGGGAAAATGTGGATTTTGGGTTACTTTTTTTAATCTGAAAATTGAGCATTTTTTGTAAACCACAGAAAACCAGGATCCCAGCTCATCAGTAGCAAGATGCCACAAAACTCACTTCTTGGCCTACCGCACTGCAAGGTAAATAGCTGCAGGAAATAAATGTTTCCCACTTTGTGTCTGACAGCTTATTAGAAGTAATTCCTACCTATTCTCTCTTTCATCCCTCGCTCAAGCGAATAAGGACACTATAGAATAAGGACACTATATTCATTTGCTTTGGTTCCCTCCTGCCAACAATTATTAGTGAATAAAATGGATTATCAGCTCATAAAAAATACTCTGGTAAAAACAGGGTGCAAAAGCATTCTATATGCAAGAATTCTTTTGGTGGGATAGTTTATAGTACCAGTTTCCTAAATGACCCATGCTGTACCAGCCAGCGGGCTTTTGCCAACATACCCACATCTAACCTGGGGCTTTTTGCTGGTATTCAGAAGTCAGGAAGCTCGCTGCTTAACCCCCACTATTAAACCAGTCCAAGTGTCTAAGTACAGACCCGATCAACTTTTATCCCCTCTGATCAAGGATCTCTAACAACTCAGTAGAAGGTTGCTAATCCCATTGTACCAGATCCTCATTTCTAATTACTACACAAGACAGTTTTGTAGTACAATAAGTACTTTCCGTGCAGAAGAAGAATTTAAAATACCTGACATGAGTTCTAGGAAACAAGCTATTTCTGTTCACCCTTCAAGTGAATTTGATTTTTCCGTAAGAACAGTGACAGCGAGCTGGATGTTATCCAAGCTTTGTGGTGCTTTTGTTCGTACAAATGGCTTTTGCAGAAGCTGGCGCACAAAGCACATGACAAAAGGGGCTATAAGACAACTACCACATGTGTATCCACAGCTGTCTGGGAAAGTAGCATAATGATACCATGTGTGATATGCACAGTGAAATGTTTGCAAAAGCAGATGAAGGAGGCTGCGTTCAAACTGCGTGTATGAGCTCAACTTGGGCATTTTTCAATTCAGGAGGAATCTTAAAATGGTGAGAATATTAGTTAGAAATTCTATTAATCCCCATCCCCCCCAAACAAACAAAAAACCAAAACCTTCACTCTCCAGAAGGCTGAAAACAATCTACTTGTTACTCCCACTAAAGCCTTTTACTTTGTCTTAACAGTAGAGATAAAAACCAGATGTGGACACCCTCTTACATGTCAATTTACACTACCAGTGCAGAGATGGGCTTAAAAATAAAATGAGAATAAAGGCAGGATCCTCAAGTGGCTTAAAAAATCTGTGAAATGGGTCTAAATTCCATAACCCAGAACTCCTGCTTCTAACTGCTGGAGAGTAAGATAAAAGCAATGAAGATTCATCTTCTGGTATCAACTTTCTTCCAGTGAGGAACCAAACTGAGAGGAGACCCTGTTTTATATAAATGGAGTCAAAACCAGCAGTGGAGGACACAATATTATTTAAAGGGATCATACCCCAATGGGAAACTGAGCTCTAAAGGTGTGAAAGAGGGGCTTGCTTCTGCGTGTACCACCCACGCTGAGCAGGACAAAAGGGTGAAATAGATTCTTTATTGACAGATAGGAAGTGAACACAGCCATTGCCCTGTTGGAAAGTGGTGTTCGGACTCTGGCCCATTCAATCACTGCTCTCACTGCTGGGGTGAGCTGTGACTCAGGGGACTGAGTGGCATTTCCCCCCCAATATTTAGCAATAATTTTGCCTTGCCCCTGGATCTAGCAGCCCAGCCAGGGGTCTGGCCGATTCTTCCGCAGGAGGAAAGAGATCTTCCTGGCCATCTCGGTACTGTAAATCCGTCGACACAACTCGTAGGTCTTGCGCTGCTTCCTACGGCACGGCTTCTCATAGTACCGGCGCTGCTTGACTTCATTGATGATCCCGTCTGTTGTCAGAATCCTGCAGAGAACAAAGCAGAGTCAGTATCTGCATTTCTATACCCTGACACAGAGGCAGCACGGGCAGCTGTGCGAGCATCTGGGTGCTGAGTTTACAGCATGCTGCTGCCAGGGACTGACTGTGTGGAAAACCAGAAACAGAACCCAGGAGTCCTGACTCTCAGCCCCTTGCTCCAATGGCTAATACATACCTCCACCCACTGGTGACTTCTAAATGACAAAGACATATATGACAGCAGAAAAAAGAATTCTCCCAACACTTTTTCGATACACAGGAGACTCTTTCCTGCAGGATCCAGTCATCCGCAAGCTGAGTTCTCAGAACAGCCAATTTCCATCAGCCACATCAAGTCACAAAACAAGGGGATGTCAGAGGAAGAACCCGTGTCTCTTTGGAAGTTTCTGTATTAACCATCCCCTGGGTAATTTCTTCAGCTGGATCAAGTTTCCAATGATCCCTAGGAAAGCAGTATGAAAGGGAGTGAAATCTACCAAAACTGGAAGCCTGGGCCTGGCCCCCTTATCTCCAAAACTTTGGGAACACAGTGGATGATGGCAACCCACATTCCCACACCATGTGATAAGGGCAAATGTGATACCCAAACAGGATGAAGAGCTAAGGTAGCAGCTGTACCAAAGCCAGGCAAACAACTCTTCAGCAACCAGCTCTTGTCCAGTGACACTTCTGCAGCTATCAGCTCCTGAGGTGGATGATGCTGTGTGTGATATCAAGCAGGGCTCTGAAGGAATCCAAGTCCGAGGATGGATTTCAGAAGATAGGGACTCACTCCCTAAACTTGGAAGTGACTCTGGGCACCTCCGGCCTGATCTCTAGGAAATCATGAGTTCACCCCAGAGGGGGTATTATGCTAACTAAGCTGCTGCTCTGGGGTGGATGTATTCAGTAGCTCTGGGTCCCCAAACCAGCACCTAGATACCCTGCGTAGATCAGGGCTTGTTCTTCATTGGTAAATACTGTGATCCAGGCCAGTTAAACTGGCATGCCAAATGAAAAGTTACACGGCTTAGTCACATCAGGAGATCTCACAGGCATGCGCAGGCCAAGTCTTGTATAGTGACTGGTCCTAACTACCATCCAGCATCACAATATAGCGGTCACACCTGCCAGTGCCAGAACCTCTGTGATCCTCCTCACCTGGCTATGTAGTAACAGTCCCAGGTGCTGCCTCCTCCACCTGAGAACACCTCCAGCTCACTGTGACAAGACAGCCTAACCCACTACTCCAAACTCCTTCTAGCTCCACCAGCCCCAGGCTCCCATGCTGCCTCTGGAGACAGGTATAGTGAGCTCCACTCCTGTACCAGGTAGGTGGGACCCTTGGATGCTGACCAGGGTGTTACATCCCTGCTGGATGACTGCTTGTTCATGCTAGCCTTCCTCAGGGTCTCAAACTGAGCACTGAAGACTCAAGAGGTCTGGATTCCTCCTTGCCCATAAGTCAGACTGCAGTCAGCAAGACAATAGCTTCCAGGCTGCAGGTGGATGTTTTACAGGCTCCGACAGGGAGCAGAGTGCCCTAGCTCTCCTGCAAAGTTCCCCTTCACTGGAAAGCCTTGAACAAATATTCAGGCTGCAGACATCCAGCTGCTAACCAGACCCAACACAGACACTGCAGCAGAACTCCAGTTTCCTGGGCAATTAGACTTGCTAGAAATCCATTTTCCATGAGTGGTTCTGTTGTTTCAACGCCACGCAGAGTGTCTTTCTCCAGACACTGGGCTCTGGGTCTCATGGCTGTCTGTCAAGCTCCAGCCTTTTCAGACACCCCAGCCAGGGCAGGAACAGCAGCTTCTTCTACTTTATCCTGCACCAACTTGGCACAGAGAGAAATGTAACAGCTGGGGAAATGGAAGAAGAAAGATCAATAGAAATGAGGTGCCCACAGTCACCCAGTGAATCTAACAGGGTCAAGAACAGGGCCCAGACCTCCTGGATGCACAGAAAACAATCAGTTAGCCATAGAAGGAAGGGATGGAACTGATAGATATCAGGCCAACATGCCTCCAATTAGGGTGGATTTGATTTTAAATCAAATTAATTTAAATCATGATTCACACCACAATTTAAATCACTGGTCAGGAAGCCTCAATATAATAATTGTTTTCTACAAAAAGTGCATACCTGTTATTTGATTTCCTTTATTCATTTAATTTCTTGAAACTTTGCATGTTTAGAGAGAGGTAAGGGCTTGACTGTGTGTACACAAACTTGCAGAGAGACAAGAGGGCTGATGAGTGGGTAACCAGGTCTGTCATCTCTCATCTCCATATACAGCTGTTAACAAGGATGTTATCTCTGGAGAGACAAAGCCACAGTTTGGGAAAGGAAACTAAGCATCAGAGATGCTTAATGGGATCTTCTAGACCAGGGTGGGCCAGATGTGGCCCGCCAAGCCATTCTATCCAGCCTGCGGGGCCCCTAAAAGATTGAGATAATTAACATTAATCTGCCCTGGGCTGCCTGTCATGCGGCCCCCGATGGCTCAGTAAGCAGCCCTCTGCCCAAAATAATTGCCCGTCCCTGTTCTAGACTGAGCACTGATTCCCACTGGGTAGAGCAGTTTTCTTTAATCGTTACTAATCTATAAAGCAGCCTCTGGGAACCCCACAAGATTAGGCCACTAATATAGTCCATGGCCTGTTGTGACCAATTTATAAAACTTTTCTTAAAAGGTTACATGAATATATTGTCCAAATAATATATAATTAGAAATTATAATCCCTATTCCATGATGATATCTTTGAGCTTTAACATAAAGTATTATTAAAAGTATCTTTATATAGGTTTTTTAAAAAGCATCTTAAAAAAAATTAAATACACAATTAAATGAAAAAATCTGATTTAAAAAATGCTACTTTAAAAAAAAAAATCATGGATTTTTATCCATCCTGCCTCCAATGAGGGAAAACTGCGAGGGGTGAGAGGAGGCAGGGTGTTAATTAGGGCCTGCTACATATTCAAATTAAATCTGGATAGAAACCAGCTCTAGAGTTCTTACATATTTTCAAGGACTAACTATAAAAATAGTGGATTGACTCTTTTTATAGCTGCAGAGTCATTTTATGGTGTGATAATTACTTTGCACATGTGGCCTGTCTAAATATACTGCATGCTTAACCAGTTAAATGCATAATAATTATTTTGCACACATGGCTGTCTTACTTTGCATGCATGGCCCATCTAAATTTATTGTGCGACTTGCCAGCAAATTGTTTAATATACGTAATGTGTAGCAGGGACCTCAGATAAATAAATATTGCCATTTGGGGTGGGAACATTAGCATCACAGCAGCTCTGATGGGACCCAGGAATCAGGAAGTGAAAATGACTTGCTTGTTTTCTGTTGTCCAAATAAAATGAAGTGACAAAAAAAAAAGAAGTAATTGTGAAAAATTGGTGGCAGATGGCACCTCTTTCCTCCTTCTCTGGAGTGGAGTCTGTAGGACTCGGCATGTGCACTTGTGTTATAAAACTGCTTTGGAAAAACAATATATTTTTTTGAAGCCTGACAGCTTCCCTCGGCAACGTGCAAGCAGATTCTAAGTGGAAGCTTCACATGGCTCTGCAAGCAGCCAGCAGGTCAGCAGAGAAAACGTGTGTAAAACAAATAGTCGTGAATGGACTCAAATCCCTGCCCAAGAGTACCCGCCAGCCAATCAGATATAGCACCGTGGCTGCCAGGTGCCCTCCTCTTCTCAGGAGAGCAGCCAACCTAAAAACAGGAGGCTTCAGCACATCAGGCACCAGTTATGTAATCTCATGTGCTCAGCTGCAGTACCGTGGGCGAGGGCAGAGGGAGACACATGTTCAGCTTGGCAGCAGCACAGGCATTTTATGAACGTGCTGGGAATTTTGCTGTGCGTCTGAGCAGACGCCGGTGATGTAATTCCAGTCCTCCGTCTCCACTAGGTTCTGCCAAGCGGCTGGTCAGACCAAGAGAGGATATGTCAGACCATACATAGTGTGTGCTGCTGGAAAAGGGAGTGGAGCAATATTTGCAGGGCTGGGAGGAGACCCCAGCTGGGGGTTTTTGCCAATGAGCTGATCCTAACATGGTGAGCTAAATGTCTCACGTGGCCAGAAAGTAGATCTGCTCTTGGCAGTCAGCTCCAATGCTGCAGCGACACATGGGAAGCCAGTGCAGTGTGGAGCCAGCCTGTGGAAAACTCACAGCTCTGAAATACAGCACACATCCTGTGACAGTGAAGTAGACAATTTGCTGGGCCCTATTTCCTGCCCACTGCCTTCCAATTTAGCAAAGAGCAGTTAGCTACACAAAGTGTCCACTGTCTACATTAGCATCCAGAGCCCATAGAAAGTCTCCTCCAGTGCTTCTCAACCTTTTTATACTCAAGGCACCCCTCAGAAAATGCGAGAGCCTGTTTTTTAGCTAGAGAACAATAACAGAGTGATTCTTCTGTTGCAAAGAACTCAGCCCACAGCAGGGCAGGATGGCTTTAACATGCTGAGATTTCTTTTTGAAATCTGTTTCATCTTGTCTGCATACCTAACAGTGCTAACACTGTGGGGCACCCAGTGGCACTCCTGAAAGGATCTCAAGGCATCTAGACTGACCTAGCCCTGTGACTTTCAGGGCTTCCATCAGAGGCATAAGGAGCTCTGAAAACCATGGTAAGGAGCCTTGATGAGGCTTTAAAAGCTGAGTGCATGCTGCTGCTGTAATGAGCACTGCTTATGCTGAGTGAGGATAAGTGCAGAGTCTCTTCAGTCTGGAGACCATCCACTTAAAGGGAGCACACTCAATATTAAAGGCATCTATGGTGACCATAAACAGCTCTGGAACGCCACTCTCTTTATGTGAAGAACATCTTGGCTCTCGGGTACCGCAACTCCAGCCTTTGCTCACTCAGTCTCAGCACAGAAGCCAGGTGGAAAATGGGGGATGTAGAAACTTACACAAATAATTAATCATCTCCCACAATATCTACAGCATCCTACAAATCCAAAGGACTACATAATATGCGCCTGGAACCACCAAAATGCAGCCACCTCTGGGGCAGAAGGCCAAACCAACAGATGCAGGCTGCACTGCAGAGCAGGGCCCAGCAGGGAGAATACAAGCCAGTAGCTAACCTGCTCCCTTTCCTCCTCCATGCTCCAGCTCGAGACAAAGGGAAACAAAAAAAACCCTGTCTTCCCAGAACTCCATCATCAAGCTGCTGATCTGGACTCACTCCAGTCCCAGGTAAGTGAGATACGTACTTTATACAGCAGCAGAGAGGTTTCCAGTTGATCCTTCCCAAAATTTTGGCAAGGAAAGAAGAAACAAATGCAGGGATCCTATTAACTCATTCCCCAACCCACACTAATACAAATTTCCAGGAGGAAGGGGTCATGATATAGGCATGTGCATGTGCATACACCTTCCAGGAGATTAAAGGGCTTAATGGAAGCGGAGGCCTGTTAGCAGCACTGCGGACACAATCACCAGGACAGAAAGTCAAAATTCTGCCTTGGCAGATGTTTTGGATTGAAGCCAGCAGAGGTCAGTACACTCACAGGACTCAGCTGAGTCTGTGCCTCTGCATTAAATGTGTGAAACCACAGCTACCTGTTGCCACAGGTGGCAAATTTGCATGGAAGAAAATGCAAATGCGTACAAGTAAAGC
Source organism: Crocodylus siamensis (assembly GCF_052110815.1). NCBI lineage: Eukaryota > Metazoa > Chordata > Crocodylia > Crocodylidae > Crocodylus > Crocodylus siamensis. Next base: position 14,881,491 of record NC_143400.1, on the reverse strand, counting down.
AAGTAAAACCCCAGAGCCAGGCTGCTGGGATATAGATCTGGCAGCTTAGCCAACCCTTTGTGCTCTGGAAGTAACTAGAGGTATGATGGGTATGTTACCAAGGGCCTCGTCTCCCTAGTTCTCAAGCACAGTAGTTCTTAACCTTTTTGGGACCAGGACCCATTTGGAAACATCAATGGCCAGTCCCAACCAGTGCCCCTCACTCCTGACCTGCTGCCCCCTGGCCCACAGTGGGGGGGCGGCCACAGGAAGTCCCAAGAAGCCCCTTGCAGGCTGGCAGAGTTCTAGTCTGGAAAAGCCACCATTTCCCATGTTTTTCTCCTTAAAGGAGAATTCACTTTTAAAGTTTGTTCATGACCCTTTCATGTATTTTTGTGAATCACTTTTGGGTCACAACCCACTGGTTGAGAAACACTGCCAAGTGCATGGTCCATACTGACATTTTCCGTACCAAGGGAGCCTTTCCTTTACAAGCCTGGACTCAGCGGAAGGCCTGAAAGCAGGGGGGTAGATCCCTGCAACTTGCATCTCTTCTGCCCCTGCCTGCAACCCTGGGCAAGATGCTTCACCTCTGCTGGCCTATATTTGCTTCTCTGTAACCATCCACCTCATGGGGAAGGGAAAGGACCAGGAAGCTCAGGGCTGGTGCAGTCACTTGAAATCCTTAGCCGGATCCCGAAGAGGCATCACGTTGCCTTTACTGACCTTGCCAGCTGACCGAGGGAAGTGGGTCTGAGGGAGGCTTTGTCAAAGCTAGGCTAGAGCATACAGCTTTGGCTCCTATGTTCAGGCTTTTCACTCATCGCACGCCAGCATATACGAGTGTTCAAGCACAGAGAAAAATCCCTAGGAATCTACATGCCAAGAGACACGATACTGGAGATAAGCAGGCTCTCAGACTAGACCTCAGTCCTTACAGCTGGAGAATACAGGTCCACACTTGAGTGCTCTGCCCAACAAGCTCACATTAACCAGACAGGGTCATGCCATGGCCAGAGAAGAACAAGGGAAAAAAGCAACATGAGCCCATGTACTTAGTCAGATGCCCCCATGCTGTTCTGAACGGTGAGACAGCAAATGCCACGGTACAAGGAGCAGACACTGCCCAATGACTATAAGAGATCATACACTGAAGCTTTCTACTCTGAAGTATGAACTGAGGAATAAAAGCAAAGAAATATCCTGTCCTCACACCGATATTTTTTTTCAAATTAACCAAAGAAACCAGTGCTGGCAGGACCCTCCAGAGGTTACATCTAGCCCAGTGCTCAGCTCAGGAGAGGATCAGCCTTGTCTGAACCAGCCCAGACACAGGTCTGTGTAACCCACACCCAAAAAATGCCATTAATGGAGATTCCACAACCTCACTAGCAGTGAGGTAACAGTGCCTGGCCTTGCACTTGATGTGTGCATTGTATATAATATGCATATGCATGTATAAAGCTCAAAGCCGTGACACAGCTATGTGCTCTAACATCCATGCTAGCTCTTTCCTTCAGAGCTGGAAGTAGCTGAGTCACGGTTCCTCATTGCGCAGCTGTAACCTCCCCCACTCTTTGTACTCTTTCAGAAACAGACAAGATTTTCTTTTCCGGATGCCTTCCATCTGAAGATCTCCCAAGTGCTTCAGGATGTTGCCAAACCTCCCTGCCAAATGGGGACATTATGCTCATTTCACAGATCGGGAAGTTGAGGCACAGAGACAGAGAAGCAGATTCCACCTCTCCCTTCCAATCAACCTTCTCTTAATGGCACAGGGGGAACTCTTGAGGGCTCAAAGTCCACCCCACACCAGAGCAGGGTTATTCCCTACAGCTCACTTTCCAGCACACTGACCTCATTAATTTCAAGTGACGACAGTACCTGAACCTGCAAGCCAAGATCTCAGCATTAGGAAACACTTCCTGCTATTGAGCTGGAGTTTGTCCAGTCATTCCCACCCCTTCCTTTCCAGTGAGAACAGCTTGTACTGCTCTAAGCAACTCCCCTTCCCCCTTCCTTTTAATGACCTGTAATACAGGCCAACCTGGACAAGCTTATGAGGTGGGTGGACATTGCCCTGATGATATTTAATACAGAGAGCTGTAAAGTGCTTCATGTGGGGAGAAGTAATCTCCAGCACATGTACAGACTTGACAGTGCTACGCTTGCCAGCACCACAACTGAACAAGACCTGGGTGTTGTGATAGACAACAAAATAAACATGAGCCACCAGTGCGATGCTGTAGCTAGCAGAGCTAATCAAACACTGGCATGCATCTACTGAGGCATCTCGAGCAGGGCAAAGGATGTCATCCTCCCGTTCTATTCAGCTTTGGTGAGACCAGAGCTGGTGTACTGCATCCTGTTCTGGGTGCCACACTTCAGGAAGGATGTGGAGAACCCTGAGAGAGTCCAAAGGAGGGCCATGTGCATGATTAGAGGCCTAGAGACCAGGTCATATGAATAGAAGCTGAAAGACTTGGGGCTGTTCAGCCTGGAAAAGAGAAGACTCAGAGGGGACTTGGTGGCAGCCTATAGGTATATCAGGGGAGTACATCAGGGCCTGGGAGAGCAACTGTTCACCAAGGTCCCCCAGGGGAGGACAAGAAATAATGGGCACAAACTGACTGAAGATTGCTTCAGACTAAACATACAGAAAACCTTCTTTACAAGTCGGGTGCCAAGGGTTTGGAACAGGCTCCCTCCAGAGGTGGTGTAGTCACCTACCCTCATGATCTTCAAAAAACATCTTGACACTCACCTTGCTGGGGTATCCAATTCCAGCAGTCTTTCCTACCTAAGTGCAGAGGGGCTGGACTCAGTGATCTGTAAGGTCCCTTCCAGCCCCTAATGACTATGAAACTATGTTTCTAATGTTCCTCTCAACTGATTACCAAAGGGAGTTATCCTATTGCAGACCTCCAGTACTATCTTGATTATGAGGGGACGTTGCACACTGTCCAATACTGTATTTCCTCACAAAATCACACCCCCCACCCAAATCATACATGCATCTTAAGGCCAAATTAAGGGGGAAAAGGGTGCTTCCAGAGTCAGGGATGAATCCTGAACATCACTGCTTAGCCACAGCTACATTTTTAATCCTCTTGCACTCGCTACTGAATTAGCAGCAGCTTCTGGCAGCTTAGTTAAAATTAATTGTGACACCAGAGAAAGAAGCAGAGCTCCAGCAGCCATTATAGTGTCTTCATGCTTCTATTCTGACATAGAAACCAGCTTCCCTTCTTAAGACACCCACTCCGTTTTTGGAGAGCTGCTTCTTGGGAAAAGGACATGTGCAGTACGCAAACAAACACAGTATTAGGTAAAACAGCTTTTCCCCTGAATAAAAATCCGTAACTACAAATAAAAAAACCCCCTGGAATTGCTGCTGCCCCTATAAAATGCCAAAGGAGACTCAAACTGCGGCAGAAAGGACCCAAAAGGTTAAATGCACTAAATACACCAAAATGAAAACTGCACTGGAAACAATAATTCTGACTTTTTTTTTTTACTGCACAAAAATACTACAAGGACAAGAAAAAAAAAAAAAAATCAGACCGGGCTGAAGGGCCTGGATACAGCCAGAGACTGCAAATAAATCAACTACCTATTGTAGCAGGGTCCTTCAGAGGCCAATTTATAATCAGAGCAATACAGCGTAGCTGTTAGACATGAACATTACCTTTTCCACCCTTGAAATGTGACCGATACATTTAAAAGTTAGCGTCTGAATTCATGAATGGTTCAGATCCTCATTGCTGTAACCTGACAACACCAACTGGGAAGAGGGGCAATGCGGGGTGAAGCTGTGAGACCGTGGTTGCTTCTATATCCATCTGAGCTCAGATTCGCTGGGCCCCATTTCGCTGAAGCTCAGTTTTATTACTTTGGGGTCACAGGGAGGTCTTTGCTGAGCTTGGACGGCCTGTCATGCTCAGAAGCCAGTTTTCTTCAGAGGGTAATCACAGATCATAGTAAAAGCAAGTCAGAATGTGGCCTTTTTGTCTAACCTCACTAGACTGAAGCCTGCTAAGCCCAGCCAGGTTTCTCTTGATCTCCTCCGGGTGACGCATTGAGGGGAACAGAAAACCCGGACTCATCAGCTCTTGAAAAATGGCTCTTCTGACTTCCTTGTGTCCTTGTCTCCTTGGTCATATAGAAGGAAGAAAAGAATCCAGTGTCCCAATCCTAAATCTATTGGGCTAACCACTAGAACACAAGACTGATGGTGCGACACACTAACAAACCCCCACTGCCCGCACAAGCGCCAAGAACATGATTGGCTCATATATAGGTCTGTGTTGTGCCAGGGCTATGTAGAGTTTAGAGGATGGATTGTATAGGATGGCTGGGATAGGACTAATCCTGCCTCAAGACTAGATGTAACCTCTGGACCTCCCTCCCAACTCCACTGCCCTAGGGGGGATTCTTTGCTTTAAGAGCATGACATGAAATCCGAGCTGCAGCTCAAGACACCGACCGGTACCAGCACAGGGGGTTCATGGAGGAATCCCTTGGCTCTCTATTAAAAAACGCTGCCAACGGGGCCCAGCAAAGGCAGCCACTGACTCTTACTTGTTCAGTGACCTATATGCCGCCTCCACATCCTGGTTTTGCACCATCACTGTCCGGGCGATGAACTTCAGGTGTCTCGCCATGGTGGCTGGGGAGGCTGAGGCTCAGGAGGCACCAGATCGTGGCTGGTTCCACTGCGCCACAAGTGGGGACCTAGAAAGGTGGGGAAAGAAAGCCACAGACTTAGATTCACAGACAATGAGGGTGGGAAGGGACCTCAGGAGGTCACATCTACTTCAACCCCCTGCTCCAAGCAGGACCAGCCCCAGCTCCATCATCCCAGGCAAAGTTTTTTTTGAACCAGGCTTTAAAAATCTCCAAGGATGGAGACTCCACCACCCCTCTGGGTAACCCATTCCACTGCTTCACCACCCTCCTTGTGAGAAATTTTTTCCTAATATCCAACCTTGACTCCCCTTGCTGCAACTGGAGCCCATTGGTCCTTGTTCTGTCACCTGCCCCCACTGAGAGCAGCCCAGCTCTGTCCTCTTTGCAGCCCCCTGCAGGGAGTTAAAGGCTGCTATTAAATCCCGCCTCAGTCTCCTCTTCTCCAGACTAAACCAGCCCAGGTCCCTCAGCCTCTCCTCACAGGTCCTGTCCCCCAGCCCCACAGCCACTTTCCTTGCCCTCTGCTGACTCTCTCCCACGTGTCCACATCCGTCCCAGACTGGACCACGGGCTCCAGATGTGTGGCCTTGCCAGCAGGGGAGCCGCCCTGCAATGAGCTTGCGGCTCCCGCTCATGCACATCTATTGCCCATGCCTGCGCCCCCCCGCCTCCTGCGTCCTCCCCGCCCCGGGGCTGCGAGCACCGCACCCTGGTCGGCTACTGCAGGGCTGGGGGCGCCTGGGGGTCTCCTGGCCCTGCCCCTTTACGGGGAGGTGTCTTGGCGGGACCACACTCACCCCGTTTCGCGCCCCACAAGGTCCACCGGGGTCACAGGCGCCGCCACAGGAACCGGAAGCTGCGCCGTCCCGCCCACTTCCAGGCGCCATGACAACCGGGCCCACGGGGTTCTGGGAGTAGGGAGTCTAGGGCGGGGGTGGGGAAGAGGAGGGGGCAGGGGGTAAAAGGAGGTTGTGGGAGAGTGGGGTGAGAGGAGGGGGTTGGTGCAGGAGGTGCTGCCTCAGCCTGTGTCAAGCACTCGCTACCCCCCTCGGGCTCTGCCTGCACGGCGCCCCCCTTCCTCTGCAGGCAAGGAAGCGAGAGGAGCTTCGCCAGGCCCGGAAACAACCAGCTGGACTGACGGCTGTGGGGGCTGTCTGTTTCCAGTACAGCGGTACAGCAAGTTCAGGGACAGTGTCTCTGATTCCGCTTTTGTGTTATATCCTTCATCCCCACGGGCTAGATCCCGATTGCTGTTGAAGTGGAAGGAAATCATGGAAGAGTCAGGCTGGCAGGGCCCCGAGGAGGTCTTAGCCCCCTGCTCAAGGCAGGATCAGCCCCATCTAACCTGTTCTTGGAAACATCCAAGGATGGAGATTTTGCCACCTCCCTCAACAGCCTGTTCCAAATGTGGCATGCCAGCCAAACCTGTTGAAACCAGCCCAGATCTTCACAGCGGTGAGAGACTGATGTTTGTGGGATTACACCATCAAGCCAATCCCATATTTCAGCATAGTCTACACCTCCGTGCAGGAGGTCCTGCAGGTGGCATGGGTGCCCCAGTTTGTCCTGGCATTGGATCATTTTTGTGTGTCAAGGAGCAGGGCAGTTAAATCAAACTCTCCCGATGAGCAATCCAGGGAGACGCCTGCATTTCAGTGCCCTGGTTACAGCATGACACATGAATTAGCCAGTGGTGCCCCAGAGATGAAAACAGAGGGAGTCAGGAAGTGACAGGAAGGTGAGTTCACTGGGCAACCAGGTAGGACAGATTAGATTTGACTTTGAGCAAATGAAAGAGAAGCGCACGCACGATGCCAGACGAGGTTTATTTATTTCCTCTCGGGGGTTCTAACAAAAGTCACGTCGGTACAGCGGGATTCTCTGCCAAGCTGGGGAGCAAAGAGCATTCTGCTTGTTGAAGACATGGGGCAGCAGGCACCAAGTAAATGCATTATAAAAGGCAGGTCAAGGAGCGTTTGTGATGAGGATACAGTTTGCAGTTCAGGCTTCTGAGTTCTCTTTGCAGCTCTGGCCCTGAAAGCACGTCATCTCCCTGGTGCTCTGTATCCCCACAAGAAAACAAGGTCAAATAACCCTAACCCTACCTGGGGGCTGGAAAGCCTCATTCACTGCCCTCTGTAAAGTGCTTTGAGATCTCACATGAGAGACGCATTTGCTAAGCAGCATGGAGAGGTCATATTATCTGCCACTGCCTGTTCATCAGACCTACTCTACCAAGCCATTATTTAATGTATCCTGTCAGGGAGGTTTCAGCAAGACTAGGATGCCGTGAGACCAATGCTGGTGACATACTCCCCGAGATCAATCAATATCCCATTAATAAGTGGGAAAAGCCATCATCCTCTAGAACGCTGGTGTAGCACAAAGCCCTTCCCAAGGGCCAAGGCTCAGGACTGGGAGGCGCCTGGGGAGTGAAGTGCCCTGTTCGTTCACAGAACAGTGGAAATCAAGGAGTCCCCCGTCCCAGTACCACCTATCACAGCACAGGGGAAATGGTAGCCAGTGAAGTGAGGCCCAGTTAAAATCCTCTGGGTCTGTGGTCCCCAGTCCTACCTCATTAAAAGCACTGGGGGATTTTAGTTTAGCTTCAGTTCAGCTCAATACCCTGTTGCCCAGCTGTCAGCAAAAATCAGGTTAGAAGTCTCACCCTGGGCTCAGCCCTGAGATTCAGCAGGGATACCATGAAACAGCCTCTCCTGCCATATCCTGATGCTTCTGGGTCCTGAACCACCCTGGAGCAATGAAAGATAAAAAACATCAGAGCCTTCAAATCATCTCCAGTCAGCCTTTAGTCATCATCATAGACTCTACTAGAGTTTAAATCAGGATCTCTACAATTCTCAGGGACCCCCTACCACATCAAATTTCTGAGTCATGAGTACAGAGGTGGGTCAGCATTTGTGGGGCTAGAACTGTTAGCTATTAAAATGTAAATGAACCCAAAATGTGCATCCATTTGTGGCTGCAAAGGAGGGAGGGAGGGAGAGGAGGAGGTGGTGGGGACACAGCAAGAGCCAGCAGCTGGGAAACAAATCTGATCAATATCCCGTTAATAATCCAGCGTCTTTTTAATGACAGGCCCTGTTATTATGGGCTTTTATAAATGGGCTGTAAAAAATTCAGTAAGGCCTGAAATGCGACACACTAGGTCTTCTGGGGTGAATGTACCTTTATTTTAAAAGCAGTGTTTTAAAAGGGGAGAGGTCTGAGAACAGGACAGAGAGCCAGGATTCCTCAGTGCTAACTTTGGCATGGTGGGGTAGAAGTCGCTGCATTTCTCTGGGTCTTGGTATGGCTATTCTATGAGTCTACCACAGCCTAGCTTTAAACTAGCAAGCATGGGCATTTCTCACAGTTTGTGACGATACAGAGCTCAGTGCCAGCTACCTACCTCCAAATAACCCCTCCTAGTACCTCAGCCGGCTAGTTTAAAGCTAGCTTGGATGTGTGTCTACACACCTCTGCAAGGAAGAGAAACTCCTTATCTTTCCCCCACCTCAAAACCAAAGAAGGTATCACTTCCCAGTCTTGCAGCCAGGCAGAAAGGTGGCTTGTGTTTGCAAAGTGCTTTGGAAAGTAACATCCTAAATATTATTAGTACCTGGTCAGCATTACTGTATGTATTCACACATCCCCCCAGCTAAGACTTGCAATTTGTTTTGCAGAGGCAGATTGAAGAAGAAAAAGGATTTTTCCTTTTAACCGAACGGCTCAGAATCCGTTTCTTCCTTTAAGGCCAGCACCCCAGTTTTCACTTGCTAATTTTAGGGAGAGGAGGTGTGTGGTAGGTGAGTAAATAAGGTATGTGGACTAAGATGGTGTTGTACACCACTGATGAGAATGGGCCTGGCTGAGCTGTTGCACTCTGCTGGGTTAAAATCCACCTGAAAAGTGCCTCAGCACAGATCTGACCAGCAGACCAGGTGGATTCAGCAGGGGGTAAAGAAAAAAAAATCAGCTTTCACTTTTATAGGGCAATAGATTCTTAAAAACCACCTATTAAAGAGGCAGCACTGGACCTCAGACACCGCTTACCTTGAACCACCAGCCAGGAAAGCAGCCTCTGTGGACTCCCCATTGATTCCTCCCTTGCATCTCATGCTTGCTCAGGTCACTTGTCAGCAGAGGGTTATTTTTTGTTTTTGAGATACACTGTCAATGGAACCCAGTTTCTGCCATTTGAGGCTGCTCCCTACCCACTTCCTCCTGCCTTCAGGAGCAAGAGAGTCCCGGGTCAGACTGAGGATTTGAGGAGTACAGGCTGGGCTGAATGGGTGCTGGCTCCCCCTTGCTCTCCAGTCACTCCATCTACTTGGGCTGGACCAAGGGGAAGTAAAAGTAGTAGCTGAGCTTGGAGGGACCAGGGTTGGGGAGAACAAAGGGGGACATTAAACGCCTTTGCTTTGGAGAGAAAAGGCCTAGTTTTCTACCTGTGTGAGTGTAAAGTCACAGAGCCCCAAATCCACTCCATAGAGGTGGAAGAGCAGATGCGGGATGTTGCCAGCTCCAACTAGGAGATATGGTCTGTAGCACATTGTCCGTGGAGACTGCAAAGGATGGGCCACTTAGTCCCGGCTGTCATAGTGACCTGATGGCTTGTGCCCATTATCCAATGTAAGTCCCAAATCGGGGTTTGGACTGCAGGACTGCGATTTGGGTAGGTGAGGGTGGAGGGAGGGTGCGCAAGGGATTGGGTGCTTTTATTGTAAAAAGTACGGGTTTCTTAATGCATGTTTAAGATGTGTGATGGAAAGCTTGTGAGAGAGGATATATATATACAACTCTCTATATACAAATATATTTTAATTAAAAAAAAAAAGCCCAGTACCCCAAACATACACACGCACGCATGCACATTTCCTCTCTCATGAGCCTGGATCGTATGTTAATGCTAAGGGGACCAGACATCTCACCCCACAGGATGGTCCTTGCATGGGGCCCCTGACATGTCGGGCCTGGCCTGGCCTGCCTTGCTGGCTGGGGGCTGCTGTAGTATTCCTTAAAAGCAGCCCAGCACAGTATTCCTTGAAGGTGCATGTTCCCCCCCACCGGGTCACCATGGAGACGGTCACCCAGGCTAATTCCCGCCTGGCCTATTCCTTCGCTCTGTTAAGTATTCAGTATCCATGATTCATAAGGGCTGCCCCTCCTCCAGCATATGGTACGGGCCCAGGGCAAAGCCAGCCAGGGACCAGAAGATGAGCTTGGATCCAGTCCCCAGCCAGCAGGGAGCTCAGATGCCAACAGGGGCCCTCATTAGCACCCTGCCAGCAGGAATCACCTGCTTCCAGGGGTTAATATTATTTGAAGAAGCTAGATCAGAGATCCTGTTCACTCCCTGCTCCCACTGCAGGGGCAATAGTTCTGGAAGAAGCTGTTTGGGATATGGGCTGCCCCAACCACGCGCCTGACATCCAGACCTCCCAGGGCCTGGCTGCAGCGTGCTCACCCTCCTGCTCTGCCAGCTGCCGTCACCCAGGGGCTGGGGAGAGGATCTCACTCACTGAAGTTTCTTTTGCAAGAACACATGCAGCCCCATTGCAATGCAGCCATCTCGCCAAGTGCTGGGATGAGGACAGTCCCCCTCGCTGTGCACAGAGCAGGGTGCTGCTGTCCGATGGCCTTGTGGGCTTTGGAGACGGGCTGAGCCAGGCTGGGATGCTTGCAGGTCTGGCGTGCCCATCTGCGCCCCATAGCCCAGGTGCCCTGGCTCTCCTGCCTGCTGCCCTCAAGAGGAAGAGGTGCCCCTGGTCCATCCCTTGATGGCAGGAAGCTGCAGAGGTATGGATTGGTGCTAGTGCAGAGCTCAACAAGTTGGAGCCTGCACCAGGGCAGGTGTAAGCAGCCTGACTGCATGGCCCAGTTGTTTTGCTGCCATCGGCAGGTAGGGAGCAGAAAGAGCAGCAGAGGGGATGCAGGATGGCCTTGGCCTTCTGCCTGCTTTCTGCTCCCACCACATGACACTATGGGGCTGCACTGCAACTCCCACAGCCTTCACCTTTTTGTGCCTCCAAGGGCTTGGGCCCAGCTGGATGAGATGAAGTCACCCCCAGGCAGCCTGGCTAATCCCCTCCTTCCAGGGAGAGCCTTGCCACTGCCACAGCCCAGTTACAGAGTCAATCCTCAGCTACCTAAAGAGGGCTGGGAGCCCTTGAACTGGCTTCTTCCTTGATTTTCCTCCTTGATTTTCCTACACAGACTCCAAGATCCCTGGGGGCACAGTTGCTCTTTTTGGCCTGACCCTCTGACCTCTTATGTTCCAGGGTCTTGGGTGGCAACAGGGCATCATGGACACCATTGCAAAACAAGCGATGCTTACAATCAAGGTGGTTTCTTTATGCTAAGGGCTCCTGAGCTCATACAGCCAAAGCTGCTGGTTCAGAGGAAAGCCAGAGCAACAGGGGGTCACAGGCTTCTCCAAAGAAAGCCTATTCAAGCGGGGCCATTCTCAGAAGCCAAACCAAGCCAAAAATAAATAAATAAATACATAAATAAAACCTGTGGAGCAAGGACTCTTTAAAAGGGCCTTCTTTTCAGTGAGACGGCTGGCCTCACACCAGCGATTTTGATCAAGGAGCTCCCCAAAAGGGACAATGAGGCAAGGTTTAGCTCAGTGGCTCTCAACCAGGGTGCCTGGAGATACCTCCAAGGGTGCATTAGCACTATTAGACATAATTCACAAGATAAACACAGAGATTTGAAATAGGAATCTGTAGTGTTAAAACCCTTCTGCCCTGCTGTGGCTTTGTTGAATTCTTTGCAACAGAATTGCCCTGGTATTTTTCTCCAGTCAAAAATCAAGTGCAAACTAAGAACTGACATCTTCCAAGGGTATGCCTGGCATCTAAAAAAAAAGGTTGAGAGCCACTAGTTTAGCTTTTGATAGCCGTCTCCAGCAGGCTGCCAGTCATTGACAGCATGTAGTATTGCTCACAAAAAAAGCTATGTTCTAGCACATGAAAACTAAGCACAGGATGCTTCCCCCTTCAAGACACCCGAACAAGGCATTTCATGCCCTGCAGTTTGAGAGATCCATAAAATACACCGTGTTCCTGGCCCCAGAACAAGAACAGAGCTTTCCCATTGCTCCTTCAATCAAACAGCTTGAAGACCAGCCTGCAGCACAGCCCAGCTGTTGCTGGCTCTGGCAGGCCAACCTTAGCAAGCAGCTGCCTGTCTAAACTGGGGGAGGTTTCTTGCCTTAATGGGCGAGGGAGCTCTCTGGAGGCTTGTTTGGAAGAGAAAGCAGTCAGTTAATAAGGCACCGAGCAGCACTAATTAGCTCAGTCCGAACCAGGTTATGATTGATAGCAGGAACTTGGCGAAATGTTCTTCTTTCCCACCCCTCCATGGGCTTCATGCCCACTGCTGTGACCCCAGCCTGCTGCATGAGCCAGGCTGGCCTGATGTGGAAGACTAACTCCAGCTGCTGAAAGGCCCCTCAAAGGCCAGTGACAGTGATCTACTATCTGGGGATATTCTGAGCTGCCAGTGCAAGCTGGGGATAAAAGAGACCTGGAACTGAGGCCTTGCAAAAGAGGACAAGCAAAAATACTTCTCCTAACTCAAAACCAAGAACAGAATAAGCCATATGCCAGCTATGGGGTGATCATCACCGAGCCACATGAAGGGGGTGGGCACCTTCTCCAGTCACAAAGCAGTTGTGTGATGCCAGGGAAACACGATGGAGACAAGCACAGCTACGCCTCCCTTACATAACACTGCGTTCTCCAGGGGTTCAGTGCAAAACATCTCTAGCATAGTTTCATAGTTAGTAGGGGCAGAAGGGACCTGAGCAGATCATCAAGTCCAACCCCCTGCCAGGGCAGGAAAGAGTACTGGGGTCAAAAGACCCCAACAAGGTAATTGTCAAGCCTTGTCTTAAAGACCCCCAGGGTAGGAGCCAGCACCATTTCGCTTGGAAGTTGGTTCCAGATCCTAGCCACCCTGACCATGAAGTAGCGCCTCCTGATGTCTAATCTGAATTTACCCTCTGTCAGCTTGTGACCATTATTTCTAGTCACTCCTGGCAGTGCTCGGGAGAACAGGGACTCCCCCAATGTCTGCTGGTCCCCCCTGACTAGTTTGTAACAGGCCACTACATTCCCCCCTCAGCCTTCTCTTATGGAGGGTTTAGAGAAGCTAAATGCACTGCTGCTTTCCTGCCATTGATTCACTGATGCAATCCCAGGATAACCGTCCAGACATACTTCATGAAGTCCCAGGATAAACTGTTAGCAAACAGTTTACGGAAGCCGGAGGGGAGAGATGTGTCCCAGCTCACAGAGCATTGTTAGGAGCCAGCAGCAACTCGTTAGCTCCCATAACAGCATGGCACCCAAGCTGTGTTTTTCAAAGGGCCAAAGTGAGGAATAAGAATACATCTCTTGCTTTTGGGACAAGTTCTTTAATTAGACCCCAAGAGACCCTGGTTTTGCGTCTTGTTCCTGCTGGAAAATGCTAGGAACAGACATTGCATTTGGTCCTGGACAAATTGTGCCCATATTTGTCCTGGAACAGAACTATCCCAGGATTGTCTACGCCACTGCCCTTCTAAATCTGGGTTGAGAGAGGCTAAATGCACTGCTGCTTTCCTGCCATTGATTCAATGATGCAATCCCAGGATAACTGTGCAGACATACTTCATGAAGTCCCAGGATAAACTGTTAGCACTCTGTCCCAGGACAAACCCAAAGGTTCATGGGAAATGATCTGAACAACTACACTTTGCCCTAGAATAGAATAGTTAATTCCAGGACAAATGTGACATGTTTGTAGCCTGCCATGCTTCCCACCTTGGTTATGAGGCTCTACAACTAGTTCTGAACAGGGAATAGTGTTACTGCTATGCTACTAAGGGAAAGGGCACTCACGGAGTGGCTGGAAGGGGAGAAACAGTGTCTCTGTGTCCCGGTACTCCTGTATTTATCACTATTTCAGCCCCATGCACTGATCTGGGCACAGCTGTGGCTTGAAGCCGTTTAATACAGTTATATCTCCTTCCTCCTGACTGCAAGAGCTGCTCAGGATGGTACACACGCATGAAATGTCTCACTTAAAAAAACCCCCAGAAATATTAATAATAATTACAAAAAAAAAAAGAATTCACACATCGGGGGAACTGCATGGAATGGAGCATCAACAGTTGCCCGCCGATATCTCTGCAGCCAACAGTCCCAGATCTGAGCTCCCAGTCCAACCAGTTGCTTTCTTGGACTCCTTACTGGACTCGGGCAAGTGAGGCAGAGATTTGGAGTGGGTACCCGAGCGTGGCCCCAGCAGGTTGCTGCTTCTGGCTGCCATGGCCCCAGGCAGGCTCTGGCATCGTGGGGGCTCCGTGGTCCCTGGAGGCTGCTTGGGGTGGCAGCAGGCCGGTGACGTCTTGTCTGCGGTGGCAGGTGCAGAGCGGAGGAGGGAGCTGGGGGCCAGCAGGTTGTTGTGGAGGAAGAGGATGACACTGTAGGTGCTGGCGTTGAGGCCGAGCAGGGCCTGCCCCATGGCACTGTTCCAGGGGCCCAGGGGTGGGTTGCAGATGGGAGAGGTGTGCATCCATGTCAAGTTCATGGCAGACCAGTCGGCCAAGAGCCGGGCTTGCTCCCTCCACGCTGCCGCAGGGTCTGGTCGCTGGGGTGTTTCTACAGCAGGACTCTGGACGGGGTTGCTGCTGCGAGCTGCCCACTTGTCTGGGTAGCTGCCTGCCACAGGGGGCCTGGACTGGGGCTGAAGGGGACAGAGGCACATTACCCCCTTGCTGAGGCTGCACCTTCCCTGCCATGGTCCCTTGGCTTGACCTTCTCCCCTCCCATATCCTTCTTTCCTTGATGTCCCCCCTTGCCCAGCAGCTCAATGCTGTCCCAGCCCTCCAACATCCCCCCCTGGACTCCCCTCAGCCCACACAGGCTGAGGGATGTTGCCAATCAGACATGGACTCTGAAGTGAGAGACAAGGCTGTGGGCTCTCACCTTGGCCGGCTTGCGGGTCTCCTCTTGGGTGCCATGCTCGGGGCAGGAGGTCTTCAAGGCGACACGAGGGAACCAAACCTTGAGCATCATCTCCACCTGCAGCAAGGTGCCCAGATATCGCTCCCTGCAGAGTGACAGCAGAGCGCTGGTGACTCAGAGGCCAGCAGGTGTCTGCTTTACCCCCACCCCAGTGAGACAGCCTGGGTGGGTAGATCACAGGGGCATCATGCCCTTAGTATGAGGAGGGAGTCAGACTGATGCTCGTGTTGGGGGACCTGAGTGAGCTTGGCAAAGGGCCCAGAAGCAGCTGAGAAGCCTCCAAAATGGGCCAAGGGCTGCAACGGTGCAAGCTCCACTTGCAGAGTGCCAGAAACAGTCCCTCTCTGCAAACAGATGCCTGCTCCATCCCAGGACCCAGGGAAGCTCCTTCTGCAATGGGACCAAAAGGCAGGGGGAGATGGTAGGAGGGTGTCTGTGGTTTCAGCTGAGGGCAGGACTCAGTGCAAAACTGCACCATAGAGTCTCTCAGGGCATGGTGACAAGGGACAGGCTGATGGTGGTGGGGCTAAGTGCTTGTCATTCTGGCATGTCTGTCCTCTGGGGCCCATGAGTCCAGCAGCAAGGTGCGGGGGGCACCAGCACCATCCCGGGCAGCCTGTGGAGGCTGGAAGCCAGGATGAGACCTCCCCAGGCTTAGCTTGATGCTAGGCCTCCTTCCCACAATGGGCTGCACAGATCCCCTGCAGCTCATAAGAGCTATAAACTCAGACCCTACTCACCCCATCTCCGGCTTCTGCAGCACCCCGATGATCCGCTGGATCCTGTCCATGGCCACGCTCTGTTGGAAACTGCTTAAACCTGGGGAGATCAAAGGGAGGCCCCGGCTGTGAGCTGCAGGCTTTGACTGCGCTGACACAGGGTAATTAACCAGGCCTGGAAGCCCACGCAGGAGGCTGAATCAGCTTCTAGGCTGCTCAGACTCTGGCTTCCCTGGGGAGCTGATTGCAGCAATTATATGCAGCCAGCACAAGGTGGGGGCTGTGAAGGCACCGAGATGCAGCTGGGGTGGGGAATCCAGCAGCTTGGCCTCCGAAGCAGGGGATATTCCAGCCACAGAGCAGGATCAGCTCCCCTGGGTGATGCAGGTGCAGCAAGAGCAAACTCAGCCCTACCACGCCCAGAGCCAGCCCCTTATGGAGCAGGCAGGTGCCCGGGGCTCTGTGAACACCCCAGTGGGTGGGCACTGCCCCAAGCTAGCTGCAAGCACCTGGGAGAACCTGGGCATAGGCAGAGCCAGGAGCAGGCAGCTCCACACATGTACCTGGCGCCAGTGCAAGCACACATAGGGACACGTGCCTGGGGCATGGCAGGAGAGAAAGGGAAAAGGTGGCTGTCCATGTGGGCATGGAGGCTGGTTACAACCGGTGCTACCAGGGCAGGATGCCAGGGCCTTGCCAGCTCCCTGCAGACTCCATCTGCTTTGCATCAAGGCAATGAACAAGGAGCTCTGGAATCACAGGGCACCCCAGGGGCATTGAACTGGGGCAAAGGTTAGGGCAAGGGGTGAGAAAAGTCACGTCTGTGCTTTTAAATCTGCTGCTTGGAAAGGGAGACTTGGTTGCAAAGCCCCTGGGATCAAAGCTCTGTTCAGCACTGAGAAGCAGGGCCCCAGACTATAGTTAAGAGAGCAGCTGGCTCATGAGATATCTACCCATGGCAGGCCAGGCCCTCCCCCGCCAGCGCCCAGAGCCCATGAATATTTCACACCAACGCTCTGCTGAGCTCCAGCATGGAGATGATGAAATTCCAGCCCCACAATGCCAGCTGAGGGGGTGCTGGGAGAGAGCAGATCAGCTTGGACACCAGAGACAGCGGAGTCGCCCATGCTGCTGCAAGCCAGGGTTGATGTACTGAAGTCCGAGGGGTCTTAACTGGGGCACAACTGAGCTCAGCCGTTGACCCCAGGCATAAAGGCCTGGATATGCCCTATGAAAGGGACAAGATTCTGCCCTTGATGGGGCAGGCACTGCCCAGCAAGGGAGGGAAGGGAGCGCAGGATTAAGCCTGCTCGCATGGTCCCTACACGGGCCTGGAAGGACCAAATCATAAGGAAAAAAGAGAGAGGAAATAGGGAATGCACGTGTGAGCCACACTCACCTTTCTCATAGCGGCCCACCTTCAGCCCATTCAGAAGCTCCATGAGAGGCCGGATGAAGCCCTGGAGCTCCAGGCACTGCAGGGGCAGAGTGGGGAGTCAGCAAAGCCTGTCTGGAGAGGTTCCCCAGGACCTTCCCGGGGAAAGAAAACTGGTGGCAGAGCCCCCCCACAAACTCTAACAACCCCATTCTTCCACTCTCCCAGGTCACCTGAGATCCACTCCCCTTGCTGTGCCTTGTCCCTTAACCCATGGGCTGACAACCCTGCAACCTGTCTGGGCATTCCCTCCCATCCCATCGGGTGGATCAAATGCTCCCTGGCTTCTCCCTTCCTCCCATGGCTGAACAGCACATGGGAAGCTAAGGCACAACCACCATGATGCTCAGAATCAAGCTGTAGACTGGGCATCACAGGCTCACATGACCCCACGGTCAGCCTCTTCATTTGGTGGGAGAGGGGACACAGCCTGGCAGGACCCCAGCTAGCATCAGACTCCGCATGCCAATCAAAGGGGCTCTATGCCCCTGCCTGTCCTCACAGCACTCACCTTCTGTGCAAACAGACGGTCCCCTTCAGTGCAGGCTGCCCCTGGCACCTGCCTGGCCTCCACCTCCCTGCTTCTCTGCCTCTTCATCCCGTGAGCTGGCATTGCGGCAGTGTATTCGGGGTTCCCCCTCAGCTCCTCTGAGCGCATCAAGCGCTTGCGGCCACTCTCCAACCTCTGCTGGCTTAGACGCCTGCCAGGGAGGCCATTCACCCTGTCTGCCAGGCATGAACGGGCAGTGGGGTACCAGTGACGCTGCCTGGCAGAGCCCAGCATCCGGTGCTGGCGATCCGGGCACAGCCTGCTGGGACGAGTCCATAGGGCCTTGGGTGAGAACAGGCCCCTCTCATCTGGGGTGGCTCTAGGGCTCTGGGAGCCATCCCGCTCCTTCTCTGCCTCACTCTCGCTGCCAGACAGGAAGACACCCATGTCAGAGCCTTCATCCTCCTCCTCGCCAGGGCCGCTCTCCACTGAGTACAGAGACTCACAGGACGACATGCTGCAGGAAGACTCCATTGTGACTGGTATCTGCCAGAAGACAAGGGGGAGGCATGAGCAGTGAGAGACGAAGGGGCTGCAGTCACCATGACCTCAGGGGAGTGGCTGGATCCTGGCACTCAGCTCCTTCTGAAGCCCAGACCCCACAGCCTCGGCACACGGTGCTGTGGAGTCGTCTCCCTTGGGGAAGCTAAAAATAGAATCATGTCCCCTGACAAAGCTAAAAATAGATGTCCCCACATCTTTCTGGGGGCTACAACTGACATACAAAGGGTTAAGGAACAAAGGAACTGATTTTATTCCTCTCTCCAAGGCTGGTTCCCCAGCAAGAAATCATAGATGGGTGCCACTGGGCCACCCCCAGGACAGGTCTGCCCTGAAGTACTGGCAACGGGTGCCCTTGAGGGACAGGGGGCATAAGGCTCTGTATGCCCCAGCCCAGCATGCCAGGAGGAGTGACAGGGACAGAGCACGGGACTGTCTCAAAGAGCCCCTGCCCCCGCAGTCACTGGCGGTGCCACTCTGCGTGGGGGGGGAACGGCAGCGCATCCCGGCCCCGTGCTGCATAGACAAGGGCAGCTCCCAGTCAGGGGCAATCCCCCAAGGGCGTCCCTCCCCAAGCCAGGAAGCCAAGAAGCAAAACCCCTGTGTAAATAGTTCAGGCAGGCGCCCCCAGCCTCTCTCTGGCAAAGCAGCCGACTCATTCCCGGACTGTGGCGCCACAAAGCGAGCTGGAGCTCAAGCCCGCCCCCGCCCCGGCCACAGGGGCCAGATCACGTCAGCGATCGACTTCTCCTTCCTGGCTGCGGGGGCTGCCCAAACCAAGCGAAGGAATGGGAGGCCGGTACAGAGAAGAGACCCGGTGTCTCTCTGGAGGGGCCCGAGCCGTGGCCAGGGGCCACTGTGGCAGCGCTGCAGGGGACCGGGCGCGCGATGAAAGGGGGGAGCCGGGACCCAGCGCGCGCCACACCGGGGAGGTGCGACTGGGATCCATAAAAGCAGAACTCAAGTGTAAAAGAAGGACCCCCCCTCCCCCCCGGCTGGCGACACGGGGTCCCTGCGGCGGGGCTGCGGTCCGGTCCGCCCCTGCAGCCAGCACAAAGCCGGGCGGGGCCCCGGGGGAGGCTGGGCGGTCAGGCCGCGAGGGCCCCGCTCGGCCCGGGGGAGGAGATGGGGATGGCGGGGGGGACCCGGCGCGGCGCAACCCCCGCCCGGAGGCGGCTGCAACCGGCAGCCGGCAGAGACCGACCCCGCCCGCTCGGCCTGGCTCGGAGCAGCGGAGCCCTGCACCCCCCCGGGACCCGGAGCCCGGTGCCCGCACTCACCAGCTCCAGCGGCGGCTCTGACTCTGCTCGGCTCGGCTCGGCTCCGCCCGCAGCCCCGCGCCGACTCCACGCGGACACGTGCGGGCCGGCACGTGCGGCTCCCCGCGCCCCGTCCGCCGCGCCCCCATTGGCTGCCCGCTGCCGGGCCGTGAACGCTAGGCCCCGCCCGCCGCGGCCCCATTGGCCGGCGGTCGCCCAATGGCGGCGCAGCGCGGAGCGGATTGGCTGGGGAGGTGGGGCGCCGGGCCACGCCCCTCCATGTGGCTGCAAGAGAAGGACGCACGGGGGAGGGGCCACGCCCCCTTCCCTCTGCCTGCCGCATTGAGGTGGGGGTGGGGCGGGCGGACTGGGGGGAGGAGGATGGTGGGAGACACTGGGGGGCGAAGGTGGGGGGCAGGGGAGGGTGATGGAGGGTGGTGGGAGAAACTGGGGAGTCAGGGAACAACTGGGAAGAGGGGACTGAGGGGAGGATGAAGGGTTTGGGGGTGACGATGGGGGAGATTGGGAGGAACAGCTTGGAGGGGTTGGGAAGGATGGTCGCGGAAGCTGGGGGGACTGAGGGAATGTCTGGGAAGGGGGGGTCTGGGGGGCGGACGTGGGGGAACAGCTGGAAAGAGGGGGTAGAGAAGGGACTCAAGGAAGGGACCAGGCCGGGGATTGGGGGGTGCAGGGAGAGGGCAGAGGCAGGGGTGAAGCTGGCAGGGACCAGGCAGCTTCCCAGGTGCTCAGTCTCACCCCTGCCCCAGCACAGTGGTGGGGTCGGGGGGTCCCAGACAGCTGGCCAGAGCCAGGCAGAACTGGGAGCCGTTGGCCCCCAAGGAGGAGGCTCCCCTCAGAGCCGCTGTGGCCCAGTGGCTCGTGGAAGCTGACAAAGCCCTCTCTGTGCACCCTGCTGGGGTCCCAGCCAGCAGCCCCGGGGCTGCCTCAAGCCCCTTGTCCACCTCCCAGGGGCCGGGAGCTGCTCAGACGGTTTCCTGGGGAGTCGAAGCGCCCAGGCAGCATGGGCCCAGGCAGTTCCTGAGCTCTGGCGCAGGTGCATTTGTCCTGTGCTTCCACAGGGGAGCTACAGTCGGGCACAGGCTGTGCGAGGCCCTCAGGGCTGGGCCCCGTTGTGCCAGCTGGCACCCGGGCTGGGCACAGCTGGGGCTGTGGAGCCGGCCTGTCTGTGGCAAGGGGATGTGGCCTTTGGCTCCCAAGTGCTGGGCAGGGCTCTTATTCTGCTGGCTTTGATGCTGATGCTCAGCTGGTTTTCTGTCAGCCCTGGTTAGAGCTGGCCTTTGGGGGTGCCAGGGTGGAGAGAATAATCCTGCCCTGGAAGGGGATGGGCTTCCTGCTTGGCTTCCTTCTCCGGCATCCACAGGTCTCGGTAGCTGTTCCCATGCAAGCAGGCACAATCGGTTCCTCCATCCTTGCTTTGCAGAGTGGAGGAAACTGAGGCACACAATTTTCTTATCCTGTCCCAGCGATGCACTGGTTTGCCTTGCACAGTGCCCTATCCTCAGCTGGCTCCCATTTCCAATGCTTCAGAGAACGGTGGAAAAAAGAGGCCTGGAATACATTTGGGCATGGGGGGGGGTGGGGGGCGTGGAAATTGCTCGCTAACCCTTGCAGGGGACAGGACTGGAGCCCCGAAGCTCAAGAAACAACTCTAAAATCTGACCCAGTAGCAACCACTCCCTTCTGGGGCTGGGAGCAGCAAATGTGTCACAGCGAGGCTGTGATCCTGCATGGAAACCTTTGGACGCTGCTGTTGCAAAAGAAATGAATCAGCAGAGCCCAGGAGTCCTGCCACCCTGGCATGATTCATTCAGGTGCTCTCTGGCAGCCCATTGGAAACGGAAAGCAGGGTGCAGTCAGCGGGAAGGACTCCATTGTGCTCTGTAAATGCCCTCAATTAAAGAACAATTGCAGCCAGGCTGTGGCTGTGCTCTCTTCCCTGCAGGCTGGTGGGGAGCCTTTGTGCCAGATCCGGAACAGAAACATGGGCCTAAATGCAGTGCTCGGAAGTCTGAATCTTCTGGGCATAAGTCGATGCAGTGACGGGTTAGATCCACGCTACAGAGTGCCGCCTGTCCCTGTCCAGCCTCCTTAGAAGAGGATGCATCTGCCAATGCTTCCGCTTGGAACTGACTCCAGTGGTCCACACTGTATAACCGAATGCTTCCAAAATGAAGGGGACAGCATCCGCCTAGATTACGGTCCTCACGGAAATGGACTGATTAAAAACAAGAGGGAGAAAGCGGATAAAAGTGACCCCAGAGAGAAACGTCTCCTCCTGTAGCAGGGAAAAACCTGGAACTGAAGCAGAGTCACTGCTGAGCAGGGGTTTCCCTGTTCGGGGGGGAAGGGCAAGCAGGGAAGGGATGGGATCTGTGCCCAAGACAAGGTGGATTTGTTACGTTCCCGGTATGGTAGCAATGCCAGGAGTCAGCTGTGACTAGCACGCAGGGGACCTTGGCAAGGGCATGCTGGTGGATCCTGTCCATTTAGGAGGGCCGGTCTACTCCAGGGGCGCTCAGCCGTGCGTGTAGTACCCAGGCAAGCTGGAATCATGGAGAGTGAGAAAACGCAGCGTTCCTCCCCCTTTGCTCTACCTCCCCAGGCCGCAGCAGAGAAAGGAAGGACCCAGATCTGACCAGCTTTTCCCTCTGATCTCCTCTCTGCCTCAGTAGATATTTTTTCCATCGTACTTTTATAGTCTCATAGTTTCTAGGGTCGGAAGGGACCCGAGCAGACCATCCAGTCCGACCCCCTGCCATGGCAGGAAAGAATACTGGGGTCAAATGACCCCAGTAAGATGTTCATCTAACCTCCACTTAAACCCCCCCAGGGTAGGAGCCTGCACCACTTCTCTTGGAAGCTGGTTCCAGACCCTAGCCGCCCTGACGGTGAAGTCGCGCCTCCTGAGGTCTAACCTAAACCTACCCTCTGCCAGTGACCGTTATTCCTGGTTACTCCTGGCAGTGCTCAGGGGAGCAGTGACTCCCCCAATGCCTGCTGATCCCCCCTGACTAGTTTATAACAGGCCACTAGATCCCCCCTCAGCCTTCTCTTGTGGAGGCTGAACAGGTTCAGGTCCTGTAGCCTCTCCTCATAGGGCCTGGCCTGCTGTCCCCTGATCATGCGAGTGGCCTCCTCTGGACCCTCTCCATGTTGTCCACATCCCTCTTGAAGTGCAGTGCCGAGAACTGGACGCAGTACTCCAGCTGCGGCCTGACCAGTGCCGCATAGAGGGGGAGGATCACCTCCCTGGACCTGCTCGAGATGCATCTGTGGATGCACGACAAGGTACAGTCGGCCTTCCTGACTGCCTCCCCACACTGCCGGCCCATGTTCATCTTGGAGTCAATGATGACCCCCAGATCCCTTTCCACCTCCGTGCTGACAAGAGGGGAGTTCCCCAATCTGTAGGTATGGTGCCGGTTATTCCTCCCCAGGTGCATCACTTTGCATTTGTCGGTGTTCCCCGGGGGATGCTCACGTGCAGACCGGAGTGCTCCTGGTTCTTCCTCCAGCTCCTTCCCCTGCAGCCCAGTGGTGAGCTTCTGCGCTGGAAACCGGTCACCTGTGGTCCGCCATCCGTGGCTGGACTGTAGTGGATGAACCCTCCCTACTACCTGGCACTCTTCGGGGGTTCAGTGGGTTAATTAAAGGACACTCACCCAGTGTCCTTTCTTAGGACCAGGTTTCGGGAGTTCAGGGCAGATCAGTGGCTCTGGGAATCCACTAAAAAGTCTCAACCAAGACGAGGCTGTTCCTATAGCCTTAAAGTACAAGACATGAGATGTCTCCCTGCAAATTGTCTTCAGAAGAGACTGTGTATGGAGTCTGTATCCCTGTTATTAAAAGATCATTTGTAGCTAAAGGGCATTAGCCTGGAATCCCAGGATAAATCTCCCCATGATTTATCTGTATCCCACCTCTGGTTGTTTCAGCGGGATTCGGGATTTTTCAGCTCAGCCCAGCGCAGCCCAAGCTGTTGTAAACTCTGTTAATCAGCTGCCTCCTTCCACTGCAGAGGTGGCGGCATGTCTGTCTTGTTCCACCCTACAGGTGGGTACAAAAAAACCCCAGTGGGTGAGCTGTCTGTGCAGCGCTGCTTTTAAGGAGCACGTCCGTTCCACTCCAGAAGTGGGTGAATTTGAGTGGTCTCTTTGTAGCATGCCAGCTGTTGGTTAGAAAAAGCTCGGGCTCTGTCGTGCGTGTTGCAGGGCAACTTCTTCCTTCTCTGTCTGTTCTACGTGACAAGTGATATTTGCACAAAATTAGCAAATTTGCAAGGCATGACTAGTTGCTTGGAGTACAGCTACTCTGGCTGGGAGCACGGGCATGGGCCAACCCATATCTGACAGCAGCGAGTAGCCTGTGCTTTAGAGGAAGAGTCTAAGAACCAGGCCACAAAAGCATGATCTGTCCCCATTGGACCCCAACTTCAGCAGCCAGGAGCCCAAGGTCGCACCCCTGACTTTGGCTTTGGGGCTCTTTTGTTCCTGTCCCTATCTCTATTCCTGGCATGTATCTGAGCACACAGAAGGTGCTGGGTTGCGTGCACGGTGCTGCTCATGAGTCCCGGGTTTTGGGGGCCTATTGGCACACAACACTGAGCCACCCTATACAGTCTTCCCAGCGTTGCCTTGTGATCAGGGGCCTGTTTGCTCTGCCAGGTGTCGGGACTGGGATTATGCAGCTCCTTGCATGAGGGGCTGGAGCTCAGCGGGGGCCTCTCTGCAATGCAAGGTAATGAAAGAATGAGGACAGTGCGGCTTTGCATCAGGAAAGGGTTACTTGGCTCACGCCCCAGCCCTGGGACCAGGAGTCTTTATGTAAGAACAGGCCATAAACTGCAGGATTGCAGGCAGGAGGTGTGGGCAGAGCCTGTGCTGAGAACAGGGCGGGGGGGGGAAGTCAGGGAACAGCTCTCTCCACCACCTCTCACTTAGCTGTGCCCCAGTTTCCCCATCAAGCTTAAGGCCCTGTGGGGAGCTAGGTGGCCGCAAAGCCTCCCCTCCACACCCCAACACTGCCCAAGCACGGAGCAGGCTGGGATGGGACAAGACCTTGTGAGAACTGGCACCGCTCATTGCACTGATCATCCTGCCAGCTCTCAGGGGGTAGTTCTTGGCCCCCAGCCCCGCTGGGCGGAGACAGGAGATCCCCGTGCCCCCTCCTGAGTCCTGTGGGGGAGAGATCTAGTACAGCTCAGGGCCACATCAACAACTGTGACCCACTGGGAAGGGAGGGCCGGAGGGAGGCGGCTGCTCCAGCCGCATGGGAGAGCGCGGGGCGGGAACGTGTGCCCGGCCCTCCCCATTACATAAGGGGCAGTGGCACATCTGAGCCGGGGACATAGCGTTCCTGGCATGGGCCCCACCCTGGCAACGCTGACAAGGGGCTTGGCCAGGGACGCGAGCGTGGCCTGCTCTGGCCTCCTGCCAGGCCTAGGAAAGCCTGGCCTGCCAGCAGCCAGGCTGCCCTTTCCAGCTCCTCTGTGTGTCACCTGGGGATGGGGGATCAAATTCAGCCCCCTTTAGGAGGGGCCCAGGCTGCGATCCATGCAGAGGCAGCCAGGAGGCCCCTGCCAGGGACCCCTTCAAGTGCCGCCTGAGCCCTGCCAGGACCTGGGCTCCTGTTGCAGGGCTGGCTCCAGCCCCCGCCCCATTTCTGGCTTCCTCTGTGTCCTGCCCCCTCCCCACCAGCAACATTTAACCCTTTGCCTTCTCTGGCCTCTTGCCTTCCCCACGCAACCGGGCTCCAGCATTCCCCTGTGCAGAGGGAGAAACTGAGGCACTGGGACAGGGATCTGCCCCACCCACTCTTGCAGGGGATGGGACTTGCCCAGACCACATGGGACCCAGGTGGGCTCCCAGCCCCCCCCAGGGGAACCCCCACCTCCCTGCTGCCAGCCGCCCCAGCCCCATCAAGGGGAACCCCCTCCTCTGCAAACAGGGGGGTGCAGCCCCCCTTATCCCACTCTCCCACCCCCTGCCCAGCAGCCTGGCAGCAGGCAGGCCCAGCATGAAGGGGCTGCCGGGGGTAATTAGCCCCCCCGGGCAGGATCCAAATGCCCCGGGGGGGGCAGAACAAATTGGGGGGCATCCGATGCGCTGCACGCAGGCCCCAGACGCTCGGCGGGCCGCGCACGCGGAGCCACACGCTGCCGCCCGGACCCCAGGGCCGGCTCATGAATGGGTGAGGCCACGCCCCCGCGCCGCGCGGGCCAATGGGAAGGCGCCTCCCGCAGCGGGGCGCGGCCCGCGGACCAATGGGCTGCGTCCTCGGAGCCGCTTGCATAACAGCAGCCGGCGCGTGTGTGCGAGCGAGCGGGGGAGGGGGGGCAGGGGGGATGCGGCGTGTGCGGGGCCGCGTGTGTGCATGAAGGGTGAGCTGCGCGCATGTGCGTGATGCTGTGTGTGTGCGTGTGCTGGGCTGCGTGTGATGCTGTGTGCGTGTGCGCGATTGGGATGGACCGTGTGCGCATGATGCTGTATGTGCGTGTGTGATTGTGATGGGCTGCACATGTGCGCGCGTGATACCGGGCCTGTGGGATTGTAATGGACTGTGTGTATGTGCGTGTGTGTGCTGGGCTGCGCGTATGCACGAGTGATGAGCTGTGTGAGTGCATGTGATGCTGTGTGTGCGTGCATGTGAGTGCCGTGGGTTGCGTGTGTGCGTGTGTGTGATGGACTGGATGTGTGTGTGTGATGCTGTAGGTGTGCGAGACGCTGTGCGTCTGTGAGTGATGGGCTGTGTGAGTGTGTGTGTGTGTGATGCTGTGTGCATGATTATGATGGACTGTGCTTGATGCTGTGTGCACACGTGTGTGTGATTGTGATGGACTCTGTGTGTGCGCATGTGTGTGCTGGGCTGTGCATGTGCATGAGTTATGTGTTGTGTGGGTGCATGTGGTGTTGTGTATTTGTGTGTGATTGTGGTGGGTTGTGTGTGTGCATGTGATGGGCTGTGTGTGTGACTGTGATAGGCTGCATGTGTGTGTGATGCTGTAGGTGTGCAAGATGCTGTGCATCTGTGAGTGATGGGCTGTGTGAGTGGTGGGCTGCATGTGTGTGTGTACGTGTGTGTATGATGGATTGTGTGTGTGCATGCACACATATGATGCTACGTGTGTGAGTGATGGGCTGCATGTGTGTGGGTATGCATGTATGTGAGTATGATTGCAATAGACTGTGTGTGTGTGCATTCATGTGCATGTGATGGGCTACTTGTGTGTATATGTGATTGCAGTGGGCTTGCATATATGTGTGTGCTGGGCCGTGTGTGTGTGTGAGGCTGTAGGCGTGCAAGATGCTGTGCATGTGCGGTGATGGGCCACGTGTGTGTGATGCTGTAGGCGTGCAAAATGCTGTGCATGTGCATGATGCTATATGTGTAAGTAATGTGTGTGATGCTGTGTATGTGCATGTGATTTCCCTGGCATTATGTACTGGGATTCTCTCACCAGCGATAAGGCTGCCCATCCACCCTGTGACCCCGCACTGGGAAGAGGGAACTGGGACTAAACTACCGTGAGCTGAGCAGACCCCGGGTATTAGATTAACACAGCAGGAGGCTCCAGAGTGGTGGCATGAACAGTCACCCTTAGTGCTGGGGCCTGTGATCATTCACCCTGCACCTCGTTGTTGGGCGCAGGGCGACAGCAGCCTGGACCCACAGCAAGGAACAGTCTTGGCTACCCCACAGCACCTTTCCACTATGCACCCCCCTGCTCCCGGCGCCCTGCGGATGACAGACATCATGGGCAGATCTAGATGCATCGTCACATATCAAACCACACACATTTTTCTCCAGTTAAAGAGAAACGAGAAGCTTTACAAATATGGTAGAGGCCTACTGCTACATTATTCAATTTAAGATCAAAGCAAAACTACTTTGCTAGATAATATATTAAGTTTCTACAAAAGTCCAATGGACTAGGCAAAAGGCAGTCAAACAATCAAAAAGTTACTAGTCCTGTGGTCGGCATAGTTAAATGTACATGTCTTATTCAGAGGAACGAAACAGAAGTCAAGGCTTGAGCATCTTGACAGCACCTCCCATACTTGACTGTCAGTCATTTCTACACCTGAGTTAATATAATGACACCTGAGTTGAGGTTTGTAGCTAGAGCTAAAAAACAGTCTGCAGGGCTCTGAAATAGGAGAGAGACTAGATTTCATAGACATCAGGGCTGGAAGGGACCTTGGGAGATCATCGAGTCCAGCCCCCTGCCCAAAGGGCAGGAAGTCAGCTGGGGTCATAGGATCCCAGCAAGATAAGCATCCAATTTGCTCTTGAAGGTGTTCAGTGTAGGTGCTTGAACCACCTCCGCTGGCAGACTGTTCCAGACCTTGGGGGCTCGGACAGTAAAGAAATTCTTCCTTATGTCCAGCCTGAAACGGTCTTGCAGGAGTTTGTGACCGTTCAACCTCGTCATCCCTTGGGGCGCTCTGGTGAACAGACGTTCTCCCAGATCCTGGTGGTCACCCCGATAAACTTATAGGTGGCCATCAGATGACCCCTGAGCCTGTGCTTTTCCAGGCTAAAGAGCCCCATGGCTCTCAGCCTCTCATCATAAGCTCTGTTTTCCTGACCTCTGAACATGCATGTGGCTCTCCTCTGGACTCTCTCAAGCTTCTCCACATCCTTTTTGAATTGTGGAGCCCAAAACTGGATGCAGTACTCCAGCTGCGGCCTCACCAAGGCCGAGTACAAGGGGAGAATGACGTCCCGGGATTTGCTCGAGAAGCATCTATGGATGCAAGCCAGCGTTTTGGTCACTTTACTAGCCGCAGCATTGCATTGAAGGCTCCTGTTCATCCTGTGGTCAATGATGACCCTCAAATCTCTTTCTTCTGTACTGCCAGCCAGCGGAGCACTGTCGAGCCTATAAGGATGCTGCAGCTTTTTCTTCCCAAGGTGGAGAGCCTTGCATTTTTCGGTGTTAAACACCATCAGGTTCTCATCCGCTCATTTGCTGAGCCTGTCCAGGTCAGCCTGGATCACCCGCCTATCTTCTGGCGTGGATGCTTTGCCCCAAAGTTTGGTGTCATCGGCAAACTTGGCCAGTCTGCTCCTGACTCCAATGTCCACATCGTTAATGAAGATGTTGAACAATATGGGTCCAAGGACAGATCCTTGAGGGACCCCACTGGTCACAGGGCACCACGATGAGTGACTGCCATCAATTACTACCTTCTGGGTCCAACCACGGAGCCAATTTCCCAGCCAGCGGATTGTGGTGCGCCCAAGACCACAATTGGCCAGTTTGGCCAAGAGGTGATCATGGGATACCAGATTGAAGGCTTTTTGGAAGTCAAGACATATGACATCAGTCTCTTCTCCCTTGTCCAGGTGATAGGTCACCCGGTCATAGAAGGAAATGAGATTGGTCAATCAAGACCTACCCAAAACAAACCAGTGCTGGCTATCCCTCAGGATGTTGGCATCGGCCAGTCCATTAAGGATAGCCTCTTTAATAAAGATCTTCCCTGGGTTAGAAGTCAGGCTAATGGGCCTATAATTAGCCGGACCCACTTGCCTCCTTTTCTTGAAGATCGGCACCACATTGGCCTTCTTCCAGTCTTCCTGGAAGAGTCGTTACCAGGAAGATCAAGAGACGTTACCAGGAAGGCTGCCTGCCCCTGAATGCAATTGTTCTCAGTGGTGGCAGATGACAGAACAAAGAGCAATGGGCTCAGGTTGCAGCAAGGGAAGTTGAGGTTGAATGTTAGAAAAATACTCTCTCACGAGGACAGTAGTAAAACAGGTTACCCAGAGAGGTTGTAGAGTCTCCATCCTTGGAGGTGTTTAAGGCCTGGCTAGACAAAGCTTTGGTTGGGATGATGTAGTTGGGGCTGGTCCTTCTGTGAGCAGGGTTTGGACTAGATGTGACCTCCTGAATTCCCTTCCAACCCTCATTTTCTACGATTTTATGACCAGCTAACAGACAGCAATGTTGCAGAAGAAAGGATAGTCTGGATAGTGGAACATCAAGACCATTAAAAACGAGAATGGGTCATTAACACCCACAGAGTGGAGAGAGATCAGCAGGAATCAGGGAGATGATTAAGAACCACGGAGTCTGTGGACTCCCCCCATGCTGCCTGGACAGAAATGTGGCTGCCTCTCCGTCAGTTCGAGCTAACTCCCTCCCACTCATGCAACAGAGGAACTGGGATCTGTGGCCACTATCTTGGCCAGGGCCTGGGGCCAGGCCAGGGTAAAAACTTCGCTGCTGGATCTTGATTGGAAACATATTATTTCATAGATTTCGTAGACATTAGGGGCGGGACGGGACCTTGTGAGATCGAGTCCAGACCCCCTGCTGTAGGCAGGAAGTCAGCTGGGATAGTTTCATAGTTTCATAGTTGGTCGGGTCAGAAGGGACCTCAGCAGATCATCAAGTCCGACCCCCTGCCATGGGCAGGAAAGGATGCTGGGGTCAAATGACCCCGGGAAGGTGTTCATCCAGCCTACTTTTGAAGACGCCCAGGATAGGAGCCAGCACCACTTCCCTTGGAAGTTGGTTTGAGATCCTAGCGGCCCTGACTGTGAAGTAATGCCTCCTGATCCCTGATCATTCCTGGTCAAGTGATCCCAGCAAGAAAAATATCCAGAAGTTTTTTGAAAGAGTCCAGAGTAGGTGCTCACACCACCTCTGGGGGAGTCTGTTCCAGACTCTGGACACATGCACTGTAAGGAACGTTTTTCTTAGGTCTAGTCTAAATCGGCCTTCCTGGAGTTTGTGGCCGTTAGACCTTGTTATCCCTTGGGAACTCTGGTGAACAGCTGTTTTCTCAGGTCTTGACGCACCCCTCTTACATAACTGTAGGCTGCTACCAAGTCCTGGCTGAGCCTCCTCTTCTCCAGACTGAAGAGTCCCAAGTCCCTCAGCCTCTCCTTGTACGACCTGCCCTCCAGACCTTGGCTCAAATGAGTGGCCCTCCTCTGGACTCTCTCAAGCTTTTCCACATCCCTCCTGAAGTGTGAGGCCCAAAACTGGATGCAGTACTCCAGCTGCGGCCTCACCAAGGCTGAGTAAAGTGGGAGGATGACATCCCTGATTTTGCTTGAGATGCGTTGGTGGATGCACGCCAGAATTTGGTTTACTTTGCCAGCCACAGCATCGCATTGGGGGCTCATATTCATCTTGTGGTCAATCAAGACCCCCAAGTCTCTTTCGGTCGTGGTGCCAGCAAGCGTAGCACTGCCGAGCCTGTAAGTGTGTTGGGGGTTCTTCCTACCAAGGTGCAGCACCTTGCACTTCTCTGCATTGAAGGCCATCCGGTTTTGGTTGGTCCACCCTGAGAATGTGTCCAAGTCAGCCTGTATCCCCAGCCTGTCCTGCGGTGTGACAGCCCTCCCCCATAATTTGGTGTCATCCGTGAACTTTGCCAGTTCACATCTGACTCCCGACTCCAAATCGTTAACGAAGCTGTTAAACAGTACTGGCTCAAGTACCGAGCCCTGAGGGACTCTGCTCACCCTGCGCCATGTTGATTTGCTCCCATCAACTTGTACTCTTTGGGTCCAACCCCATAGCCAGTTACCTAGCCATCGGACTGTAACATGATCCAATGATTATATTTAAAGATGATGGGAAAAACAAAAGGCAAAGGCAGGTGCAAATCAGAGGGAGGGTTTTTCTAAAAGTTTCCCAGAGGTTTCACAGCTGGGACAGAGTGTGTGACGGTTGCAGTCCTACAGGCTCCGAAATGCAACCGCCTCTGGGGTGTTCGCAGCAATGCTAGATTGCCAGGCTTTCCCAGATGGTGCAGGGCACCCCCCTGTGGTTACAGCTGTGCCAGGGAGAGGAGGTGGAGCCCCAGTGAGGGACTAGAAAATCATTTGCATGGTGGCTTGTTGCCAGGCTGGCTAGGATGGTGACGGCAGTAAGCCTGGACGCTACAGCTAAGGGGTCCTTGTTTTACTACATGCTGCACTCCCAGCCCCAAAGGGTCTTGATGTGGGAAGAGAAACAAAGGGCGAGGTGGGAAACTGAGGCACGGAGCAGGGAAGTGAGGTGCAGCTGGGCAGAGCCTGCCTGCCACCACTGGGCCACCCTCCCACCTGCGTCACACACCAAAGGGATTCGGTAATCTCCAAATCCCACCTCTTTCAGGCACCTTTTATTTGCTGTCTTCGGGCAGCCGCCAGGGAGCAGCACCAGGCAGCAGAAAATCAGACTGACTTGAAATCAGCTCCCAGCTGGAAACAGGCTTTCCTCAAATGCAGCTGGTGCCAAGAGAGATCACCCCGAGCTTTTATTCGCCCCACTCTCCCAGCAGCCTGGATGGTCCTGGGCCTAGCCGCAGGTCGCGACAACCGGACAGCAGACGGGTTCTCCCATGGTAGTGGTTACCTTTTGAGCTGTGAGTGCAGCTGCAGCTTGGACCCAATGACCCCTCTCACTTCACTTGGCAGATCAAAGCGTTGCCGCAAAACCAAGTGATCCTCAGTTCAAAGCTGCTGGAGAAAACAGAGTCACCCGGCTGCACCACAACGCAAGCGGGAGATGCTGTGATCTGGAAGGGGAAGGAGCCCAGACTGGATCATGGCAACAGAATCATAGAAGAGTCCGGCTGGCAGGGATCTCCGGGGGGTCACATCCAGTCCAACCTCCTGCCAGCCTCGGCTGTCTTCAAGGGGCCTAGGACAAGCTGCAGGCGTGTGGCTAAGCAGAAGGTCCCAAAGATTGTTTCTGAGTGACTGTGGCATGAGCCTTTGCAGATGGGACAACCAGCTTGGTCAGCAAAGAGCAGGAAGCTATCAACATGTCTAACTCAAGCGGTCACGACATACAACTAAACAGAGCACAAGGCTTAGAAGGAGACATTGTGAGGCAAGACCATGCATCAAATAATGCTGATGTTCTAAACCACAGCGTTAGCTTATAGTAATAGATGTCCCTAAATGTATCAGCTGCTGTTTTGCTATAATAATATAATTAACATAACATCATCAAATATCTCAGATGCTATTTTGCTATAATATAATACAGTACAATACAATATCAATTATAAATATGATGTAATATAATATCCCACTCATGCAATAACTCAGGCATAAGCACCATATGTATCGGATGCTGCTATGCTACGGTATATGGTCCTGCTTTGAGCAGGGGGTTGGACTAGATGACCTCCTGAGGTCCCTTCCAACCCTAACTTTCTATGACTCTATAATAATATTTTTGTCCCTGCCCAGCTGCCTAGGCAGCTAGAGCCAGAGGTACCTGCCTTCCAGCAGCCTGGCACCTGTGCCCATAAAGCCAACCCAGTGCTAGCTGGCAGGGGAGCGTGACGCCCTCCCTAGCTCTCCAGAGCAGCCTGAAACATGCTAGAAGACGCCTGATGCCCAGACTGCTCAGAGTGGAGAAGGGAGAGAGAGAACAGGACCAAAAGCTACCGCACCCATCACACGCGGCTCTCATCTGCTGAGCCAACCCGATTCACCGCTAGCAGCCACGGGTTAATCGGATCCTGGGATGCCTTTATAGAAGTGCTGGATGTGAGGCGCAGGAGTGATTCTCCCCCACTGCTGGGGAGGCTTTGCCTCTCACTGTCTGTCTGGTGCTGTCCACGAAAGACAGGGCAAGCTGGAAAGGCTGAGCAGAGAGACCGGAGGCCTTGGAAACAGGACCAAGGAGAACAGGCTGGAAGATCTGGGGCTACCGAGTCTAGAGAAGGGAAGACAGAGATGGAGGGGTTGAGAATGGCCCATCCGTGCTGGAGGACTGCTATAAAAGGGGATGATGGTTCTTGGTGCCCACAGGGGTCAGGACACAGAGCAACAGGCTGAAATCGCAGCAAGGCCGATGGAGGCTGGGTACTGGGAGAACGCCTTCGCCAAGAGAGTGGGTCAGCACTGGAGCAGACACTGGGAGTCTGTGGTTGGACACTTGGCCTGGTTCAGCCCCTGCCTGGAGCTGGGATGAGAGCAGACGGACTCTGGGACTCTGGAGGCTCTCTCAGCCCCATATGATGCCATACCCGGAGCTTACAGCAACGTGCAAGCATTCATTCACCTGCACTTGCAGCAGCCCCTTGCTGCCTGTGCCCATTTGACAGATGGGTACACTGTGGCAGAGCCATAAGCCAAGCAGCCCCAGCTGCCTGGTTCCCTTCTTGGACTCCTGGCTGCTGGTTGTGGGAGATGGGTCCAGAAAGCAATGGGATAGAGCCTAGTCAGGCCTTCATACAAGCAGAGGTCAGATGGTGGGTTGGGCTGGATTTATCTCTGTGGCCTGCTTGATACTATATAGGCATCTGAGTACACAGCAAATTTCGTTCCCACATGCAGCCTTCAATGACATTCATACTCCGGACAAGCAAGAAGCTCAGAGATCAAGGCAGCCGCACCCCATCACCTTATCTCTGCCCCCCACTTACAGAGCAGCTGGGATGCCGCACATGGGGGAGGTACACCAATGCTCATGCACGGCTCTTTCAGCCCGTGGATGTATCCTGCCTTCCAGGTGAGATGTCAGATCCGGATGCACGGGGCTGGGTCCAGGTGGTGTCCAGGAGGCATGGGTCTGGGCACTACGCCTGTGGATCCAACCCATGGACAGTCCTGCCCCATTCTAGCCCATGGGGCCAAATGGTTGAGCATCACTGCTTTAGATAAGTACTTCTCATCCTTGCTAGACCCCTTGGAAAACGCTGACTTTTAGCTTTCACTCGGTTTTTTGACTCCAAAAAAGTCCTAGAGCTGTCAGCCCCGGCCAGGCAGGCTTGTGACACTCTGGGTTCCTATTGGAAATCTCCAGCTTTCTCACCATGCTAATACTGCGCAGAGCCCACAGCACCCTTAAAAGGATCTCACAGCAGCCCTGGGTGCTACAACACTCAGTTAAGTATCCTTGTTTTAGATAGTCATCTTTGCAAGGGAGTCCCGTTCCTGTCCACTGTGAACCCTTCTGCTCCAGGCTGCATTTCAGCACAGAATGAAGACAGAGC
Organism: Crocodylus siamensis; assembly: GCF_052110815.1. Lineage (NCBI taxonomy): Eukaryota > Metazoa > Chordata > Crocodylia > Crocodylidae > Crocodylus > Crocodylus siamensis. Next base: position 14,847,359 of record NC_143400.1, on the reverse strand, counting down.
CTGGGCACCTGTAGGGCCCCTATGATGTTAGCATGTGAATGCATGGTTGGATGAAGGGGTTCCTTCCTATATATCCTCAAGATCCTCCAGCACAGCAAGGCAGCACCAGCATCCTGGTGGGAGAGAACTGAGGTTAAGCGGTGGGGACACAGTCTTCTAAGAGATTGATGGCAGGGATATCACTGGATGCCAAGTTTTCCCAAGGCAGGGATTCTCAACTGTGGCACCATGGGGTGCCTTGAGATCCTTTCACACAGCGTTAGCAGTCAGATGTACAGATGTGATGGATGGGATCAACTCGGAGACTGCAAATGGGAATAGATAGGATCACAAACAACCTGCCCTGCTGGGGACTGGCTGGGCTCTTTGCAAGAGAAAGCTCACTCCATTATTTTTCCAGAGTTAAGAAATAAGTGAAAATCCAGAGTCGGTGTTTTCTGAGGCGGGGGGGAGGGGGGGGATTGGAGTTATGGAAGGCCAAGAACCACGGCCCTTTGGCCTAAACAAGCTTAAATCATACACACGTGGATGCACATACCCGCACACGTGCATGCTTGCACATACATACACACACATGTGGAGGGAGGCCCTTTTCCTGAACCTGGCACCAGTGCGCTGTGTGCAAGACCTGAAACCCAGACCCACAGGCTTTAAGACCATGTCAAGCAAAAGACACAGCATCCTTGTGATCCCAAGCCCTATGGGACCACCGGGCCCAGCCTCGCGTGGCCCCTGCTCAGATCACTCTCTGCCTCAGCTGTGAGAAACATGGAAGGAGCCAAATGCTTTGGCTTCCCTCCGGCTCTGACCTGTGGCCAGATCCCTGCCGTGAAACCCTGCGTGTGGACACGAGTATTTAAGGCATTGAGACCGTTGGCAGGGGCCGGGCTGGAGCTGCCTGGGAGAGCCACCTTAAAAGCGGCCGCTGCCTGCCGGGCTATTGTGGAGTGGTGCAGGGCTGAGCTCCAGTGTGGAGTGGAAGGGGGGTGAGATCAAGTCACTCCTGGAGCTGGAGCCAGCCAAGGTCCCGGGACGACCTCACTGCCTAGACCTAGTCCTCTGGAAACCAGCAGCATTTGAGACTCTCGGAGCCACCTGCCAGGGCTGGGGGAGCTGGAAGATGCTGGTGGCTTTGCTCTTGCTGCAAGGAGCATCGCAGGTGGTGGCTGGAGGCAGCAGTAAGTGCCTGGGGCAGGAAGGGCACCTTCATCCCCTTGCTTAGCCTCGTCCCATGCAGATTTGCAGGATGGGGCTTTCTCGCCTATGGTTCTCGAATGATTAATGGATTTGGAATTGATTTGGCTGATTCAGCTTGGAATACAAAAAAATTTCCTAAATAAGATGGGGCTTTCTCGCTTTTGCAATGGGGCTCCCATTCCAGTCCCCACCCCGCTGTCCCCCGTCCCCCCACCCTGCTGGGCTCTTTGCCCTTGTACGTGGGTCACTTGAGACCAGACTGCCTTGATAAATGGCCTGACAGGAGCTCCTTTGGTAGCAGCGTGGAGCTGGGAGCCTGGGGGGAACCCTCAAAGTTTGGATAAAGGTCATAGGACCTGAGCAGGACAGTAGGACCCTGGGCTGTCAGTGCGGGGAGTTGGGGGGGCAGGATCTGGCTCTGGGGCTTGGAGACACAGACCCCATGGAGCTGAGACACTTCCCTGAGTCCCCTCTCTGCACCCCTGCCACAGTGCAATGGCTGCACGTTTCTTCCATGCCAAGTCTGTGCTGGTTTTATTCTTCCAGCCGCCACGTTTGCAGTGCTCTGTGTAAGGGGGGTGGGGGGGTTGAAGCCAAACACCGCCCCCCCCCCATCTCACTAGCATCTCGGCTCCCCTCTGCCCAGCCAGGGTCCCTGTCACGCACAGCGCTGGGTGTCCGGGCTCCACAGGAGATGGGGGAGTTTGCAGCCTCCTTCAGGATTGGGGCTGGGGAAAGCTCAAGGGGCCTTGGTGCTGTGGGATGGAGAGAAAGGTGCCAGCGTGGACCTTTTATCTCCCCTCTCTCAGCTGCAATGGGGGAAGCTTTGCAAAGGGAAGGGGAAAGGGAAAGGAAACATGTGAACCCCCAGATTGCCTGGACAGTGCTGTTCCCCACGGGATCTCTTTGAGTTTTCAAGTGGAGAGGAAGGGCCAGGAACAGCCAGGGTCAGAGCACTGGGGCTGCACGGGGGGAACACAGCCCTGTCACTTGTCCCGTGTGGGCGCGATGGGACAGACTCCACTGCACAGGCCCCGCAGAGGCAGCTGGGGCAGCCCTGAAGTCTAAAACCTCCTAAACCTCATGCTTTCTCAGAGCAAGACCTATCAGGGATGGCCTGTGCAACGTGCCTTGCTGACTTCCTCATCTACTTCCCGTCTCAAACAGCTGGGACGGGGAGGTGGAGAGCTCCAGCACTGGGTGCAGGGGGGTGCATCAGCCAAACCCTGGGCAGACGGGGGGCCCTTGGGGGTCATCCCCCGGCCCTGCCCTTTGCTTCCCAGCCGACCAGAACCCCATGGCAGCTGCCTCGACAAGGAGCTGCCCCACACCCCCATCTGCTCAGACAGAGCCGGGCTGGAGGATTCATTTCGGTTCCAGTCCCAGCGGGGATCAGATCTCAGCTGCAGGAGCTGATGCCCTTTCAGCTGGGAACGCTTAATCCTGGTCCCCAGCTCCCCCCCCTTCCACCTGCACTGTCCAAGACAGAGGGGCCAGGGGCTCAGGCGGAGCTGGCCCCAGCTACTCCTACTCCAAGTCCTGCCTTCCCTATCCAGCCAAGGGAGCTGCGACGGAGGCACTGCGGGGTTCACTCCCAGCTCCCTGAGGACATGCTGACCTCTTCCTAGGAGCCAACCACCCGGGCAGGGAGCCTAGGAGACAAAAGCCGAGGTAGCGCCAAGCAGGCCAGGACTGAGCTAGCCTCCCCCCTGCAAGTCTGGGTGCTTGAAGCCCATCTACAGGGCTCCTGGTCCCCCAGTGCAGTGGGATGCGGGTGCTTCTGGGGTGGAACCCGGCAGGCCTTTAATAGCCGGGTCAGAGTGCAGGAGACGGAGCGAGGTTAGAGGAAGGGCTAGGGTCTAAATCCTCGGGGCCTAGGAGGTTTGGGCTCACAGAGTCTGCAAATCACAGACCCCCACTCATACATTCAGGGATGTGGCTGTTTCGGGGGGCGGGGGGGTCACAGATCATTATAGGATGCTGGTAGGGAATAGTGCTGACTTGGGGCTGGTTGTGCTGACTAAGTGCCTCTGTCTGCTTGCCTTGCAGAGTCCCACTGGACATATGCAGGTAAGGCGGCCGCCCCGGGCCCGTCCCACTGAGGAAACACTCATGGCAGGACCCTGAATAGGACCCTGCAGTTCTGCACAGACTGTTGCTCTAACCACTCAGCCAGGCTCCCAGCCAGAGCAGGAAACAGAGCCCCCAAGTCCTGAGCACTGGGCTCCTCTCCCAGCCTGTGATGGGCCCCAGGTGACCTGAGAAGACCCTGAGCAGGCAGGGGCTGGTTCTTCGGGAGCTCAGGACATGCAAGTTCTCCTGCGCCTCGGGGCTGGGCCCAGGTGCCCCTGTGGGGGATCAGTGGGTCAGTCCAGGACGCCTGGGTTCTCTCCCAAGAGCTGGGGGGCAGGGGGGGCAGGTCGGGACTCCTGGGTTCCCAGCTCCAATGGGTGCTTTGTGCTCCCGGGCCCTTTACATAACACGGAGCAGCGTCAACTGCAGCCCCGGCTCCCAGCTGCATTCCTGCCCACCCAACATCCAATTAGCCCAGCGCAGCCTGGCACGGCGGATCCCCTGGCCTCTGTAATCCGCACCTAAGAGGCCTTGTGGCCATGAGCTGATGCCAGGGGCGCGTGATCCAGCCCAGCCTCCACCCCGCTGGGATCCTGCACTGCCTCCTCCACCACTGACCCCCCCAGCAACCTTGGGCACATCATTTAGCCTTACCATGCCCCAGCCACTTGCCTCACAGCAGGTTGGGGGCACAAATGATCAACTTCATGGCTTGATGCCTGCTGCTGCAGTGTGGATGCTGCTGCCCCAGGAGAGCTCAGAGCTGAATTTGGCTTTGGTGCATCTCCACTGAGGAGTGTCTGACCTTAGCCGCTCTGTGCCAGCACTTACTAAGCCCCCCCAAGGGAGCCCCTCCAGGCTGTCCTCCACCTGCCCCCTCCCCATGTGGCTGGCAGGAGTCCAGGGAGGCACTGAGCAGGGCTGGCTCTGGCTGGCGTATCCCATCAGCAGGGCCTTTCTTTCCCTAGTAACTTCAGCTTGGGGCCAGGGTGGAAGACAATGACGAGGGCTGCAGAGAAGCCACTGCCTTTATTTGTGCTTCCCCGCTCGGAAAAAATGTTTCCAGCCAACTCATTCTTGTGGCGCGGGACCATTCACATGCTAATGCCAGGCCCAGCTGGGTCAGGAGGCCTGAGCTGTTGGTTCAGGCCACCCCAGAGGGAGTCGAGAGCCTTTTGGCAGCTCAGCAGAGTCCCTTTATTCCTGTTGGGGGAAGTGAATCGGACAGGGGCGCATTTAAAAGGACAGCGCATAAAGTGCTCCCTATGCCCCTGGTTAGAGTCAGCTGCATTTAGATCCCAGCGACTCCTGGCCATGTCCTCCAAGTGTCTGCAGCAGGGCATGAGGTGTCCAAACCCCCAGGGCCTAGGAGGTTTGGGTGCACAGAGAATGCAAATTACCTCTGCACCCCTGTCCTCTGGCTCTGCTCCCCTGCATACAGGTGAAGTGACTTGCTCAAGGCTGCTCTGGGCATCAGTAGCAGAGCTGGAGCTCCTGAATCCCAACCCTGGCTGACTTCCCTCCACCCCTTTCCAGCGTGGAGGCAGGTTGGCCTGAGATTCGGGGAGACACAAGCGAGAGGGAGGTGATGAGCTTGGAGGGGTACAACCAGGAGCAGGGAACTGGGGGCTGTGTGCCCAGCTGGGGGAGCGGAGAGGGGTCTAGCGGTTAGAGCTGGTGGGGCTGGGAGCCAGGACCCCGGGGCTGTGCGCCCTGCCCTGAGTGACTCAGATCATCTCAGCCACCACCTGCGCTGCTCAGATGCCTCTAGGGGGTTGAGCTGGGAGACCCCCAGCTCCTGCCAAAGGGGAGGGGGCTCTGAGGCAACCCTGTCTCCCCCTGAACTTGTCCGTGACCCACTGCCTCTGTCTCCAGGTCCCTATGGCAAGGAGCACTGGGAGGCTGACTTCCCGGATTGTGGGGGCACAGCCCAATCCCCTATTGACATCCAGACGGGGGCCACACAGCATGACCCCTCCCTGCCACCCGTCCTGCTCCTGGGGTATGGGAGCCTCTGGGATGGCACCTTCACCCTCCACAACAACGGCCATACAGGTGAGAAGGGGACATCCCAGGGGGCCCAGCTAGGCTGGATCCCTGCTGCCTTCCCTTCCCCTCCCAGCTCCCCAGCAGAGACAGCCTGACAGCCCCCCAGCCCCTGCAGTAACGCCCCTGCTTGCCCCCGCAGTGAAGATATCACTGCCCCCCACCATGACTCTGCAGGGGCTGCCGTGGGTGTGCACGGCCGTCCAGCTGCACTTGCACTGGGGCCGGCAGGGCCAGGCCAGGGGGTCCGAGCACCGGCTGGATGGCGAGGCGGCATCTGCGGAGGTGAACGGGGCTGGGGCCAGGGGTCAAGGATGGGACTAAGGTTGGGGAGGAGGAGGAGGAGGAGGAGGAGGAAGGCCCTGGGAGCATCTGGTTGGGGAAAGCAGTGACCCCCCTAGTCTAGACAGCAGCATTTACTGCCCCCCTGAAGCCCTCCTGGGTGGGACAGGAGCTGTGAGGAATCCCAGCCGGATGCCGGGGTACCTGGTTCAACTCCAACCCCCTGCCACAGCCCAGAGCCACTCAGGGTCCCATCCATCCATGGGCTCTGCCCCCAGGGGAGAAAGGGAGGAAGAAGGAGGGCCCGGTGCCTGCGGGGGAGGGGCGGGTGCTTGGCACCACCCAGGGTCCAGCCTCATGGGTCCACTGAGGGGAGGGGAATCCCAAGGCCGTGTCCCAGTTCAGGCACTGTGAGCCCCAGACACCTGGCTACTGGGTGACCTCGGGCAGGTGTCCTGCTCCTGCTCTCTGCCCCACAGCTGCACGTGGTGCACTACAATTCGGAGACCTATGCCAACCTGAGCCAGGCCCAGCACCAGGCTGATGGGCTGGCCGTGCTGGGCATCCTCATCGAGGTGAGTCCCCGTCCCTCTGGGGAGGAAGGGGCAGGAGGGTGGGTGCCTTGGGGATGATGCTGGGCCTGGAGCAGAGGGGCCAGGGTATGGCCCCGTTGCCCCTGAGGGACCCGGGGATAAGCACAGAGGAATGGATCCCCCCAGCCTGGCAGAGCATCAGCCCTGCCCTGGGGGTCATTGATCTGATCAGAGCAGGGGCTCCTGCTGCAGTCGGGAGGAGGGTCCCAGGGAGCTCAGAGCCCACACCGGGAGCTGCACCCAGCTGGTCCGACAGCCCCTGGTGCCAGCTCTGGGGACAGGCAAAGCTCATTAGCAAGAGCTTGTTACAGAAGCTCCATACAGGCAAGGCCCCCCGGGCCCCAGGCTGCTCCCCTGGCCTTGCTGGGGTGGAAAACAGGCCTGGATTTCCGGTCTCCGTTCTTGCCACAGGCTGGCGATGTGCCCAACCCTGCCTATGATAACATCCTCCGTCACCTGGATAGCATCCAGCATGCAGGTGGGGGCATGGGCTGGGCTGTTGGGGCTGGGGAAGGGGAGGAAGCTCAGCAGAGGGGTTGCAGGTATGGGGAGGTCTGGGATGTGAGGCCTCAGGGCAGGGCTGGGCCGGCCTATGCATGGACATACTCATGGGATGGCTGAAGTCCAAGGGGTTTCATCCCCCAGGCCAGATCTAGACCCACTTCTAGCTGGAGGGGTGACACAGCCGTCACCAGCCCCCCCAGCCCATGCAAGTCCCCACTGGTGCTTTGTGCCCTGGATTTCAGCTGCATGAACTCCTGGCCCCTCCAAGGCCCCTGTAGGCACGACATCCGCCAGTCATTCATCCAGTTCTTGGCACCTCAGAGCCACCACATGCCCAGAGGAATTGCAGCATGTCCTCAGCACCAGGGAACCCACACCCAGGGCCTGGGGCTGGTACCCAGATCCCTTCCCTGATGCCTACCCCACTCCACCCCACCAGGCCAGAGCGTCTCCATCCCAGCCTTCGACGTGGGCGAGCTGCTGCCACGGAGGCTGGGGCACTTCTACCGCTACAACGGGTCGCTGACTACCCCGCCCTGCCTGCAGAGCGTGCTCTGGACCATCTTCCACCAGCGTGTCCGCATCTCCAGTGCCCAGGTACTGGAGCAAGGGGAACAGTGCCTGGGTGATTGGGTGGGGGGGCACCCACTGTGGGCCAGGGAGAGCCCCTGGAGGTGCAGCATCCATGTCACAACTGATTCCCTTTTCCAGCTGCAGCAACTGCAGCAGACGCTCTTCTCCACGGAGCTGGGGAGCCCCCACCCGCAGCCCCTGCTGGACAATTTCCGGGAGCCCCAGCCATTGAATGACAGGCTGGTGCTGGCCTCCTTCCCCGTGGGTGAGTGCTGGGGCAGCCTTGGGGAGTTTTGGTGGCGGGGTAGAAAATGTGGAGCCCTGACCTGGCACCTCCAAGGCAGGATCTGGCCGCATGGGCCTCCAGAGCTTCCAAGTTTTTCTAGGGGCTCCCAGCCCAGTTGTGCTCAGACATGTCCTGAGCCCCTTACTGCCTTGGGCTGGTGGGAATTCTCCCAACATGAGCCCCTCACCACGTCTCCTCTCTTGCAGGTCCCACGGGCTACAGCACAGGTGAGGCTCTGTCGGGTATGAATGAGGGGAGGGACACAGCTGGTGAGAGGCTCTGGGAAATGGGACCACCAGACTCTGGGTTTGCTGCTCTGGGTCCCATCTGCCCCCCACAGACTCACCCCAGACCTTTCCCATCACCCCAGCCTGAGCGTACCTCTGACCCATCTGCTTCCTCCTTTACTGGCACAGGAGAGATTGTCGCCATCATTTTCGGCGTCCTGGTCGGGTGTCTCGGTGTTGGCTTTGCTGCCCACTTTGTGGCGAAGAGGATACGGTGAGGGGCTGCAGAGAGGAGAGTTGAGGGCCATCCTGGGTTGGGGGTGGCACAGAGCTACCCTGGAGTTGAGCAGGGCAGCAAGGATCTCCCAGCTGAGATGCAATCAGAGCCTGGAGGAGCTCCAGGCTCCACCGGCCTCAGCTGATGTCCCAGACACCAAGCTCATCCCCTGCTGCAGAGCATCAGCCTAGCAATGGGAGCCGGAGCTGGCCCCAGCTGCTCTAAATCACCGGCTCAGGGGCTGGCAATGGGGAGCAGCAGGTGGGAGCCCTGGCATGGCCCAGCTTGCCCTGGCCTAGCCCAAGGGGGGGCAAATTAGGGAGGGGGATTGGGGCTCCCCATCCCACACACACCCATCTCTTCCCCCCAAGCTAGGATGAAGAGGCGCCGGGAGCAGGACGTTGTGTTCAAATCCTCCTCCAGGCGCGTGACGGTGGGCTAGGGATGTTGCGCCTGAGCCCCGCGGATGCCACCCCTCCCACTCTAACGCTTCTGCCCTGAGGCGGAGGCATGGACAGCACAGCGGGAGCAGAGGTGGAGCACTGCCCCTGCCACTGCCTGGGGGAGCAGCCAGTGTGTGATGAGTTCGGCAGGTCTTAGCCCAGGAGAACATGGCCCCATCCTGCCAGCCCACAGTCACAGCTGGTGGTGACCAAGCCCCGTGGCTCTGGGGGTGCCACTGAACCCACAAGGCAGGGGGTCCAGGTAGATTTCGGGCACAGCTGGACCAGGCCCCAGATCTGCCATGATGCTCCACATGTAGCACACTACTCAGTGGCCCCCCTGCCTGCGTCACAAATATGCCGCTGGCACTGGGGGCCAGGTCTGGAAATAAACCCTCTCCCCAGATCAGCCTGGAGTTGCTGTACTTTGTGGGGCTGCTAGGAAGCTGGGGGAGGAGGGAATTGCCTTTCTCACCACCCCCCCCACCCCAAGTGAGGAGCTGAGGCTGCAGGGGCTGGGGGATGTGCCAGGTGAGGGGGCACTTGAGCATGCACCAGCCCTCCTCTGGGCCTGCCCCAGGATGAAGCCACCAAGGTCCCACTTTGAGAAGAGTTTAAAGGCTTAGGGGAAACCCAGGAGATTTAGGGTCTTCAAGCACTTTTTGGCCAGGGTCGTCTTGTCCTCCCTTCCAGCCTGAGCATCCAAACAAGCCCCAGAGACAGAAGGGGGGAGGCAAGGGCCAGACCCTACCCCTGGTCATGGCACAACATGCTGCTGGCTGCAGGCCCAGGACTCCTGGGTTCCTGCAGGGGGTTTCCAGGGACTGGCTGTCATGTCTTGGGGTGCAGAAGCTACCCCCTTTCCCCAGTGCAGCCTCTTCCAGCCAGGGACCTTCGTGCTCATTGTTCCCCAGGCATGACTCCAGCAGTCCAGACCACGCTCCCTCCAGCGCAGCCCCCTCTCTGGCATCCTGGGATTAGCCGGGGGAGCCAGTTGGTGGAGGCTGTCACAGCGCATTATGATCATGGAAGTCTGGACTGGGGGCTGCTTTGATCTCTGGGAGGAAAACACTGCCTGGGCACCGGGCTTCCATGTCCAACAGCTTGCAAGAGACTGGAAAGACAGACCCTCCCCATCCTGCTGAGAGCCCTAGCACCCCCCCAGTCATTTCCTTCCTGCAGACCTGGGGACTGCAGCAGCACCCTTGGGGGGTGGGTAAAGGTCATGCAGGGCCTAGCTAGCTCCAAGGCTGCAGGATGGCACAGGGGCAGCTGGAGGCCTGGGGTTGCAACTGGGCACAACAAAGGGGTCAGAGAAGGGCTATGATGCAGCAACTGCTCTCCACAGAGCCAGGTAGGTTGCATCTTTCCACCCATTGCCCCCTTGGTGCCAGGGGACCCCAGAGGCAGCTGTGCCCATCTCAGATGCCTTGTGATATGGCCAGTTTGGTGGTGGGGGCAGGGGGGGAAGAGACCTCTCAGGCCTCTGCCTGAGCATCCCACAGCCAGGGGATTTATCCAGGGGCGCGTAGAAAGGGCCGTGGCACCAAGCAGGCACAGGCACAGGCACATCAATTCTGATGCACGGATGACACAGGGTCCCTGCACAGTTGTCTCCTGTGCTAGGCTCAGGCTAGCCCTGGGGTGAAGGGAAGAGGCAGCTCCCACCAGTGCCAGCCCAGTCCCTACTGGTTGTGCCCAGGGTCCTGCTGGGGCCATGGTAGGTCACAGGGCACCCTCTGGTGACTGCCAGTATTGTATCAGTCTGCTCTGATACAAGCCTCTGCTCTTGCTAATAAGGTACTTCTCCCCCCCACAGTCCATGGGGGAAGTAGCATATTCCCCATCCAAGCATGTAGTCAAATCACTTTATTTCAGATCCAAAACAGTAGTTTAAAACCCTCATGTTACAGCAACCATGAGCTTTCTTTCCATACTGACAGTAACAGCACACATACCAGTCAGGACTGCAGGGTTTTTAAGATGGGCCACTGCCAGCCTGCTGCCTCTTTCCTGCCCCCCATGCTGGGAGGAGGCAACTGGTTTGATCGGTTTTAGCCCTAGAAAGCAGCAGCATCCAAACACTTTCCCCAGCCTCTGGGGCAAGGTTGCAGTCACAGGGACAGCAGTACCAAGGTTTGAGTGGCAGCTGTGACCCACACACCCCTCTGCCATCCAGATCTTTGTCTTGGGTCTAGGGTGACCAGCACCTCCCATCCCCAGATGGGCAATCTCTCAGCTACAAGCCCAGCTGTGGAGTAGGGCTCTGCCCCATGGCTTCACCCCGCCCCCCCAAGCTGCAGCGCCAGAGGCTTGCTGTAATGTTCCTAGATCAGCAGGGCACCCTCAGGGCACAGCCCTGGGAGCAGGGCTGTGGCTGAGCTCAGAACAGGCCCTCTGGGGAAAGTACTCCCTGTGGAGGGGTTAGAAGATCCCCACCAGCTCTGTCAGCCACAGCACTGCTCCAGCAGCGCGCAGGCCTTGAGTACCCGTTAGAGACATAAAAAGGAAAGCAACAGTCCTTAATGAGACCGGAGGCTCCATAGCAGCACCAGTGGGATCAGGGAGCCTCTGGGCCAGAGGCTTAGGCTGTTTCCCTGGGTACACTATAGCTCCAGGGATCCAGTGTAGAGCCAACAGGGCACTGCGCGACCCTGGCAGCCCCTTCCCTGCTGCAGCTACTCCCCACCACCGGGAGCAGGGCACTTGAGGTGTTAGCAGGAGTTTCCAGCAGGCAGGACTCCGGGCGGAGCAGGACACTTAGTCCTCGACGGGGACCTGCAGCGCTGAGTACACCATCACGCGGCTGTTCTCTTCCTCCTTACCTGCAAGGCAAGGGCAGGAGTCATGGGCTGGGCCAGGCCTGGGCTGAGCCAGTGGCAGCTTGGGTGGCCAAGGTGGGGGAGGGTGGTGACAGGCAAGGAACCCTTCCATTTGCAGGGCACGGGGGCACCAGGGCTCTGTAGAAGCCCCCATGGGGGAGGTCTGAGATCAGTAGAAGCCATGTGGTGACAGTGACTGGCACACGCCAGCCTCTTTGCTGGGCATCATGGCAGAAACCATGGAGACTCCTTAACCCTCTGGGATAGAGCCAAGGCTGCCTGTCCCCGTGTGCCCCCCCACAAGGGGCACATGGCAGGTGGGAACAGCCAGGAGCCATCCCAAGGCAAACTAAAAACCACCCTTCTCCCCAGAGCATTGCCACCTGAGCCCAAACAGTGATGGAGTATGGGCCCTCCCTGCACCTTGGTATCACACATCTGAGCCCTGGGACGGCTGCCCCCCCAGTGCCCCTCCCCACAAGCCCTCTCAGCCCAGCCCCTTTGGACAAGCAAGTGTCACAAAGGCTCCAGGACTAGAGTGAGGATCAAGCACCTTGTAATGAGGGTTTCCACCTGCCCCCCAAGCTCCCTGGCACATTACCCGCCCGGGAGGAGGCTGGTGGGTCCTTACAGGGGAGGCACAGGAGGATGGTGCGGAGGGAACCACCAGCTGTGAAGAAGGCCCAGACGCCCATGGAGATGGTGATGATGTAGATGGGCACGAGGCTGGCTTCGTACCAGGGGTTCAGGAACGTCTGGGGGAGATGGAGGGAGTGAGCCAGGCACTGCTCCCAACCCCCATGGCAGCATTGCCCCTGACCCCACACATCTCTGCTGGCAGGGTTCAATGCCAGCAACTGACCCCAGGTCACACCTGAAGGAAAGAATCCCTTAGCAAGCTGACTCCAGCAGTGCAGAGCAGCACTAACCCCAGCTGCACCTCACTCAGGAGCTCTGTGGCCAACAGGCTGCCTCTCTGGGGAGCCCTACAGCTTGCCTGAGCTTCCTCAAGCCCCCTGCACATCAGAACAGGTTACCTTGGGGTGATGAAGACCTGTCTTGGCCCATGTCTCTGAAGTAGCCAACACAAAGGGGTCAGATGTTTTAGTGTTGCTGTCACAGACCAGCATAGCCCCTCCCCTCTACTTCTCTAGATTTGCTAACCCAGCAGCTACTCTCCACAAAGTACAGACCAGCCACCCTGTCATGGGGACCACACTGTCAACTGTCACCATGGGGCCTGCTCCTTCAAGCTCACTTACCAGCCCGGATGTGACGAGGTGACTGGCAACCACCAGACCCAGGGACCAGAACCGGCGCTTTTCACAGGCATCGAAGAAAATCACCCCCCAGAAGGTATGCAGAAAGACCACTGCCATGGTCAGGAAGGCTGGGGGAGAGACAGGGGACTGAACCACAGTAAAGTAGCTTGTGGCTGGCTTTCCTTCTACAGCCCCTTCACCCACCACTACAATATATAGCCCTACCAGCCCTGGAGTGGAGGGTCACAGCTCCCTGAATTGGAATGACTGCTCCAGATGAAGCTAGGAAGGAGGAATCTGGGGCCAGAACCCAGACCTAAAGGAAAGTGCCTTGGGACCATCAGTGACTGTAAGCCACTGGAGGGTGGAGAGTTACAGCTGGGCTGGAGGAGGGGTTCCCACATGGAACCTCTAGCTGTCCAAGTATGGCTGCATGGATCTGTGTCATGGCAGCTTCCCCCATTTGTTCCCTTAGGAGTCTCCATGCACTTTCTGTTTGTGGAAAGGTTGAGCAAACCTGGCAGGCAGCCAGGAACTGATTGTTCAGGGGAGGGAAGAGACAGGGTAGGAGCATGAGGTCTTCCAGCAAGGTCACCAGCAGAGTCAGACTGGGCGCAGGTGACAGCAGGCGAACCAGGATTTTGCCCCAGGACTCTAGCCAACAGTGCCCTTCTCTCCCTGCTGCCTCTGAAGCTGGAGTTTGCAATGACTCCTAATTCTCTGCCAGCCTTAATCCATCTCTTCTGGCTTTGCTCATTCCCAGATGTCCATGGCTAGATGCCAGACAGCTCCAGCATGATGGCTTTGCCCTGCATTCTGGGCCCAGCTGCAATATCTGGGGACTGCACTAGAGCTAGAGGGAAGAGAAGGCTACTAGGGGTGCCCCCTCCCATCCCCATCCCTGCTGTATTAGGCTGGAGCAAGCCTGAAACTCACAAACTCCTTACCGGAAGTGATGAAGTAGTATGGTGAGTCTCCATGGATCCCGATGATGCCTGGGCCTATGGAGTCCGCCAGGATGTTAATGACTGAGAAGACGCCACTGATGATCCCAAAGGACAGACCTGACACTGCAGGGGGTGGGGGGAGGTGGGGAGGGAAGAGGACAGTGATTGCAGCTGGAATTAAGTGATGGCCATGCTGCATACTGCACTGGGCTCCACCCCGACAGGCACAGAATCACTTCCCTGATACCTTCCCACAATTCTCCAAATTTGTCATGAGGAGGTGGATGTGTCATGCAGAGATGCTCAGCAAATTCAGTGCTGTGCTGTGTTCAAGGCATTTTGGGGTGTGCAGGAGGCAGCTACAATGCAAGCATGCACCAAGACTACATGCAGGCAGTGGCAGCCAGAACAGGGATCCATCCCAGGGAGTTAGCAATGGTGCCAACATGCCACCTATTGTAGCCCAGGCCTCTGCTTAGGTTTTGTTGAATGCCCTGCCCCAGCCACAAATTAAGGGAAGAGAGAGGCAGGAGGGATAAAGACATGGGAGGGCAGGGAAAGGGCATTCTGTTCTGCTTCAGCATCACATTACCCCCAGCACCAAAAAACCTTGCATCTACAGCAGGGCACATGTGGAGGGATCAGCCCACTACCTTAGGGGAGCACAGGCCCCTGCCCAGCTGCTCACTCACCATAAGCCATCTGCTTGAGGGAGATGGGGGAGCGCCCGTCCTCGCTGATCATGGCCAAGCCTTCATCCGCCTTCCTGGGGTTAGAGAAGGAAGAGCGAGGCTGAATGCATGGGCTGGAGGCAAGAGGCATTTCTCCTGAAGTGGCACCTACCAGGGCAATCAAGGAGCAAGGGAGGAAGGGAATTCACAGAATGACTCTTCCCCCCACCACACCTGTTGCGTCATCCAGCACAATTGCTGCCACTTTCTGCTGCTAGCAACAAGCCCAGGTCCCACCCAGCTTCTCATCTGAGGATTTCAGGACATCCTACAAAGGAGACTAGCACTGGTCTGCCCATGTCATGGAGTTGGGGGTGGGGGAGCAGTCTGCCTGACAGGTTCTTACTTGAGCAGCTTGAAATAGGCAAATCTGAATGCTTCCTGTAGCAGAACAGACACAGCAGCCCCAAAGACCAGCAGGCCATACTGCAGCTTGGAGTCCTCTGGATCGCTGAGATGCATTGAAATGAACCAGATCAGGGAAGCCAGGAGCAAGGAGACAAGCCAGAAAAATGCCCTGTGGGGAAGAAGAAAGGCGACGTGGGTTGAACCATGGGTTGCTGCCGCCTCTGGGGCTCTTGGGTGTGTCATGTGCTGGGTGAGGGAAGTTTGTAATCTAATCAAGCTCCCACACGTCAGGCTGGTCACATGCAGAAGCATGTAGGAAGTATGCGGTCTTGCAGATTTGGAGTCAGGCGGACTAGATTTCATGTTCACACTGGAAATTGTGTCACTTATTGCCTTTAGGAGGCAGTCACCAGGGAAGACACCAACTATCATCACCTTCAAGTCACAAGCACATGCGTCTCTTACCTATGCCTGTCCCAGAAAGGGTACACACACTAGCATGTACCAGTATCAAGCTGCTTGGCTCTCCATTGTTTGCTTAAATACCAAATCCCTTATGTTCATTATGAGTCATGACACATGGTGCTATCAGCTGCAACAGACCGACTGGAGTGGGTCCGACTGCATAGCCCAAGGAGTGGGTCCAGGCAGACCTAGTGCTGAAGTCTAGCTGGAAAAATTATTTATTCATCATGGAAAGGAAGTAACCCATCCCCCAGCCAGGCTGCTCCTCTGTTCCCTTTCCATGGTGGTTCCAGTCACAGGACCTCTGAGAACTTTTCCTGACTTCTAGATCAAGCAGAAGAGACTCGTGCACTTCAATGCAGAGCTCCACGTTCACATCCGGCTGGTGGCAACAGTTGCAAAGGAGATGTGTTACAGGGCCAGCTAAAGACCAACATAACACAGAACTGACTAAGGGCAAGATGCAGATGGTGCTGCCCCAAGGAGATCCTGTATCTGTGGTATCATACTGAGCAATCCCTGGGCTTCAGAGCTGGAAAGGCAGCTCAAGCCAGCAGTCGCTCCATGCTGAAGGAGCTACTCTGGCACTGGTGAGGGAAGCCACCTACACAGCCCCTACAGTTCCCACACAGATTACTTCATTAAGCTGGAGCCAGGGCTGCAGCCTTGTGCTAATTGTGTCCTTTCTGGAGCATGAGGTTGCAAACTTAAACCACTCAGTGGCTGAGGAAACAGGGAAGTCACCCCCCTGACCACCAAATCCTCCCAGGAATGTTAAGCACTAACTCAGCAAGGCAGAAAACCAGAAGCCAGGAAGTGCCAGTTAGGGCTCCCAGTCTGAATGGTGAAGAACATTTTAAAGCCTTGTTTCACCTGCACCAGGGGAGGCTCAGCCCAGCTGGGGCCTGTCAGCCAGAAGCATGTGGAGAACCCCCTGCAAGAAGCCTGTCCCTCCAGAGCCTGTATGGCCAGGAGCTTCCTCAGAGCCCATCAAGCACAGGGGATGATGAGAGTATGGCCACATTCATAGAAGGCCTGGACCCAGTCTTGGAGGAAAGGGGCATCGGTAGCTATTGTGTGTGAGTGAGGGGCATGGCCTCTGCATGAGAGCTGCCCGGACCTTAGATGCCGGAGGCTGCAAGGGAGAGAGGAACAGGGGAAAACCCTGCTCAGACCCTCAGTCTCTGCTCTTGGCCACCATGTGACATAGAAGACCAGGCAAGATGGCCTGACAGTCAATGGCAACTCTTATGCTTTTAGTCATGTGGCCCCAGTGGGCAGCTCCTGGGGCGACGGCTGGGAAGAAGCCCTGCTCTGCCAGCCCTGAACTCTGCGACTTGCAGATGCCTGCCCTGAGAAATCAACCAGTGATGCAACCCCTGGGAGCAATGATGTCAGTGATGACGAGACCAGTGACCCCAGTGTACATGCACGTGTGTGTGTGTGTGTGGGGGGGGGGGGGGGAGTGTCACCTCCTAGTCACTCCCCTGACACCTGCCCAATCTCTCCCATGGCCCCAGCGCCCCCCCCCATACACACCCATGTCCCTCACCCCCACTTCTCTCTCCCTGGGCCCAGACCCCCAGCAGCACCCCAATCATGGGGCTACCCTGCAGGGAAGCCACCAGCTTCCAGGCACAGCCTGACCCTCAGACACCCCCCGCAAGAGGCTCTCTGCCCCCCTGAGGTACCCTGTGCCCCACCTCAGCTGCCTAGCCGCCCCCCACGTGCCCCCTGTCCCCCATGGGGCAGACCCCAGCCCACCCTCAGCCCTCCATGAAGCAAGACTCAGCCCCACCCCAACTGCTCACCCCCCAAACTCCTCCCACGAGTCAAATCCAAGCCCCCCCTCAGTTGCCCCCTGCCCCGCCCCGCTCACCCCGCCACCAGGATGATGACCCTGAGCGGATCGGCGGCCACCGTGAGCAGGAAGAGGGCGAAGGCGGGCCCGAAGGCAATGAAGGTGCAGCCGAAAAACACGGCTGCCCCCATGGCGCCCGGCGCCGCCGCCCCAGAGGAAACGTTCCCCCGGCTACGGAAGCCGACAAGCCCCGCCTCTCATTGGCCGGCCGCGGCGCGCTACGCTGCTGCCCACTCGCCCACCCCTCCTCATCAGGGTAGATTGTCACAGGCGCGGCTCAACCCCGCTGCACTTCCGGCGTCTCCTCCGCGGGGCATGCTGGGGGCTGTAGTTTTTTTGGGCCCGGCCGGCCCCGACAAAGCGCGGTTTCGCTAGCTACGTCGTGCGCGCGCAGCGCAAATGCTCGCGATTCACGAATCCCACGGGATAAATCACCGATTGCATGTATTTAGGGTGCAAATTAGGGACAGTTCTTTTTAAAGCCCCAACACCCGGGGGTGGTGGAACCTGTCTGTTTCCGTGATGCTGAATGAGAGCGGCAAGGCATTTTGGGGGGTGGGGGTAGTGATCTCTTTTATTGCATCCGCTGTATGGCTGGGATCAAGTTAGACGTGCTTTTGAATTAGTAGGGGGTGATCTTTTTTACTGCATGGCTGGGATCAAGTTAGATGTGCTTTTGACATTTTGGGGGGTGGGGGTAGTGATCTCTTTTATTGCATCCGCTGTATGGCTGGGATCAAGTTAGACGTGCTTTTGAATTAGTAGGGGGTGATCTTTTTTACTGCATGGCTGGGATCAAGTTAGATGTGCTTTTGAGTTAGAGTTATCCTATTTCCAGTTTCATACACATGATGGCCTCCAGTCACCTGTCTCCAGGTCCCTCCAGCCCCAAGCAGCTCCTTGCTAGGGCAAGCCAGGAAATGCCAGGAAAAACTTTGATGTTGAGCACAGCAAAACCCCTCACATTTGTTCATATTTCACAAAACCACCTGGACAGAGATGGGAAGACCCTAAAAGGGGACATGTCTGGAAAAACCCGGACGTTCGGTAGCCCTATTCTGAATGCCAGGTCTTCTTCATCACCTCTTAATGCTATGTTTACACCACAGCTGTGTATCTGGCATGGTTTATGCCTGTCCCCGACACGCGCCCATTCTGCGGGCAGCGGGAGACGCTGGCGCACATGGTCCTGGAGTGCGCCAGGTTGCAGCCCCTGCACCTCCTCCTCCAGAGCCTCCTCTTGAGGTTCTGGCTGCACTTTCCCCCTCACTGATTTGTTTTCGCATACCCCACCAAGCCCCGGGACCTCCTGGTCAACCTGCTCCTGGCTCTGGTCAACCTGGCCATCTATCTTACCAAAAAGGAGGCTGTGGTCGGGAGGGTCCTTGGGGACTGCTGGGCTGTTTTCCTGGGTCTTGTCCGTTCCCGTCTCTGAGTGGAGCACCACTGGGCAGTAGCTGCCGACTCTCTGGCCACCTCGGAGAGTCAGTGGGTGTTGTCTGGTGTGCTCTGCTCAGTGTCCCCCAGTGGTGCACTTCTTTTGAATCTTTAGTCCGCTTGCATGTCCTTTTTGTCATTTTTTGTCTCACAAATTCAGTCATTGCTTTCTTCTCTCACCACCCCATTAAGTGGCGGCTCTTGGTGATGTAATGGGCATGAGCCCCTGTACTCGAAGGCAACAAATAGGCTTAATGCTATGTTTAAAGGAAGATTTTAGCTGCCCTTGGCTGGAACAGGCTGACCCACAAGGCTGCCTCATTGGCAGGCAGATGAAAGGAACCTGAGTTGTGCTTCTGAAAGCTAATCATGTGATTTGAAAGCAGCCGCATGAGCTCTCAAAGTCCTGTGACTGGCCCTGTTGCTATTAACACCAGTCTGTGGGTCTCAGGTGCATGCTTTACCCAGCAGCCGACACACCATGCAGCCACGAGGCGTCACTGTTAGCTCATTGCTGTGACTTTGAATTGGCCGACAAATGCCCCGGCCAAAACATGGAAAGAATGACACGTCCCCAGATAAAGAGGTGGCCTGCTGCATTGGAAAGGAGCCAGCACCTGAGAGAAGCTCAGTTTTGGCAACGTGGGGACAATCCACTGAGCTGGGAACAGTTTGAAAACAACCCACCCATGGCAAAATTCACTACCGCTTCCTGTGGCTAAAGAGGAAAAATGAAGCAGAAAAATGAAAACAATCAAATACAAGGTGAAAGGAAATAACATTTAACATTGATCAAAGAGCAGTGAAGCATTGGCTTTTTGCTGCTTTTAGCCCAGTGACAACCTGCAGTGGTACCTGCAGTTCTAAAAAAACAGCTTGCATTAATATCCCTGACTTAGATTATTAATTGTTAATTAATCCCACTGGGTAGGTGGGATCCCAATTATACATTTAGCTAGATTCCCCCAGTCCATGATCCCAGATGCTCTTTAAGTCAGCAGGAACTCGGTGCACAGAGCTAAGTCTGGATGTGACCTGTGCACTGATTCTGTGCTGGGATTGTTGCCTGGCGGTGAGTCCTGGTGTTACTGGGAGCTGGTGTGCTTTGACCTCCATGGCTTTCAGGAAGAAAATAAAAAGGCTGTTTGGTTCTTTCAGCTTTTTTTCCTTTAAAAATGACTAATCTAGATGGGAAGAGAGAATTTGACTTCCCAGAAGACCAAGGACCTTTGAGGATTATAGAGGCAGCTTGGACAACACTTCCCAGACTGCAGGGACTGTGTGGCTAGGGTGAGATGGGAGATCTGTTCCCCTGATTTGGCTTCTTTGCTGTGATCAAACAGGTGGACAGAGGCCTGGATAAGCAATTCTAGTCTAAATCCACAGAAGCTACCAAAATAGCCATGATCTTCAGACGGCTAGAAGCCTATACCTCTGACCTGGTCAATTCTTAAAAGATGCACCTATAAGAGTATTTGGATTCAGGATAGAGAGAGAGAAATAGACAGATAGATAGAAACTATATTGATATAGTTTTATAGTTAGATATAACACTACCTATATATATATTGACAGAGTTATACCAGAACAGTCCCCATGGTGGATGTAGTTAAAGATGTAAAAAAACCCAGATTAGTTATTACCCTTGCAGTTAAAAAATAAGTTATACTAATGAGTGCTTTCTCCCCAAGTATAAGTGTCTCTACACTATGGGTGGCATGAACCAGACTTAACCATCCCAGGATGGTCCAAGCAGTGCAACTCCTGCATGTAACAAGGTCTAAGAAATCAGATGAGGCTTGTTCCTGGGATCTGTCTACATTACAGAGCTGCTGCTTGTATAGCTGTGCCAACACAGCAGTCACAGGATCATAGGAAAGTGGGGCTGGAAGTGACCTCACAAGGTCACATCTAGCCCAGCCCCCTGCTCAAGGCAGGATTGTCCCTGACTAAACCATCCCAACCAAGGGTCTGTCTAACCTGTTCCTGAACATTTCTGAAGATGGAGACTCCACAGCCTCTCTAGGTGCCTATTCCAATGCTTCACCACCCTCAGAGTCAGCAAGTTCCTCATCATTTCCAACCTCAATTTCCTATTGCTCCTAGTCCTGTCTCCTGTGGGCACAGAAAAGAGCCTATCTTCATCCTCCCTGTAATTGCCCTTCAGGGATTTGCAGACTGGTATCAAATTCCCTCTCAGTCTTCTCTTCTCCAGACTAAATACCCCTAGCTCCTCTACCCTGTCCTCAACAGTCCTGCATCCCAGGCCCCTCATCAGTTTTGTTGCTCTGTGCTGGGCTCTTTCCAGTCTGTCCAGATCCTTGAAGTGATGGCAGCAGAGGTCCTGGGTGGGGATGCAGAAGCAGGGGCAGAGCTGGTAGAGCAATGCCATCTGCCAAGAGGACAGCTGCTGAGCTGGCTGGAATTCGCTTTTGTAGACTCAGCTGCCTGCAGACGGGTTTGATCCGAGACCACCCTGAGCACAGTCATGTCCACCTTGAGTCCCTTCAGCTA